>NC_137019.1:11946139-12636139 GCF_032717465.1 Coenobita brevimanus
CTTGTCAGGAAGAAAAAAAATTGCCAATGATGAAAGATGATGACAAATATGAGAAGAATTAGCTGTCAATCAGAAAAGAATAATAATTTTTGATTGTGCTAGATATGAGGATAGGAGGTAACTGGTATGAGAAAAATATAGCGGACATTCATAGCACTTGTCACTGATGTGATGGGAATGATAAATATGAGAGCAAGAAGTGATAGCTTATAGACTTCCGTAGCACTTCCAAGACTTCCATAGCACCTCATAGACTTCCATACCACCTCATAGACTTCCATAGTACCGCATAGCCTTCCATATCACCTCCTAGACTTCCATGCATCTCCTAGACTTCCATGGCACCTCAGAGACTTCCTTAGCACTTCATAGACTTCCATGCACCTCATAGACTTTCATAGCAGCTCATCCACCTTGACCAAGTAGCGATGGAGAAGAGGAGTGCCTGTCGGTGATGCGATGGGAATGATAAATACTGTATAAGAAAAGGAGCTGACAGCTATGAGAAGAGCTGAGGAGATGATTCATAATTCATGCTGAGAGGTTCACAGCACTTTATCTAGCATGCACAGTTTCTCTCTCTCTCTCTCTCTCTCTCTCTCTCTCTCCACTTCATTCAAACCCTCTATCCACCACCACTTTATCTTTCTATCTCCTTCTCTGTGCACACCCCTCCCCCTCTCCTCAAGTGACTTGTGATCATGCGTAATTGTATTTATCTGCGTGTGTTTTTGTGTGCCTTCTTCATTCACACCGGACCCTCATTACTATGCACGCACTTGGAGTACAACCATCGCAAGAAGTATCCAGACCCCCCCCCCCCACCTTAGGTGAATTTGTAGTTTGAGTTGTGTTCATAACCTCTTTATCATTATTACTGAAGTTGTAAGATTGTTTGCTTGGACATGTCTTTGCACTAACATACGTGTGTACTGAGTGGACAGACGCTTCACCTTCAGATTTGAGTTAACATTGAAACTGTTTGCCTTCACTGATATAAACATTTCACCGCAAGACTATAGGGAGTATTAAAATAACTGAATACTTGCAGCCAAATCAACTGCCTACAAGAATGAATTGCTGGGGAGATTTGTTTTTCGTAAATCCTTTTTGGAGCGACTGTATAACGTGGGACAAAAGATTTCTACTATTTATAGTTCACTGCGTCTGCATTAACCATTGGGCATGTCTGTCCCTTTCCTTCATGACACATTATATCAGAGAGAATCATCTGAGGACAGAGAAACATACCAAGTCCCTCTCGGTCTAGCAGTATGAGCCAATAGAAAGAAATTGAGAAATAGGAGAGGTGAAAGTAGCCAGCGGAGGAAAGTGAGAAACAGGAGAGGTGAAACTAACCAACAGAGGAAAGTGAGAATGGCAGAAGATGTGAAATGTCAGGCGAACTTCTGTGCCTAAATGTAAATACGAACTGTCATGAATAGGACCTCATAAACAGCAGTGGCTCAGAATATCACAGCGGCAATCCCTCACCCTCTTGACACCCTTAAGTATCATGAGACCGAAGCTAAGGGCCTGATATACGAGTCTTTGGGGGTCTTCGCTACTTACCAGACCAAAAAATAATGCCGGTGATTTATCTGGGATCTGCTGGGGATGTGTGCTTTGGCGCATTTAGGATGGTGCTGCCTTGTGTGAGTTTATTCCTGCTGTCTCTAAATGTCTTGTTCAGTATAAGGGAGGTCTGGTTTAGGGAAGTTAGTGGAGGAATATGTGCTTTGCTGGGTGATTATGTCTTGTTTCTTGTTGTTGATGATGGTGATGATGATGATGATGATAATGATAGTGGAAACTTTGATGAGATTAATAGTAAATATTTTGATGATTATATGAACACGATTAATATTGTTGATGAGAATTGTAGTTAATGTTAATCATGTCTGGTACAGTGGTTAAACTCAGCTCCAGTTCAATGTGCAGAAGATCTGGCGCGTGACCTTGACCAAAGCGCGTTGTTATCCCTCAAAACAGGGAGTGTTTCTCGTGTAGTTCCGGTCTGGTACTTGTTTTTGTCGTTGCGTTTATTACTTGATCTTATTATGGGATGATGAGGATGATGACGAGGACGATGATGATGACGAAGGCGATGACGAGGACGATGATGATGATGAAGTTGAAAATGAAGATGATGATAATGATGATGATGAGGAGGAGGAGGAAGAGTGAGTAATACCAAGTAGTTCAGTGTTCCATCAAAACAAATATTCTGTTCCTGTTGTGCTTTAGTGTTTTGGTATGTGTTGTCTGTGGTGTTGCGTGCAGGTGTCACTCTCCCGGGAACGTTTGTATCCGCCTCGTTACGGGCTCTGCCTAATTATCGCCATGCATCACCTGCCTTACCTGAAGTACACACGATCAATAATCCTTTTACATTTTGCTACGGGTTTCTGAGTGAGAGAGGCCCATTTTTTTTTTTTTTTTTTTTTTTTTTTTTTCCCAGATCATTAAGGTATTGTTGATTACTTTGTCAAGGAGGGTTTCATTAAGCTTTAATACGGCTCTGAGATGGTGTAAAAGAACTGTTGACGTCGTTAATCAGGTGAGGGAAGGAGGAAGCTAAGTGTGGCCCTGCGTGAAGCTATTGATGAAGGTGTACGGTACTTGGTTGTGCCTCGGTGGAGAGAGAGAGAGAGAGAGAGAGGTTAACAAATTTAGACAGATGAAATGACAGTGTTAAGTGCAGAAGTTGAAGAATTTATCATCCTCAGACAGTTAAATTGAAATGAATACTGACTGTGACTAATTGGTGAAAGTTTAACCCTAAAAATTCCGTAGGCTTTTCTGTGGCGAGTAAAATCACGTGGCGTTAGAAAGATTAAATGAATATCGTTAAAAGATTGATTTCTGTTGATGTATGAGGCCCAAATACCGAATGATAATAAATGTTGTGAAATATCCGTCGAATGTTCAGTATATGGAGTCTCCCGTTACGTGACCAGGCAGCATAACTCGCCTCTGGTCCAGCGTATCTTGATATATGGCCAGTCACTGTCCTCCCCGCCAGTGACGTGGCAGAAGTGTCCTTCTCTGATCCGGGACTGGCTGGAATAGGGAAAGTTAATGAAGATTTTTTTCCTTACGTGACTGACTGACTGAAGGAGGAATTTAATTATAGAGCTAGATGCATGTGATAATTTGGTGGCTTTCAACAGTCTATGTAGATATCTTCTCCCCACTTCGATAAAAAAAAAGAAAAAAACTAACATTATCCAACTTAAGGTACTATGTCACCTTCAGATGCGTTAAATAAAAAGCACATCCATTAAATCAGTCGTCTCGCCAGTAAAAATAACATTGTAACGCCTGTTTTCTACCTTCTTCCCAATGTATTAGGTAATAAAAAAAAAAACAAAGCCATCCGTTCTCCCTGTCTATTTCGTAGCTCCGAGATTGACAGAAGTGCGGGATCGTCTCCTTCTTCCCCCTGTGCCGGTGTGCCATGTTTACCTGCTCGTCTTCCGGTTCCGGAGTAAACAGTTTACCGTTTTTACAGCCATTGCCTGGCTTGAAGGGTATACATGAGGCCCCGTTTACCCTCCACCCGCTGAACCACTTACCGTCCGGCCATAAACACACGGCAACGACGCACACGGTATGGAACAATTAACTGCTTGGCTACCTGCTTGCCTACCCACCCACCTACCTGCTGTACCTCTCTCCCCCTCTCTCACCTGACGTCAAAAGGGAGTGCAGGGGAGAAGCAGAGATTTTGTTTTGTGTCTTCCACATAGTTGGAGGGGTTTAAAAGCTGACGTTATATATTGTGACATCCATAAAGTTAGCAAATTTGAGTGATTTTTTTTTTTCCTTATATCCATGGCGTCGTAAACAGACATTAAGATATTGTGGTGTAATGTTCAGAATAAATCGTTGAAGAAGAGGTGTCACGAAACCAAAGCCAGTCAGAATACGACGCTATGTACTATGCCATCATTATAGTTGGCAGGTTTGGATGTTTCGATGATATGAATGATTCCTGTATTTGTTTCCTTGACTTTCCTAGCCATACCGATCCCTCCCATGTACGTACATCTTTCTCACTTCCCTACTTATATCCATTTCCCTAATTTTACTTACCTCCTTCTCACTCCCTTACCCAAACTGGTCACTCATCCCCCTACCCATTACACTCCCTCTGCACCTTCCTACCCACTCAGATCTCCCTTCCACCACAATCCAGACCGCTTCCTCTCCCAATACAGACTGCTTTCCAATCCCTTATCCCATTTTGCAAACTGTCCACCCCACCTTCCTTCACTTCCCAAACTGGTCCCCATCTCCAGCCCCCCCTTGCTTACCCACTGCACTCCCTCCCTCCCTACCCAGTGCACTCCCCTCCGGTACCTCCTCTAACAAGAAGCGACAGGGGGTGATGCTGCTTCTGCCCCTTCCCATCTTAAGTAGCGTTCCAAGTAGGTTTTATGAATACCATTTAAAGGGAAGAAAAGACCATATTGTATCTCTCGTCTACCTCAACATTTTCCACCACCATTATTAGCATTATTATCCTTCCCTGCCAAAATTGAACACCATTTTCTCCTTACCCCTCCCTCCTCTGCGATGGCATGTTATTGTTATAGCTTCTTCTTGCTATCTCTAGATTATTTTATTCAGCTTTGGAATGATATGTAGTGGTGAGGGAGTGAATGAAAACTACGTCTCACCTTTCAAGTTCTAAGCTTAATTTTTTGTGATGATGATGATGATGATGATGATGATGAGGAGGAGGAGGAGGAGGAAGAAGAAGAAGAAGAAGAAGAGGAGGAGGAGGAGGAAGGGGAGGGAGGAAGCGTTTTTTTTTTTTTTTCTTTACTGAATGAAGATATATAGATTAATTTAATACGCAAATATTAGTAACGAAAAACTTACCATTGTAAATCGTGCAGTAGAGTAACACGAGAAAAAACACATCTCCCAGGGGTGAAAGAGGAGACCATTGGAGGTAACAGTGATATCGCAGGCTTGGCAGCGCTCAGATCAAACAACGCAGTTAAGATGTTGGCCAGACAGGGGACACGACGTTTTGAGGTGGGGCAGTGGCTGGCTGTCTGCTGCTCCTGTCTACTGTGTCCCCCTCTGTTCACTTCCTGTCTTTATCTTCTTGTTTCATGCATCTTTAATTTCTCTTCCTTCACTTCCTCTCTTCCATCTGTCCTTTCTTTTTCCCTTTATCCAGTCTGTATACTTCACTAAGACTCCCTCTCCTTCTTCCTTCATCGCTTTTTCACTTTTTTGTTCTAACCAGCCTTTCTTCCCCTCTTTACCGTCCTGACTTGCCTTTTTATTCCCTCCTTTAAAGACTCTCTTCCTCTCTTCCCCTCCTCACTTCCTTCCTTCCTCTTCCTTTTTCCGCTCCCCCTCCCTCCTCCCTTTCCCACTCTCCCACCTTTCACCCTCTCTCCCCTCCCTTCCCTACTCTTTCCTAGGTCCTTTCTCTTCATCATCTCTCAAGTCTCCCCCTCCCCTTCCTTCCCGTCCCCTCCTCTGCCCTCGTGCCCGTCCCATTCACAGGCTCTTATTGCCCATAAACCTCAGGAAAGAAACTCCTCACAGATTCCTCGTAATCCATCCCAACCGCAAACGTTTAGGAAGTTCAGTCACTGACAGCGACACTTGTGACTTACAGTGAGATGAGGGAGACATGACCACTGCGGGTGAGAGAGAGAGAGAGAGAGAGAGAGAGAGCAACAGTAAGATGAGGAGGATGGGGGGAGAGAGAAAAGGAAAGAAGATAAAGAAGAGGAAAAGGGGAGTTGAAAGCGACAAGTCAAAACCTCTTCTTGTTACTTCTTCCTTAGTCGGGTTGGCTCCCCTAAGACGCTGGCTACCCTGGGGCTTATGTTACGAGCACTTAGGGGTCATAATGGCTAGTAAAGAGGCGTGGGAATGGTTCCTCTGCGCCGGTGATTTTCAACTTTATGTGCACGTTATAGGTACTTGCAACACCGTAACACAAGCGTTTACAGTCCTGTTTATGGTCTGGGTAGCGGGCGCCCCTTGGATTCGCGGGACGTAGCAGGGGATTCGCGGGACGTAGCAAGATTCACAAAAGGCTGGATTGGTAGGACGTAACAGGATTCGTAGTAACACTGGAAGTAACTAGATCCAAAAGACGCATGCTTTGTTTAGGATGCAGCTGGATTGACAGGACGTATGCACAGGACATTGTCGGATTCATTGAACGTAACAGGATTCATGGGCAGGGGTTATAAAAAAAATACAAATTATTTTTATATTAGCTAACGTGTGAAAACTTGTTCATCATAAAAAAAAAATAGTTAAGATTCTATATGCACACTTTTCTCCATCATCATCATCATCATCATCATCACCATCATCATCATCATCATCATCATCATCATCATCATCGTCGTCGCGTCCCCCCTCCTCCCTGCTGTTGTCAAAACCCCTATACTGGCGACCTCACCTCAGATGCACTTCCACACCTTACCTGTTGAGCGGCTTTCTTTTCTTTTTCTTTTTTTTCCGTGTGGGCTAAAAGGCACTTAAGGACTGATTTGAGATGGCGTTTAGCACTGCCTCAGCTTTGCAGGTCTGGATATTTTTGGTTAACACTTTTTTCTTTTCCTTCTTTTCTTTTTAAAATCTTGCAGGGCTTTTTCGCCTTTATGACGCTTTACTTGTCGTTCCATTTTCCTTTTTACCGTTTTTTTCAATTTTTATATCCCATTTTACCTTTTCATATTGCGATTTAATTTTTTAGTTTGGATGCTCTTTTTTTCACTTTGTAAACCTTACATCACTTTACTATGGACATATTTTTTTCTCTCTTGTTTGCATCCATTCCTGTGTATGGCATCTTAACTTTTGCTCCTTTTTTTTTTCTTCTTTTTTTTAGTTTATGCAGTATAGATATCCCCCATTTTTTCGGTGATGGCTTTTACCTCTTTTGAACGTCTTACTTTTTTTTTTTTTTCATTTTTGCGTTTTATAGAATGAATGTTTTTTTTTTTTTTTTTTTTTTTTTGTCTAACTGTCTGGGTGATCTTTCTGTATAGGAAATCTGAAAAAATTGTACTTTCTTTTGCTTTTTAATGGTAGTTGTTCCTTTGCTTCTTTAAGGTAATTTACTGTTTTATGGATGATTCTGAGTATAGTAAATAATCCATCGTCTCGTGTTAATGTACAGACCGTTAACATACTTGGAAAGCGAAGTGAATTTTCTCCTTGCTACTTAATTGTAGCTTCAAGTTTTAGTGTAATGGCCTGAAATATTTCCATTGTATTCTCCTTGCTCCTTTAAAAACACTAAATATCCCCCTATTTCCTAGTTTCCTCTCCATCCGTATCCACAACGAAGGGTTTGAGTCATGAATAAAAGTAGGGAAAAAAAAAAATCCAGGTAAGAAGTTGCCTTGGCACGTGGTTGTCCGAAACAGCTGATTCTGAGCCGCCCAGACCAGTTTTACAGCTGAGAGGTGGAGGGGGAGGGGAGGGGGAGGGCGTAGAGAAGAGGGATGGGGGGAAGGAGGGAAGAGGTAAGGGGGAAGCTAGGAGGAAGGATGGAGGAGGTGTAAGAAAGAGGCGGGGAGATGAGGGGTGGAGAGAGGAGGAGGGGGTAGATGAGAGGGAGAGGGAGGGAAGGAGGGAGGACGGGGAGGGGGGGTAATGAGGAGGCAGGGAGATGAGAAGTGGAGAAAGGAGGAAGGGGAGGGAATGTTAAGAAGAGGGAATAGGGCAGAAGGAGAGGGAACTGAGGGCTGGGGAGGAGGGCAGTTTGGGAGTGAAGAATAGTGGACAGAATGGAAAGGTGGTAAGTGAGAGGCAGAAAGGAGGAAGAAGGGGTAGAGAGCAGGGAGAGAGGAAAACAGAGGATGGGGGAATTGTAGGGGAGAGTGGAGGAAATGGGAGACGGTGCGGTAGGTGAAGAAAGGAGGAAGGATGCGGAAGAAAGGAGAAAATAGAGAGGAACGAGCGGAGGTGAAGATTGGAGAAAGGAGGGGAAGAGGTGTGGGTAGGAAGGAGAGAGGAGGCTGAGGAGGAGGAGGGAAAGGATTTGGGAAACGAAGAAAGGACTGAAGGAGGGTGGAGAGTGGGGAGGGAGCAGAGGGATGTAAAAATTGGAGAAAGGATGGCGAGGAGGGAGCTGGAGAGGTGTAAAGGGAGTGGGGAAGAAGCTGAAATGGAGATAAGAGATGAAAAGGAGGTGACTGATATAGCTGAGAGGGAAGGGGAAAGGTGTGCGGAAATATGAGAGACGTGGAATGGTTGTGAGATACAGGCAGAGAAAGTGACTGAGGGGGAAAAAAAAAAAAGAGGAGAGAGAAAAAATTATAAACAAAAGAAGATATGGGAATAAAAGAGGAAATGTAAAAAATATATATCTGAGAGAGTTGGGAGACGAGGAAAAGAAAGAATTGTGAAAATAGTATGAAATGGTGGAAGATAAAGTACAGTAAATAAGGAATATAATGTTTACTTGGGAGAGTTGAAGACAAATAACGGAAAAACAGGAAAGAAATATAACTTAGTGTGGGAGGAAAGTGGAGAGTTTGAAAGAGAAGTAAGGGAAAGTATGTGAGGGAAAAAGAGAACGAGCTACGATGGAGAGTATAGGCTAAAGGTGAAAGAGGGAGGGAGGCGGGAGGAAGGGAGGGAAGATGTTGAAACTAGAATGAGTGAAAGTACAGAATATAAGTATATGTATTTGGATACCATGTCTTCACAGCTATATTTTTTTTTTCAGTGACAGCGGACTACTTAGTATTTTTTTTTACCATGTTCATATACAGTTCTGAAACACCTCATCAAAAAAATGCATGGATTTCGATCACCTTCAAGTACCGTATATCGATTAGGACAATTTGAAGTCGAAGGATCTGGAACAATTTATATTGCATGACTCTGGAACAATTTACGGTAAGGTTCAGAATTCTGGACACGTTTTTTTTCAGTAAGTACCCGCTTCTGGAACAATCTGTTTAGATTACGCAGTTGGAGAATAATTCAGTTTTATTAATTAACTCCTCACTGTAATAATAACGCCGAAGTTGATCCTCCCCTTGGCAAGACTCCAGAGGGGCTATGTTTGAGAGGCGGGCATGGTGCTATTAATTAAAGGCGGTGGTGGTGGTGGTGGTGGGGTGATTCCTGGAGCACGGAGGGGCGTGAACCTGGCCCGTCGATAGTGGGGAAGGGCGGAGACCAGGCCAGGGTGATGGTGATGGGTGCTAGAGGGGGCAGGGAGGATGGTAGGGGAGGGATAGAAGGAGAGAGAGGAGATGGGGCGGTGGAGAGAGGGAAGGGGGTAGTGTTATGGGTGGGGGGAAGATGGAGAGTGGGAGGGATGTTGGAAGAGTGAGGTGGAGGAAGGTGGGAGGAAGTGAGGGGATTGTGAGAAGGAAGGAGATGGAAAAGAAGACTGTAGAGGGTGGATTCTTGATGAGTCAGGGATGGGGGAAGAATGGGAGGAAGATGAGATGGATGTAGGAGGTAGAAGGGCTGTAGGGGAAGATAAAGACAGGAGGAACGTACAAAGCATTGTCATGATGAGAAGAGCCTTGCTTCACTGAAAAGAATGAGCTGCAATGTTCAGTAAAGCTAGACGACGAGTATATTTCTCCATCTTAACTAGGCGGACATTCTCGTTCTTTATTTGTTTTTGTTTTGTAGCGTATTTATCATAGTTCATTTGCAGAATAAACAAAACTATGAGGCTGTATCCCTTTCCATACCACTTACTCATGACTAACACCATCTACCATTCATCTCATGTTACAAGCTCATCATAGAGGGAATACGTAATAAGGGCTTGTTTGGACTGCAATGGAGACTATCCGGAAAAACCAACATATATACGATGTGTGTGTGTGTGTGTGTGTGTGTGTGTGTGTGTGTGTGTGATGAATGAGGTGCCTGATCCATGTAATACTTAACGCCAGTGTGTGCGTGGATAGAGAGGGTGCTGAGAATGAGTGGAGTTATGGCTCATGTTCACGCGAAGTTTTGTGCTGGCTACTTGATTCAACATTAGTAAGGCAAACATGCATTAAGTACTAGAGGTATTTACTGCGGGATGGTGATTTATGGCCTGGGCTGACACGCGCTGAGGACACGAGAGAGAGAGAGAGAGAGAGAGAGAGAGAGAGAGAGAAGAAAAATGTTACAAACACTAACTTGTGGGCATTATGTACACTTTATGATCCTTTCCTTACGAGAGAGAGAGAGAGAGAGAGAGAGCGAGAGCGAATATTACAAACAAGCTTGTGGACGTTATTTAGACCCTGTTATGGTCCTTTCTTTACATGAGAGAGAGAGAGAGAGAGAGAGAGAGAGAGAGAGAGAGAGAGAGAGAAACAAGAAACAAGAAAGAGAAAAAAGTAAGTGCAACTAAGAGAGACAGAGCAGCCCCTCACCCATGATAGCCACTCAGGCAGGAAGACAAACAGAGTCGGCCCCAACACTCCACCTCACGGCACTCCTCCCCGTCTGTCTTCATTACCGCGCACGGGAAAACACTCCTGCTTTTAATCCCCGCAAGCTGTTATTACCGACGACAGCGACGAGAGGAGCTGAGTGAGTGATAGCTCTGTGAAGTCCACATGATGGATGTGCTGTTAAGGCCTGTTGGCGAGAGATAACACCGCTTGAAGAGGGAGGTGCTGTAGCAGGGGAAGGTGATGGTGACTGGAGGGAAATTGTGAGCTCTCTTATATGTTGCTGTTAACGTGTAATGTCAATACTACGTGTCAGAAATTGTGAGAATGTTTATATGTGTTTTCTCCTTTGTTGGCAAAACTTGATGACAAAACTAGGTGCCAGAAGATGAACATAATGTTAATACGGCTTCTCTGTCTCTCAGCATTAATTGTGAAAATAGTGAAATAACTCTGTGTAATTAGGCTATGGGCTTAATGGTTCTTCGGTTTCACTCTCGTATGCTGTTGACAAATTGCTGTGACTATAATTAATATAGGAGGTTGTGAACTTAATATTGCTGCGATTTTTTTTTTGTGTGTGTGTTTTTGTAGTGTGTATGGTGAGGTGGCGTAAGAAGGTGTAACAAAATCATGAGGTTAATATTGATGAGGTGTGGATATTAGGGGTGAGTTGTAGGGTGTAGCAAGCGATGTTGTGGAAGAAAATGACGTTGGTAGTATTACTGGATGGATTATGTATGTTTAGTGGTTGTGTGTGTGTGTGTGTGTGTGTGTGTGTTCACGTGCATTATGTGGTTATAAATTGGGAGTAAACGTTTAACTACGGCTTTTATACTTCTGCATGAGGTAGATGTGACGTGTGACCTTGGTAAAAAACATCTAAAAAGCATAACGTATAAAGGTGTATTGATTTATGACGGGGCCAGAGTATACCGTTATTTATGTGTGTTATAAAAAGCTTATTACCGGTATATGTAGGATGTTTGAACAAAGGTAGTATGATGTTGAAAAGGTGAACTGTGGTTAATTTGAAGCGTTAAGTTTGTATGGAGAGAGAGAGAGAGAGAGAGAGGCTAAAGTACGTCGCAATTTAAGCCGTGTTAGATAGCGGGACGATTAAAAGTGATCTCAAGGGAAAGTTAAGTATGATAATTACAGTTTAAATTAATCAAGCGTTTTAGATCGAACTAGGAAACTCAATATGGTAACATTGCAATTGCCATATTTAATTCTGATCGATATAATTTTACCATATCTAAAACATTGCCTGGTAACTATCATTATAATTATCCCCCATGTTTATTAACTGAAGGCCATTACAGTTATTTAATATTTTACGTCTGGAGTAATCTAGTTTATATCAGACGTGTATATTTTGTGGCTAATGTAATTCCTTCTTTGTGTACATCTACAGTATAGTTAATGTATTTCTTACCTGTTTTCCACCTGATTGATATAACTCCTTTTCTGTCCACACCTGAAGTTAATGTATACCGTATATCGTATACTTTTATGACGTGATTAATATAGGTCGTTCCCTGTTTACACCTGAAATTAATGTATGTATATAGCACCACATCTGTCCATATCAATGCCTGTGTCATAAATTTTGGGCACTTAATTTGAACCCTCTTGGTCCACATGTAATATAAATGTACGTGACTTTTTTTTTTTTTTTTTTTCGGAAGATGAACAGAGAAAGAAAAAAATCCAGGCATCAGGTTACAGGTGTCCTTTTAACAGGTGTGTAATAAAGTCACAATATATCATGGACTTTAAGACCCCTAATTAACCTGTCCCGTTCTCTTCCCTCAGGTACTGTATATTGGCGTAATGCATGCCATTTATTTACTTAGTCACTGAAGAAGCCTGTCCGTGATCCTGTCGGTGAGTAGAGCCCGCCTTTGTCTCTACTGTTAAGCTTCTTTCTTTCCTCTTGCTGCAGTGTTGGGTGTTGAGTGGTTCTGAAAATGTCTGAAGATTTTAATGTTGAAAATTAGTACCTAGTAATGCTAATAATTAATAATAATAATAATAACAACAACAATAATAATAATGATAATAATAATAATAATAATAATAATAATGCAAATTCCTGAACATTGTAAAGAATGTGTGTGTGGAATTATCTATTGATGTATAGTTTCTCATAAAGGAAATTACAACTAAGCATAACTTACGAAACAGCTGGCGGTATGTGCGATGTAATTACATTTTTTTTTTTTTTTTTTTTTAGCTTCATTCACATCAAGACATCTTAAGAAATGTTGAGCTAAAGACGACCTGAAATGACAAATTGATAACAGTAATGGCATTGATTTTTAGGAAAGGCTGCCTCTGAACTAGTAATTGGGTTTGATTTTAAAACTTCGAATGCTATGATTTCCCCTGGTTGAACGAAGTCAGTGCCAGCTAGAAATAAAAAGGAAAAGGGAAAAAAAAATAATAGTAATAAGTAAAAAGATAAAATAAAGACTCATGTTGGTTAAAGAATTACAGCAGTTTTCAGGACCTCTCAAAACCTGACGCTCATAAAGTGTGTAGTAACTTTCTTTGTCCCTATAGAGGTGAGTTCTTTCCCTTGCATGTTTCTCTGATGATGTGGGTTGGTGCTTCGTTTATATACCTGCGGCTGTGTTTATATACCTGCTGGTGTGTTGATGGCAGTGCTTCCTAATTCACTTACACATGTGGATGATAATTACATCTTAGTGACACTTTCATTTCACACCTTTCTTTTTCACGGCAATTTTCTTCCATTTTTACGGCACCTTCTTTCATTATCACGCACTCTTCTTTCATTTTCACGCCATTTTCTCACATTTTCACGGCAGTTTCTTTCTTTTTCACGAGTTTTTCTTCCATTTTCACTGCCTTTTCCTGGTGGACACTGGCCTGATCTCACTGTAGCATGGTGACTCATTAGGCATGGCTTTATTTGGTAATTGATCCGTGAATGCAACTTGAACAGTGATGAGACGTAAATGTCCTTTATTATTATTATTATTATTATTATTATAATTTTTTTTTTTTGTAGTGTCAGATTTTAGATTCACCTTATGAAAGACTAATAGCAGTAACGGGGACACAAGCTTTTTCCATTTATGTTCGGCTGTTTTTTTTTTTTTTTTTTTTTTTTTTTTTTTTTACACTACTTCCTTGTCATTAAATTATCAGTGTTATATTTTTCCTGCCATCAGACCCATCATTCAGACTTCTCGTAGTGAAGGGGTTAGTAAGTCTTTATTAATATCTACACTGTGTTATCTCGTTTGACTTCATTACATCGCATCCTGCCATCTGTCTTCATATTTGTCTACCTGTCAGGATTTAGGCGTATAATCTATTTATATATGTCGGCTTGGTTGGCTACTGTCATGGCGTGGATACGTTTTGTCATTACTACTCTCCTACTCCTCTCCTCCACTTTCTCTTTCCTCTCTTCACCGGCCTGCCCTTCTTTCCCTTCCCTCCCTCCCTACCTTCATCTCCCTTTCATACCCCTCCTCTCCCCTCCCTTTCTGATTCATTCACCTCCATTCACACTTTCTCTTATTCTACCCTTCAGATTCCACCCCATGCACTGCCCTTACCTTCCTCTCCATGTCTTTCCTCGTTTTCCTGTCTCTGCCATTTAAATTCCTCTAACCTGCATCACCCATAGCTTCCTCTACCCCCATTCTCCCCCAATCCTATCCCCACCCTTCAGGCTCCTCTCCCCTGCTCCATTACCCTTTCTCTAGTCTTCCCTTTCCCTTCTCCATCCTCTCCACTTCTCCCATCATACCGTCTCTCTTTCATGTCTCCCCTCGCCTCACCTCTCTCCCTTTCTCTCTCCTCCATCCTCTCCAACTTTCCCATCATACCCCTTCGCTTTCATGTCTCCTCATTCCTCACCACCCTCCCTGTCCCTTCCCCTTCCCTCCGGCCACCGTCACTCACACTCACCTCCCCGCCAGTGCCAGCAGTGCTATAATAAGTGACACAACTGACTGACTGACAGGATTCATGAGCTTCCCTTTCCTCTTCCCCCTCACCCCACTTCACCTCTCCCGTCTCCCTTGCTGTCTCCCTTCCCTCTGGCTTCCCTACACCTCCCTCCTCTCTCCCACAACTCCCTCTTCCCCACTCTTCTCCTAATCTACCTTCCCCTCTCCCCTGCCCCCATCTCCTTTACATCAACACAGCCAGTTCCATCACCCCGACACTTACTAACTCCCGTACATCTCCCATCTTCCTCTTTGTCTTTCACTTCTGTTTTAAATGTTCTCTCTTTCCTTAACACACATGCTACTTATGTACACATTCTGTGTGTGTGTGTGTGTGTGTGTGTGTGTGTGTGTGTGTGTGTGTGTGTGTGTGCGCGCGCCTTTCCTCCTCCTCCTGCCTGCTGCCTTACTCTCATGGGCCTTTCCACTCACACAGCCCTTCACTCAATATTCTCTCAACCATCATTGCGTTTTATAAAGTTTCATACTATACCGTTTTACCTCTATGCATGTTTTTTTCCACTTGTTAAATTGATTTCCACCATCTTTTAATTCTCTCTTCTGTTTACTTCCTCCTCCTCCTCCTCCTCCTCCTTCCTCCTTTTTCATTTTCTAGTTTTACTGTATTCTCCTCTAGATTTCTTTGTATATAATTGTATTTTCGTTTATATTTTTATTTTTCCTACACTTTAATTTACCTGTACACACGCTCATCTTTCCCTTAACACCCCTAAAATTCATCTTTCTTCAACATTCTTTCTCATAGCCCCTTCGTTTTTCTTCCATCCTCTTCCATCTTTCTCCTCTTCTCTTCCGTCTTGCCCTTATACCCTTCGCATTTGCTCCTCATCCCTTCATTTCCCACTCCAACACCTCGGAAATACCTGCGTCTCATTTAATTATTCACGACCACCTGGCGGAAGGTTTTGCGTGTGTGTGTGTGTGTGTGTGTGTGTGTGTGTGTGTGTGTGTGTGTGTGTGTGTGTGTGTGTGTTGTTTTGGTTTATGTACGTGCTTGGGTATGTTTTTCTTGTGTGTTTTTTTCCAGTGTTTTTGCTTAGCTGTTCATCTCATTATCGAGCCACCGATATGGTAATTATCTCAGTTGATGGAGAAAGGGCGTATGTACCCTCCTCTACATGTTCCTCTTACCTCCTCCTCCCCCTCCCCTCTTCTTCCTCTTACTCTCCTTCTTCCCCCTCCCTCTCCCTTCTTCCCACTTCTTCCTCTTAACCCCCTCTTTCCCCTTCCCTCTCCCCTCCTCTTCCTCTTACCCCCTGTGGCTCAACATAATGAAACAGTTTGTCACCTGGCATCTTCCTCACACCTCTCTTCCCCTCTTACCCCTTTCCTCTTGATTACGCCTGCCTCTTGATTACTTCTCCATATCTTCTCCCCTCTCTTCTTTCTAGCATCTGCATTCCTACATGCTCTCTTCTTTCTTCCTGTTGTTTGAAATTTTCTCTTTTTCCCATAACGTTAGTCAAACCTCTTCCCCTTTCCTCTTGATTCCTCCTCCATGTCCCTTCTCCTCTCTCTAGTTCTGTTATCTCTCTTCTATTTCCTCTTGCCTTATAATCTCTCCCCTGTCGCTGCTGACACCTCTTTCTTCCTCTTACCTCTTTCCTCTTGATTAGCCCACTCCATCAACCCCGTCTTCGTACTTAGCATATCTTTTCTCATTCTGTGGTCTTCAGTCTCTCTTCCAGTGCCCTTTCCCACCAGTCTTTAAAGTGCAGTTTGTCCAGGTAGGCTATCTCTAAATGACCAGTTCTTAATTTTGGAGTTATTTTTTTCCTATTTGTTTTTAGAAGTGATGAGTTTTTTCTTTTGTTTGTGTTTTTGTAGGGTGGGTGGAAGGTATGGGGTGGGCATGAAAAATACTTCAAATTCAGTATTAGCTTTAAAAAAGTGTAAATATATTAAAAACGTGGAAAAACACATGGGGTATAAAATAGCAAAATAATAATAATAATAATAATAATAATAATAATAATAAAAGAGAGAGCTCCCAGCAGTCCTGATACCTAATATATTTTTTTTTTTTTACTTTACTCCATATACCTTCAAGATACAAGGTATACAACAAAGGAGAGAGAGAGAGAGAGAACCGCCCAGTACTAATACCTGATCGACTTTTACCCCATACACCGACAAGGCTCTCTCTCTCTAACGATACATTCACTTTGGGGCCGATACGTCGATACGGCAGGCAGTTCCGGTGGATGATGCATGGGAGAGGTGAGGCGGAGGGAGGGTCGTGCATGGGAGGGGTGAGATGAGAGGGAGGGTCATGCATGGTAGAGGTGAGGCGGAGGGAGGGTCGTGCATGGGAGAGGTGAGGCGGAGGGAGGGTCGTGCATGGGAGAGGTGAGGCGAAGGGAGGGCCATGCAGGTAGGCTGGCTAGGGTGGCATGCAAGGGGTGCGACACAGGAAGCGGCTAATAGATGCTTGTTGAAGGGGCTAGGGAGATGTCGTGTGATTTGCTTCTAATAGAGACATTCACCCTGATGATTTTTTTTTATTAGTAGTATTTGCATTTGTGTGTACGTACTGATTTTTTCTTTTTTTACTGACATCGTTTGGAAGTTCTGTTGGGCACGTTTAGATTTTTTCCTCTTCCTTACTATCCATCTGTTTGTTCCCCCCCGCACTCTCCCTTGCTTTCTTACTTTCACTTGCCCTCTACCTCTCACTCTCTTTCCCCCTTCTTTACTCTTCATCTTTGACCCCAAACCACTCTCTTTTCCCTTTTCACTGTCCCTACTCTTCCTTATTGACCTCCTCTCTCTCTCTCTCTCACACACTCACAATTTTTCTTAACTTCCACGGTCCTCGCATCCCCTGCCTTTCCTCCAACTCCCCTCTTCTTCACTGCCTTTCACGTACTCACCTTATTCCACTCCCCCATCCTCACCCTCCCTATCCTCACTTCCGCTTTTCCACCCTCCATATCTCCTCTGTTTTTATTTATTTTTTTCTGTAGCATCTGTTCCCTCCCCCTTTCCTCCTCTGTAACTCTTCCTGAAAATCTCTAATGCTCCTCCTATCCCCCTCTTCCTCCTTCTCGTATGTCTTTCTATACATTCCTTTTCCTGTCCTTTCCCACTCTCACTCCCATCTCTCTTGATCTTCTCCCCCCTCCTCAGTCTCCTCTCCCTCTTCTCAGTCTCCTTTCCCTCTTCTCAGTCTCCTCTCCCTCTTCTCAGTCTCCTCTTTCTCCCTTTCACCCTCACATCCAACTCTCCCTCTTTTCATTCCCGCAACATGTCTCTCCCTCTCCCCGTTCCTTCTCTTCGTCGCCAATTCTTTCTCCTTCCCCTCCCCCCACTCCCTTTCCACTTCCCTCTGCTCCGTTTTACTCCCCTTCCCTCCTCCCTCCTTCTCTGTCACCCCCTCCTCACCTCCACTCTCACCCCTTCCCCATCTCCCCCACATCTCTCCACCTCACCCTTTCTCCCTCTTTCTCCCCCTCACACTCCATCCTTCTCCTCCTCCACCTCCCCCCCTCTCCGCCTCACTCCTTTACCACCCTCCTCCCCTTTTCCTTCCCCTCCCCCTCCCCCCTCACAGCCCTGGACGCGGAACCATTAATTAAAACTTGGTGAAAAAAGTTCGCACACGCTCTCACCCCAACGAGGACACACGCGACAAACAACGGCGTGATCTTTTGTTAATGGATTTTAATGAAGGGGATTATCGAGATGCTTAGCTTACCTGTCCTGAACACCTGGGAGAACACACACACACACACACACACACACACACACACACACACACACACACACACACACACACACACACACACACACACACACACACACACACACACACACACACACACTATTAAGAGAAATGTTAGATGGATTATCGAGATGTTTAGCTTACCTGTCCTGAACACCTGGGAGAACGTACACACACACACACACACACACACACACACACACACACACACACACACACACACACACACACACACACACACACACACACACACACACACACACACACACACACACACACACTATTAAGAGGAATGTTAAATCCTGCGGTAATTTTAATGTTAAGAATTTAGAAATATTTACCCTACCCGTTCTTGGAAAAAGCACAACCACATAACATTTTTTTAAACAATATAAAATGCCTTCTATTTGTTTTATTGTAATTAATGGGATGTCGTGGGATTTTATTATTCTCGAAACATAAATTTTGTCAATGTAATACAAATAATGTATACACACACACACACACACACACACACACACACACACACACATATACACACATATATATATATATATATATATATATATATATATATATATATATATATATATATATATATATATATATATATATATTCTTTTATTTTGCCTTGACGTTGATGATCCTTTGTGACAATCTTTCCTTTACTCATGATGGACTGACTTGCTGTGTGTGTGTGTGTTCGATCAATTTTTTTTTTATTGTTAGAACTGCTGTGTGTATTGCCAGTAAATATAAAAGGATAATGATATTACATGAAGACATAAAAGAATATCTCTGTTTGTCGTAATGTCTGTCACCATCATCATCATCATCATCATCATCGTTATCTTTATTTTTCATCCTATTATTCACTCAGTATATGTGTTAGATACAATAATAGACAAGCATAAACATTAAAAATAACAATGTAAAAGAAGAGAAAGATGTTCGCACCTCATATAGTGTCTTATACCACCTCAAATTTACCCCCTTCATAAAGACATATAATCCGACGTTTAGTTTATTATTGTCTTTAGCCTTTACCTTATTATTGTCTTTACTCTCGCCATTACAGCTTATTATTGCCATTACTCTCGCCTTTACGGGATGGTTGGTTTTAATCCGACTGACGACTGCTTCCAGGGGGTTGGAGGTGTAATGAGAGGCTGTGAGCACCACGTAAAGAGGGTTTTTTATAGTTGGCCAATAAGCACCTTCATAGAAAACGCATTGGGGGATTATAGTGATCATTTTTTTTTTTCGTTTTTTTGTCTTTTTATTCACTGTTGGTAAGCGCTTTGAGCATCGTGAGGAGAGTTTACATTCTCTCTCTCTCTCTCTCTCTCTCTCTCTCTCTCTCTCTCTCTCTCTCTCTCTCTCTCAAGCTTGATAAAATCGTCATAGCGCTCCAGTATTAAACTAAAAATAGAGACATGCTAATACCGAAAAAAGGATGAAGATAGTTCCTGATCATGTCCATTCGTGAAACAATTTTTAAGATGAGTGGAGTTGAGCCAAAGAATTTAACCCAAGAAACATCATCGTACTGAAGGGACTAAGGATTCTGTGATATATGTAAGATTTAAGGACAGGTGAGGGGGAGAGGGAAGGGAGAGTCAGGAGAGAGGGGGAGATAAATTGATGGAGGAAAGAATTGAGGGAGAGAATGTGATGGAGGAAAGAAGAATTGTGGGAGAGAATGTGATGGAGAAAAGGCGAGTTGGGGAGAGGAAGTGATGGAGGAAACAAGAACTGGGGAAGAGAAATTGATGAAGGAAAGAAGAATTGGGGGAGAGAAATTGATGGAGGAAAGAAGTGGGAAGAGAAAATGATGGCGGAAACAAAAATTGGGGGAGAGAATGTGATGGAGGAAAGAAGAATGGGCAGAGAGACAGAGAGGAGAGAGAGTCAGAACGAGACCAAAATCCTTGTGAATTTATGGGCCTCCGTCGCTGCCTGGCTACTCCCAAACGCTTGCCTATTTCGAGTTCGTTCTCCGGAGATTATGTTTTTAAAGCTGCGTTCACCGTCCACTGGCCCAGGACGGATGGTTGGTTAGTTGGTTGGATGGATGGTCGGATGGTTGGTTAGTGGATGGTTGGATGGTAAGTTGGTTGGATGGATGGATGGTTGGTTGGATGGATGGTTGGATGGATAGTTGATCGGATGGATGGATGGTTGGTTGTTCCGACGCCTACTGTAATTTTTTTTTTTTTTTTTCACAACGAGCGTTTTTTGCAGAATTGATCAGTACATAATATCTAAAATCTCGATGTTGTTTGTGAAAAAAGTACTGTTGAAATCTGTGAATAGAAAAAATTGACATGTTTATACACCTAAATTGCACCCTTGTATAGGTGTTGTGAGTAGGTGTATAGGTGTCCCCGTGTAACATATATCTATCTGTCGCCAGTCGATCAACGCCCCTCAAATAACTTTCCACGCTTGGTCTGTCAATGACTGTCCTCTGTGGCGGAAAAGGCCATGGAATTGACACATTTTTAGGGCGTCGGTCGAGTCACTTTGCGCCAGAATTTGATCTTTTGAGTTTTTCAGTATGATGGCGTTATTTTTTCCCCTTCTTTTTCTTTTTGCTTAATTCTTGCTACCTCTAGACGATGTTGATCTAGCGTAGGAGAGACTTATGCTGAGAGAGTGACAGTTTCCATTAGCCGCTTCAGTACCGTGACATATATTTTTTTCCCTGCTATCACCAGACGATTTTATTCAGCTGAGGAAAATCCGCTTATAATGAAGGGGTAAACACTAGTAAACGTGATTGGAGATTGATTCTTGTCGGTCGTTTAGAGGAACATAAAGTTATACTCGTGTAAGATTCCATTACACAGGCGTTCAGGTCGGTACTCCCTATGGCCAAGTACGTCAAATTGAGCCTTAGAAAATTATGCTCATTAGTCGTCTCCTCCACCCAGCTGATGAAGGAGAGAAGAGAGAGAGAAAGGGGGGGGAGACAGAAATGGTGAGTGAGGGAATGCGAGAGGGAAGGGAAAAAAGAGGGAATTTCAGAAATATTTGAAGGAGGGAAAAAGTGAGGGGGAGACTGAGGAAGTGAGGGGGAGATGGTGACAGAAAGGAGGGATAGAGAGTGACGGAGGGGTGGATAGAGACAGGTGGGTGTGAGACAAGGAATGAAGTATAAGAGAAAGGAAAAAAGAAAAAAGAGGGAAGGAGAGAGAGAGAGAGAGAGAGAGAGAGAGAGAGAGAGAGAGAGAGACGGGAAGGAGGAGGGAGGGAGGGAGGGAGTCAGAGTGGAGGGAGAAAGGAAGAGAGGGATGGAGTAGAGGTGGGGGAGATAAAGAGTGGAGTAGGATGAAGACAGAGGGAGAGAGAAAAGTGATGGAGGAAAGAAGAACTGGGAGAGAAACAGAGAGAGAGAGGGAGGGAGGGAGGTAAGAAGAGATGAAGGATGGAGACAGAGAAGGGGAGGAAGGAAGGGAGAGAGACAGAGGGGTGAGAAAGAGAGTGAGGGAGGGATGGAGACAGAGAGGGGGGAGAGAAAGAGAGTGAGGGAGCGAGGAGTGGGGGAAGGGAGGCTCGCAGGTGTGTTTGCATGATATATTGAACTTCTCAGAGGGATTAGCCTCCGTTGTCAAGGAGATGAGCGTGGGGGAGGAGCGAGGGAAGGGAGGGGGAGGGAGGTAGGGAGGTGGCCAGGGGTGGGTGAGGAGAGGGGAGGAGGAGAAGCAGGGGGTGGGGGAGAAAAGAGGGGAGAGGCAGGGTGGTGGACAGGTCTTGATGAAGAGTGGGGAGGGGTGAGAGCGGGGAGGGAGAAAAGAGAAAGAAAGGTTAGGATATGGTAGGAAGGAGCCGGAGAGGGGGGAGTAGATAAAGATAAGGTGACAGAGGGGGAAGAAGGTGGGTGAAGGGAGGGTAAGGTAGCGAAGAGGTAGAGTAGAGGGAAAGTAAAAAAAGTTGGAAGGGAGAAGAGGATAAGGGAGAGGAAAAAGATAAGGAGGGGAGAGAGGGGGCAAGAGGAACGAGGTGGTTGGAAAAAGGGCAAAAAGTTCAGGGTAAGGAAGCGGGAGAGAGAGGGAGGTTAGGTAGCCAGAGTTGGATAGAGAGAGGGGACACGGTGGAATGGCATGTAGGGAGGAGTAAGAGATAGCAGAGGGGAGGGGAGTAGGATGGTCAGGGGGAGGGGTAGGGGAGGGTGAAGAAAGGTAAGAAGGTAACAGAATGATTAATGGGGTGCAGAGGGGCAAAAATGGAGTAGGAAAAAAGGCACTATGGACGTAGAGGGAAAAAATGAGGAGAAACGAGTGTGAAAAGCAAGACACTGTGGAGGTAAAGGAAGAAATGAAGAGAAAAGAGTGTGAGAGGTATAGGAAGTGTAAGACTATGTGTGTTGAGGAAGCAGGAATGTAACTTCAAAGTGGTAGTAGCTTCTTAAGACTGAAAAGCGAGAAAAAAGCTTTAAGAAAAGGTAAGCAAACTAATAAGAAGTATATGAGGGACGGATCAATGTGCCACCCCATTCAGAGGTAGCGACATGGAGCACGCGAGAGAAAAAATATATATAGTAAGCTGTTGGCCAGAACATACATTTCCATAAATTAAAAGGAGGCTGTTAGTGTCAGAGGGTTGATATGATAAACAGTTTAGCTGGCCTGGCGAGAATGAACGATCCTCCTCCATCACCACTCACTCCATTCATAGTGATAGTTCGTGACGCTTTGCCGCTCCAGGGAATAACAGAGTGTGTCATGAATGTAGTAGTGAGTGAGGGAGAGGGCTATTAGTAGTGAGTGGGGCTACAGGACAGTGGCTATTCTTGCATTAATGGCTGTAGTAATCTAGCCAAATTTAGCCTGAATTCATGACACCTCCGCTATATTTAGCCCTAGTTCATGACACTTTATCCAAACCTAGCCCTAGTTCATGACACCTTGCTACGTGACACACCCTTCAGGGAATAAAATAATGTGTCATGATGTACTAACGATAGGGGCTGCAAGGACAGTGATTATTCTTGTTTCAGTGGCAATAAAAATCTGGTAAGGAAAATAACGATGGTGGTTTTGATAATGATTTAGTGAATTCTTTGAGTGATGTTACGTTAATGACAAGGGAAATTTTAAACATACGAGTATTGTCTAATTTAAGATTAAAAAGGAATATTATTGAGTCATAGTTTAAGAAGAAAAAAAAAACGCAGTGAACACCAGGCACGACCTCTCTCACCCAGCGATTTTATATATGTATTTATTTTTGTCTTTTACTTTTGGCGGTGAGACGCATTATCAGGCTAACGGTATACTAATAAATTTGGAGTTTGCGAAAAGTGAAACATTAGTAAGTAAAGTCATCATCACCATCATCATCGTCATCGTCATCATCATCATCATCGTCGTCATCATCATCATCGTCATCATCATCATCATCATCATCATCATCATCATCATCATCATCATCATCATAGTCCTCCTCATCCTCATCATCGTCATCATCATCGTCGTCGTCGTCGTCGTCGTCATCATCATCATCATCATCGTCATCATCATCATCATCATCATCATCATCATCATCATCATCATCATCATCATCATCATTATGTACGACCTATAAACAAGGGTGGATAAACAGACAAGTATAATTATAAATGCAGAGAAACAAGGACACCGTATTTGAACCGACGCGACACGGTGTCTCAGAACTGCCAATAACACCTCTGATCACGACGAGTTAACCCGTGCATGAGACCGGTAATTAACCTCGTCATTATCCGCGACGAAGCTGATGTTCCTTAGTTTGGGTGAAGTCGTAAATTCTGGAGAGACAAAAGGAGGAAGAGGGAACAATGTTGTTGGGCGTTTGTGTTGGTGGTGGTGCGTATCAACTAGGAGACGTCACGCGAGATAAACTGATAGATAGGTAGATACTGCCAGCTGATAGATAGACAGGTAGATAGATTGAAGGGTATATGATATGTTGGTGGGTGTTTGTGGTTGCGGATAGGTAGATAGATGGATAGATAGACAGACTTATGAGTACACTGAATGGTTTAATAAGCTTGACAGGATGATAGATTATTGTGATTATAGTAGTACCTTAGATAGATAGCCATATAATTAGCTTGGCAAGTAGCTATATAGACGGATAGATTGGCTTGCGATGAGTTGGTTGACAAAGAGTTTCTGGCAGGTGCAAATTGTTGTTGTATGTTGTTGTTGTTATTAGCGTAGACATTCGTATATGAAGTTTAGCTGGTAGATACATAGAGATTTAATGCTGGAGTAATAGATAGTTTAATTGATAAGATTTAGCCAGCAGATAGATTAATTAACATGGTTAGGTTTGTAGATAGATAGAACAGCAAGATTGGCATGAAGTGATAAGCAGACAGATTAGCGTGTCTAGACTAGAGGTAAACAGACACAGAAATTGGCATTATTAGATTTGCATGTAGATAAGCGGTGGGGTTGACATGGCTAGATTAGCTTGTGTATATGCAGTTTCATTGGCATAATTGAGCTTGACAACCAGTATAGGCAGGTGTGAACTGGCAATGAGGAGAGTCAGGACAGTGGGGGAGAGAAAATGATGGAGGAGCGAAGAATTGGGGGAGAGAAAGTGACGGAGGAAAGAATAATTTGAGGGAGAGAAAGTGGTGGAGGAAAGAATAATTGAGGGAGAGAAAGTGGTGGAGGAAAGAAGAATTGGGGGGGAGGATGGCAACCAATTATTAGCAAACGCATACGGTTCAGCTAGGAAGTCGAGATGATGATGATGATGATGATGATGATGATGATGAGGAGGAGGAGGAGGAGGAGGACAACATATAGGAAAGGGTAAGTTAGATATAGACAGAGTACAGTTACAAATGAAATCCAACAGGTACAAGCAGACAGGCAGACGGACAGACACAGGTGGATAGATAGGTACTCAACTTTCAGATATGAAACTTCAGAGTGGCAAGGTCCTCTTTAGACTAGCGATATATTATGATTATGTAAGCATAGTGGAAAAATTATAAATTGTATGTGATAGAGTGATTCAGTGCAGGAGTACGGTAGCAAGTGTGTTGGGTGGGTTATGAGAACTGACGATGGGTTAAAGTCACCAGTTTTCGGTCACAAAGATGTCTGAAGTACAAGAAAAATATAAATTGAGAAAATGTGATAGAGATACAGGTAGAAAAGTAAATAAAGGATAACTAAACCAAGCGAGACCAAGACCAGCCAAGGAAGAGGAGGAGTAGGAGAGAGAGGGAGGGGGAAGGAAGAGGTGAGGCGGGGGAGGAGAGCGGCAAGGGAAGGGGGAGGGGGGACTCACCTACGTGCTCCACTTTAAAAGACTAAAACGAAAAACCTGTATAGCCAAGGATGATAATAAAGCTTAAGAAAAGGGCGCCGCTAAACACACACACGGAGTCGGGCCGGCGATAAGAGGCGAGTAGAACGAGCTCTGAAACACTGAGGGAGGCGACTTAGTATAGCCTTTGCCGTCACCCCTTCTCATCATCGAGTCTTAAGTGAAAGAAAACGGAGTTATCACGGACATTCTACCCCTCCCCGTCTCCTCCCCTGCTCCCTCCTCCCCTTCCCTACCCTCCAGAGCCGTTCCTCCCCTCCCCATCCCCTCCTTCTCTGGTTCCTCCTCTCCCTTCCATCTCCCTACCTCTACGCTCTTCCTTACCTCCACTTCGCTCTCTTCTCTTTCTCTTTTCCCCTTTCCTCTCCATCCCCTACCCCTTTTTCTCTCTCCCTAATTCTTCCTTCCCCGTTCCATCAGCCCAACACCCTTCCCTCCTTTCCGTCCCTTCTCTATTCCTGCCGTCTCCCTCCCCGTCCCTCCATCCCTACGCTATTGCCTCCCACCCCTTCCACCCTCCCTTCCTACGCGCTCCCCCCTCCCCTCTCCCCCTACCCACAGCCGCCCCGTCCGATTACGTGCACAGTTGTCTTGAGTTTTGCATTTTCCTTCCTGTGTCTTTCCTTTTTCTTTTATTTTCGTCTGATATTTTTTCTTTTCATACGAGGGAGGGCAAATGGTCTCTTGTTTTTATTGATTCTCAGAGACCTGGGTTATCAAAGGCTGCGTCTCTGTCTTTTGGTAGGGACGTAAGGGTTGAAATCCAAAACATGTACGCAAGCGCTTGTGTGTGCACCCGGTCACCCCTGCACACACGCACACAGACACATACACATGAGCACCCAGAAAGGGCGCGCACACATACTCACGTGTGAGAGAGAGAGAGAGAGAGAGAGAGAGAGAGAGAGAGAGAGAGAGAGAGCAGCCCTGTAGCTACATTGTATAGCAAAGAGTTTAAATCGTAATACATATATTTACGAAAACCTGAAAAATAAGCTGCAGTATCCCTCCCAGATCGTTAAAAAAAAAAAAATCATTCTTCCTTTAGACGATTTTTTACAGCTTAGTAGTGGTGACCCGTCCTCTGAAGGGAAAAAAAAAATAACCTAGAAACAAAAAAGTAGGGTAAATAGGTGAATTATGTATATAAGAGGGAAGAGGAAAAACTGAAAGGAAAAAATGAAAGCAGACTCGGCAGCTGGAGGGGGTTTGGGTGGGGGGGTTAGTGGTGGGTGTAGGGGTGGGGTCAGGGTAGGGGGGGAGAGCAGCTGCGAGGAACACTGCGATAAACTCTAGGGGTCTGACACGCCGCACGTCGGAAACATCACATGCCGGGCAGGCGGGGTGAGGCTGGTGGGGGTGAGGTGGAGATGAGGAATGGTGGGAGTGAGGCCAGCAGGGTGATGGGGAGGAGATGAGGAATAGCGGGGTGAGGGTAGTGGAAAAGAATCAGTGGGATGAGGATATGGGTGTTTAGTGGTCAGGGTGTATTGAAGATGAGGAATACTGTATAGGGTGAGAATAGACCTGGGGGTAATACTAAGGGTGAAACCAAGGTGTGGGTAGTGGATGAAGATGGGGATAGGGTAGTGGCGAGGGTGACTTGGGAAGAAAGTGTAATAGGATGAGGATAGTAGGGGTGAGGATGGGGTATAGATGAGGAACGGTGGAGTGAGGAAGCAAAAACAGATCAGGGTGTTTAGGGTTGGGTATTGGCTAGGAGGGGGAGAAGGAGCTCCAGGATGAGGATAGAGCTGTGTCTTTGCGAAGGATGATAGAGGTTGACGATAGACATAGAGCTGAGGAATAGGGTGATGATTGAGACTGGGTAGTAAGAGTGAGGGAGGGGAGTGAGGAGCAGGAATAGGGTGAAGGTAGAAGGGTGTGAGGGGAGACAGGGAGTATGATTAGGGTACAGTGGGTTAAATATTGAGCCCATTGAATTAGGTTACGTTTGTACGGTATGTTAGGTTAGATTAGATTGAAGTTAGGTCTCGTGGATCACACACACACACACACACACACACACACACACACACACACACACACACACACACACACACAGAGGCGTAAATAATCCATTGACTAATCACGTCGAGCCAGAGAAAGATAAGTTACAACACCGAAAGAAAAGATCAAAGAACGGAAACGAATTGTAGAGAGGGTGGAGTGGCATACAGTCAAGGATATAGAACGGTAGAGTGAATTGAGAACAAAGGTGAAATTCAAAGCTAAGCGCAAATATAAAGTGCCATAAAGTGCCAAGGAGAGTTAGCAGTGCGATACTTGAGGCGTTAAAGAATGCAACGAAGGACACAGTGAAAAATACAGCGAAGAATGCAACGAAGAGCACAGTAAAAAATACAGTGGAGAATGCAACGGAGGACACTGAAAAATACTGTGAAGAATGCAAGGAAGGACACAATGAAGAATGCAGCGGACACAGTGGAAAATACAGTGAAGAATGCAACGAAGGATACAGTGGATAATACAGTGAAGATTGCAACGAAGGACACATTGAAAAATACAGTGGAGAATGCAACGAAGGATACAGTGGATAATACAGTGAAGATTGCAACGAAGGACACATTGAAAAATACAGTGGAGAATGCAACGAAGGATACAGTGGATAATACAGTGAAGATTGCAACGAAGGACACATTGAAAAATACAGTGGAGAATGCAAGGAAGGGCACATGGAAGAATATAACGACAGACACAGTAAAAAGTAAAGGTAAGAATACTACTTGAGCAGAACTGTTAATGCAACGAAGACCGTGAAGACTGCAACTAAGGATGGAGCCAACACTACAAGTAAGGACAAAGCCAGCGCTATAGTACGAGTATCACGAACACAACCAAGAATACAGTCTTAAGGAAACGCGAAGGACACAAAACTAAAAACAGAGCTAAGAATTCGACGTTAGGGAAAGAGCCCATAATTTTTTTTTTTTAATATTACATCCTTGTTTTCCTTTTTCTTTTTTTTTTTTTTTTTTTTTTTTTCAGTATCAGCCTAGGTTCTGAAAATACCCTAGACATTTTAATTACTCTGCTCTGTGGAGGAGTAAATTGAAAACGAGGAGGCGGGAGACGGCCCTCCTTACCTTACAAGAACACGTCCCCAAGAAAGTACTATAGATGCAAAGGAGTACAGGAGACGGCAGACAGCTACAGATTTATAGGTTCATTCCAGGCTGCCCTTTTACTTATATGGCAGATTATAAATAAGGCACCTTTTCTGTGAGTTAGATAAGGATAGCAGTGCAGGATAGGGAAAGCAGGATTGAACCCCGAAAACCACTGAAAAGAGAAAGGGGGCTGAGGACATGACCAGTTTGAGGAGGCGAGAGCTGAGAACATGACCGAACTGAGGAAATGACACTTCAGGACATGAACGATTTGGGTGTGAGAATGTACCTTCACTTCCTGGTGACAAACTCCGCAGTCAGCATTGGCCTGCACTTCCCCCATGGACATAATACTTAAAGCCAGGAGCCGTCTAGCCCAAGATTACTCAGGGAGCAGAGATGGGACAATATTTCAGCCCTGTCCACACCGTAAACCTGTCGCAGCTGTCATAACTCTGCGGGGTAGTAAACACACTCTCTTCATTCTGTAATCGCCGCTGTAGAGGAGGCAGTGGTCGCTTTCCTTTCTCCCTCCCCTCTCCCTCTGCCTCTCTTTCTCTTCCTCTTCCTCTCTCTCTTTCTCTTTCGCTCTCCGGTCGCTGAGTGTCTGGGGATGCCACATCCTCCTCCGCCTCCCTTCCTGCGTGAGTGCGTCATCGCTCTCTCCCTCCACCACCTCTTGCAGCAGCAGCAGTAGCAGCCTTGTGCCCTACCCTACTTTCGTCCAGCATGTTTCCCTGTGACCATAGCCCCTCTGTTTGCGTCCCACCCAGTGCCAATCAGCAAAGTCATGAGGTGCGAAGAATCAGCATACTTGGCCTCATCACAGGGCATATGCGCCACTCAGAAGCAGCGCCGGAGCCGCCATAATGGAAGCTTTGCACAGGTTCCACGAGGCGCCTGGAGCTTCATCTAGCAACTCGGTCATTGATTTCCCTCCCAACTCCACCGCCAGCCCAGGCTGATGTGGAGAGCGCCCGAGAGACACGTGGTTGCTCTCTGCCGGGATGGCGAGTCTCCCTGCCTCCCTCAAACTCTGTGCTCTCGCCAGTGCCGTGTGTGGATAACCTTCCCTCCGCCAACACACCTCGGCTCCCCTCCACCATGGCGTCTAAGGACACCTCCGCCAGCAGCGAGCCCGAGTCCGAAGGTGATGTTGTCTGTCTTGTGCTTGTCTCAGTGTTGAAGTGCCACCATTTTAGCGGCTCTGCTCTCGTCCCGTGCCGTACCCGACCTGCCGCTCTCGTCACAAAGGCCACACTCGGGCACGTCACTCACCCACCCGCGCATCGCCTTCCTCCCTCGTTTCATTACCTTATGACAGTTATTTTTGTGTTCTGGTTTTCTTCGTTGTATGTCGACAAAGCATGAGTTCTGAAGCTGTAGTTTTGGTTTTCGAAATTAAAGATAATTTATCATGCCATCAAATGGTCATGAAACTGCATACATTGTTTTCGTAAAGAGCTTGACCCTGAAAACTTATAAGTATTCAAAGTCTGGATTATGAATATGATTCAGTCAGCGGTATCACAGCTCCTGTCAGAAAAAGAATCATAAGTCAGTTGTTACCATGGTCAGTATCATTAGCTGTATGGTGAAGAGGAGTAAGAGGAGGAGTGTGGGCGTGCAGCAGGTGGGGTGATGCTGCCGTCTCTCCTCCTCTCGCCTCCTCCGCTGATAAAAACCCCAGCTTCTGCGCCTCACCCACACCGCGTCCTGGCCCTGATCTATGTGGGTGTTGACGCCTTGCACTGCGCAGGCCCCTTCTCACCACCAGGCACACGGATCATCGTACGCCCACCCCGTCTCACGCCGACACACATAGATACTCCCATTTTTTTTTTTTTTTTTTAGCTTAGTCTGCTGATGTATTTTTTATATTTAGTTCTAATTAACGTAACGATCCTTCCATGTTTTTACTTATTTAGAACTTAACACTGAATTTAACCTCTTGACACTGATGACATAATTATTTTAACGTAATTTTGTTGTTTCCAGATGATCTCATTCAACTTTGGAAAGGTCCCACGTATTCATGGATCAACAAAGGCTTTACCTGAACTAAACAAAATCATAGGAAAGTAGCAAGAACAGGATTTAAAGGGTCATCACGTGGTCGGAGGATTGCATTAACTCCTTCAACCCTGGGATTTCCTTTTTTTTACTCTTACTGCCAGCTGTCGATTGGATTTTGGGAGGGGGGGTGGAGATAGATCACACTAGGGAGAGCGTGTTGTTAACCCCTGCATTGTGAGACGTTTCCTAAAGTTAAAGTCGTCAGGATACAACAGAATTAGAATATGCAAGACTTTTCCATACTGTTGAGGGTAACCACTTCATGCCGAGGACGCTTTTTTTTCATTATGCACCACCGTAAGACGATTTTATCCAGCTTGGGTGATTTTGCCAACTTGAGGGGGTAGGTCCAGCCATCATTAATCTTTTTAGTACAAGATATCTTCCTTAATATGAATAAAACAGTCCGGAGGCAGCAACAATTAAAATACAATTGACGTCCTCGGGTTGAAGCTGTTAAAGGAGAGAGAGCGCGATGACCTAGTTTGCAATATAACTGGCACACATCTCACCCTGACGGCGCCTCTGAAAAGTCAACAATTGAACTGAACTACTGTATTTGCATTTTAATGGAGACTACGACTAACTCGTCACTTCATAAAATAATAATACAGTATCCCTGGAGTTAGCGAAATCATCTGGAGGCAGCAAGAAAGAAGTAGAAAAAAGGCATCGTACTTAAGCGGTTAAATGATAATCAGGCGCGTATTTAATGGTACTCTATTAAGAAGACCTTCAATCGCTCCAGTTATTTCACAGGATAATGCGCGAGGCTCAGAGGCCTGACTTACACAACTGAGTGATGCTGCAAAATCCCTCAGCCGAAAAAAAAAGCCAGGTTTGGAAGGACGAAAAGGCCCCCAGGTCGGGAGTCTTGGCCTTGATCACTAGCCTCTCGTGTACCTGTCTTTACTCCTTCCACTTTAATTTGGCCTGAAATTGCCGTCTCTCCGTCACGAATGCTGACTTTTGATAATAGATTAACTCTGGAATATGGTGCTAGTCACGAAGGAATGCTATGAAAGCGATGTAGAGCTTTATTATTATAGTATTGCCTTATTTTTCCTCTGAGTTACGTGAATTAAGCTGCAAAAAGACAAAAATCTCCGCCAGGTTAAGGTGAACGACTTAGAGTAACATGTAAATTTAAGAGTGTTGTAGTCTACGTCTTTCAGTTACCCCAGTAGTACAGTACAATGTTGTATTTTGTTCATGCTTCCGCCAGTATTTTGTTCATGCTTTTGCCAGAGCTTTTTATTCAACTTCCGAGAGACCTTTACAGTAGGAGTGTATAGGTAAACTATAGCCTTCTTTAACCCATTTGTTGTAAGAGCTTTTATGAAGTCTTCTGGGGATAACATAAAATTTAATCTCCCGGCATCTTTTCTTTTTATCTACAGACGATTTTATTCAGCTCTAGGGAGACTTCTTACTGTGAACAGGTTTTTGAACCTGTGTCGACTGCAGCCCTTCAGGTTCAGTCTCTCATAACAGAACACAGTATTATCGTCTGGCCGCAGCAAGGGCTAAATGTATGACCCCACCTTATTCGGAGGGGTTAATGATCTTTCTAAAAAAAAAAAAAAAAAAAAAAAAACTGCCGTTTGAGTGGATATAAAAATGCGACTCTCTCAGGGTTTTCCTTCTCATTTGTTGTATACGAGTACAGGGTGTCCCAGGAGAGGTGTACCAAACTTCCCTGGGCTAATTTTGAACAAGGTAATGCTGTCAACATACTGTAGGTCCGATTCTCAACCGTAACAGCGCTTCTGTGCAGGTTTTAATGCCCTTATAGTTGAAATCGGATTCCCATAAAATTCATCCATACGGTTTTCTGTACCTAGCTTTATAATGGTTGAAAATTTAACCCATTACGTGGCATGTCTTACTCAATACTGTATCAAGAATAACCCCACCCGATCATTAGGTGAGAAAGAAATCGTGGTATTAAACATTAACAGGCTCAACTTTGGTATACTTTTCCCATGTCATCTCCTGTATCACTTTCCGATAGTAGTGGCTCCATCTGCTCCATGTGATTCTTGAGTAATTTACCATCGCTCGGTATTCGGGAAGGTTGAAATACACCATACACGGATTAACAGAAAAATGAAACAATGAAACATTTTTTTATCAGCCAGAGTGCATGAAGGACACTGTTATTTTTATACATATTTATTCCAAGGATACCACACGCGTGACAGGTCTGACTTTCCTAAATATTTTCAGTATGACGACAGAGGAAGGACAGATGCGATGCGTGATATTTGTTTTTATTTATTTTTTCACGTTGTAAATCACTGCATGACGTAATGAAGGTTTACTGTGTTCTGTGTTTTTATATTCCCCTCTGCTTTTCGACAGATTATTATTATTTTTTGTGAGCTATATGGCAAGTCAACTTTTTGTTTTGTTTTGTTACTTTCACTCCATATATATATATATATATATATATATATATATATATAGCTTCAGTGCACCTTTCGAGCCCTGTCCCGCAGCATTTGTAATTCCTTCACTACGACGACGCCTTTTTGTTTTCGCTACCCCAAGACGATTTTAGCTTAGATAACAATAAAAATGTTGGAAACAGTCCCCATCAACCTTCATATTCTTGCTACCCTTGAAACAAGTTAATGTATCTTAGCAGTAGCCACTCGTAGCGAAGGGTTTAAGATGCTCAACATTTTCCACCTTGACTTTAAACACGGATTTTCCTTCCTTGCCATCCGCTGTCGCACGCCCTCACACTTCCTGTGTGGATGTGTCTTGTCCGGGTTAGGGTGGGGATGTGGGTGTGGGTTGGGTGTGGGCTTGTTGACTTGATTCGGGGTTGAGGAACTGTCTACTTGGATATGGGTGTGGGTTCGAGTGTGAGCTTGGGTGTGGGTTAGGGTGTATTTATGGGTGTTTTGCCTGGACTTGGGTGGAGGGAGTTGCCTGTTTGGGTGTGGGTGCGGGTATACGTGTATGGGTGTCTCTGGCCACTGCTCAGCTTCTCCCTCTCTTTGCCTCTTCTTCTCTGTCACTGTGGCTTGAAACTTTAGGGTTCCTCCTCATCGTGCTACTGATGTGACCAGTGCCGCAGCTGAGTGGAGTAAGCTTTACGTTTAACCTGTGGCTGATGACCGATATTTTTTGGTGTTTGCCTGAGTGATGTTTCGTGCTGTGATTTTTAATAGCTTTATGTTCATTGCTTCATGTTTGTCACTAATAGCATGGTTTATGTTTGTTAAACCTGCTTTTGTTCCTAATCCCAAATAACTTAACATTAATTTCATATTAATCAAGCATTGTCGTTGCGAATGCATTTGTTGTTTTTTTCGCAATAATTGTTAACCCTTAAAAACAACTTATCTCGCCCAAGTGGTGTTTCGACTTTAGCCATGATGACCTTCGTTCAATCCACAGCTCGGAACTCCTGCCCGTGGACAGCCGGTAAGTAGTGCCCCGCCACGCTGAATGTTACTTTGCATGTAGCGAGTCCCTGGACGGCCCGGAGCACAGGTGAGTCCTCGAGTTGTGGACTGGAGGTGACCAGGCACTGCGATGAGTCTGGTGGTGCCTGCGGGAGGGGTGCAGGGGTAGCTTAGTGTGGTGCACCTCTTCTCTCGCTACGGTACTTGGGGCACGTAAGTCTCTCTCGCATGACTCTGCTGGACCTTTCTTTCTTCATCCTTTTTGTGCATAAGACTGATGTATCTCTGGTATTCCTTGTGTGTGTTCTGTACTTGAAATTGACTCATTTTTTCTGTGTAACAATTTATATAAAATGAAAATTTGCATCCGTGTGTCGTTGAGCGATTCTTTCATAAATCTACGGAATGAAGCAACATTTACTCGTATATTGAAGTAGATCAGTCTCCCTGATTTGACGTAAAAGTACAATTTGGGATTATACTGATATACTGAATAGTGGAGAATTTATTTGTATGCATTGTTTATGATTGCTGTTTTTTTTCGGCAAGGGAATTACAGGTATCCTGTTGTGTCGACGTGAGAACATAACGATGTGCTCATCTTTAAAGCATGTTGAACAGAAAGGCTACCACATTAGACCCCATAACTAGATGGTGTCATAAATCAGCAGTTTCCCACTGAAAATAAAAGTCGTGTCAGCCGGTACGTGATTACCACTCCGACGCGGGGGAACCTCACACCTTTTTTTTTTTTCCCTCGATGATCGTAAAAACTCGAACCTGATTATCGAAGGAGGTCCATTCGGGGTGTCGGGTTAGTGTGGGTGTGGCGGTGTGGGGAGTGATGTCGGGACTCTTCTTTATGGGGGCTGAGGTAGGTGGTGTTTAGATGAAGGGGAGAAGGGGGGATGACAGAAGGGAAAATGGGATATGGGGGGAAGCGGGATGACAGAGGTGAAGGAGAGGTATGGGGAGAAAGGGGGATGAGAGGGGAAAGAGGGTTATGGGAGAAGAGGGAAGGTATGGAAGAAGGGGTATGCGGGATGGAGGATAGAGATATGGAAGAGGGATGAAGTGGGGAATTGGTTTGGGAGGATTAGGGGAGCAGGGAACCAGGCTATGAAGGTAGGGAGATGGGGTATGAGGGATGGTGGGATTGAGATATGATGGAAGGGGAACATTTGGGGGGAGGAGTGAATGGTGCATGAGATACAGCACGAGGCTATGAAGGGAGAAATTAGTTTAAGGAAAGGTGACAAATGAGATGATGGATGAAAGAGAGAAGGGAATATGAAAAAGAAAACATTGTGTGTGGGAAGAGGGCAAGAGAAGAAAGGGAGATGAAAAGGGAGTATGGGTGACAAGAGCATGAAAGGTGACGAAAGGAGACAAGTAGAAGAGGGGGGAAATATGATAAGGGGGAGGGGGGAGGTAGATAGTGAGGTGACGAGACAAGAGAGGAGAGGGGACGTGAGAGGGGGTATGAGTGGGTGACGAGAGGGGAGACTGTGATAAGAGGAGGACATGTTAAAGGTGATGAAAAAGTGTGGGGGAGATAGAGAGAGAGGGAAGGGGCATAGGGAGGGGAAGATGTTGAAAGGGATCTAGAAGAGGAAGTTTGAGAGAGGGAGGGAGAGGAAATGGGTATAAGGGAGGAGAAAGAAGCAAAATAGTTGAATGGGTACAGAAAGAAAGAAAGGAGAAGAGAGCGAGAAGAAAAGGGTGAGGAAGAAAAGATTGAGGGGTGGAGACAATAGGTTGATGAGAAGACAAGAGGAGGAAGCAGTGGAGAGAATGGAAGAGTTGAGAGAAGAAGAAGAAGAAGGTAAGGAAGAAAACAGAAGAGAAAATGGGTGGAGGGAAGGAACGCAAAGGAAAAGAGTAAAATAAAAAGGTGACAGGAAAAATGGGTAGAAAGGAAAAGGAGAACGAAGGAATTAGAAAATTAAACGGAGAGAAATTGAGTGTAGGACGAGAGCGAAAATGAGAAAGTGTCAAGGGAAGAAAAAGAACAGAAAGGAGGATGAATATGCAGTAGGTGGAAGTCGATGGGGAGATGAAAATAAAATTTCAGGAGTAAAGAAAAAGAACAGAAGGAAGGGAAACAAGAATTAGAGAAGGAAGCGAAAAATGTAATGGGTTCAGATTAGGTAAAATAAGTAGAAGGAAGGAAGGAATTGGAGAAAAGGCAGAGAATAAAATGGTTTGAGGGTGGGATGTGGTGGTCAGGGTTTCCGGACAGCAAGTAGGAGTGGCTGGCGTCTATCAGGGGGGCAGTGATAAGGTGCATTAGACCAGATCAGCGCCCGTACTTTCGCCAACAGCCACGTTTTCAACCCTCCCGTGCCCCCTTTGCCCCCTGCCTCCACACACAGTTCCCTTCCTCCCCTCTTCTGCCCATATCTCACTCTCTTTCTTTCTCTCTCCCCTCTTAACCTTCCATTTCTCTCCTTTCTACATCTCCCGTCTCCGCACTCTACACACCTCCCTTCTGCACCTTCCCCTTCCCACTACATACACATACAAGCATTTCTCTCATTCCCCTCCTCCTCTTCTCATCCTCTCCCTTCTCTCTCCTTGCTGCATGCCTATCCCCCCCCACCCCCCTTTTTTTTTTTTTTTTCGTCCCACCTCTTTACATACATCTCTCTTCCCTCTCTCCTCTTTGCATACACCCCTCTTCCCTCTCTCCTCTCGATATACATTCCCCATCCCTCTTCTTTCCCCCTTCCTCTGTTCTCTCCCTACATCTCACCTCTCCAGAGCTCTCCCGTTTTTCCTCTCTCCTCCTCTCCTGTTTGTACACCGTTCCTCTCGCTCTACACCTGTCCCCTCCCCTCTCTTAGTCCTCCCAGTCTTTTATTCACCACCTGTCTCCCCTCCTTAAATCCTCTCCCCTCATTTAGCTTCCTCTTCTCCCAAATCCTCATCTCTATACGTCCCTCCCTTTTTCTTCCTTCTGTCTCCTCCTCTCTCCTCCTCACTTTTTCGTTCCTCTCCTCCCCCCCCCATGCTCTTCCTGCTCCTCCTTCCCAACATCTCTATATTTGGCCTCTCCTCTCCTGTCCCTTCATTCCCTCTCTCCTACTCTCCGTCCCCACGTCATCTCTCCTCTCCTCTCCTCTCCTCTCCTCACTTCACCTTCCCTCCCTCCCTCTCCCTTCTTTCCCCTCCGTCCCCCACCCTTCTATCACCAGACCCCCCACTCTCTCCTCCATATCGCGTCCTCCCTTATTCTGTTCCCTAAATTAAGACCTCCAGATTTCTTTTCTAAATTTTCTCTCCACCATGTTGGCTTCCCTTTAATTTTTTTTTTTCCTCTTCGATATTTCTCTTTTGCGCTTTTTGAAATATAATATTCCTCCTGCCACGTGAACTTATATTTTGCATCGAATAATCTCGTGTGTGTATATTTGATTATGTACACAATTATTTAAGATTTGGAAGGGAGTGGTCTTTACATACATAAATTTTACTGCTAATTCTTCATAACCTAGTCAACTCGAGGACGTAGTTTTTGTATTTTGTTTAGAGAAGAACATTTGGTAACTGAAAGATAAAGATACATAATAATCCCTATAATTTCGGATTTTTCTCATTTTCACGTATCTTGTAATAATAACAAAATAGTCATTATAAATGTTGGGTTTCTTTTTGTTGTGTTCTTGATAAAAGAATAGTAAAAGAGAGAGAGAGAAAATCATTATATTATTAGTATTAAGTTTCAGTTGACAGTTCAGATTTCCATGATTAACATAAAAAAAAAAAAAAAAAAACAGTATTTGCGTCAGGTTATGATTGACTTTAGACTCTCAAGGTAAACAAATGATAATATATATGCAAAAAAATCGTCATTATAAGTGTCAGTTTTCAATAGACTTATCAAACTGCCTTCATAAAAGATAAAAATATATATGAATAAAAACTTGTCATTTTTAGTGTCAAGTTTCAAGGCAAAAAATGTGGTAAGGAAAAGTAAAACTGAATAAAAAGAATCGTCATTATTACCATCATATTTAGAGTGCCGGTTCAGATTTCCCAGCGTAAAAATATATGATAATAGAACTGTAATAAAAAAGATCGTCATTTACTGTCAAGCTCCAAGGTGAAAAGAAAAAACTGGCAAGTAAGTCTAAAAACAGAATAATACAGTGCTCTTCATTATTACTCTCGAATTTCGATCAGAGGTTCAAATTTCCCTACGTAAAAAATATGATAATAAAACTGTAATAAAAAGCTCGTCATTATTACTGGGCGGGCGACACACACCGCCACTCACAAGTTCAGGGGTCGCACCTGAAGCGTGGTAAAAAGAAAAAAAAAGTCCGTGAACAGAAATAGAATGCAAAGGAGGAAAGAATTATCTGGATATTCATTGATTTGTGTGAAGAAGAAGTGGGGCTTGAATTGAAAAAAAAAGGAACTAAAAGAAGAAATGCTACAAATATAAATAATGTCTTTAAAAAGTTATTAGATTCATTTATTAATGTGTAAAAAAACAGAGGATTGGATCTGTATGTGGGCAAAAAATATGCAGATTAAATAAGTAGGCAGTTTAAGCAAGGAAAGAAGTCGTCTAAAAATTAACCGATATGTTCGTGTAATAAAGGATTAAAAAAGGATTAGGAGTATAATTGTGTGAAGTGAAAAGCAACACAAACAAAACAAAACAAGACACAAGAAGATATGGTAATGAGCGCAGAAATAATTTGTAAAAGAAGGGTAAAAAATTGTCTGAAAACTCAATGATTTGTGTAAGAAAGAAGTTGGGGTTTATATTTGTGTGAGGTGAGCGTGGAGGCCCCCTGAACCACACTTCCTGCCATTGTCACCCTACCCCTTCCCCCTTCCCCACCCCAATCACTCCTCCTTCCCCACCCCAACCCCCTACTCTCACCCCCCACCCTTACTCCAATCCCCGCCCCACCCACTGCCACTCACCGGAAACACGCCCTCTCATCACACACACACACACATACACACACACACACACACACACACACACACACACACACACACACACACACACACACACACACGAAAAATTATACACAAACACCAAAAAATTATATGTTGGTGTTAGTGTATGGAGGGTGGTTATGGGGTAGGACTGGAATGGTTTTTAAAGGTAGCACATTAATAATCTTGAAGGGCTTGTCCTGATCACGTAAATAATCGTTTAGGGCTTGAGTATATACAGTAAATACTTCAGTAATTCCTAAGGGTTTTTGTATGGTGGGAAATTATTCGTTGGCATTTAATAACTCAGAGTCAACACGCGCGATAATTGTTGGAGGTTTTGCGTTTAAAGATAATTATGATACAGTATTTTACCTTATTCTTTCTCACTCAAAATTTCACTTGTCTTTCCTTCTGCCTGCGACCTCCACAGTTTTTGCACAATGTATTCAGGCATCTAGAAATGAACAGATCTTGATTTTGTCTGTCATTTCTTCGATTTTCATTGGGAAGGACAACTTGTGGAGACTACAAGCCGCCAATATTTATCCTATATCTATCTACCCGTCTGTCTGTATCTGTCTGTATGTGTAGATACCGTATGTATGTGTATCTATGCCTACCTATCAGTCTGTCTGTTTGTCCATCTGTCTATCTTTCTATCTGTTTGTATAAAGATTAAATATACAATTATGGAAATAGTTATGTATCGTCAAAACACTTCTGCTCTACCAGTATAATTATTAATAATCAGCCAGTAAGACCGTTATACTGATATATGTGAATATATTGCAGAACGAAATTCACACAGTAATTAAATCGCATTCCGTTTCACACATTAAAGCTGTCCCAACACCACCTCCCCAACTCATTTTTTTCTGAAGTCTTGCTGTGAGCTCCTGTAGCCATCCACTGCTTGTATATGAGTAACAGAGTCAGGATAAATTTCAAAGAATGTCACGTCCCCCACTATAATCCCACGTAAATTTGCGCTTTGTGATATATTAGGAGATACATTATAGTTATTTGATGTTGGGATAATCAGATGAAGGAATATCTTATTACCGCGGCTTAACCTGCTATATTACTTCATGAATTCCCTCAGACGACCCCACCAGGCGTCTTCCTCCACGCTCTTCTCATTCTCTTCCTCTCACTGCTGGTAGTTCTTGAGAAGGTTCTTACTGACCTCATTGTCTCTTTAACCCCATCACTGTGAGAGGCTTCCCCTACACAAGAAAAAAATCTTTAGAGGTGGGGGAAGTAAAGTATAAAGACGTCATGGTACTGAAGAGGTTAATGGTGATGATTCTTACTCTCACTGGAATAGCTCTCGCTTATCCTGATAAGAATTACCTAGAGTAACAAAAGGTAAATAAAAACATCGTCGGTCGGAAAGGGTCTGCATCATTACTGTCTTTAATCACTGTGAGCAGATGAGTGATGGTACTAGGGCTGGATAATGTGGCAGGAACGGAATGGTTGTTTTATTTTTCTAGCGATTTTGTCATCGTTCGCAATTGTATTTGTTCAGATGATTGTAATCTGCTAATATATTGTTCACTGTCAAGGCCGAGGTTAGAGATCTCACCCAACGGTCAATTAATGCGGTATTTCTTTACGTTAACTCGTGTAAGGTTAGTTAGGACATATTTTGCTCTACGCTGAGAATCTTAAGTATCTGATGTATATTGCAAGCTGTCTTGAAATGAAACTGTTAGCCTAGAGTACTTGTAAGGTAAAAAGACTCGAAAGTAGAGCATTTTATCAGCAGCCGACAGTTTTTTATTTAACAATCAGTGTCAGAGATGAATAGTTAAGAGAATTAGATGTTTTAGGGAATTAAGATCAAGACGCGAATAATATTTTTCATTTCACTTCGTAGATTCCTTCAGCTCGACAATTTATTTTTCACGAGAGAAGTAGGGAACGAGTTATTCCTCTTGGGTAGCCATTTTGTTGTGGGAGAGTAGGTGATGGATGTGCACCCTCCCACCCACTTATCACTTCCTTTCCTCCATCCACCCACCAGCGTACCCCCGCACCGCCTCCTTCCCTCCCCCTCTTCATCCACCCCCACCTATTTATTCATCCACCTGCCTACTTATCCATACACCCACCTACTTACCCATCCACCCACGTACTCACTTACATACCCTTCCGTCCACCCACCATTGCTTTCCCTCCACCTCTCCCTCCACCCACACACTCCCGCACACAAACCCATTTCTCCGCCTACTTATTCGTCCACCTCCTTGTTTGTCCACCCACCCACCCACCTTCTTACCCACACATACACTAGTCATTCCATCAAACCCACCCTTTTTCCTGTCCATCACCAACCCAGTTCCACCTGCCCATCCACTTTTCCATCCACCCTTCAACTTATCCATCAACCCACCAGCTTACTCACACACGAGCTGTTTCACCCACTCACTCATCCCTACCCTTTCGATTCACGCTTCCCCTTTTACCCACTCAGTTATCTCTCTCTCTCTCTCTCTCTCTCTCTCTCTCTCTCTCTCTCTCTCTCTCTCTCACACACACACACACACACACACACACACACACACACACACACACACACACACACACACACACACACACACAGTTAAAATTCCTGTTCCCCGGGGTGCTGCAACTATCGTAATTTCAATTAAGGTGGAGACGATAATAAGGGGTAGTCACGCGTTGGCTGGCTACTGCACGCATCCTGAAGACCTCACATCCTTGCTTAAGATGCACGGAATTAACTTAAGATTATATGTCTCGTAACTAAGATGTTTTGTGGTGGGTGAGCGAAAGACGACGCTGCAAGTTATTTTTTTTTCTTTTTTTATCGCATGCGTTGGGCTGCTACGGTACGGATCTTCAAGACGCCAAAGCACAGTCTTAAGATGCATAAAAGTAACTTAAGGTACTCATCTTTTCGTTAATAAGATTTCTTTTTGCGACATGAATAAGAGATTTAAAAAAAGACGTGATGATTGTCGTATCTTATCTAGGACTTGGAGTATGAACTAGACATGGATTCAGTAGTGTAGTTCTCGTAGTTAAGAATTTACAGGAAGAAAAAAGGCAAGAGAAGATTCTGTATTTTCTTTTCCTCGTCTCTTTCAAAACAGAAGTGTTGGCTGTGATAGAGAGTTGGTCGTAAGGTATATTTTTCTTAAGACATCGTTATGAGGGGATACAAATTTAAGAATAACCTTATGTGTTTACATCTTATCATGTTAGTTGTGTTTCGGGGTTTAGTTTTGACCGTTGTTGTTGGGTTGTTTTTGCTGTCGATGCGGTTCCCTCTTCCCATTTTTTGTGACCCCATCTCCCCCCCCCTTCCTTCCCTCCTGCCCCTGGCCCTCCTCCCCCTCCCCTATCTCTCCCTCTGCCTCCCTCCCGTCCCTCAGACTACCCCCTACCGTGCTCTGAAATTACTGGGGTGAACTTTGAGGGGGCGTGAAAGTCTACGGATCTTGCTTGCCCGTTTTCACCAACACCCACCAAACCACTTCTTTTCCCCCCACGATCATTAATTTATTTATATCCCCCTCATTATTCTCATCTCTTGCCACTTTCGCTTACCCATCTTCCTCCTCCACCTCAACTACCACTTTCCCTCTTATCGATCCTTCCATTGCCATTTTTTTGTCAGTATTTTTTTTTTTACCTTGCCGCTTTTACTTACGTCCTCCTTCACCACATTTACCACATCTTCTCCTATTATTATTTGTATCCTTATCATTTTTCTACTTTTATTTCTCCCTCACCACAATCTCTTAATGTTGTATCTGTCATTCCTCAATTAATTTTTCTCTTCTAACTTTCGCTTACATTCCTTCTTCCTTCACCACCACCTTTCCTTTATCGTTGTTGTCGTGATTATTCCGTGATCACTTTTTTTCGTATATATACTTTTCGTACTACATCCATTACCACTCTTCTTATCTTGCCAAATTCCTTTAATCTTTTTCCTCTATCTTCACATGCTTATTTCATTTATAGTTTTTTTTTTTTTTATCTTAGAATTTTTCTTTTGATCTTTATTCTGAACCCATCATTATTCTCTGATCCTGCCACTTTCGCTTAAGCTACCAGTCTTCCTTCACCAAGTTTTCTTCTCTATAACTTGTCACCAGTAGCTTTTTCCTCTGATGTCTCTCTGATGTCTTTTTATTCATCCATCGAGGTTACTGATTCGTACACGCCCTTTCTTTCTACTGCCATCACTTGTTCCATACTTCATAATTTTAGTTTTCTGTTGGGCTACCGCTTCTCTTTTTTGCAGTTCTTAACCATGTGTTTTTTTCAGTAATTTTATATATCCCACCACTTTTATCAACTATATTTCTTCCATCATCATCATCGTCGCTTTTTTTCCTTTTTATCCGGAGTTTCTATCTCCCACATACTCCATATCCCCCTCCCATGCGACCCCTTCCCCCTCCCTCCTCCCCTCCGTATCAGTGTCTCTTTAAAAATAACCTGTTTACCCCCATCCGTCTTGCCCACCTCGTGTCACTACATCAGGCGCAGGTGGATGACTGAGAGAGTTGCAAAGGTCTGGTTTTGTAGGTGAAAATTTGGAAATATGGGAGGTACCAGCTTGATATATATTTTTTCATTTTATCTATCTTTATTTATGTATCTGTCTGTCTATCTATCTGTCCGTTTATTTATCCGCCTCTCAGTATCTACCTGTCTATCTCTTTGTATGTTTTTGCGCATACCAACCTACCACTATCAGGCACAGGGGGATGGCTGTGAGGGTGGTAAAGGGATGGGATTTTTTTTTTTTTTTTTTTTTTCTCGGTTGTGACAAATTGTGTAAGTTAACTCCTTCAATACGGTGATGTATCTTTTTCTTTCACCCTTGCTACAACCAGACGATTTTACTCAGCTGAGGGAAGTAGTAAAGGAGTTAACCCCTTGAGAATAAGAGTAAAAATGTTTTTTATTGTTCCCTCCAAGTATATTTTGCGTACGAAAGACACCAAGTTCGTAAAAATGTTAAGCATAGTATTTCCATTATTTTGTAAAGTAATTCGCCATTCACTTTCATTTATATATTTTTCCGTGAACACGCAGTAGACGAAATGTGAAAATTCATGAGACACTTGCTTTGTTTTATTTATATGTATATGGAAAGATCAGCTCACTACTATTTATTTATGATATTTCATGATGAAATAAGCTTCATATCAATAATTCTGCTTTATTAATTTAGCATTATATCTATAATTATCCTATTAATTTGGCATCATATCTATAATTATGTTTTATTGGTTTCGTGTCTATAAATCCCCTTTATTAATGAGGCTTCATATCTATAATTCTTCCCCGTTAATTTGCTTTCGTATATATAATTCCGCTTTATTTGGCTCCGTATCTGTAATTTTCCATTGTTCATTTTTTTGTTTCATATCTATAATTCTGCTTCATTTAGTTTCATATCTATAATTCCATTAGTTTGGCTTCGTTTCAGTAATTTCCCTTATATTGGAGTATAATTCTGCTTTATTAATTTAGCTTCCTATCTATAAAACCTCTTTATTAATTTGGCTTCAGTATAATTCTTTATTAATTTGGCTTCCTTTTGTTTCCCACGCAGCAGCAACTTTCCGCTCATCCCTCTCGCCATTCTTGTCACTTAGCGCAACTTGGGGCACAAAATCACAGGCTCGTAGATTGCCACTTTTTTAGCCACTTAACGAGGATCAAAAGACGTAGGTAGTTGGTCGGGGGGTCGTAAAGTAACGGCTCATTAGTTTATATTAATTCTAGTTTATATATTTTTTTAACACTATTTATTCCCCCTCCCCCTCTTCTCCTTCGGTTTGGAAGTTTTGCCTGAGAATTTCCAAACACTCGCTGGTCTTTGGATATTATAGGGACTGTGCTGTTATTTATTTCGTTATTTACTTACCTTTTTTATCCAAGGAAGCGAAGCCAGTCATTTATTAACTAAACGTGTGTGTGTTTATATTTTTTTCACAGGGTCTGGTTTCTTATGTGACTCGGTATGCATGATTCAAACAGATTTGTTTATCTGTTTATTTTGCTCACTACATTTGTTGTGAATTCAGTGTATTTTTTTGTGACAGAATGATTATAGGAATGACTCATGCTTAGTCACAAGGATTTGATGAGGTATTACTATTTTTCTTTTTTAATATTTACCTAAGTATTGACGGAGCAGATCCCCATGCGTGGTTTTATCATTATCTAAGCCACATTTGTTTAGTAAGAACCGGTTAAGACTGATATTTAGTGTTTAATGCACAAAGAACAAGAGCATCGTTGAGCAAAATATTTTCACACGGTTAACGGAGTAGTTACTGTCAGCAGAATATAATCGTGTGGTGTTTGCTGGCTTTGGCTACTACGATTAATGGTAAAAGTTTTAGTACTATTAAGGATCTATGACTAGCTGAGTAAAATCGTCTGGGATTAATTAGGTAGAGAACGAGAATTGTCCTGATCATGAAAAAAGATAATAATTTTCATTTCTGTGCCAAAGGTTTGCTCAAGAATTTTTCGCACTTAAATACTCTCCTTTCCTAGAGCTTCGCGGTAGCATCGGTCTTGTCTGCGCAGTACCACGTTGTGCCAGCGTTCGTCTTCTCTCATAGACGCGCTTATCTCTCACGCTTTCTGTGGACGCATTATATTATTGTACTCAGGAGAATTCTGTTAATCGGAAGGTTGGAAACTCCCATTTATCCTTTGGGCTACTAAGAGATGGTTTTCAGCATAATAAAATGGCATGGTTGTAGTAAGAATAAAATACCGAAATGCGTCAGTGGAAGCGAAGGGGCCATTTTGTCTGTTAATAATTATTATTTAAGTTAGAGTGTCGAAATAGATCATAATTCCTTCAGCCTTATTTTGGCATAACGTGATTAAAATTACGGAGAGAGAGAGTGGAAGGCCGATCGTTTTTCCTTCGTCCGTCCTATTGCGGGACGTGAGAATTAAGTGATAGGGAAACGTTTACGCTTATTTTGGGATTTGCTCTGATATTGTACTTATTATGAGATCGTTTTCGGTAACCTAAGTCAATAGAGTGTTTCATGCAGCCTGTCCTTCTGAAAACCATCCAACATGCTTCATTTCCGAGCCGCTCTAAAACCAATGCAAATATTATCACTGTTTAAATTCCTACTAAATGTTACAAGATTACAAACCATCACTGGATATCATGAGAAGAAAATTATGCGTTATACTCAGAAATAAATTATGTCAGTATATATCAAAAGTTCGTATAGTTTGTACAGAAATTTATCACTACCAAATGCCTGATCGTGAAACCAAGGAAAATTAGAAGAATATTTGTGAAGATATAATATTTGTGAAGATATAATGGGATTAATGGTTGTCAGTGACTGTTTCTAAAGGGAGACTAATTTTACGCCTTTCAGTACAACAGGGCTCCCTTAAGCTACATAAAAATCCTGTTGGGGTAACAGGAATAAAATAGGTGGCGAGACTGCGGTGGCGGCGGCGGCGGTGTGTGGTGGTGGTGGTGGTGGTGTCGGCTCCCAGATGCAACAAGTGTCCGGCTGTGTGTGTGTGTGTGTGTGTGTGTGTGTGTGTGTGTGTGTGTGTGTGTGTGTGTGTGTGTGTGTGTGTGTGTGTGTGCCCTTACTGTCTTAAAGCAGAGCAGGCGGCAGGAAGGGGGCGAGGCGAGAGAGGAGCTGAAGATTAGGACATGGGGAAGATTGCCTGCTTTATATCAAGCTTTATGTCTGTATATCTTGGTATGTTTGTTGATTTTTTACTATATATCAAGTGATGTTCTGTATGGTTCTGTATATTAGTGAGTCACGGCAGAGTAGCAGTAATCTCACCTGAAGAACTTTTAATAGGCACTGCCCGTCAGGTGATATTTTGGATTTCTTAAAATGTATATTACTTGGATTTTTTTTTCTTAGTGAGTCACGGCACGATAGCGGCAGTTTTATTCGTGGAGCAGAGGAAGGCATACAGATTTTTTTTTTTTTTTTTTTTTAAGTCACTGTGTAAAGAAATAAACGAAATATATAGTAGTGATTTTTCGCATTAACTTATTCGTCGTTGTATCGATATCGGTCAGTGTTGTGGTAAGGGGAGTTCTTTTTTTTTTTTTTTTTTTTTGGGGTTTGATGACACCTCTTTTAATATTCTTCCTTTCACCAGACGATTTTTTATTACATATAAGGAAAGACCTCTTACCTCTAGTTTATCCTTTTCAGAGGTGTTTTTTTGAAGCTGCTTAAAATCGTCTAGGGCAGCAAGAATTAAATAATTGACGTCGTTGCACCGAAGGGATTAATATAGGAAAAATAAGCGATGGTAAAAACCGTGCAGAAAGTCAAGGTTCCTAGGCAAGAAAAACATCGAAGTTAGTCATAATTCTTATTACGTCATTCGGGTTTCTGAGTAAATGATGGTATATTACAAGTGTTCACTTTTTTTTTTTTTTTTTTTTTTTTTTTTTTTTTTTGAGCCGTTGTGCCTGCTTGATTAGTGAGTCGCAGTCGTGGCCAAATAGCGGAGATGACAGTATACCGTTTAATACCGTTGCAGTAAATAATATAATAGATATCTTCTCATAATGGTATGATAGATATATTATTCGTCATTTAAAAAAAGTAAGGAATAAAAAAAAATGGTATGTTGGATTTTTTTTTTTTAGATACCTTAAGTACCTGATCTCTTTACATTAATCCCTGGAGTATTTTACATGCGTCAGCTGTTTACAGTTAAAATTATTAAGATTCATTTTATATCTTGAATAGCATTGTGTGTGTAACATATTTGTGAAGAAATTCTTTAAGAATGAAAGGCACTCACCTTGGTGTATTCATGCTGTCCAATATTGCAGTCTTCTTTCCGGTATTCTTACTCCCACTGTTTCTTCCTTTCTCATATTGTGCCGTAATGTTCGCTCTTCTTCACTTGTTTCTTCTGATACGGCTTGGTCTGTTTCGTCGTGGTCTGCTGCTAGAAAAATTTAAAGAGATACTGTATTGATATCAAAGGATTAGATTTCTAGTGTGCAAATGCTTGAATTTTCACCGCTGTTTAGTGAGGATAATCTGGCGCTCATTTGAGTTTCAGCTGATTTGTGGAATTTATTGGTTTTTCCTTGCAGTATCTCAGGTTGCTCAGTGACAGTTTTGAAGCTAAAAGGGAGTTGAAAAAAGCTTTATGTGTTTTCATCTCTCAGGGTGACGACAGCTGAGTACCCGATGCAGCCAAAGATCTGATGTTTAGTTGCTTAAATAACTAGACCTGCAGTGAAAGAGAATGATCGTCTTAATGTTTGACGAATACATTGCGGAAAATTCGAACCAATAGCGATATACATAGTCCAGTTAAGACTTTTGATACGTTTCGCTAGTTTTTAAAAATGTTAAGACAAAATATGGATGATAATTCGGGACTGCACCTGCATACATAGCTGACTTTGATTAAATTTGTCTTAATAAACTGAAAAATACATACAAAAAGGGAAGATGAAGCTGGATGTTCCGTCTTGCATCTCATCATCCTACTCCTCCCTTTCTTTTTCCTCCTCCTCCTCTTCCTTCTCCTTTCCCTCTTGCATTTCATGCCTCTGTTCTCCTGCTCCTCTTTTTTTTTCCTCCCCTTCTCTCTCTTCCTCCTCTTCTTCCTCCTGCTGCTCTTCTTCTTGGCCGTGTTGGTGTCCCTGGGGAGCGGGGGTGAGGGACGAGGACGGCCTGACGGAGCGAGATGAATCACTAATGGGGGCCAGAATTCCCTTCCTTCTCCACACACAGAGAAGGAAGGAAGAAAGGAATGGAGGGATGAAGGAAGGAAGGAAAAAGAGGAAGGGAGGAAGGAAGGGAGGAAGGAAAGGAGTGAAAGATAGAAGAAAAATTAAGAATGATGGAAGGAAAAGAGTAAAAAAAAAAAAAGATGGAAGGGATTATCGGAAGGATAAGAATGTGGGGATGGAAGAAATGATAGAAGTTGGGAAGGAAGGAAAGAAGAATGACTAGATAGCAGTGTGAGGAGAAAGAATGATGTAGGGATGAACAGAAAGAGGTAGGAATGATGGACAGATGAATAAAAGAAATGTTATATCACAAATGGAGAGTAGAAAGCGAAAGAAGAATACGACTATATCATTATCGTATATTCTTGTATTAACTCTTCTATATGTATACGTATTCTTTGGTTATTCAAGTCCTTCATGTAGAACCAGTGTTCCTTCTTATTGCTTCGACGAATAAGACTTTCATTATAGGTTTTCCACAATACAGAACTTGTCACTCATATTCTTTAACTCTTTGAAGTGTGTCTATAACTCTTTCCTTAGTCTATTTTCGTCCCTCAGTACGATCAACTCTATTTTTATATTCGTTACTGCCAGACAATATTATGAGAGGAATTAGCTTTAGACCTTTACTGTAATGACGAACTTTGTATTTCACTACGGTAGGAAGAACATCTATAACTGTAGGGAGCGAAGAAGAAAAGGAATCGTGAAAAGACGACGAAAAGGCATACAGCGAATCCCTCAACTGCGTAGGTACCGAAATTAACCCTAGTGTATTCCCCGTCATGATAGAGCCGTCAGCCGTGTATAGGCCTACGAAAGGGAGCCGCAAACCCTGTATTTATGAAGAAATTGCTTGCCAGGGAGACTTGCCATGACTGCCATTTTGAGTAATTTAAAGTTTCCTCGGCGGATGTAACGAGTGGGTCGCCTCGCCATTTCAGTGTCATTTGTCTGGCGGTAAGTGGAGGGGGGAGAGGAAAGGGGGGAAACTGAGAGGGAAGAGGGGAGAGGGCTGGAGGGAAACATAAAGGGGCGGAGAGGGAAGGGAAACTGAGAGGGAGGAAAGGGGGTAGGGTTGGAGAGAAACTTGGAGGAGTTGGAGGGGGTAGTGAAACTGTGGAGGGAAGGGGAACGAGCAAGGAGATAGAGGAAAACAGAAAGTGAAGGAAAAGGAGGGGGGAGTAAAAAAGAGCAGGGAAGGGGTAATTAGAGAGTAAATAAATGGATGTGTGGAAAAATGGTGAAGGGAACTATCACGAGGGAAAAAATATGGGAGAGGTGGAGGGAGGGTGAAAATTAAGAATGAGGGTAAAGAAGAAGCAGGAGAAGAGGAGTTGGGGAGAGAACAGAAGGGAAGTGCAGTGTCAGATGTGGAGATATAAAAAGAAAAGATAGAAGGTGGAGGGAAAAAGTAGAAGAAAGGAGACGATGAAAAATAAATTGAGAGCAGAGGAGGAGTAAAAGTATATGTAGAGAGGAAAAAAAATTGAAGATAGAGACTATGTCGTCCGGAAAAATCTGTAAAAAAAGAGAGGGTTGGGGGAAAAGAGAAGATGAAAAACGTGAGAACTAGGAGCTGGAAGGAAAATTGGGGTGCAGAAAATTGAAAGAAGAAAATACATGCTGAGGGAAGGAAAGAACGTGAGGAAAAAGGGAAGGATGGAGGAAAAGTGGAGATGAAGAGTAGGTGGTAACGCGGAAGGAGTAGAAGCGTAGAATCGGGGAGGAAAAAAAAAAGGAAAATATGTAGAAATGATAAGGAAGAGGGAAGAAAGTTGTGTTTAGATTAGGGAAGGGGGAGTTTGGTAACAAAATTATTGGAATATAGGTGTGAAATAGAGGAGGTAGGAGTGGAAGAACACTTGGAGAGCTAGGGGAAAAAAAGAAGAAGAAAAAAAAAAAAGAAGCAAAGAGAATGAAACTGCCATTGGCAGGGCGCTTGCTGGATGAAGCTGATTGTGTTTGACATTAGATATTGCCACCCTCTATGTGTCTAAAATTTCGTAAAGACCGATGGGTATTGACAGAGATATGAATTTTTGAAAATTTGCCACATGTTGAAGATCGGGATTCAGTCCCCCCCCCCCCCCTTTAGCCAAGGCCCTTTGTCCGATTTTGATGAAAACCAATAGGCTTCCAGAGTTTATGGGTATCTACCTTCTGATTTTTTTTTTTTTTTTTTTTTTTTTCCCCCAGAACGTTTGCGCAAAATTGTGACCTGTAGTGTGCAGAGGAATAACCAGACAGGCAGACAGATGAAACTGCCATAGGCAGAGCGCTTGCCGGATGGATCCGATTTTGTCTGGTTTTCACTGGCGTGTAGGCAGTCATTTGGCGAAATTTTTCGCGCATCATTGTGAAGCACAGGATGGGTTTAGGAAGCTAAAAATTGCATTGGCATGTGCGCCAGACGTTTCTCTTCAATTCAGTTAAAAAAAAAAAAAAAATCGATTTTCGAAATATGAAAAAAATGGTGCCTTGGCCGGCCACTGGGTCCCGACAATTCCCGGACCCACGGCCATTGAGGGGCTTCTACCCCCACCCAGTCAAGGGCCTTTGATCGATTTTGATGAAAACTAATAGGCTTCCAGGGTTTATGGATATCTACCTTCTGATTTTTTTTTACAGCGATTGGCGCAAAATTGTGACCTGTAGAGAAGAGACAGACAGACAGAACATACGGAACTGAAGAGACAGACAGGCAGAACATACGGAACTGACCAAAATGCTTGCCAACTCTTTCGATTCCGGAAAGCAAAAATTGACGTCTAGAGAGGGTGTGGTAGAGGAAAAGGAATAATGTGGAAGGATGGTGGACAAGAGATGATTAATGGAAGAGAGGGAGGCCTGAGTAGAATAAGGGAAAAGAAGAATAATAGAAAGAAAGATGGGCAAGAATATTAAGCAGCAAGTTAGAAGTAGCCTGAGTAAAAAAGAAAAAGAAAAAAAAGAAAGTGATAAATGATAATGAGAAAGGAAGAGGAGAATGATAACTGGAAACTAAGGAAAAGTAGGTGAAGAGCGAGAGAGAGAGAGAGAGAAAGGGGGGGGGGCAAAGAATAATAACGCCTGAAGGGGATGTGGGTTAGGGGTAGGTAGGTTGGTAGAGGCAAATGGGTGGGTTAGGGGGGAGGGGGTTTAGGAAATACGAGGTTTTCGGCAGGTAGTCTGTAAATGGTTAAGTGCCTCCCGTAGGTATACCTTCCTACTGCCCCCATTTTCTCTTCCCATAGTGTTTCGTTTGTTTCTGTAAATGGTAACTCAGACTCCTATGGTTCGCTCACAGTTCAGTAAATTCGTGTGGCGTTAGCTGAGAGTTATTAAGATTTCCTCCTACCATGAAGGGGGTAATGGCGACAGTATTAACTCTACCATGTCCCTATTACTCCTGATCTGAATAAAATTGGCGTTAGTTGGAATATAATAACTGAGTTGTTCCTACAAAGAGAGGAGTAAGTGCTTCCCATGGATACTTTCCATTACCTCCATTATCTGTTCTTATAATTTTTCGTTTCCTTCGACATATACATATTTTTTTTTGCAGTGTGCGTGTACTGGTATTACGTGGAATAATCATGCATGTAGTACTTGCATCCCATTTTCTTCCGTACTTCCCATTTTCTTCCTGCCATGTTCTTTCCCTGTCCATTTTCTCTCCTCCTTTTTCTTCCAGCTCGTTCCCCTCCTCCCTCCATTTTCCCTCACTTCCCTCCTCCCTCCTCCTGTTCCCTCCCTCCCTCCCCTCTCTCTCCCTCCCCCTATTCTCTCCCTTGCCTCCCCACATATTTTCTGAGCCATTCGTCTTTGCCTTCACGTTTGGGTATGACCGTGATGAGCAGGGAACCGCACGAGACCCCATATTACTAATTGAGCTGTTTCTCTCTCTCTCTCTCTCTCTCTCTCTCTCTGTCACTCTTTTAGTATTTTTCTCGTGGTTAATTTTTTTTTTCATCGTTTGTTAAATTTGTAAGATTGTTTCCTATACTCATTTCTTCCTTACTTTTGTTATTTCCGTTTTAACATTCTTCTCTTTCTTATTTTTCTTTCCTTTCTCTTTTTACTCGATATAAAAAAAGGGATGACATGCTTGAGAGATAGAGCCTGATTTATTTTTCATCCGTGAAGGCATGCTACAATATCCACCTTTGCATTCGCGTTTTCCATTATTCCTTCCCTCTTTTCCCTCCTTCGTCTGATAATAAATGGGAATTAGATCTAGGTCCGGATGACAGTGACAGTGATGATGATGATGATGATGATGATGGATGTTTGTTTACAGTCTATCATAAAAGCACAGTAGAGTGAAGCGTGAGAATCTTGTGACATAGAAACTCTCCCTCTGTTACCCCCTTCCTCTAACCATCTACGTTCTACCACCGCCCCCTTTGGCCAGTCCTGTTTAGAGCTAGCTTTCAATTGCAGTGCTAGCTCTAGTTACGTTAATGACTATGGTTACCCTTACGCTGATGTTAGGGCTTCTCTCGGCCCTACGAGCGGTTCTAGGAGGGAACTAACTCGGTAGAAGTTTTGCATGTCCTCTGATTTTTTTTTTTTTTTTTTTTCTGGAGGAAATACCGAGGACTCTTTGACCCAATCTATACGGTGATGTCTTGGGGTGGGAAATGAGTCGGGATGATGATGATGATATTCTTGCTCCCACCTGACGATATTTTCAGCCTTCAATAACAAAGCCACTAGCGGGGGAACTTAACCAAGCTGAATGAAATCGCTAGAACAAAAATAAGATAAAAAGTCCTTGGCTGAAGGGTCAAGAGCGGAAGTAACTCAATAGGTGGTTTGCATGTCGACTGAGAACTATATTACCTGGAGTTTACCGACCATGTAGGTGTAATAAGGTGCTTTGCCTGTACCTCTTGTACCTAAACCCTCATTTGCATTACTCCTTCAGTACGATGACGCCTTGTTTTGTGTCTTCTTGCTACTTCTAGATGGTTTTATTCATCTCTATACAGCCTCCGAAAAAGGAAAGTGTGAAGAAGTCTTTATCTGATCCCTTAAAATCTAAAAACTCTCCCAAAGGTGAATTTAATCGTCTGGAAAAAGCAAGAGTCTTACAAAGAAGGCGTCATCATCCTGAAGGGGTACACATCGCAGGAAGGGAAAATTACTGGTATCTTGCAACTCGTTTTCATAAATATATCTCAGTTTTTTCTTTTTTTAATTTTTCTTGTTTTTTGGCATCACGAGAGAATATATTCGTGTTCATATATTTATCTTGATTGATAAATATGTTCTGTATTGCTTGACGGAAGTACATGAGGGGGTATTGAGACTATTTATGTAATTGGCGAGATGTTTAAAGCTATAATCTCATATGTTATGCATCACAAGAGGAAAGAGGCAGCGCCAAATAATAATAATGATCGTCAGTAAATATGACCGTGTTAGTTGACTGAGCTGCACGAGGGAGTTATGGAGTAGATATAAATGGAGAAGACCCTGCCGATATGTTGGGCTTTAGTTGGTTTTTATAATGTACATCACAAGTAAATTACAGGGATTCATAATTAATAAATATAATCCTACTAGTGAACTGGGGTATAATACTGGGGTATTGTGTATATTTATGCAATCGAGAAAGAGAGAGGAATTGCAAAATGCCTGCCTTGAGTGAGCTGTCTTGCACGAGCGTCAGTATCAGGTGTTTATAGGATGCACAGGATGCCGCGCCAGGTGAGAGTGGGGCTTGGTGATTACGTGCAGGTGGTGGTGGTGGTGGTACTGGTGGTGGCGGTGGTGGTAGGGAGTGGTGACGATGGTGGTGGGGGTGATGATGGTGATGGTGCTGGTGGCGAGGTTTGGATCATTGGTGAGATGGACGTAGCGAAGGTGCGATTTTGATGACTGATTAGATGAGTGCAGTGAAGTTTGGGGGACAGTCGTAGTGGTGAGGTGAATGGTGGTGAAATTTTGGTGACCTCGATGTTTTGGTGGGAGGAAAAGCGTGTAACATTGGTGATAATCATGAGCAAAGCTTTGATGATTAACTAAACAGGTGGATAGACGGGATTTTAGTAGAGGTGATAATGAAGACAAAAAAGACTGATCGTCAAAGACTAAAGTACCGTCTTTATTACTGCTTTGAAGTTAGTGGTTTGGTGACATAGATTTAGCGATGTTTGTTAATTGTCAGAGTGAAATTAAGTTCTGTTGTGTCCATGCTTATAACAGTTATTTATATTAATTCATCTCTTATAAGAATCACTCTCGGGGTGTCTTGCTTCCTCTTAATTAAATTTTACATTCAATATAAGTTATTTTATGCGCGTTAATTAAGTCATTCCCGAAATTAATCATGTACTTGGGGTTCGTCACAGGATGGCAACTGCTTCCAGCGTCTCGCAACAAAGAGCTTTTATTACTGTATTATTAGTGGTAATGGCTAGAGGGGACCGAGTGAGGGGAGGGAAGAGGTGTGAGAGGGAGGTGAGGGGAAGGAGAAGACCAGGAGAAGGAGAAGGGGAGAATTACAAGGGGAGAGGTAAAGAGGGGATAGAGGAGAGGGGACAGGCAGTGGGGAGGGGGGAGGTGGTGAGAGGGGGACGAGGGTAGGAAACCCAGGGAAAGGGGACAGCGAGAACTGCAAGGAGACAGGCAAAGAGGGGATAGAGGAAAAAGAGCAGGTGATCTTGCAGGTGTTTTCTGAGAGGTACTGGGGTTTGGGCAGGTAAGGGGAAGAGAAGAACGGTAAAGGGGTATGTGAAAGGGAAAAGGAAAAATAGAGGATATGGCAGATGACAAGAAGACAGGTGAAGGAGACTAAGGGAGAGAGACAGGTGAGCTAACAGGTGTGAGGATAGATAGGGGGAGCAGGGACAGGTGAGCTGGAGAGGTGATCAACGAGATAGGATAGGGAGGATAGCAGGGGGATCGGCGAAGGTACAGGTGTGGAGGGCTGGAGCACTTGAAAAGAGCGATCTCATTTATTTATTACTCTGATCTCTCTAGTTGTCATTAAAATCATTTGGCTGTAACGAAAATAAAACAGAAGTCGTCATTATAGTAAAGGTGAAGAGCAGGTGAGAACGACAGGCGCAAAGAAAGTAAGTAAAAGATATCATTAGGTTAGGCGACAGGGACTGAACTAGATACTAAGGATGAAGGGCCGTGCAAAGGAGTATAAATTGGGGTATAAGTGTGAGGGATGGTTCATATACTTCCCGTCTTCACCATTTACACATTTTCACTCTATAGATACCCTTTATGCATTTTGCTCATTATGTAAGTAAACACGCACATATCAGTCTCATGCTTAAATGGACATGCTTTAATTAGAATACTACTGTTGTTAATTAATTTATGAAAGGAGAATGTGTTGCAGAAGAAAAAAAAAGCAACATTATACATTATATATACACATACCCACGTAGCAGATTCTGTATGTGTAAAATGGTGACGATTTTTGGGTATGTTTGAAGCCTGGGAGTGAGTTTGAAGCAATATCACTAGTTACATATAGGAAAAAAGAACACGGAAAGAGGGGCAATTATGTTATTAAGAAGATGCATAGGGTCTGTGATGTTTGCTCTCCATACTGGTAATTTCTTTCCACGCTTGTAAAGACTGGTAACAACCTCGTCGTCGTTGGTGAAGATGAAATGGAACTAAGTGAATGTCCAGAGAACCTTGCTCTAATGGGAAGTATACAAACGACACTAACTGAAGTGTAGAGAACGAACTAGTTAGATTAGTGCTTGGAGATGCTTGCTGTAGTGGGATGTACTGTATACAAATAACACTGATATGGGAAGGGAAAGGAACTAACTGAACGATTGCCCAGAGAAGCTAGCTATTGTGGGAGCTTTGGGAAATAGAAGAATGTAGTGCCCAGAGAAGCTAGCTATTGTGGGAACTTTGGGAAATAGAAGAATGTTGTTACCTAAGGTGAGGACAAGGAACTGGCAAAATAAATGACACTAATTCAGACGAGGTGTAATGCACAGAACCGTTTACTTGTAGCTTTCATTTCAAGCAAGTGCACAGAACCTTTTACTTGCAGCCTTGATTTCTAGCAATTGCACAGAACACTTTACCCTCAACCATGATTTCTTTGCATCAGCCAGGGTCCTCGGCAGCTCAGCAAGCCCAGCCCCGTGACTGCTGCCCCGCCATTAGTCTTTGCCTCAGTTTTAATGTCTTCTCATACATTTGCATGACTCATACAGGGCCTCACAAACAGGAAACCGCACTCTCAGACCCACGACGCGGATGTCCTCCCTAGAGCGAAAGCCAAAAGTAGAGCGAAAAACAAAAATAAATCCAGTTGGTAGCGAATCAAAGAGGAATGTTGGTGACTGACAAAAGAATTATCACCTTAGAACGAATCCTGTATAAACTGCATTTTCTGTTTTGGGAAGTGGATGTATATATGTTGGCTGCAAATTTTAAAAGATTTTCAGCGAAGTTTATGAATAATTAGACTTCAAACAGTTCTTTTACGGTGTAACGAATATTCTCGTAAATCATGTTGAGCTAACCAAGGCAAATGACAAACGACGTCGAGCGTTGGTGCAGACCCCAACAAACGTTGGGCGGGTTCTGTGAAGGAAACGAGAGGGCAAATTGAAATGCAAATATGACTGTGGAGGAACCTCTACCTTGCTTCCTCTGAGGTACTTAAGATAATGTTGGTTCTTCTAAGTTAGTATTTGTAAGTCCTCAGCCATGGACCTTATATTGCTATACCACAAGATTTTCACGTTCTATCTATCTATCTATTGCCAGACGCCTCAATCCCGTTTGGGGTGGCCACAAACAAATCGCCTCCAAGTCGCCCTGTCCCCCGCCATTTCACTCCCCTGCTCCCAGCTCACACCCCCCTCTCTCATATACCTCTCCACCCCATCCCTCCATCTCATCCTCGGCCTCCCCCTCCCTCTTTCCCCCTCCACCTCACTCACATACACTCTCTTCGTCAGTCTTTCACCTTACTTTAGGTTTATCGAAGTTAATGTTTATAGTCCCTTTCAGCCCATGGACTTCGTTTTTTTTTTTATTATTATTATTCTCAAAAGTTATTATTAAACCTAAGAGATATTTTTCCAACTGTAGAGATTTAGTATGAACTTCATTAACTTGTTCATTACCAGAGGTCATTTCAGAGTTGCATAAAATCGCTTGTTTCTTTGCCAGAATTAAAGATGGAAAGACGTCATCGTTGGGAAGTAGATATTGTTGTGAAATAAAGTTTCCGTAAGTAATTACAGGTAAAATGATAAAATGCATATGTGTTTACACTTGAAATAAATAAATGTTTACAACTGAAACTTTGTACCTCATGAAGGCTGCTTTGAGACATTAGTAAAGAAGCTGAGTAGTAAGTATTTAAAAGTTTTATTTATTTATTTTTTATTTATTTATTTTCCTTCTGAGACTTAAAAAAGCCCTGTGTAAAGTATTTCCTGGTAAACATATACTGCGGTCTTGTGTTGCTGTTGCATTTTTGAGGATGACTGCGGTTTCCTTCATTTTCCCTCGTGTGAAGGGAAGGAAAGGGGCAGGAGGAGACGACTGGCCAACACTTGTCGTCTCTGGGAACGAGACCCCCCCTGCATAACCACAGTCCTTACCCACGTGAATATTAGGGAGGGAAGGAAGGTTAATGGAGGCGCAAGTATAATCTCGCAGTCGCTTTTTCTTCCTGTAGTGTTTTATTCCAACGAATGTCAGACGATTTTATTCAGCTGAGAGTCATAGAGCCTTCTTATGCATTCTGACCCTACCCCTGGAACTAGTGTGAGCTTTCTTGAAGACGATGGTTAGGGTAGATAATTGAAACTGAAGTAAAGGAATTAATCCATTACTACCATACCTGGACTGTTGTTGTTGTTGTTATTATTATTATTATTATTATTATTATTATTATTATTATTATTATTTATTATTATTATTTTGCCTAACTCTCTGGGTCGAAAAGTCTCACGGAAGTTGATTTTAATTGACTGGCAGAGAAAAGAATGATTAAAAAAGTAGATTATCGCATTGAATACTTTTTTTTATATATGTTGCTTCTTCTTTGAGTTTTATAAAATAATTTTAGTGGTAGTCAGAAAAAAAAAGACAAGTAATTTGGCGACTGGTTTAATGTTTTTCAGGTATGTTATTGGGGGAGATGATGAAGCCATTTACCATTATTTATGTGGTGGGGGCGACTTATTACCCATCTACCTGAGAGAGAGAGAGAGAGAGAGAGAAAATATTAGTGTAGTCATACGATCATCAGCCCTGGAGCCCTAACCACCTCACTCTTGATTGGTCGTTAGAGATGGTAGTCATTAGCCCTCTGATTGGCCGGGAGAATGAAACCGTATCTCCCATTGGCTGTTCCCTTTGACACTCCGACCAATACCAGGCCGTCTGTCATGGCGCTGTGGTCATGTCAGGGAGGCTAAAGGAAAAGAGAGAAGCCTATTCATACATATTCTTAGCCTTGAGTTCAGTATGGATTCCTCATGCATTCTCTTTTTTTTATTTTGTCTTTAAGCCTTCTTTGTACTTTTATAACTTTTTGCACTTATTTAACTATATCTTCGTGTATATTTTCTACCTTGAGCCTAATTTGTCTATAAGATTGCTTGTTCTTACCTTGATGCACTCACACTGTTACCATACACTTCAGAGGCAAACTGTAGGTAATATTTAAGTAGGGAATACTGTGATGAAAATATTCCTGGTAAAAAAATTCACTGCTACAGATTTATTTTCTTGTGGTCATAATTGCTAAACTTCTTGAATCCATCGACGTCTTTATTTCATTCCTCCTTACCCAGACGACTTTATTGAGCTTAGAAGAATCCCTAGTAGTAAAGGAGTTAATGAAGACTTTATTTAACCCCTTCCAAAATCCAAGAACTTCTCCCAAACTTCATGATATCGTCTGGAGATAGCTAGAATAAAATAAAAAACTAAGTCACTGGAAGGAAGGCGTTCAGGTGCTTCAAGAATATGACCCCTCGCCCGCATTCTTCTTTTCAAGGTTGTTGATAAGATGACGAAGGGACCATTATCTTGATTTAAGGAGGTAATTGGTGGGGAGTCCTTGGCCACATATTCTCCGAGACTACGTATGGTGTGGCACAGTAATTAACGCCCTTGGGGGAGCCTAAAGTGAGTGATTAGCTCATTGGAATGGGGTGATTATCAGAAGAAGAGAGTTATTCGGTCACTTCCCGCCCCTCCCTCCCTCTCTCTCCATTTTCTTCTCTTCTTTTTCCTTTTTTTTTTTCTTTTGTGGAAAGGTAGAAAAATTAGAGGGTGCTACTTTTTTATTGTTATTGTCCTTCTTTCCTTCCTGTCCTAGTTGCCTCCTAACATCTTTTCCTTTTTTATATTGTTTTTAATCTGTTTTTTCTTGTGTATGTAAATCGTTCTGGTTTCTCATCATCCTAGCCTTTCGCTACCACCTTCCAGATGGATCTTTCGTTTCTTATTGTACGTATTTCGAATAATTTAATAGAAAGAATTTAAATCGTTATTGGAAAGGAAAGAGCGCCAATTTTTTTTTCCTTTTATTGTTTTTTTACGGAAAAACTTCTTAAAGGGTACGTAGTTAAGAGGTGTGAGAATATCAGTAAATGTACCCTGATAACACACGTAACATCCAGTTTATTAGCAAGGAGCGATAAAGATAGATAAGGATAAGGAATAAAGAAGATGGTGGAAGATGTGAAAAAGAAGACTGATGATGAGATGGCTTGAGACTCCATCCATTCCTCTTTCATCCTTCCTTGCTTCCTCCCTCCTCATAACTTCTCTTATTCTTTCCTTCTATTCTTTTCTCCACACACACACACACACACACACACACACACACACACACACACACACACACACACACACACACAGTTACAAGGTCCATCCATAACACTGGGGTACTTCATGTACTTCTTATGTCGGTTCCCTCCCCCCATTTCTCTGTACTTCATCTTCTGTTCTACTCTTCTCTCTCCTTCTCTCTCCGTCTCTCCTCTTTCTCTCTCCATCTCCTCATCTCTTTCTCTCTCCCTCTCTTCCGCACAAAGAAAGCAAAAGTCTCATCCATAACTCTGGGGTACTCCAACTACGCTTCACGTTTTTCATTCTTTTTGATTGCTCCCTCTCTCTCATTTCTTTCCTCTCCTTCCTTCCTTCTCTCCCTTCTGTCCTTCCTTCCGTCCCTTCCACACAGAGAAATCAAATGTAACATCCATAACTCTTGGGGTCACGTCTAGGCTTCTTTCTTCCTTCTCTTCTCTACCTTTCCTCCTCTCCCTCCCTCTCTCCTCCCTTATCCTTCTTTCTCTCCTTCCTTCCCACTCCTGCCCCTCCCGCAAAAATAAAACAAAAGATGCATCCATAACTTTAGGGTACCATCTGTACGCTTCTCCTCTTCCATTACCCTTCCTCTAATTCTTCACATCCTCTCTTCTCCCTTCTCTTCCTCCCTCTTCATTCATCACTTACCTTTCCATCCCTATTCTTTCGTCTCCCTCCCTTTTTATCTCTCCTTCCCCCCCACCTTCATCTTGTTCTCCTCCCTCCTTTCTTTCTCTCCTTCCCACTTCTCCTCTCCACACGGAAAGCAAAAGAACGTCCATAATTTTGAGGTACTTAGTTTACGTTTCCCTTTTTCCATTTCCCCTCATCTTCTTTTTCATTCCCTCCCCCTCTTTCCCCATCCTCACGTCATCCCCCTCGTGCCCTTCTCTCCTTCTCTCCCCCACAAAGAAAGCAAAAGACGCATCCATTTTTTAAGGTAGGTCATCTATCTCCTTTCTTTCATCCTTTTTTTTTTTCATTTCCCTCTTATTTCTTTACTTTATCTCTCTCTTTCTCCACCCTCTTCCCCTTGTTTCCTTCTCTCCCTCCCTCCCTCTCTCTCGCACAAAGAAAGCAAAAGGCGCATCCATAACTTTCGAGTGTGACTATAATTTTGCGTCAGATGGTGATGGTGATGCGAGGTGATCACGTTTTGTTTATGGGCCTCAACCAGACCAACCATCCTGCGCCCTTCATGTTAACCGGAGAGGCCGTGGGAGGACTACGAGAGAGAGAGAGAGAGATAATCACAACATGAGGAAACCGATGGGGCCAAAGAGATTAAAAAAGTAGAAAGACGAACCCATAAAAAAGGACAGTGAAAAAACTTAAGAAGACAAGGGCGCAAGAGGAGCGTTGAAAGGTAACAGAGAGGAGTTGGAGGCGCAGAGAGTCGCTGATATAGATAAGAAGCCCAACAAGTGAGGAGGGTAAATGAGCTGTAGAGGCAACGTACGAGGCGCATGGAGACTGTAAGCCAAGAGGGGCGGTGCCATGAGTGTTATGATCTATGAATTATTGGGGACCTTGACAGCAAAACGCCTTCGTTGTGGCTCTTGGTATGCACAGTCTGGGGTATAAGTTCGTCTGATGTTCCTCTGCGTCTGGTTCAAAGCTTAGGGAATGCTCATAGGTAGTTACAGTCAGATATAAAAGTTGGCCTACTATGCCACTGCGTCTGCTTCACACTTAGAACACGTCCTTTACTTTCCTCCCAAAAGTATTGCAGAGAATCATCTTTAGCCGGAGGAACATACCAAGTGTCTCCTAGCTTAGAAATATTAGCAATTAGAGGATAGTGAAAAACAGATGATGCAAAATAAATCGCAGAAGAGGTGGTATGAAGTCAGCCATGCCAACAAGGAGAATACAAGGTGTGTAAGAGTGTGCAGTGTACGTTAATTGAGACGTAGCGGCGCAGTTGCCATTGTGAGGACATGCACGTTTAACTCCTAAACTGTGTAGGTAGACGCAAAGAGGGAGAGAGAGAGCTTTGGTACAAAATCGGCTCCTTGTAACTTACTCCTTTACATTTGAGGTGTAGACACAGAATGAGAGAGAGAGAGAGAGAGAGAGAGAGAGAGAGAGAGAGAGAGAGAGAGAGAGAGATGCCTTTAAAATCTGGATGTTTCGTCGCTTTTTGTTCTTAGGTAGACGAAAAGTTCACCTTCTTGATATCCGTTCCGTAAATTTTGATGTTTGGTTGTGACAGGAGAGTTCTGCCCACACGGCATTGTGGGACCGTGCACACTCGACTCATGGAGATGAGTACACAGAGGGTATGTTCCAACTTATTTGAGGTATATATGAATAAGATCGTATTCTCGTAAGTTGAGAGGGCGTCTACACTATTTAGTCATTTTTTAGTTTCAACAGAGGTTGTATTTAAAAATCCACAAGAATATTGACATCGTACTCAGAATTAAACTGGTCAGAGAAGAAATGATAGTGAACCTCTTTACTTAGCCCACACCCTCTAACCTCATATTTTGAAAACCACCATTTGCTCTTCGTGAAAACCTTGTGTAATGGATCGCTGACCAGGTCAAACGAGAGGCTGCTTGTTTCACCCCAACGGATGTATTGAGTTTTGGACAGTCACGGAAATAGAGTCGGAAATGAGTTTTAGCGATATGATGTTTTTTTAACCTTTGTTTTTGTTTACAATTTCTTATTCTACCTTTACATGTCAGTGATTTTAATAAGTGTGGATCTGAGTTCATGTTAATGGTCCCTGTTCTTTGCCGTGATTGTGCGATTCATCACGAAAGGTTCCTCTTCTTCTCCTAGATCAGAGAATAACAGAGGTCGTATAAATGTCAGTAAACGTTTATTTTGTGTTTTCAGTCGCAGTGGTTTTTTGTAGTGTTTATGTTAACGAACGACTAAAAACTCTCTAGTTTTATATTGAGGGTCGTGGGTCTTGCCATTAAGCCCCTCTTCAGCTCGTGGGGTAGCAAGGTTTGTTTATGGTCTCTGCTCTTCATTTACTTGTCTTTCTTGGCCTAGGAACAGTGAAGGACTTACATATGTCAAAATTGATGGTGATCTAAGTTCATTGTTTTTACTTTATACTCTCTGGTCTTTGTCGAGATTGCATTATTATACGGATTATTTGCACTTGGTTTCTCCTCATCTCCCTGACCTGGAAGCCGCTAAAGACTCCAGTTTTATTTTGACGGTCGGGGGGTCCTTCCTTTTAAGCTTCTCTACAGCTGGTTGGGTGGGAGGTAGAGACAAGAAGAAGAAGGAGGAGGAGTAGGAGGGGTATGGCATGCCGTGGCGCTCCGTGGTGCATTAAAGTGTGGTCATGTGTTTCATTTTCCAAGACAGCCACCTCCTGATGGATGACTGGGAAGATAACAGCCTGAGATGACTTGTGTGCGGGAGAGGCTACGAGTCTAAGAGGAGGAGGAGAAGGAGGCTGCCACCCCCTTTGGGCCCTATTCTTGTTACTGGCTTTGGAGAGTTCTTAATGTATGTTCTTAGCGATTTATTCTGCAGCTTAGTATCTTGTATGTTAGTGATGCAAACTTTGTCATTGTTAGGAAGATATAAAAGGCATAACAAAAGAATATAAACGGGCAGTATGGAAAATGAATCTTTAAGGGAGAGTTGCTGCTAGGACTCCTATGCCATCGAGTATACGACTCTTGGCCCCTCCTCCTCCTCCACCTCCACGTCCTCCTCCTCTTCTTCCTTCGTTGACCCTCTGGGAATCTTTCCAGGAGGTTCGGGAACATTAAAACTGGTCTTATTGCGATTTAATGCCCCAGGTACTTTATTATCGCCAGGTGAACGGAGCGGATGGGATGCGAAAATTACTCGCTTGAAGGGGTCGGGGAATGATCAGGGGTCAGGCCGGCCACTCCACAGCCATCGATCATTATTTGCTCAAAATTGGTGATGGAGTTCCGTCTTCGCTCAGGCACAATCACCAGAGCCGCAGCAAATTCCTGGAAGAAGATATCGCCCTCCTTAACTTATTTTCTATCATACTTATTAAAAAGGCAAGGCGTCAAATTGTAGTCCTTTTCACTTTCACGAGTTACCAAGAGTCTGAGGGGGAGAGGGAATTTCTAGCTCATCTTCAGCCCGAGACTTATTTTCGATTTTTTCTGTATTTTTTTTTTTCAGACAATTTTTTTCAGCTTTTGGGAGATTCTTATGGTGAAAAGATAACTCCATTGAGTTTAGTGGCGTCTATTTCAGCTTTTTAAAAATTACTTACGGAGAGAGTTTTCAGACTGGACGTATTTGGTTTAGCCTTCATTAAGCTGTCCAGAAGTCCAAAACTACGGGTCATTCTTGATGCATAAAAGAATAAAGGAATAAATACGTTATCGAAGTAATGAGGTCAAAGGAGGCCGGTCGTAGCTTCCTTTACCAGAATCAGAATAAAACAGTATTTCAGTGTCCAGAATAGAACAGAATTGAAAAACAGACATCGTAGGAAAGTCAAACAACACAGACCCTAAAAGCTGAAAAATCGATAGAGCCATCACCTGCATCACTTCAGGAATTTCAATAAAACGAGCACACATCGCGCGGCTTGTGTGTGCGAATTCGTTTTGGTCAGTTCGCCTGTTGTCACTCCAAAAAAAAAAAAAAAAAAAAAAAAAAAGTTTGGAGTGAAAGTCGGTATTGAAAAGGGGGAAGTAAGTTACGGGGACACGATGAACTAGGGGTTTTGTTTGTGGACAGGGCGCCAGGGTCGGTATTTTATTCGTCAGCACAGAGAGTTTTGCTGTTAGGAGCGCTGATGGAGGTGCTTGTGTTTACCTGATGATTTAGAGACTTTTTTTTTTTTGCCATAGTTAGTCCAGTCAAGGTATTTTTATGTCTTTTGTATCGTCATTCGAAACTGTAGAGTTGTGTTATGGTTGTAAAAATGGTAACAGAGGGATCACAGGGTAGGTATTTTCGATCCTCATTCGAAGTTGGAAGAGTAAATTTTGGTTTTACGTGATACTATTTAGGTAGAATATGTGAGTGAAGGAAAAACAGTAATATGATCGGAGGAATATCAGTTGTAAAGCTTAAACAGTTGGATGAAAGTGAAGGAAAATAGTAAAGTAGGAGGATTGTGATGCAGAATAGCAGAATTTGGAGATTGAACGAAAAGTTGTCGGTTTGGGGAAGTTAAGTGGGAGCAACAAGAGGCGAAAAGCAGGTGAATATCTCGGTTGTATCCTGCGCGTTGGCTGGAGATCCCCCCTTAAGTAGTACAGGTGTTAAAGTGAGAGGTAGAGCAAGTGGTAGAGTAAGCAGTAAAATAAGTGGTATAGTAAGGAGTAGGATAAGTGGTACAGTACAAAGTAAAAGAAGTGGCACAATAAAAATTAGAGTCAGTTGAAGAATAAGTCATGTTTAGATGTTCAATGAGGGTAACAGGAGGTGAAAAGTGGGTGAGTGACAGTCGGGGTGTATCAAGTACGTTGGCCGGAGATGCGTGATCCTTCTCCTTCGGTAATCCATCAGCGCTTAATACCACGATTCACTGTGATGGAAGACGCGGCTACAAATGACAATTATTCTCGTAAATCCGCCACACTCACCGCATCCGTGGCTAGGCCTTTTTTTTTTTCTTTCTTTTCTCGTAGATTTTTTTCCTTTTTTTTTTTTATCATTTTCCCTCTCTGTTTCCTTTTCGTTTCTTTTTCTTTTTTTTTTGCTTTTGTATACCCTTTTGTCTTTATTCTGTCTTCTTGATTTTGTCTTCTCTCTTTTCCTTTTCTTTTTCTTTGCCCTTTGCTCTTATTAGTTTCCCATTTCTCATTTGCAATTTTCTCTGTCTTTTAGTCCCTTTTCTTTCCTTTTCCCTTTTCATTTGGCTTATTCATCGTATTTTGCCCACCTTATCCACCTCTTTTACTCCACATGTCCGTGCATCATTTTCTTCCTTGTTTTCATTGTTTTCTTCCTATCAGCAGGTCATGACAAGGAACCACCTCTTACTCTGTGTGTCCATCTCTCATTTTCATTTTTTAAATTCCTCATTTCTTCATATTTCCCCTAATTTCTTTATATTTTCCATTATTTCTTCCTCTCCACATGCATCTCATGCTCATACACATTCCTCTCCTCCTCTTTCTCTCCTCCTCCTCCTCCTCATCCTCATCATCATCATCATCATTTTTAAGTTGTTCGGTTTCAGGAGCGTTGTTTATGGAGGCCAAATCATCTAGGGTAACCCAGTCTTGGCGACAAGCTAGAGAGACAGACAGACAGACAGACAGACAGACAAAAAAAGTTGAAGGAGAAGGAGAAGATATTCGGGGTGAGAGAGAGAGAGAGGGAGAGAGAGTAGGGTTTAGGGGAAGTTGGAGAGAACTGGTAAAACAGATGGGCTGAGTGATGGATGGCTTGATTGACGGAAATGCTAGATGGCGGTAATAGAGAGAGAGAGAGAGAGAGAGAGAGAGTCCTGCTGGTTAATATAAGTTCGTACCTTACTTGTGCAAATTATGGAGGTTTTACAATGATTTAAGCAGTACAGAAGAGGTTAGTAACAGTATGATAAAATAAATCGCTTTAGAAGAGTTGTTAAGAAGTTTGCTTAACCGAGGAGAATACAGATCTAATTGTCTTCTTGAGTGTCCCCCCCAAAAAAAAAAAAAAAAAAAATCTGCAGATAAAATTATGTAAAAAGTAATCGTCATTCTGAAGAGGGAGTGAGTAATGGTAGATTTAATAATAATAATAATAATAATAATAATAATAATAGTAAACTGAGTAATAAAATAATAATAATGTAGCTTAATTTTTCTTCGCATGTCCTTATTAATGCGCTTCCAGCGAGTCTTAACCCCGATAGTGCCATTACTTTTATTTTTACAGGCTTGCTGTCAAACGATTTTTTTCAGGTTTAGGGAAACATTTCGAGCTGGAGTGGTTGGATGTAGTCTCCAGTAACCCCTTCCCTAAGCGAGGTCTCTTCAGTTTAATAAAATCGTCTGTTTGTGGCTAGAATACGTCATCGGTTCGAAAGGGTCATTATTCGTGCCATTGTGATAATAGTTCTTTTATATTTGAATCAAAGCGTAAATTCGTATCTGGGTATTTTTCTATTACCCTGAAAAAGAACCTGATCTGCAATTATAAATTTTATCACACTATCCCCTTTTTTGCATATGATTAGTTTGATATCTAGGAGCGTATTGATGTTAGTCGTGTAACCTACATGCGTAAATCTGAAAATAGGAAAAATATATATATTGCTTAAATATTTCAGTATTTCTAAACAGTTCTCGCCATATGTGAAGCTTTCTATATCCCGTGAATTCCAGCGTTTCCAATTCCTTTCCCTCTTTACTGTTTTCATTTCGATATCCCCCTTCCCCTCACCCACCCCCTACCCTCATTGTTTTCCCTTAGTCTTCGCTGTCAAAAATTAGTTTCCCTTTCGTCTCACCTCGACCGCCACTTTCTCTTTTTCCTTCCAGTTTTGCCCTTCTCCTCTCATTCTCTCTCCGTGGATTTCCTCGTATACTTCTTCTTCAAACAGGTTCTTAAATAACCTAAAATTCGCCCATCAGTCAGCTCTTGTTTATGATCATGTGTGTCTCGAAGTTATTTTTATACATCCGTTATTTATTTATCAGCCAAAGTGCAGTTCTTCCTGTGCATATTTCATCGTCTTGGTTAAACTGCTAATTCATATAACCAACCAACAAGTAAAGTAAGCATTTATTTTCGTTATTCTCGAAAATCACCACTGGTTTTTGTTGTCCTTGGAATCTTATCATTGTCTCTTGTTATCACGTTATTATACAAGATTATCATGTTTCGGTGTTTGGTCAATAACTTACCGCAATTAACCTCATATTAGTACATTTATTTATATATTTATTTATACATTTATTATTTTTTGTAGTTCTCGAGTGTAATATTTTCTTTCTGTCACTTCATTTACAAGATGTCATATTTTGAAGTAATGTGAAAGTAGAGGCATATTTTTGCCGTTCATAGTTGTCCTAGGTGTAGAACATCGACATTATAAAGTGTGTTTATTAAGTAGACGTCACCGTGTAACCATTTTCGCATTTTTGTATCAGTTAGTATCCTTGTATCATCCGTCTGTTAAAATGTATGTTTATTTTCGTTATCCATATTATTACCTTCTCCAGTTAACTTTGCAACAGTTCTCATATTTCTTAAAATAGTTTGTTTAGTTATCCTGGGTTTGCTAATTACCTCTCGGTTTTTACATTTATAAGCTCGTCAGATGCAAAAGATAGTTGTTTATTTTACTTATCCTTATAATTATATCCCCTGCTCCTCAAGTTTACAAGTTTTTCGTATCCTTTAAAAAAAAAAAAAAAAAAAATACTTATTCGTTATCCTCAGAGCCTTATTTCTCTCCGGCTATTGCGTTAAGAAGCGCGCCAAATTCCCCCCTCCCCTTTTATTAATTGGATTTTTTTTTTCTTCGTCATAATCTTTTATTTTCCTCTTGGTTTACCTTTTCATTACCAAAAACTGCTGGTGTATTATAAACCTCAGATACTGAATTTACCATGCCTTCATATACTGAATTTACCATGCCTTCATACCTTTAAAAATTACATGTTTAGTTATCCCCAAGTCTATTATTTCTACCAGGGTATTACGTTTACAGGCTCGTCAGATTCCAATGCGTTTGTTAGTAGTCAGGGCGTGAATTCGTTAATGCCGACTAAGGTATCGCCCTCCGCTGTAAATAATCCGCTGAGAATGTAATCTGTGACGTTGCCTTATATCTTCATTGCTTCTCTTATCCCCTCTCATCTTGATTTGTGTGTCTTCGGTCTCTCCTTTTGCAGTCCCCCCTCCTCCTGTTTTCCCTGTTCCCTTCTCTCCGTTTTCTTCGTGTTTCAGAATGGATACATATCTTTATTTCATCTTAGTCACTTTTCTCTCTCTCTCTCTCTCTCTCTCTCTCTCTCTCTCTCTCTCTCTCTCTCTCTCTCTCTCAGCTTCTAGTTCTTAGATTGCAATCAGTTGAACACAAATGAAAGAAGAGGAGGAAAGAATAATTATGACCGCAATTATCGTCTGACTGTGTTGTTTATGTATGTATGTATGTACGTGTGTGTGTGTGTGTGTGTGTGTGTGTGTGTGTGTGTGTGTGTGTGTGTGTGTGTGTGTGACAGCTTTATTATTCCGTGCAAGTTTTCGATCATGTATGTGTATATATTTGCCTGATTTATTTTGATTTATTTTTCGACTCATTCTTCCCGTTTGATTTATTTTCATTCTGTGCTTATTCGCTCCCCATGTGAATTATTAATTTATGTATATTTATAAATTTGCCTTGTTATATGTTATCTGTTCATTCACCAATATATCTTAACCTGTCTTCACCATTCAGTACATTTTCACACTTATTCATACCCGCTTAATCCATCCACTTATTCATCCATCTTCCAGCCCAGCAGTCCCATTACTCGTCAGTCTATTCACCCATCCATTCATCTGATTACTCGTCTGTCCATCCACCCATCCATTCATCTAATTACTTATTTATTCATCCACCTTCTGTCTCCATATCGACACCTCTTTATCTACGCTCCCTCCACTTCCCTCCCTGTCCCCCCCTCGCTCTGCCCTACTTCCATTCCTTCCATAATCACCCCTTAAGTATACCACTCATCTTAACCCCCTTCTTTCCTTCTTTCTTTCAGTCCTTCACCCATTCCATATCTCTTACTGACGCTCCCCTCCCTTCCCACTCTTTCCCTCCCATAATCACCAGTCACCTACTTTCCCTCAACTGCTGCTTACTTCTCAACTTATACCCAATCCCGTAGCTTCCTACCTCCCTTCCCATCCTTACCTACATTCCCTCCCGTCGCTTACCTACCTACTTACCTACCTACCTATCCAGCCTCACCTGTCACTTCCCTGCGACCCACTATACTGTACATTCCTCCCATCCTTTCCCCTCCTTTCCCTCCATAATTACCCTTCAGTTACTTCCCCTTCCTAAACCTCTCAATCTAGGGCCCCCTTCCCCTTGTCTGCCCTCACCCCCTCCGTACCTACGTCCTCTCCCCTCCTCATTCCCCCCATTTCTCTCATAATTACCCCACACTTACACATCCTTTCCCATACCTCAGCTTATACCCCATCCCCCCACCCCGTTTCCCGCGATTACTAGCCCCTACCGTCCTAGTTCCCCTCCCTTTTCCCCTTTAATTACCCATCATCTATGTCCTTTTTCCTTTACCTCTCACTCTACGACACCTTCCCTTCCCTGACTCCTCTCACCCACCAGGCCTCTCCTTCCCCCTTACCCACGCCCCCTCCCCTCCCCTCCCCTCCCCTCCCCCACCCCCATGACACCCCCTCATACCTCGGTTGTGGTTTCGTTGTTATGATGGATGGGGACCGCACACGCAAGGGCAGACGCCATCTTGCTCACCTCTCCAGACACACTCAAGAAGGCCTAGGGGCTGATGATGGAGGGATGGAGAAGGAGAATTTGGTGATGGAGGGTTGAAGAAGAAGGATTGGGAAGGTTTGGTGATGGAGAGATGGAGGAGGAGGAGCAGCAGCAGCAGGAGAAGGGGTTGATGATGTAAGAATGGAGAGTTGAAGGAGAACGATAAAATGAGAATGGTGATGGAGAGATGGCGAAGTAGGAGGATGATTTGATGTTGGAGGGATGGAGAAACGAAAGATGAGAAAGGGGAAAATAAGATGAGAAAGAAAAGCAGGAAGAGGAATAGATGATGCTGGAGGCTGGAGGAGGAGTTGACGACGGAGGAATGGAAGAGAAACGGAAGAGGAGGAGATGCTCGAAATCCATCCATATTAACATCGGTGTGAAGGAAGAAAATGTGAAAAAAAAAATGTGTGAAAAAAATAGATCTAGAGAAACTCCTAAACTGATTCCTAGTATTTAGCATATTTCTACAAGTACCTCAGCTTTGATAAGTGAAATAAGTTAGAAAAAAAATCAAGGAAAATCTCAGCGTCGTGACTCACTTTGGAAAACCGTAGAAAAGTCCCAGAGTAAAGACTGTTCATCATAAGCTGTTGAGAAAGTAACAGAATCCAGTCTTTTATTTTTGGAAGGTCAGGATGCCGACATTTTGTTTCTCTTTGAACATTGTGCATAATTTTCAGACTCGGTACGTGAAGAGTCAATTATCGCTCATTTCCAACACCTTCCGTAACGTTGACGAAAAGATACAGATTAATTAATTGGCATTTACTGGTACATCACAGTTATCAGTTGTTAATGTTGGGTCACAAGGGAATGAAGAGAGAGAGAGAGAGAGAGAGAGAGAGAGAGAGAGAGAGAATTGTGTAAGGCTTCTCGCAGCTGAGTAAAATCGCCTGACATTAAGGACAATATGATACCCAAACTCTGCCGTCGAAAATTGAAGGTAAATACAGATATACTAATATACATAACACTTGTTGCGTACCTGCTGTCTATTTCCGCACCGCTTTTTTTTTTTTTCTTCTTCATTATTGTTCCTGTCTTTCATGTACACTTTATGCTCCTTCTTCGTGTGTTTATTTTCTGTTATGGATTGAGGAATAAGACCAGCCTAAATGAGTGGTTAGAAAGTTGGTTATCTTTGGTGAGAGAGACGCAGAAATTCAGTTTGCAGAGTGGTGTGGAAGGAAATAGGACTGAAAGAAGGTAACACGTATGCGAATACCAGTGGTGTAGAGGAGAGAGAGAGAGAGAGAGAGAGAGAGAGAGAGAGGTAAGGGAGGAAGGTGGCGGGTAAAAGGAGAGAATACTTCCTAGAATAATTGAGAGAGAGAGAGAGAGGTAAGGGAGGAAGGTGGCGGGTAAAAGGAGAGAATACTTCCTAGAATAATTGAGAGAGAGAGAGAGAGAGAGAGAGCAACAGGTGAACACTGGAAGAACGCGAGGGAAGAGCAAGGGGGAGGCGTGAAGAGAGAGGGAGAAAGAGAGAAGATAAAGAGAGCGATGGAGGGGAGGGCAGTGCAGAGAGAGTGGGAGGGAGGGGAAGGAGTAAGGAGGGAAGTGATAGGCAGATACTAAAATGGGAATTAATAAAAGTATAAGGGAAACATAAGGGAAGGAAAGTGCAGGGAATTAAAAAAACAAAGAAGAAGAACAGAGTCGAATTGGGAGAAACTAAGAAATGTCGCTAATAAAGAGTAATGCATAAAGAAATTGCATATAGGGAGGGGTATTGGGATAAAAATAGGAGAGAGAGTGAGAGAGAGAGAGGTAGTGGCCAGCTCTCTCTCACATGAATACTGAAGGCGATACAAGCGCTCATTCCTCATAGCGAGCGGCTGCCAGATCCCTCACTCTCCTCCTTTATTGATCAAGAGAGGGAGAGAGAGAGAGGAGGGAAGAGAGAGTGAGAGAGAGAAGGGAAGAGTGAGAGAGAGAGGAAGGAAGAGAGAACGAGAGAGAGGGGGGAAGAGAGAGGAGGAAGAGAGAGAGTGAGACAGGAGGGGAGTGGGAGGAGACGTAGTGAGGTTGGGGTGACGGGATGGGTGAATGTAATGGCAAGAAAGACAGAGAGAGAGAGAGAGAGATAACGAGTGAGGAATGGCCGTGAGCGGAAGTGGAAATATGAGAGGGAGAGATTAATTGACATGTGTATAAAACAATGAGGTGAGGCTGCTAGATGGATGAGCCAGATAGTGGGAGACAAAGATGGATGCGTTTATCGAGTCAGGTGCATATCAGGAGAGAGAGAGAGAGAGTAAAATGGGTGAATTTTCGGCAAAAGGAATTGGGTAGAAAAGAGAAGGGAAAAGAGAATGAGAATATAGATGAATAAAAAAATTTAGGGCAAACAAAAACAATAAATTATAAAGTTGCAAAATTATAGTAGAGAGAGAGGAAATCAGAAAAAGGAAATAATAGTGACAAATGGTTAGATGTTAAATAAAAGCTGCCAGATACAGTGTCAAAAGCAAACACGCAAAGCCAATAATTGATGCTGAATATGTATACAACTCGAAGAATAGTAAATTAATAATAACAGAAATAAAACCACAGCTATTCCTCAATACGCAGTAGTGAAAATATGGTGAAATAATTACAGTGCGTCCGATGGTACAGTTTTTCATGAGCTTATTTAACAAGGAAATATTAATAGAAATAAAAGCCCACCATACATAGTCCTTCTCGTTGCTATATCTCACAGCTCCAGTACTAAATAATAACTAAGGACACCCGTAACACTGGTTGGTGCTAACTCAAAACCTGCAATAATAAACGATAATGATAAACGAAACGCCTAACACTGCTCGATGCTACTTTACTCTTTACTACTTTCAGAAGCTCAAAAGTTACAAATCTCCTCAAAGAAAGACACGTTCCAGCCTCCCGCATGTGAGTACAGAGCCACTTCTTCTGTTCTTTTCATGTCAAGAGATTGCTATTGTTTGCGTATTATTTTTGGGAATAATATGCGTGGTTGGAGGGATTTATAAACCATCATCATCATCATCATTGTCTTGAACCTTTTTCCCAACTAAAAATGGAGAGGGAGACTGGCAGTAGCAAATGAAACCAATGATGAAATAATTTAAAAGCCATTTCGTGTTTCCATTCCGGATCACAATTGGAGCAGTCGCAGAGTGAAGAAAATATACAAATAAGTTTCTTTATGTTGTCCAATCGGGTCCGAATACGCAAAGCTGATTAATAATGATAAGCGATCCATCAAGGTCTTATGTTATCTCTAGACCATAATTTGTTTTAATCCTCCTCTGATAGGATCCGAACCTTACGTGACAATTGATGTAGTGTTTATGACATACCGTATCGCTTATTGGGTATTGTTTAGTTATGCACAGTTGCCGTCAGAAGTTCTCTTACACCGTCTCCAAATCCAGTCAGCACATGGTAATATTTTTGTGGGAGACAGCTAGAAACCTTATTTGTTTCCTCTCATTACCGACTTCATTATTTAATTTAGCTGGCATGAGAGGGGTGACAGAATACAGTCAGGCAGGATCAAAGCTACAGACTCTAAAATGGAACATACTTGAGAGAGAGAGAGAGAGTACATACACAAAGAATGAAGTGAAGCTGCTATCGCTTATAAACGATTATGAACAATTACATGACCAACTTAATATCATATGTTAAGGGATAATTAAATACACGAACAGGTAGCAGCATCGTACTTAATTTAATCCCCTTATAAGAAGTCAGACACTAAGAGGAAGGGGAGAAGGAGGAAACGGAAGTGAGAACAATAAGGGGAGGGGAAGTAGTAGAGGAAGAGGGCGATTGCATTCTGTTTTCCTCTCTCTCTCTTCCTCATTCTTTTGTTTCATCTATAATTTTCTCATTCTTTTCTTGTTTAAGTTCTTTTTTTTATCTCTTTATCGGTTCTCTTCTGTAATTTCCTCTCTGCATGCTTTTATAAGATCGTCTTTCTTCCCAGGGTTTTTATTCTCCACGTTACTTTTTATTTTGCTTCTGTAATATCTTCCTTGCGCACATACGCTTTCATGTCGCCCCTGTCACAAGAGCACTACTCAGTCAACGACCGTGCAAACCAGAGTTCCAAATATGAACGCCATGCGCCAAATATGAAAAGCCAGGAGCACGCACGATTTACCACGACAGATGGCGCACACATCCTCACACCTCACCCCTATCAGTCTTATTACCCAAACACTTCGTCCACCACCATGAAAATCGAATTACCAAATCTGCCTTCCATCCCCCAAATACGGAAGGCAAGGAGCACATACAAATTAACACGACATCCCAAACTTCACAAACCTCCCTCACATTCAGTCCACTAAATAATCCATCGCCAGGAAAACCGTAAATACCAGATTTGCATTCCATCCTCCAAATACGCAAGGCAAGGAGCACGTACGAATTAGCACGACACCCCACCTGTCTCCCTTCCTCCCCACCTTCACCTGCAGATAATGAGAGCTAATTAAGACCCCTCTCCCCCCTCCTCAAATCCACCTGAAGATCGTATCCGTGTAATTAGCGATTGTATCACACCCAGCCTCGTATATAATGAACGCGGCGGTCTGTTTGATAAGCATCGCAAAAGTGACGGTATTAAAAACAGGGATAATGGCAGTCGTAAATGTGTGACAGGCTGGGGTGGTCCTCCGTGTGTGTGTGTGTGTGTGTGTGTGTGTGTGTGTGTGTGTGTGTGTGTGTGTGTGTGTGTGTGTGATTTTTGGCTGTTGGAATCTTTAGAAAATGAACGCAGCTGTATGTTCATAAGATATTTAAGCGACTATTTTTTTTTTTTTTTAACGAAAGAGACGACCATGCAAAGAAAAGGATAATATAGAAACTAGATGTAACGGGGTGGGACGTGGGTTTGGGTTCGTCCCCTGGGTCTCATTGGGTCGGGTCTCAGAGGGCGGGTATTTGTCGGTCCCTGCCCTTATCTTGCAGCCGGTCAGACCTCAGAATCCCGCAGTCGATCCCGCTCTCCCTGCCCTCCCCACCCCCGTCCCCCGCTTTTCTCATTTTTTCCCATTTTCACCTTGTTTACCCCTTTTCAGTTTTTCTCTGTTTAGCCTCTATATTTTCCTACTGCTGTTTTTTTTTTTATTCCTGTTTGTGATTTATTCGTCTTCGTGTATATATATATATATATTTTTTATCTTTTCCCTCTTTTCTCCCAGCTAGTTCTCGATTTGTCTTTTTTCTCTTTCCTGTTACTTCTAAGGAGTGGCCTCTCATCGTATATTTCATTTTTCTAAGCGTATGTGCTGTTCGACTGGAGAAATAATTACTTTTGGGCCACCTCCTCAGGGATTAAGGCGTTTGGTTTTATACAGATATTTTAAAGCTGATTCGTGTATTTCTGTCATTACACAAGGCCTCATTTTAAAAAGAGTAAAGTACTAGTAGCAGGGCTGCATATCAAGTGCAGGGCGCCTCGTTGCACATTCCATAACAGACAGCAGCTCCCCCGGCCCTCGCTATATATCTCCGTCTGTGTCCGTCCGTCTCCCTCCCTCCTTCCCTCCCTCCCTCACCCCCTCTCCCTCTTCTGCCTGCACGTCCCCCCTCACGCCCCCTTCCCTCGTTCATACCACGAAATGTCCACGCAAAATGGTGTAAAACCCACACACTCACCAAAAAAAAAAGCCCCAGTATTCTGAAACCGATATTTTACAATTTCCATCAGAAAAGGAAAGAAAAAAAAAAAACTCGTTTGGTCCCTCTCCTCCCGCGTCAATTTATTTCCTCCCCTCATGTGAAAACTTCAAAAGTGCATTACGCTGCTTCGTGCATCGCAAGATTTATACGCTGGGAAATAATTTCTATGAATTCAGTTACGGATCACGAGTGTGTGGGAAATAAATTTCTAGCGCCCTGCTCTCGGAGCTTCCAGGGGAGCGCTGTGAAGAATTTATGTGCTGTTTTCCCATATATCTCGTCCACCCAGCGAAATGAATATGTAGATATATACTGGTACGAATATATACGCCATTTAGTTTAGTTATTGTTGCTAACTGGTTTATAAGGCTGCCTTTGTCGCCCTGGTGACGTCCGCGTGTTTGGTAATGACTCACTGTTTGGACGACACGGCAAACATAATAGATTTTCCCATCGCACCCGTTCAGTCCCTCCTGATCCTGCTGCTGCTGCTGTTGGTGAGCCTGTTGGGGCTGGTGGAGGAGGAGAGGGAGATGTGTTAGGGTGGTAGTGGTGGTGGGGGTGGGGGTGAGTGATGGTGATCCAGTGATGGTGGAGGAAAGGTAGTTGGGGCGGTTGTGAGTGAGGAGTAGATGATGCAGTGATGGTGGAGCAAGGTAGATGAGGTGATGGTTAGAGGAGAACTAGATATGTAGTTGTGCTGGAAGGAGGATTGGTGAGGCAGTGGTGGAGAAAGAGGTAGTGGTGTTGGAGATGAAAGGAGATGTACTGCCTGTCTAGTGGGGGTAAAGGAGATGGTGGCAGTATAGTGTGGTGGAGGCGGCAGGAGGAGAGAGGGGGAAGTGGTGAAGATGGTGGTGGTGTTGGAGGACTCGGTAGCGGTGGTGAAGATAAAATACATTGCCTGTCACGTAGGGTTAAAGGATGAGGAGGTAGTGGTGGTGGTGATGGTGGAGGTGCGGAGAGGAGAGGTGTCGGGGTAGTGGTGGAGACGGTGGTGGCAGGCACGATGATGAAAGGAGACATGTTGGCGGTGTGGTGATGGTGTGGGAGGAAAGGGAAATGTTGGTAGTGATGTTGATGAGTGCTGTTGATGATGATGTTGATAATGATTCTTTAGTCAGAATTAATGTTGGTGAAGATGGAATGAGCAGCACTTGTGATGATGAATGACTCAGAAATGATAGTAACACCGATAATACTGATAATGAACCAGTCGTTAGAGTTGGTAAGCATATGGTTGTTGTCAGTGGCGGTAGGAGTGTCATCTGTTTCGCACTTGCTGGTTATCACTGAAACTATACGGGTGATGACGTTGTTAGTAATGTCGTATGTGTTACCATTACATATATCGAACATTAATGTCTACGTTTGACTGTATCTTGTTAGCTGTGCTGGTTTTATACATTGGTTCGAAATTGTGCCAATATACGTAGATCTTACTAATGTAGTGATTAGCAGGAGGGTTGAAATATTGCTTCTAGCACCAGACTTGTCAAGGGATTATTTACATTTGCATGGCTGTTTCTAGCTATACGTTTCGGAAACATGTAAAAAATCCACATAATCATTCGAAGTTTGGAGAGCAAAAGCAAAATTTTTCCTTGTACAGTGATAGACATGTCAACATTTCTATAAATATTATCTGGGAAAACTAGAGAGGAAAAACAAAAACCGTATATATAAAGGGCTCTAAAACCCTCTGTATGTGATGAATTGATGCAAACATTTCTATATATATTCTTCTGGAGATTAGAGATCAGAAGCAAAAAGCCGGAGTAAAGTAAGATTATGCTTTAGGATGACAGATGGAGGGCATCAGTTTCAGGCTTGGGCTGCCTCTCACAATCACTCTTGCTCTTTTGTTTCGCTTTTTTCAATAATCAACATCTCGTTTGCCATAACAAATGCGCAAAGACTAAATCTGTGTTAGCGTTCGGTGTGTGTGTGTGTGTGTGTGTGTGTGTGTGTGTGTGTGTGTGTGTGTGTGTGTGTGTGTGTGTGTGTGTGTGCGTGCGTGCGTGAGTGCGTGTGTGTGACTTTAAAACGAATATACTGCGATGTAAGATCTTGATAGACCATTGTAACACTTTAATTCTTGTCACACTCTACACACCAGCACCATAATAGTCATATCCATTCTCACCCACCAAACACACGGCTGATAGCGCCTTGACACATCACTCTATCTCAGTCTCCCGTCTCTTACTCAGCTGTTTGTTTTATTCTCTCGGTACAACACATTACCGTCATCACAGATAGTCCAGCCTGCTATCACCGTGAGCCATCTGTGTACGTTTATCGCCTTCCTGTCATTGTGATCCATCAGTTACTACCGCTTTATCCGTGACGTTTATTAGTTACTGCTTACACTCATTATGGCCACCACTGTGTCAGGGATGGGTCTCTTTGCCATAGTCCTTTCAGTAAAATGACGTCTTGCTTAATATGTTATTGGTATATACAGACGATTTTATTCAGCTTTTAAAAGGGGTGTCGTGCCGGAAGGATTGAAAATTATTTCCACTGTGTTTTTCAGTAGGATGACATTTTAAACTTACTCATTACACCCACAGAAGATTTCATTCATCTTAGGTAACATCTTGCGTGCTGGAGGAGTTAAAAATAGCAGTAGAGCATAAAGCGTCCAACATCAAACTAGGAGAAGGAGTGGTTGCAACTGGCATGAGGAACTGCCGGAGAGACACAAGCAGGTCAGGACAGATAGGGTGAAATTGGAGTGAGGGAGCAATTAACTTTCCAAACAGCTGAAAGAGGGGTCTGATGGGCAGTGGAAAAGGGGGGCGAAAGAGAAGGGGAAGGGCGACTCATAACAGAAAGGAGGTCAGAAGGTGGCTCGACGAGAAGGGCAGTAATTTCTGGGGTTCTGAATAAAAGAAGTGAGGTAACAGTCCTTTTTATTGCATTAATTTCGAAGGACTCTGATGGTTCAGACACATTTTCGAGAAAGTGTAATAAAAGATTTTGCCCCCAGATGTAGATTAGGAATTGCAGAAATGGAGATCACTTTAGGATACTTTGTGGGAGAGAGTATTAATAAGAAGGAGTACGAGAGAGGTAGACTTGATAGACTGGAGCTGATAGACATGGAGGGCGAAGAGACCGTGATGTACTATCGTATTGAAGGAAAAGAATAGAGAAAAGGAATTTGAGCAGGCAGGGGACTCACAACAGAGGGAGATAATGAGAGAGGTGGATGCCAGAGGAGGTCGAAAATGGGTGAATAGGTGACAGAGAGAGGAGGGGAGGTTCAGTTGGGGATGGAGGGGGACACCATCAAAATGTCCTGGTAATGTACTTGCGCTGTGAGGAAACTATGTAACAGAAAACGAGGTCACAGCAGACGGAAATGAGAGAGAGATGGAGGCATCAGAGTGATAGAAGAGGATGGGTAGGTTACTGGGAGAGGGACAGAATGGCACGGGGGAGGGAGGGGGACAACTCACCATCCTTGTGACATACTGGCGTTGTGAGGAAACTATAACAGAAGAGGTGGGAGGGGACTCACAACACGGGGAGATTGGAGAGAGGGATGCCAGTGAGGGGCTGGAGAAGAGCGAGTGGATGAGTAAATGACGGGGAGAGAAGGACAGGCTCAGGGGTGGGTGCAACTCACCATCAGAGGATCGTGATGCTATATTGACGTTGTGAGGAAACTGTATAGCAAGAAAAGGAGGCAAAGTGAAGAGGGAGAGGGGGTGATGCAAAATGGGGTCGGAAGAGAGTGGATGAGTAGGGTACAGGGACCGGCGTAGGGGTGGTACAGTTCGGGGGAAGGGGATAACTTACCATCGGAATGTCGTGGTGATATGTAAACGTTATGAGGAAACTGTATAGCTGAAAATGAGAGACGGTAATGCAAAAGGGGGTCGAAAAAGGGTGGATGGGTGGGTAGTTGACAGGAAAAGGGGGTAGGGATGGCACGGCTCAGGGGAGGGGACAACTCACCATCAGAGTGTCGTGGTGATATACTGGCGTGGCGTAGGACAGTTGGGTCCAGATGGCGTGCGCTGCTATGACTCCTGCACTTGTTTAATGGCCGTCCTGCGCCTAGTCGTATCACCTACCGCCGCTGTAATACCCGTGATATATGGGGCGATATTACTTCGTCCACCACCCAGGCACCGCGACGAACCAGCCTGGGCCACCGGGTTGACGATTGTGTTTGGTTGTGGTGATGGAGGTTGTGGTGATGTTGGTGGAGCGATGGTGATGATTGTGGTGACGTTAATGTGATGGTGTTAAAATGCGCTGGTGTTAATAATGGTGGTGATAATGGTTAAAATGGTGATAAATGTTGGCGATGCTAGTGTGGAGGGGGAGTAGAGATGAAGATGGTGGTAATGAGGGTTGTGGTAATGTATGCGATACAGTAATGAGATCAGCGGTTTTAGTTACATGAAATACACACCTCATTATTCTTGTCTAGTTCTGTCACTTAACAAATAACGATTCAGGCAAATAATAGAATAGAGAAGGCCATGAATAGTTAAATATTGGTGTGATAAATAGTACTGCAAGTGCAAGAGTTCGTGCGTGGTTTGTTGCGTGTGGGGACAGACTGGATGTGTGATTGCATGTCGAGTGCTTTCGTGTGTGTGTGTGTGTGTGTGTGTGTGTGTGTGTGAGAGAGAGAGAGAGAGAGAGACATTTACCAATCAGTGTGCGTGTCTATACCTCCCATAACCCCCTCACACCAAGACACACCAGGTATAGATCACAACGCATGGGTTCGAGCACCGTGGCGAGCGAGGACACTTACGGGTATTACTCTGGTCGTCTCACACGCACACCAACGCACGCAATCCACACGTCATCCCACGCACACATACGCTTTTCCACCCACACACACATATGATTTAATCTCATCGCATTTTATCACACACACACACACACACACACACACACACACACACACACACACACACACACACACACACACACACACACACACACACACACACACACACACACACACACACACACACACACAGGCAGTAACTCAATGCTAGGCAAAAACACATACCCAGAAGTACACCAAGAGCTTCGAAAACCTCTGTGCTCTCACGCAGACGGACACAAGCAATTTTGGGAGATATAAAGAAGACGCTTTTTGTAATGAAGGGTGGGTTGTATCTGTCTTCTTCACTAGGAGGGGTTTCTCTTAAGCTGAATAAAATCGTCTGACCGTAGCAAGAGTAAGGTAAAAGTAACATATCATCGTACTGAGAGGGTAAATTAAATACAGCAAGAAGGATGGAGGTGAGGATGGCAGACAGACGAGCAGGGGATGGGGAATAGACAGACAGACAGAGATAAGGTAAGCCGAGGTGAGAGGTAGGAGACGAGAGAGGAGAATCAATGAGGTGGATAGACAGACGGGTCGGGGAGGGAAAAATGCTGACAGAGAAGCAAAAGGAGAGAGGGAGGCAAAGAAACAGCCAGACAGACGATTGGGAGAGAGGCGGATTAAAGTGAGGGGCAGGCAGACAGAATATGATACGTGACAGGGAGGCAGAGAAAGACAGGAGGAAAGGCAGATGAGTCGGGGAGAGAAGTGGGCAGTCAGAGGTGGGAGAGAGACAGAGAGAAAAACAGACAGAAGTGGAAGGGAGGCAAAGCTTGAGAGAGAAACAGACAGACAGACGAGCCGGAGAGAGAAATAGGCAGACAGAGGTGGGAGGGAGGCAGGCACCCGTCCACCCCAGATTTAGCCCCAGTGAGAGAACAATGCGGATGGCGCGGCTGCATCAGTGTAGTCGGGGGTGCAGAGATGGGGGTGAGGGTGGGGGTGAGGAAGAGAGAGAGGGGGGTAGTTTGGGAGAGAAAGGGGTAGTGTGAGTGAGGGAGGGGGGTAAGTAGTATGAGTAAGGGTGGGGAGTAGTTTGGGTGAGGGAGATAGATTGAGAAGTGATGGAGAGGGGAAGGGGAATGGGAAATGGGTGAGGGAAGAGACCGAGTAGTGATGGAGAAAGAGCGAGAGAGGAGTTGGAACTGGATGAGGGATGGGACTGAGTGTGTGGGTGAGGGAGGGGGCTGAGTTGTAAGGGAGAAAGAGGAAGAGGATTGGGAGGCTGGGTGAGTCGTTTGGGTGAGGGAGAGAAAGATGAGTAGCGAGACAAAAAACAGAAGCAAGGTTAGCCGAGGAGGGGAGTTAAGTATGAGGGAGAAAGATGGGGAGAGGAGGAGAAGTGAGATGAGAGAAAGGGGTAAAATCTAGAACTAAGGATATGAAAAGAAGAGAAAAAGGAAGATGACTTCTTTGCATTATTTGAGAAACTGCGAAAACTTGAGGAGAAAAAGAGGTAGGTGTGAGGTGGAATGAAGGGATGTGAGGCAGAGATGGAATGATGGAAGAGGAATGAAGACTTAGTAGTGAAATGGCTTAGGGGGAGAGAAGGACATGGGTGGACTTGGAGGAATGTGAAGGTGGGTTGGAAAGGTAGGATAGGCCTGAAGACTTATGGATAGAGAAAGGGGGGTCGTGGCTCGAGATGATGAAAGGCTGAGAGAGAGAGAGAGAGAGAGAGAGAGAGAGAGAGAGAGAGAGAGAGAGAGGAAACAAGTAAAGACATGAACGTTTTGGAGCATATAGTATTGCGTAGGGTGAAGGTTGCTACATTTTTATTTTTTTATTTATTACTGTAGTGACACATGGAAAGGTAGGGTTACGAGCATGAGAAGAAGATAAAGGGAAGGTAAAAGAAACAAGTACGAAACAATAGTAAAAGAAGGGCGAAAGAGAATAGGAGCAGGGTGAGGGGAGTAACAAAGTATTTTTCTCCCCTCCCCCCTCTCTCTCTCTCTCTCACTCTCTCTCTTTTTTTTTAGTCTGGTGGCACATGTCTCTCCATTATAAAGCCATGGTCGCTGTGTCCCGTTTGCGCCTACGTTTTTTAAAGTTGTAGTAGCCATATTTAACAACAAGACTGAATAATGGTGTCGTTTTCATGGCGTGTTTTTAAGATCTATTTACTCAGTGTTTTGCAGTCACTGTTTTTCGTACGTGTTTTCAGGTATGATCCCGGACAGTGATTGCTTTACTTCATTATGATCATCATCATTATATTACCAACATTTATCGTATCTCACTAGCTAATTTATAGTAAAGTTCAAGAAAAAATGTGTCGTTGCTGAAGTACGTTAATAATAATAATAATAACATTATTATTATTATTCAGTTATTAGTGTGTTGCTTTGTAAATTAATTTTATGACTGTATGGATTATATGCTAGCAGTAAGAAGCATTATGCATAAATAGATAATAAGAGTTTGTTGTGTTAATGCATAATGAACTGTTGCTTCCATTTTGGTCTTTCAGGCTTCCTGCAACTTTATACATGTGACGTGTTGGTAAATGTTTATTGTGCAGAGAATGATTTAGTTGCCTGATATAAAGAGAAAGTATGTCAGTGAAGGACATGAAGTAATTGAAGCTGGGAGAGTGTGAGTGATGGTTGGAGTGCGAGGAATGAGTGTGAGAGTATTAAAACCGAGTGAGTGTGGGAGAGGGAGTGAGTGCATTGAGAGAGAATGAGTTGAAGAGACAGTGAGTGAGTGAGAGTGAGTGAGTGAGTGAGTGAGTGCAAGAGAGAGCGAGTGGGAGCCTTGTTGCGCAGACCCGGGTCGATACGTCATCAAGGTATGTAACTTTTTTCAACCCCCTCTTCCTCCCTCCCTCTCTCACACACACTGTCCCTCCTTTCCTCCCTCACACACGCTGTCTCCCTCCCCTCCTCTCTCCGTCTCACACACGTGTCCTCCCTCCCTCCCCTCTGAGACACACAACCTCCCTCTCTCTCTACATCACTCCCTCTCACACACATCCTCCCTCTCTTTCACACACCTTCTGTTCCTCGCTCACTTATTCTGCCTCCCTTCCTCTTACACGCACCCTGCCTCCCTCTCTTCCTTGCACTCACATTCTCCCTTCCTTCCTCCCTCTCTCTGTCCTTCGCTCTTTTCCTCTCACTTTCCATCTCTCCCTCCATTCCTCCATCCTACTTTTCCTCACCCCTCTTTTCCTACGCATCCCTCACTCCTCTTCCTCCATCTTCTCTCTTCCCTCTCTCATTTCTTCCACCAAAACCCAGGCGTTCTTCAGGAGAAAAAAAAATGGAGCTCGCTAGTCTTTTGTTAATTAGTGGGCCAGACATCGCGCGCTTCACCTAGGTATAAAGAGGAAGGGGGGCAGAATTTATAGTAGGCACCGTCGTTTCTTCCTCACTCGGCCGAGGATCCGAAATGTTTGAGATAAGTTGTATTCTGGGTGTGGCCATAAATCTCCTTTCTTTTCCGGTGGGGGAAGCGGAATAGTTTGGGGAAAAGGTGATATTTTTACTTCTTTTTGACGCAAGATATGTACTGATGGGAAGTTATTATTAAAGTGTTGTTTGGTGGCGATGCCAGTGACAGATTTTGTTTTGTTGCTGATATTCCACATTACATTCATGTATGTATCCTTTTCTGTTGCTTTTTATATCTGTCTTTCTGTCTGTGTTTTTGTCTGTCTATCTATCCGTCCATCTGTCAGTATTTATAATCCTTGTATTTGTCTGTCTGTTTATAATTAAATTTGTTTGCCTCCTGGATTCGTCCATAGTAATCAGAGTTATTAAATTCACTTGAACAAAATTACCACAGTTACCAACTCCACTAACTTGAATATTATCAGTACTAGGAGAGATAGTGTACATAAACCTCCACACATTTTCTATTAAAGCATTGCAAAAAATTAGACAATAGACACAAGCTAACCCACCGTCCGTGTTCTTTGATGACCTGTGAGGACGGGCTTCTCACCCCTTTTATGTAGATCTTGTATTGGACCGATACCCCGACCCACCCAATACCCCCCACCCCACCACTCATGCATATTGGATTTCAGTGTTAAATCTTGGAACAGTTTCTGAAATATTGTTTATGGGGCTTTGTTTTCTCGTATGTCCTTCTTTCATATTGTGCCTGCGTAGTGTTGGCTAGTCTGTTGGCGTATGGGTTCCGCATCAAAGCACTTTTTAATCATTGTGTTCTCTTATACCAGTTTTCTTTTTTTCTTTCTGTAATCGTTTTTATTGTATGATTTTATTATTTGTATTATTCTTTAGTCATTTTTGTCGATTTTGTTTTTCTTCAACCACATTTTTCGTATCAAAAATTGTTTTCAAGATTTTGTGTTTCGTGGTTAAACCCTTGTTTTCTCACGTTTTTAGTGATTTTTAATTGCATTATTAACTTTTTTCTGCAGTTTAGTATACTGCTGTGTTCTAAATTGTTATCTTTCCTTGTCTCTCACCTTCCTCTGACCTTAAATTCGATCTGTCTGCCTTTGTTTCCACTTTCGTAATCCGCCGTATCATCCGTCCCAACTACTTACCTCCCGTTATCTCTCACCTTGCCATTGCATCGATCCCTCTACCTTTGTTTTGACCTTCTTAGTCCGCCATATCATCCATCCCAACTACTTATCTCTCGTTATCTCTCACCTTGCCTTTGTTATAAAGCCGGCCTTCCCACCTCGGCTTTCACGGTGCCCTCTATACTTTATTTAGTACATCGCTGGCATTCCTCGTCCGTCAGAGCGTCTCCCCCTTTCCTTGTATATACTGCGGCCGAGGGTTGTAACACAGTGTGGGGCACGACCATCCACTCGTCCATACATCACGGTCTCTATTTCTCGCGCTTCTTCTCCTTCGTCCCTTCTTTCATTTTCTCTGTTCTTTTTTATTCTAGTCCTTTCCCCTTCTCTTCCGTTTTGTCTTCTCCTCATTCGCCTTCTCTTTCTCCACCTCCTCTTCTCCTTTCCTTCGCCTCCGCTTCCCTTTTCCACTTCTTTCTCCTATTTCTCTCCTCCCCCTCTCTTTCTCCTCCTTTGCCTCCATTTCTCCACCATCTCTTTTTACTCCTCTTTCCCTTCTCCTTCTTCACTTTTTTCTCCCCCACCTCCTCTTTCTTCTCCTCCTCCTCGTCTTCTGTCTCCTCTGCTTCCTCCTCTCTTGATGCTGAAAACTCATCCCAATTTCACCTCATTTCTTTAGCCTGCTGAGGATGAACGAGGGGGGTCAGGTTCCTCGGCCATTTTCATCTTGTTATGGCAGGATGCTGTGATGTCTTATTTTCCTACTCTCCTTCGAGGCATCGTTATTTTCAGATCCTTCCTTAGTCCTTGGCTTCCTAGTTTCATCAGAATTTCAGTATGTCAGTCACAGTTCAGAAATTGAATACCTTCTTCATCTTTTAACTGGTAAAATGTAAACTTTTACTTCTACATTTCCTTTGTAACAATCTCTCTGAAGGACGAGTATATTGAGAGCTAGAGTGCGAATCGTGAACCAAGGGTACAAATAATTGCCCAGGGGTGCGAATAGTGGACTGTAGTAAAGTTCCCCCTCAGTACCATGTCGCCTATTCTGTTCATTCTCGCTAACGATAGTCGAGTTTATTCAGTTTTTGGGAAAAGTTATTAGTTTAAAAAGAGAAAAAATCCTCCATTAAACTCTTCACTACAGGAGCGTCTTTTGTTACCTCATTCTTGCTGGCATCAAATTTGTTAACTATACTGCAGTTACTCTAACCTGGCCCAGATTTTTGCACCTTTGTAGAACTTATTCCGCAACATATTGGCAGAGACATTCAATACTACTGTTCTGCATCCATTTCATGACACTTCTTCGTGACTAGCATCATATACTAGTGTTTATCTATTGCCATATCTCAGCGTTCACGATGGAGAGATGGCGGTTTTAGACCAAGTTAGTATAAAACAGTATAATCAAGTTAAGGGAAGGCGAATCGTAGTGAAGGAGGTCTGTCTGTGAATCTGGGACACGAGAGGCTTTACTTAACCCGAGGCGACTTTGAGCTTTTTTACGGGGAGAGGTGGAGGGGGCGTTCGGGGGGCAATGAGGGGGCTGTGGAGAGGAGGGAGAGGGATTGAGGGGGGTGTTGGGGATGGGAGAGGGCGTTGGGGGTAGGAGAGGGGGTGGCGGGGGCACGAGAGAGGCCGACGAGAAATGAATGTCACCGAGAACTGGGAGGAGGGAGGAGGGGGGGGGGGATGAGAGGCGGGGCACTCACGCAAAAATAACCCAATTCGTTCTTTACGTGTGTCGCCTATAAAGCACGAATTCGTTAAATCCCCGCCGAGTTCGTAAGAGACAAGACCCGTAGCTCAGCGCAACGTGAGGGCGACGGAAATAGCCCCACAGATAAATCTCACCGGCTCTGACATCTTCATTAATCATTGACTGAAAATTATGTATGTGAAACTCCGGGCGCCTCGCATTTACACGTCACATCCACGATATAAGAGAAAGCGTTATGTGCTGAAGGGGGTGTTGGTGTGTTGGAGAGAGAGAGAGAGAGAGAGAGAGAGATGTGGGGGAGTGGGGGTAGAAATTACTCGGCAGGACCAATGGACAGTAAAGAACTTGGAGACCCTACCTTCCATAGGCTCTCCAGTCCTTGGCCATACCACCTTCACGTTCATAACAAATATCGAACTCTTGAACGTAGTTGAACCTGTCGCTGGTTCTGATTGAGGGAGTTTTTGGCCATGTCATTATACGTCCGCGTGAAATATCTCGTGGCATGAGGCAATACTTCAGCCGCGGAATATTAAACAAGAACCTCCTTCCTCTACGTGGTCTCCATATATCTCTCTCTCCCGACCAGACGGGCCCGTAAATCCTCTTTATTTCAATGGCATCTTAATATCTATCTTTGGCCTGCCCAGCTGAGCCTCGGCCGTAATCGCCAAAGCATCTCCTGGGCCTCCATAAGTGAGATGTAAGCCAAAGGTGATATTTCCTCGACCTAACCAGAGGCAGGCTTGGCTTCCCTCCGACCAATCAAGGGACTCCATGCTTCAGGCCGGCCAATGAGAGGAGAGGTAAAAGGGGCTAGGCTTGTCTGGAAGAAAAAAAATAATGGTAACTAGAGGGGGATAAGTCATTACATTGTGCCTAGGTAAAGATGTCCTGTAATTATTCCATCGTAAACCTGAACACTTTCATCCCCCCTCTCCCTTCCCTCAGCAACAAGGTGATGGTAGGGGTATCTGGTGTTCAGTAGAAATTATACTCGTTTCACTATAACTTGGTCTAAAATCACCATCAACCCGTCTTGAATAATGAATTATAACAAGATATTAACACTGGAATATGATACTGGTCACGAAGAAGTGCTGTAGAAAGGATGTAGAGCTGTAGAATTGTCTTCCTCAACCATTGAGCTGCGCGAAATAAGCTGCAAAAGGACGAAACTCGGGGCCAAGTTACGTTGAACGAACTATGGTTGATTACAAGTGCCAATCATGTTCAGCATCCACGGCAGATAGAACGGCTTCTCCGGGCTACGCTTTTGAATATGATACTATGCTCACAAACAGATAACTCCTTTGACTACTCACAAAGGGATGACTCTTTTGACTTTAACACCACGCTCACAAACCAAGGATCATGTTCTCGTGGACTTAGGAGACTGTCTTGCACCTCTTCCTTACTGATTTGATTTTTATATGACACCTATATTTATTTCTAACCGTATATTGTTACTATAATTTTAACTCTTGTACTGTGATGGCCTTTTTATTTTGTTCTTTCTGTCCCAGGACGATTTCATTTAAATTTGAGGAGACTTTGCCAACTAGAGGTTTTAGATAGGTAATTAATTAAAATTGAAAGAAGTCGTGTGCAGGGAGCTAGAAGGAACTCAGATATAACGTTGTCGTATGCTGGGGGATTACTATCGACAGTTTGCATAATAAAATTCAAGAGAACATTAAAGTACTAAAGGCAAAAGTAGACTGGGTAATGAAGAGACGGTGATTATCCTCCATAGACAACGAGATGATGATTGCAAGTCCTCAAGAAGTTTTCGGCAATGAGTGAAATTATATCTGAAACCAACACAACTGGGCGGTAAGATTGCGGAAGGCCTGAGACTCTGGAAATGAGGAATTATGAGCAGCTCCACATATCAAACTTGCGGGAATCCCTCATGAATTTATATTAAGACGGAGGGAGCGAGGGAGAGAGCTACTACAGGAGTGAGAAAGGGGGTAGGGCATGGGGTTCAGAGCGTGGAGGAGGGGGAGGGGAAGACCGAGGGAAGGGGGGAGAAGGGGAAGGGAGGGTAGGGGAAGGGCTTGAACGGGTAGGCCAAGGAGCACTCCAGGGAGTATATAAATTAGGTGCCACGAATGCATGTTAAACAGTTCTTAATACACCTCACTGATAACCTACACCATACACCTTGCACCCCCATCTTCCAATGCACCTTACCTTCCATCTCTAGCTTCTATCCATTCCACTGAACCCATTAAATAAAAAAAATCCCTGGACGGAGGTAAGGGTAAGGTCGAAGCTCTTGGGCATAGGGAGTTTAATAACCAGGTCGAGTGTAACAGCTGGATCATATAGTGTACGAGATATAGTTGTCGTCGTATATTCACCCAACGTTACCTTCCATCATCCCTACCCGACCCTTTTCTAGACTAACCATATTCCCTACCTAACTGAGACTAACCCTACCTTCCCTTCCCCTAACTTAATCTATATGACCTGGTTTTGTTGGATTGTTATTGAAGTCATTTCAACTGGTTTCCAGCCCTATCCTTCACTTGGCCAAATCTAATCTAACCTAACCTAACATTACATACATACATACATACATACATACTTAAAAAATCCTAATTTATTTCATTATGCTATGTTGATATCTTTCTCATCCCCACTTTTGCCTAGCCTAAGCGTACCCATCCCTTAAACTAACCAAACCTAACTCAGCCGAATCAAACCAAACCTAACCTAACCTAATAATTAATCTAACTTAACCGAGCGATTTTGCCTAACTCAATTCATCCAGCCATGTCCTAGTCGAACAGATTATCTTATTCTATGTTACTGTATTTTCTCATCTAATATCAATATAATTTAGCGTTACATAAGCCCTAACTCAGCATACCCATCCAAGTCTAGCCCCCAAAATAGCGCCCCCGTCTGGCTGTGTTCCTCTAGGCCGTAAGACTCTCAGCATCACACTCAAGGAGGCCCACGAACGCTATGTTGTGATGAGAGACATAGGGGAAGGCGCTTCATAGTTCGGCGCCTTAGAGAGAGAGAGAGAGGAATCAGAAGACATATATAAAAACGCGAAGGGGAGAGAATGTTTGGTGCGCAAAATCACAGACATACAACAGTGAAGCAGTAAAGGGGAAACTAAAAAGATAGACAGCTTAACAGAGACAGACAAAGACGCAGAAGAGGAGAAACAGATAGACAGCTTAAGAGAAACAGACAGACAGAGAAAACCACGGGGATAAAGACGATATAAAAACGGCGGATCGACCCGTCTCCTTACCATCGCAGATAAAAGGCGAAAAGTTAAAGTCCCTCGCTTGAGTAATTGGCGAGGTTTAGCACGAGACGAGACGGTAATCGCTTGTTTAGGGATGGTGGAAAGAGAGAGAGAGAGGGGGGGGGGGAGTGGACAGTAGACAGTAAGGAGAGAGGAACAGGAAGTAGACAGGGAGATAGAGAGCGTATGAAAGGGGGTAATAATCTGTTTTTGTTCTAACCGTGAAATGAGAGAGAGAAAGAGAGAGAGAGAGTTCCGGTGTTTGTAATTTTTTTTTTTTTATCGTACTGTCGTGGTGGATTTCGGAGGCTCCCCAGCATCTCTAGTTTTCGTTCACTTGGTTCCTTGTGTGTGTGTGTGTGTGTGTGTGTGTGTGTGTGTGTGTGTGTCATTCTCTCTTTATGTTTGTCCCTCAGCTGTTTCCTCTCCGTCCTGTACTCTTCATTCTTTGTTCCAATTTCTCTCTTCTACCCATCTCTTGCTCTGTCCTCACTCTCTTTCTCTTTATCCTCACTCTCTTTCTCTCTTCCCTCACTCTCCCTGCCTCCACTGTCTTTCCTCCTCAGTGTTCCTCAGGCCTTTGTCTCCGAGTCTGCCTGGGATCTTCGTGGACATTATTTATTCCCTTGCCTCCCCCCGTTCCCCTCTCTCTCCTGTGTCGCTGTTATCCCCTTCAGTACGAAGAAGTGTTGTTTATTTTATTCTGTAGCCACGAGATGATTTGTCTGAACTTAAACGAGATCCATCGCATTGAAAGGAGGGAAAGCCTTGTACATTTACCCATTCATTTCATTGTACCGTTTTTAGCGTGCGAGTTTTCCATAGTGTCATTCCCAAAAGCGGGTCTTGTCTACTAAGTATAGTATTATATATGTGTATATATCACCGTTCCAAGAGAAACAGCGTTCTTCCAGAGACACAAACTGTAGGAAATTGACATAACTTAAGTTTGTGGGGCATACATTTATATTTATTTCCCTTATCGTATTTCGTCTTTCATTTTTAAGGTCATACAGTTTCTTAAAAGCTTCAGCGTTCCAAGAGTAAGAGCATACTTTTCTCCCATAGGCAAAAAAGTCCAGGAAGTTGGCATAAATGCTTGAGTTTCTGTATTTACCGAATATTTTATGTTTGAATTCGTATTTCATAATTCCTTTTTAATTTCATAAGTTTTCTAAATAGCTCCAACGTTCCAAGAGAAAGGGCTTTTTTTTTTGTTTACTTCTCTTGGGCAAAAAGTTTAGGAAGTTGACAGAAAAAATTTCGAGTTTATGGAGCGCTCGTAAACCATTCGGTACTGTACACGGACGAAAAAATGAAGACGAAGGGAAAAAAAAAAAAATCCTCTGGTGAGAACTCAGTGCTCTGGTCTACAGTGGTCTGAGGGAGGGTGTGAAAAAGGTGGGCAGAGAGACAGAAGGAAGAGGGAAGTAGAAAAAGGGAGGTAGTAGAACGAGGAGAAGGATAGAAAAAGGGAGAGGGAGGCAGAAGTGGGAAGTGAGAGGCAGAAGAAGACAGAAGAAGGAATTGAAGGGCAGAGAAACGGAGAGGAAGAGAGAGGTTGATAGGAGAAAGAAGAGGAAGGGAGGAAAAGATGAGCGAGGTAGAAAGATGAAGAAGGAAAGAAGATGAGGGAGAAGGATGGGTGAAAAGCTGGCGTATAGACAGTAAAGAATGGAATGAGAGAGAGAGAGAGACGGAAACGCGTTAAAGTGAATAAAGTATAGGAACGAGACAGACAACACGCACAAAACACGCCAGCCATCCCATGAACCTTACTCATTAGCACCTCTGACCAGACACTAACTAATACACCTGCTTAGTTAACCCGACTCCGACAATTCCCGGGTGGATCGGCGCATCAGGCTGTCACTTATATCTAGGGCCTAAAGTGGATTTAGATAGTATAGTGGATTCTTGGTTACCTGGGTTATGAGAGCTATCTTCAGGTGTCATCTCAATCCTGTCTACTCCCTGCCATTACTACCAAAGGATAAGAGGTTTGATGTTGTTGTGGGTGCTTCTAAGTGGACGAGAGTGAGACGTAATGTGGGAAGTGAGAGAGAGAGAGAGAAGGATTCCTTATGGGACGAAGCACAAGCCAAATTAGAATCGGAAAGGGAAAGAAAACTATAAGCAGAGGCAACCATGCAAGAACTGAGCCGAAACAAACATGAAACTAACGTGAGCACTGGTGACTCAAGACTGGCACAAGCATCCTCTATCTCTACGTATGATCAGGCCAGGTGTGTGTGTGTGTGTGTGTGTGTGTGTGTGTGTGTGTGTGTGTGTGTCTCGGGGGGGGGGGAAGGGAGGCGCAGTCACTTCTCGCTGAATAATTTGTGTCACCTGCCGGATATGACACCGCCCTGTGACACAGTTTCCCTTCCTCCTGCTGGCTTTGCTTTTTGGTAGCCTTGGAGTTTGTGTTAATTCTTGTGTATATGTATTTTCTTTACCTTGTTATGATAATTGTATATACGATTTGCCCTTTTACTGCGAGAGGCCTTAGGTGACGCTCTTAAGTTGATGGAAATCGTCTGGAGGTACTAAGTATAAGATGAGCGTCGTTGTATTGAAGGCGCCGATGGAGGCTATTTTTAACTCTTTCTACTTGAGGCCCCTCGAATGCCAAGTAAAAAAAAAGGTGATATCAGTAGTAAAAAATATAGTGGTGGTGGCGTTAGTAGTAGTAGTAGTAATGATGATGATGATGATGATAATAATAATAATAATAATAATAATAATAGTAAACAAAAAATAACAATGTAAAAAATAGGCCTAACTCGAAAAATAATCTCTCTGAAGTGCCTAGTTTGACATGAAAAAATACACACTCCATCCGCTCCTTCCATGTACAATCATCCCCCAGTACGAATCTACCCCTAATCAGCTGTATTCACTTCCGTACAATCATTCGTACAATCATCCGTCTTCATCAAGCAACGCCAGATACAATTCCTCGGTTATTGGGCTTTCGGGTATATTGTTGGACTAAGAAACGTCTGTCCTGATTGAGAATTATGGCCAACCCGGGAGAGAGAGAGAGAGAGAGAGAGAGAGAGAGAGAGAGAGAGAGAGAGAGAGAGAGAGAGAGAGAGAGAGAGGGGAATAGGTGTGAAAATGCAGGATGGAAAAATATCTAAAACAAGGAGGAAATAAAAGGGGAAAAGCAGCATTTATGACGAACTGAAAAGAGGTAAAAACGTCAGTAAGAAAATTCTCTTTAGAGTCAGAGGTTTTCCTTGCTAAAATAGGATTGCAATTCGGTGGGCAAAATAAACTGAAAACGTACACATCTAACCATACAGGATTAAAAATATATAAATAGATAAAAATAATGGTTATCACAGGAAGGACGTAAATTCATAAAGGTGCGTAGCTGAATTCTTCCCACATCTCGCCATTTTTCCCTCCCCTCGTCCTTCTCTTACGCCTCTTTCTCTCCAGTTCTTCCTCCATCTCGCCATTTCCCCCTCCTTTTCTTTCTTTTCATCCACGCCTCGTCCTCTCCAATTCTTTCCTCCATCTCGCATTTTTCCCTCTCCTCCTGCTCGTCATCTGCTCCCACTTTTCGCCAGTACTTCCTTCACTCGCCATTTTTCCCTCCCTCCCCTTTTACCTCTTCACGTACGCCTCTGTCTCTCCAGTTCTTCCTCCATCTCGCCATTTTTCTCTCCGTTCCTTCCTCATCATCTAAGCCCCTTTCTCTTCAGTTCTTCCTCCATCTCACCATTTTTCCCTCCCTTCCTTCCTCATCATCTAAGCCCCTTTCTCTCCAATTCTTTCTCCATCCCACCATTTTTCCCTCCCTTCCTTCCTCCTTATCCGCGCCCCTTTCTCTCCTCCTCCCTCCTCTGGCTCTTGCTTTGTGCATTACGGGAATTGTACGGCAACGACTCCCCGAAGACCCCCATGGAAAATTAGTCTTTCATACCGACACAGGAAAACACAAGGGAGGCAGATGCGCAGCGCTGAATGGTTTCCAGACCTTCCACCTAGTTAATCCCATCTTTACTACCACAAACTTTAATATATTTTTTAGTGTATTCTTGCTACCTCCAGTTGGTTTTACTTATTTTACTTCATTTTTGCCTGACTTCAGATGATTTGTGGTTTGTTTCGTTAAATCTTAATAACTCCAGATTTTTTTTAGACTCACGCTGACCCCAGACGATTGTATTTAGAATTGGAAGAGTAGCCTAGCAGTAAATGGGTTTATGAAGGCAATTTTTAACTTCATATTGAAAAGACCTCTCAAGCTAGGCAAAATGGTTAAAAAATAGCAAAAATTATATAAAAATACCGTGATATTGGGACGATTCCATGTACGAGTAGAGAGAGAGAGAGAATTTGAACATCGTGTACCATTGACTTTCTCTGTTGTGAGTATGATTGCCTGGAAGTAGCAAGAAGGTGAGACAGTAACGAGTAACTGCGTGCGTGTGTGTGTGTGTGTGTGTGTGTGTGTGTGTGTGTGTGTTATCCCTAGTTACTTAGAATGTAATTGAAACGAAATGTTCTTTTTTCCATTGTGATGGAAAAAAGGCAAACGGCACCGAAAAATCCCACATGAGTATATTTCCCGATTGGGTCGTTTCGAAGGGGCGAATGAGGAAGGGGAGCGGGGAGCTGAGAGAGGGAGGGGGAGAGGGAGAGAGGAGAGCAGGAACGAAGAAAGAGAGAGAGAGAGAGAGCGAGAGAGAGAGAGAGAGAGGGAGAGAAGGAAAGAATTAATGAAAGAAAGAGGAAAACTCTCCGCTTCACCATTTTAGCCATTCTTTCTCCTTCTCACTCTCTTTCTCTCTCGGGGGAAAATTCACACATGAAATATTCCTCCTGGCCTGCTGCTGGTGAGAAAAGAAACAAGGAAGGGAGGGTGGTCGTTACTTCATTGTGGTCCGGCGTAGGAGGGGGAGCGCCGACCCCCCCGCGGCTCGCTCTCAGCTGCCCAGTAACTCTCGCCCTTGTTTTCCCTCCCACGTCCGTCTTGGGCAAAGGGGAAGCCAATCAACCACCGCTTCACCCCCGGGAAAAAAAGACAAAAGAGGGAGTGGGACGACCTTGCGTGGCCCACCTGCGTTCCCACAGATGTTGAGTGACTGTGGGAGTAGGGATTTAGAGGGAGAGATAGCCCCCTTTCCCAATGTACACACAAAGTTATAATGTCAGTTGGACTGAGTGAGCAAGGAAGGGGTTCCGATTGGGATGGCCTTGTGATCCTGCAGCTACTTTACAGAGACCTAAAATCAACTTGAGAGAGAAAGAGAGAGGAAAGGGAGTAAGTGTGATGACATTCTGTGCTCCCGATTTCTCACAGTTGTTGAGGGATTGGCGGGAAGGGGATGAGAGAGGGGAATGGAAGCCCTTCCCCCCCCAACTCCTTCATCTATTAAATCTTAAAATCAGCTTGAAGTGATGTAATAATATGAGTCGAAATGGGATGACCCTATATGCTTCTAGAATCTACTATATTGAGGGACTGCTGGAGTAGGGATTGAGTAGGGAAAGGGGAGGGGGTAGAAACCTCCCCTCCCGCCGCCCCCTCTCGTCTCACAAAGTCGTAAAATTAGCGTGGGTTCAGGTGGACATATGGTGTGGTCGCCGCCGTCCACAATGCTGGCCAACGCGAAAATTGCGAACATTGATGGAACCAAGCAATTTGTGGAGCGGCGAAATTTGAAGGGGTTTGTTCGTGTTGCGTCACAAGTGGTTGAACAGATGGCACTTGTCTGCACTGGTCAGGTTTAGCCTATTTACTGGTTAGTGAGAGTGTAACTGAGTGAAAAAAGAGAGAACACTGATATTAATGGAGAGCTGAGACGCACGAATCAGCATGTGCTAAATCACTGCTGGCTATGGTAAATGGTAAATCATATAACACGTACTTAAACATCTTATTTACATGACCTTCGTGTACTATTGCAATCTGTAAACCAGTTCAGCAAAAATCAGTGTTCAGCACCATAGTACTAACCATTACAAATCACAAACCACCACAGCAGCAGCCACCACACTCGTCACCACCATACCAGCCCCAACCATTCATCGTTCACCACTCAGTGCCATAGCATTCACCACTACCATAATCGTCCGCCCTGCTGCACCATTTACTCATCATCTACCCATAAACTCATCGTCACTACAAGCGTCCTCCTCCAGCTACACTCCGTTTTTTTTCCTCTCTCTCTCTCCACAATACGAGCCCGCTGCAACAACATTCTGAACCCATTATCAAACTAGCACAATCACAGACACATTTTCAGCACCATCACTTATTATCGATAACGTTCACCAACATAATCACTACTGAAACACACACACACACACACACACACACACACACACACACACACACACACACACACACACACACACACACACACACACACACACACACCAAATCCCACATTACCCCCACCTTCTTCTTTCATTTATCTCCACGAGTCGGCATTACTAGAAACGCTTCCAGGCTTCACCATCACCAAGTAATCCCCACGAATCACCATATCTACGACCACACCCAGTCTTCACGAACCATTCATAACAATTTCTCCATCAATCACCACCTTTCCAGCCACCTCCAATCATCACCATCAGCAGAAGGCACCGCACTACTTCTACACCTCCACCCCCACTTGATCACCCAACCTCCACACCTCCACTCCTCCCCAACGCCCACCCTCCTCAGCACACCTGTGCAGCGCAACACCTGGATGAAGGTTGGATCAAAGGAGGCAGGTTCTAATTTGGCTAGTCGATAATTTGAAAACTACATTTATTAATACATTATTTATGTCGACGTAGTTTGCATTTTAATTGGAACTCGGAGATTAAACATGAGTAAGCCCTTCGGTGATCCGATCATGTTATTAACCTCTGATTATTATGTTCGCTTGCTGTCAGTTGATCAGTAGTTTTGAAAGAACTGTTCTAAGTCTGCTTATATTGCGTTACATTACTTGGTTATTAATGAGTTCGTGAAACTGATAAATTGTTGTTAGAAAATGTATGTCTGATATGCTCTGTATTATCTCAGGATACACTAGTCAGATATTTTTGTCCCTGCAGCAATAGACTATAGCCATCAAAATTATCTATGAATATTGACAAATAATTTAGAATTACGTTTGATTTTTTTGCAATAATTAATACAAAGGCATGATTGAATAATAATAATAATAATAATAATAATAAACAATAGTAATGATAATTTATTATTATTATTGTTATTATTATTATTATTATTATTATTATTATAAACTATTATTTATTATCAGTGTTATGAAATTGCTAGAATTCTGTTACTTCTGGTATTTCAGGGATCAAATTAGTACAGTATATTGTTTTATTTCCTAGGATAAAACTAACTACATTGCGAATAAGAGTAACAAAAACAGAATCACTGCCGAGAATCGGTAATATACCCCATAGTGAAAATGACACCAACAATTACTCCTTTGTGGTCTGTATTTTCTCATCCTCCGATATTATTCAGAAAGGGAGAGAGAGAGAGAGAGAGAGAGATCCGTCTAGGGGGTGATGTACGATCGGCCTATTCAGCGTGAGCCTTCCGATCTAAGACGATAAAAGAGTGATAGGCTTACGAGGTCGTTTTTGAGCAGGCCTAAGACTCCGGCCGCACATCACAGGCCGTGGAACCACCAGGCTGGGAGGTGGAATGGCCGAGGGTAATGGAGAGTGGGAGGATGGATGGGTGGAGCTGGAGGAAATGTTGGGAGAGAGAGAGAGAGAGAGAGAGAGAGAGACGAAGCGACGAAATGTTATATTTTCGATATGAGGAAAAATGGATGTGTAGGGTTTCAGCGTAACAGATAAGGTGAATTGTGGAGCGATCACTGTACAGTATATGAGAGAGAGAGAGAGAGAGAGAGAGAGAGAGAAATTTTGGTATGGTGGTTTAGTCTCAAGGAAAGGGACACTACCATAAAAGCTTGAAAAAAAAGTAGGGTCACTTTTTTTTTTTTTTTACTTATTAGTGTAGGCCATAAAGTTCTCTCATACAGACACAAATCATTCGCGACGGTGGAATGGCCAGTTTGCAGCGCTTTGTTGCAGTGAATATTATTTTGCCGACTTTTATTATGATTTTATTTAACAAACTCAACGCAATATTGTTGGGAAAATAGTATTCTTCATCTGTAATACCAAGACATCGAAATTCGTTCATATACAGTACGCATTTTTTTATTTATAGGGATTTAGCTGAACTACTCCACCCCGAACGGTCCTTCCTAAGCAGTATAATTTCGTCTTACTGTTGGGAGAGTAAAGTTATGTAGAACCATATCGCTGGTAGGTTTGATGGAGATTGGTTCTTGCCCCATCACAATGAGAGTTCATAATAAAGTAAAATTCTTTGGCGGCAGCAGGAATGAAATTATGAAAGGATGTGGAATAGCGGGCAAAGCGTCAGCATCCATCCGACAAAAATAATATCCCCGCCGTTATCCCAGTCTTGCAGCCCCGAATTCGTACTTACATAGATTCCACTTACTTATACTTTGAGGTGTTTTGACTCAGTGATATTTGTGTTTCAGAGTGGTCGACATCTTGAAAATAATGGGGAAACTTGACATCAGTAAATAAAATTCGTGGCCGGCGCTCCACAGCCCGATATATTTATGGTTGTTAGAGTAAGTTTGGCTTGTGATGGATTTGAAAATACATTGTGTTGGAGTGATGCTTGTCCATCCGTTTCATGATACCCATGTGCGCATTACTGTTGCTGTAGTACACAGAAATACTAGCCGAACTGATGAGGAAAATTAGTAACAGAACTGAGCGCCGCAAGTCAGAGAGCACCAGTTTCCGTTCCTACACCAGCTCTCTCTCCCTTTCCCTCCTCACCTTCCTCGACCAGAGCCCCAAATCCCAGCTCAGGATCCTTGCTAGATCCAAAACGACAATTGTCAAATTTCCGCAGTGCTCAGAGGGTGATAATCTGGTACTGAGCATCAAGCAGAACGCCCCGAAACGCGCTGTAAAATCAAAATAAACTGCCGCAAACAGCCGGGCTGAGTGGTCGTCTCCCGGCCATCATCGGCTCCCGCGTCCGCCATCTCAGTTTGTGCTGGTGGCGGGGCGGGCCGGGCCAAGCGACGCGGGGCGGCGGCGCGGTGTGGCTGTTGCTGATGCTGCTTCTGCCACCCCGCCGCTCACTAGCTTAGCCACACCACCGCACGCAAAGTGGACCTGCAGCCCTTTGCAACGCCGTCACCACGCTCGTAAAACCCGATATGAAGTTACCGCGAAGTGGTTTTATGGCGGCGAAGGAGCGTGGAGGGTGGAGGGGGCGAGGAGGGCAGGGAGGCCAGCTCACGCCCTTATACCGGTAAGTCCTCTGGTTTACTCGTTCACAGCTCAGCCAAACCCCTTTGCCATTAAAAAGCAATGGTTAAGGAGTATATATTTCGTAATTTTCTTTATTTGCAAGCACGGATGTATTTTTGAGCAGTTATATCTTTGTTTTGTAATTTAAGGATGGTTAATAACTTTTTCTTTCTCTACATGTAGTTTTTTGCCGGTTTTACGGCATCATAAAGCACTCAATCTGTATAAGTAATTTTCAGATATGTAATTTTCAGAGTTTCGATGTACCGGTACTTATAATCGCTGAACTGGAGGGAATGATGTTGACGAATTTCAGAAGTACGTCACATGCATCATATCCTTCCCAAGAACTTTATTAACATTAAGAAAAATATTATATACCTTGTGGTTCCATATCGTTTGTGTTTTTATTTATTGTCATGTAACACCGGCTCCTCTTGTCCCTCGCATCTCTTATTGTTTACTAATACTACGCTTTGGAACATCATTTTGTTGATACGTTTAATGCATAATAATCTGAACAGGTAAACGCGCATCTATTTTCTATATTAAATCAAAATAAACTCTAATTTTCTTATTAATTTTTTCAGTGTTTTTTTTATCGTCTTGATAATTTATGTTTTATTTCACGGTAACGCATACTATTTTCAGTAACTTCAGGCTTATGTTTGACATCCGTCGTTAACCCTTTCATTCCCGTGTTGTAAATTATATACTGTTTTTATTATTGCTGTCTTTTATTTTTTTTCTCAATTTTCGGAAGCTGTTTTATAGTGAAGGGGTTAGCGAAGACTACATCTAACCTCTCAGGATCAAAGCGCCTGATTTAATATGAATGAAATTGTCTGGAAATTGAAAGAATAAAAATTAAATACATAAACGCTATAGAATTGACCGGGTTGAGCGTATGTGTAGCACACGTCTTTAAGTTCATCCGCCCCTCGTTACTACTTAACCCCTTGAATCCGGGTGACATCCATCTTTTTATTTATTATTTTTTTGCAACCAGTCGATTTTTTCAAATTAGAAGGCATATCTAGTAGTCTGAAGGGGTATATGAAGACTATTTCTATCGCCTTCCCTTTGAAAAAAAACAAAATCGCCTGCAGATAGGAAGAACAAGCTAAAAAAAAAAAAAAAAATGATAGATATAAAAAACTCGTCGAATTCAACGTTAAACAATTGCTTACACGTCTTGGGTGCTTAACCTTCACCGTCCAACCAGCTGCTGCCGGACCTTCTGCGTAAGTGACGATATGATGACTTTAATGTTATTCTTACTACCCCCCGTCATTTTTTTTTTTTTTTTTTTACAGTTTACGGTAGACCTCTTGGGCTTCTACTGCTGTAAACAGTCGCCATTAACACCCCCAGTTCGATGACGTCTTTTTGTTTTTTATCTGCCAGATTATTTCGTACATCCCTCGAACGGGGGTTATAAACGGTCGCATTAACTCCTTATGTACGTTATTTTTCATTATTATTATTATTACTATTATTATTATTATTATTATTATTACTGTTATTATTATTATTATTATTATTTACTGTCGGGCGATTGTCCACTGCTTTCAGAATGAGGTCAGTAAAGTAGTTTGCCGATTCCCTTCTCATATTTATCTCATTTACTACCGTTCTCTCGTCCTCTCTGTCTCACTCTCTCCTCCTCCATCCTCCTTCCCTTGCTTTATGTCTCGGCGGGATCTTCGTTTAAGCGCATCGTTGAGAAGTTTGCCCCTCCGTCATCGTGTTTACGTAAGGAATTAGGATTAAAATGCTAGCAGGTAATTACAGTTCGCAGGTGCATAGGATTCATTTTTTTTTTTTTCCATTTGTCTTCCGGGTGATTTTTGAGATGATGTAGAGCGACTAGATAAAAATATGACCCGTTTTTCAGTCTCAAATCGTTCTACGATTTTTTTTTTTTTTTAAATCTTTTTCACTGCATGTTTTTTCATTTGTAACGTCTGTGCTTTTTCGTGGATTTTTAAGAGCATTGTTATTGCTTTTTGAAGATGGAATAATAATGAAAGCAAAAAATGACTGCTGTTTCGTTCTTCCCCGCCATCCCAGTCAGCTGGAGACTTTAAGCATTTATTAATCAACATTGATTTTTTAAGGGTTTTTGACAATTTCTTGACGATGAGTGATAGTTGCAACATCTGCATTTCAGTCTTTGGCAATTTTACATGTTTACATGACTTAGATATTATATATTTTACCAACCAAGAAACTACATAGAGCCAAAAGCCCGCGGGACCAAAGGCTGTCTGGCGGCCTCCCTGACAAAACAAGAGTTGCGCTCCGAGCCAGCCACCAGAGAGACCATCTCGGCCGATGATTGGACGCTGCCGGGTCGAGGTGGCGTCCCATTGGCTGGCTCGCTCCCAGTCCCGCCGCTCATTGGTGCACAGGAGGCTGGTGGCTGAGGCAGGCAGGAGAGTAGCGTCCCTTCTCCTCTCTCCCGCTGCCAACAAGACCACTGCCGCTGGTCACTCTCCGGGGCCTTGGAGTGAGAGGGAGAAAAAATTAAATAGAAATATAAAAAGCCCCTTGATTACTAGTATTCCTAATGGTTTCTGTATTTCCGACATTTACATTAATATATTTGCTTCATTACGTAATTCCCAAATCGCTCGAAGGGTCTCTAATTTAGGCGGAATTGGAGTTGCTTCTCTGAGCCTTCTTCACATCACCACCCGCCGACCACGGAGTTCCTCAGCGGCCGGCTGTTTTTCTCTTGTTATTACTGACCATAAATAACGAGAAAAAATACCCGGACACCCATTAATATTTTTATGCACATATTCTTCAAGCTCCTTTGCAGCCACGGACGAGCTACAGCATCTGCTTTTTCCTTTTAAACGGTCAATCCTAGGGCGAAGGAACGAAATTCATTCTGAAATATAATTCGGTTGGTAATTGTAATAATATTTGAAGCGTCCGTGGAGCAGTGTGTTGATTACCAAATATCCATGGTCCAGAGCGTTTATTGTATAATTATTTCGATAGTATAATATATGAAGCAGTGTATTACTAAATAACTACTTTATTTGCGGCAGGTAAGAATTAATAAATCCGAAATAGCTAAAAAATCTGAAGCGCAATACGATATCTTAAAAAAAAAAAAAAAAAATGTCTTGAATATGCATTTCCCATAATTACGCAGTCATTTTCATAACTGTCAGTAAAATTAGTGACAACAAATTGCTCAATATTGCCATTTATGAATGTTTGGGGATATCACCATGGATTTACCCACTGTTATTTGTCCATTCAGCTGCATCCAGTCCTCGTTGTTTGTGTTACAATAATTGTGTTTATTTACATATGCATAAAACAAATTAGTTTGCGTCTTATGATGGATGCTGGTGCGCGTGCTGATTTATTTTGGCGTGTTATTGGCATCCAGCCGGCGGTGGACAAGTGATGGATGTGTGGCATCCATCACAACGCCGCTACGGTCGCTAGTGCCACTTGATTAAATGTTTCCACGTGAAGAATGACCACTGCCTTCCCCTACCCCCTTTCCACCTGGTATTAGCTGTGTTTCTACTACGATTGAAGGAATGTTCAGGATAGATTTTAGTATTTGGGCCCCTTAGTTAGGAAAGGGAAGTATTTTTATGCAATCTAGTTATATTTTTCCCCTTGTTATGACCATTGCCTTCCCCATCCCTCCCCACCTGCTATTACCCACACGTCTGCGATTGAAGAAATGCTCAGGATAGCTTTGAATATTTCGGTCTGTTGATAGATAGGTCATTTGATTACGTTAACTGACTTTTTTTTTCGTTTTCGTTTTTTTTTCTTCTTTTTTTGTACAATCCCCTCACCTCCCACTACCCCTACCCTACCTGCTGTTACCCACACTTCTGGGACTGAAGGGATGCAGGATAGTTGTGCATATTTCGGCCTTTTCGCTCGGAAAGGGAAGTCTGTCTGTCTATCTGTCTATTGCCAGACGCCTTAATCCCGTAAGGGGTGGCCACAATCAAATCGCCTCCATGTCACCCTGTCCCTCTCCATTTTACTGCCCTGCTACCAGCTCACACACCCCTCTCTCATATACCTTTCCACTCCATCCCTCCATCTCATCCTTGGAAAGGGAAAGTAATTTTTATGTAATGTAGTTAAATGTGTCCACGTGAAGAATGACTGCTACCATCCGCTGCTTATACCCAGCTGGTATTAGCGGCGCCTGTACTGCGGTGGAAGAAATGCTGGGGATAATTTTGGATAGGCTACTTGGGCATCTTGACTAACAGAGAGAAGCCAGGTAATTGCGATATTTTTATTTTCTGTGTGATTAAATTATATAATGGATGTTAGTTACATTTTATTGTTAGTATTATTATTATTATTATTTTTTTGAAGGGGGGGTTGAGGGTGAGGTTGGAATTATCATTTGATATAGGTACTTGAACAACTGTTATGAGACGTATTCCGTCCATCTAAACCCAAACACCTACCGCTGCTATGAGTACATCAAGAGCAAAGACATCCTTAATTATGAATATTAACAGCTTGCGGTATAGGGTAATTTGGTGGCTGTGTTAAGTAGTGTAAGTTGTGTAGGAGACTGCGTGTAAGTGTGTAGTGTCGTGCTCAGTGATTTTTCTAGGAATATTCTGAGAGGATCGACAGTAAGAATGTCGGGATTATCAGGAGGTAATGATATCTAATTTAAGTGTCATTTTACTTTATTCTTTTTACCGCTAAACGATATTTGTTTGGTTTGGCAAGACTTCCTGTACCGAAGGAGTTGCAGACAGTCGCCATTAACCACATTAGTATGATAACTGAACTTTAATATTTTACTCTTTCTTCCGTCAGGCGATATTATTCAGCCATATTAGCTCCTACAGACAAGAGGACGTCACATCCATTCTGAATAAAACCGACTGGCGTTGGCAAGTATAATGTATAAAAAAAGAGTCTCCGGGCTGAAGGGATCCAGAAAGCCCCCTCGTCGTGAAGGGATGAATAGGAAATATCTTGGTGGCGAGAAGTTAAGGCGTGGAGGAATAAAATGCTTGGCCAAGTGAGGACGGGAGGGAGGGAGGGAGGAGCCGCGGCCTTGACACCAGCTGTTGACTCCAAACACCGGCCCCTCCTCACTGAACCTGAGAGTGTTGATGATAGTGATGCCAGTGATCATTATGCAGACCTGGAAGTGGATATTACGGAGTTTGTGGCTGCTCTCTGTATTGATGCACCACTAGTCAGATCCTCCCAGCTAGCTATCCTTCTCGCTCTCACTGCTTGCTTGAGCCTTCCTCCTCCTCCTCCCTCCACCCTTCTCCGTCTCGTTCCCCCCACCTCCTCACTCCCCTTACCGCTGCTCCTCTCCGGCGCTTGCCCCATCCCGTTCCCACCTCTCTCCTTTGCTTCCCGTATCTCACTCGCTTCTCTCCTCACACGCTTCTTCCCTCTCCCTTTCACTCACTTTCCTTCCTCCATCACCAACACCCAGTCACTTTACCCTTCTCTCACGTCTCGATCCCCACTACCACCTAAACACATTTTCTTTTCCCTCTCACTTTCGTTCCCCAACCACCACCAACACCTAACCACCCTCCTTCTCCTTCCCTTCTCTCACTTTCGTCCTTCACCACCACTCACTACACTGTCTCTCCTCTTATACCTCCTCCTTCCTCTTCCCTTTCCTTCACTTCCGATCTCTCAGCCACGAGCACCCAGCAACTTTCCCTCAGCTTCTCTCCCCTCACCCCATCCCACCACCCACACTCACTACCTCTCACACTCCACACCCTTTCTTCCCTCATATACACCCCCACACCAGCGCAACCCACCGTCCTCCCTATCTCACCCCAACCACTCATCAGCTTCCATAACCCCACCAGCCACTCTCACTGCCTCAGCTCTCAGACGACCGTGCTTCCATGAACGTCACCTAACGGTCCTGTCGCGGCTCCTGGTAAAACGGGCAAGAGCGTTTCTGATTCAGGAGCTTTCTTTTAGTCCCTCCGTCGGGCCGGTCAGTGGAAGGAGCAAGAGAGAGAGAGAGAGAGAGAGAGACATTTTCCTCAAAGATTTATGTTATGTTCCTCGTGCGCTGTTGCAGACATAAAAGGGATATTAATACAGTTGATTTATAGGACAACTCGAGACACGCGCAAGGCCTCCTGATTAATATCCTCTTGATAGTCCCCGCAACGAAGAGGAAGGACAGGAATGCCCCGAGAGGAACCCACCGATGTCTTGCAGGCCCCTTAGAGATGACAGTCATATCCCGAGCATCAATAAAGAGGGTATTATGCAACAGATAACGCGGGTGTTGCTGGGTCGGCCGGGTGGGTAGATGAGGAGGAGGAGGCTGTGTGAGTCACGACCTATACACCACCTTGGTCTTGACACTGCCTACACACACACACACACACACACACACACACACACACACACACACACACACTAGAAAACTACTCTTCCTTGTAATCTCCAGGGAAGAAATCTGTTAAAAAGATATATAACAGTACTCTGGAAACGCAAAAGGGTGCGCTTTAGTCTACATCTCTTTTATCGGGTATATAACTGCATGCAATGGCAGTGTCCAAAGATATATCACCATGCTTTGTTCTTTGTTTTTCTTATTGTTCCATATTTTATGCTTGGATAGATCTTAATGATGATGAAGACGATAATGATTTCTTGGAAGCCAACCAGTATTTATCTTCCTGCCTTGAGGTGCGTACATTCAGAAAGGGTCATGTTAACAGTGCCCCTCGTAATTCTGAGCCACAGAGACGGAGTGCATTACAGACAACGTTTTCACCCACCATCACCCTCGCTCCCAGCACTGCATCCATTCCCTCATTGCCCACCATCACTCTCACTCCGCACCATCACTTTCACTTCCAGCACTGCACCCGCTCCCTCATTCCCCACCATCACCCTCACGCCCCACCATCACTTTCAGTCCCAGCACTACCCATTATCACATCCACCATGTTAATCCCTTCAGTCCGATGACCTATTTTGTATTTTATTCTTGCTATACCCAATTATATTTACCTTTAGAACTGGGGGAGGGGTAGACATAGCCATCATTAACTCTATTAGTGAGACATGCCAGTCCTGAGTAAAATCGTCTGGAATTTAGCGAGAATGAATTAAAAGAGATACATCAGCGAATTCAGAGGGTTCCGTGGAAGTGATTAGTTACCCGGATCTCACCGACTCTCTCGTCTACCCCTACAAAATTATGCACAGGTTTTTTTAAAGACAGCTTTGTTTGCCCAATGTGTTTTGTTTTCAGGTTACAGGTTAGATTGTGACGGTATCTATGTTATCTGCTGGAGGGCCCTATCTGAATGTAGTTTTGTCCACTGGGTGATTCGATCTTTCACCAGCATTCTTCACCAAAATACATGAAGTAAAAATAACAAGTTAAAACCCACATTGGTTCCTGACGGTAATTCTTATCGTTTAGATTAAAGTATCATATTGTAATTCATGTCTTTCGAAGTCAACTATAATATTTTTCGCTTCAGGTAATTAACAGAAGCTGTAAGCAATCGTCGCTGAGAACCGTCCACCTTTGATTCACGTCCCTAATTATTTCATCGTGTACAATTATGACTTGCGATTTCATGGGGGTACTTGCGCTTAAGCACGTATCCAACCTGCACCGTAAATCATGCCAGTTATATCCGATAATTTCCTTTTCGGATGAGGGACATTTTGAGCCTCGGTAAAGTGCGAATATTATTTATTATCCAGTTAGATCGGCGATATTTCACTGTCGACCTGTTGTTATGGCCGTTATTAGGAAGATTGACAGGGTGTTGGGTCCGTGGTACAGCTTGACACAAAAGTTCGCGTAGCATTTCACCTCTGACTTCACATTTCCCTCTGCTTGCTAATATGCCTAAGCTGAGAGATGTTTGGTATATTCTCAGTCCGTAGGTAATTCTCCAGATGTAGAGTTAGGAAAGAAAGTGATGGATATGCTTTAAAGTGTGTAGGAGGCACCCAGGAATAGTGAGCTTCCTTTTGACTCTGACTATGCCAAGGCGAAACGAGGCGATGACAGCCCCGCACTGATAGAGTAACAGTGATAAGGATTTAATTATACCTTGTGATATATTACAGGTGTGTGTTTAGGTGTCATATATACACGCTGAAAACTCACTAATCTCGTCTCATTACCATAAGTATTAGTTCTTTGCAAATAAGAGGTTAAATTAGCTTGTCAGTTTTGATGTAATTGGAGCAAGGAAATCTTTGTACTTCATGAAGCAAGAAGTTTTGCACTCCTTTGTTTTTATATATATGTTGGTATTCATCACAGCCAAGCACAGAAATACTGTAAGTAAAGCACTATCTTGTAAGTTATTTGTAAGAGTCTACATAGTATACACAAACTATTTGCTGTTGACCTGGTTCTTGGATTTAGTAGAACTGCAGGAATGACGTCTTCATCTACTCTTACAGTCTCTCTCATTCCATCAAATACACTGTACTTTGCCTCACAATTACTTCATCTGTCATTCTCTTCTCATTCCCTTCCTTTGTTTTGACCACCTGCTCTCGGAAATCGCTTTTCTGCAACACTTTCGTTCTTTCTTATCTTCTTTCAGCTCATCAGTCTCTCGGAAGTACAATTTCCTACGTATCCTTGGTTCATCCCTCTCTTTCGTACAGTACTCTCGTTTTTTTCCCCTTTCTTTGTCCAGTCTGTTATGGTCTCGACAACACATTTTTCTACAACACACCTGTTCTGCAACGCTTAGAATACGCCTTTTTTTGCCTAACTCGTTCATTCCTCTCTTTTCTGCTCCCTCATATACTCGTTTGTTCATTCCTCTTTATAGACTCCGTATTTCTCTCTGAAATATTACGCCTTTTCACACACTACCCTCCCCCGTGCTTCTCTTCTTCCAGTTCTCCCAATCCCTCTAGCTCCAGGAAATACGCTCTCTACCGCACCTTTGCTTGTTCCTCCGTTTTTCCCCCATCCCTCCGAGAAACACAGCAGCTTTTGTTCCTTTCTTCCACCCATCTCACCTGCAGCACGCGACCCGGCCTTTATCCCTGACTCTCTACAAGCATTATTACCACCACCACCACCACCCACCTCTGTTGCTGCTACCGCTCACTCTTGTAGATTTATCAGCATTCTCTCGCTTTTAGGCGGGTCAATTAGTGAGGCCTGGAAGCGCAATATACAGAAACTGGAGGTCTGGGAGCAGCGGTGACGGGCCTGGATGTGCTGCAGGAGTCGGCCAGGAGAGAGCCTGTCAACCTTTGGAATTGCGAGCGTCTGACTGTCTCTGGGTAGGAGGGCGTTGGAGGAGGGTGGCTTGGAGAGGATGGATGAGGGTTTGGTGTCTGGATGGTTGGTGGGTGAATGGATGGATGGTTGTTGTCTGGGTGCAGGGGTCTTCGGGATGGAAGGTGTGGATAGTTGGTGGATGTCGTCTGGATGGTTAATGTTTGAGTGGAAGGTCTGCGGAAATGGAACAGGATAAGTAATGGTTTTGTAGTTGAATGGTTGGTGTTTGGATAATAGGGGAAATGGAGGGGAGTGGCTAGGAATGGATAGATGATGGTTGGTATCTGGATAATTGTTGCTTGTGTGGAATGGTCTCAGGAGATGGGGGAGGGTGGCAGGGACTGGATGGATGGCGTCTGGTGTCTGAAGGTGGATAACTTAAAGCTGACTGGGTATGGAGGGTGAATGAAGATTTGTAAGTTAACTTGTGTCTGTTGACCGAACTTGAAATAGATAATGATTGCTGGTAACGAAAGATGTCATAGGCCACCATTTTATATCTGTAACTACACGAAGATAACATGAAAACCTTGATCGAACGAACTGTTACGAAAGAAATAAAGTGTAAATAATCGGCATCCTTTACAGTGTTGTTAATGGTATGACTAAATTAACATATGGAAGTGTAATGATAGCAAGTGTCAGACCTCAGGAGAGTAATGATTTTGTTGCAGATGTCAGTTGGGTGGATGCTGAGGTGATGGGTAGGATAGAAAAGCGGGTGCGTTGTGGAGGGGGGGAGGTAGGGGACAGCTAGGTAAAAAGAGAGGACTAGATGGGGGAGAAAGGGAGAGAGAGAGAGAGAGAGAGAGGTGTGTGTGTGTGTGTGTGTGTGTGTGTGGGCGCTGGTGTACTTTTAGCATCCAAGGTCATGCAACGGGAAGAGGACGTGGATAGTACAAAGAGGAGTGAATATGATATGGGCTGTATAATATAAAAAAAAAGATGAAGCTGGAAAGGAAGAAAAATCGAATAAAAAGAGAAAATTAGATAGAAAGGATAGAAACACATGAAAGGACAAACATGTGAAAGCATGGGGACGGCATGGGAATAAAAGGAACATCGTCAGGGAATGGGAAAGACTGAACAAAGAAGAAAGTTGGAAGGACAAAGAGAATGAAGACACTGCAAAGAGGATGGCGAGGAAAATACAGAGACCAATGTAAAGAGAATGGGGAGAACAACACAAAGAAGACGATGCAAAGAGGACGGGGAGGGCAAGACGGGGAAAACATTGCAAAGAGGATGGAGGAAGACAGTGCAAAGAGGACATTGCAAAGAATACCCCCTGCACGATCCGGCATGGAAATTAGCTCTTCGGTCTGCTCGTCGCCGTGGCTGCGTCCATATTTCACGGGGTGTGCACGGGGCGAGGTGGCGTGGGGTACGAAGAGGCGACCGTCACGCAGGCGATGTGTCTGGGGGCAGGGAAAGTAATAGAAATGTAATGGGGAGGAGAAGGAGAGCAGCTTAAACTTATTATTTTTATGATTTTTCTTTATTATAGAGGGTGAGAGCAGCTTCTTAGACTTATATTGTTATTGGAGGTATTTGTATTAAGTGATGGAGTTGGGGAGGAGAGAGAAAGTAATGGAAATGTAATGGGAAAGAGGAAGAGAACAGGTTAAACTTATTATTTATATGATTTTTGGAGGTATTTGTGATAAGAGTGGTGTTTTTTAAGAGGTGAAAATAATGGAAATGTAATGGGAGAAAGAAAGGAGGAGGGCAGCTTGGCTTATTTTATTATTTTTTCCTGATTTTTTAAAGTTGGTATTGAAAAGGTGGAAAGGAACATAGCGGGGGGGGAAAAAAAAAAAAAAAAAAAAACAGCTTGACCTCTGTTGTATTTAACTTATCATTATGTTGATTATGAGGCTGCAGTTACTGCCACATTTTCATATTATCCCTTGCTTGAAGGTGTAAGGAAAATGCGACCTGTAGAATTGAGAAAAATATTTAGTCATTAGCATCGAATCCACAAGAGGTGCTAGGCGAATAGGAGTACAGGAGCGGTCATCAGATGCTTTAGGTGCGAGGTGGCAGTAGAGATCAGGTATTTAGTCAGAAGCCTGGCGCATTGGCAATCCCCACTGTTTTCACTCTCTCATGTGACGTGGTTCCATTGTTCGTCGCGGCCAGAAGGGAAAGGAGAGGGAGGCACGAGGGAGGGTTTTTGCTGTGCAGGGAGAGGGGGAGACTTTGGGGGGAAGGAGGGGAGATGCAAGAGGGGGAAGATGGGGAGACAGGAGGTAGGTTTTTGAGGGCAGGAAGGGAAGGAGGGGAGACGCGAGGGGAGAGATTTTTTTCTTTTTTGGAAGGGTAAATGGGGGATGGAAAGGAAGGGAGGGACAGAGAGAGGAAAGGAAGGAGGATAGAAAGGAGGTAGATTGTTTGAAGGAGGGGAAGGAGTGTGGGGAGGGGGAAGAGAAGCTAATGGGGATGAGGGGGAGAATGGAGGATTTTACCCTTTGGAGGGGGAATAAGGGGAGAGATACAGGGAGAAGAACGAGGGGAGACAGGAGGTAGATTGATTAAGGGAGGGGAAGGAAGAGAAGGGAATGGGGAGGAAGGGGGAACAGGATGGATTTTTTTTTTTTTTTTTTTTTGGGGGGGGGGGATGTTACTGAAGGACATAACTCACACCAAATGGCCCAAATTTAACATGATAGATATCGACATTGGGGAAGAACAAACTACTGAGATGGGACGGAGGGAGGTAGGGAGAGGGTTTGGGGAGGATTCAGGAGGGGAGAGATGGAGAAGGAAGAGGAATGAGAGCTTGGGGAGGAATGAGGAGGAAGATGGGTGTTCAGGGAAGGAGGAGGAAGAAGGTGAGTAATGAAAGAAGGAGGGGAAGGATAAGCATTGAAGGACAAGGGAGAGGAAGATGCTGAAGGAAAGATGAGGAATGTACGAGTATATACGAGGAATATGGGTATTGGAGGAAGGAAGAGGAAGACAAGTATTGAAGGAAGGAAGTGGAGGCTGGGTGTTGAGGAAGAGAGAGGAAGATGGATGTTGAGGGAAGGAAGGAGGAAAGGAGGGAGGGAGGAGGAGGAGGGGCGGTCTATAAGAAAGGGGGAAATAGGAAGAGGGTTTGGGCTAGTTCCAATTCATCGTGGCTTCTCTCTCGTCCTCTCTTTCTTTTTCATCTTCATTTCCTTCGTTCGATTTTCTTCCTTTTCCTCACTAGTTCCTCCTACTCACTGCTGCTCTTTAGATATCTGCTATTTACTTCTGATTGTATTTAGTTTTCCTCCTTCCTTATTTACTTCCATGTCCACGTACTCCCCGTTTCATTCAGTATCTCCCGTCTCTCTGGTACTTTTCATTATTAGTATCATTAGCTTAATTATGGCCATCGCTGTCATCGATAACTTTTTCCTTCCTCCAGTCCTAGATCACTTTCCTTTCATTTATATATTTTATTCAGTTTTCATATAACTTCCCTCCATTTACTTTCATTTCCCTGTCATTTATTTCTCATTCTTCCACTCCTCTTCAATTTCCTTCCACTTCTCCTCATTTTCTCTTTCTCCTCTCCATCACCTCCATCCCCCGTGGTCAGAGAGAAGAGCCAACCTAACCATTCCAAGCCAGTAACAAAACTAGCCAGATCATTGTCATCAAAAACCACTCTCCCCACAAATACAAACTCATCTTTCCTTTGTACTGGTGGGGAAAATAGAGTTACATATATTTATTCCAACTCCTAAAAGCTGTTTATGTTGATCTTTTTATTATTAATATTATTTTAACTGTTTCAAAAAGTCTAATGAAAGTTGTAGTCCTTCTTAAAAAGTGTGTTTATTTAGTGTCATTAATTACGAGAACTCAAAATGACAAGACAGCCGAAAAAGTACTCTCATATCTCAAAGATCAGCCAGGGAGGAGGAAGGGAGTAAAGGGAGGGAGGGAGTTAGTGTTGGGGTAAGCGAAGGGGAGAGGAAGGAGTAAAGGGGTTAAAGGGAGAGAGGGGAGGGGTGACGGGTCGATAAGAATTTTTGTTTATTCCTCCCCTCGAACAATGGGTGGCATCATCCCCTCCTCACCCCGGCCCCAGCTGATAAGACCTCGTCCCCTCTCTCTTTCCCCTCACTCTCTTCCCTCAGTATCCCTTCCCCCCCCCCTCTCTCTCTCTCTCTCTCTCTCTTTCTTTCAGACCCCCTTTCCATCGATTCAATATGTGCTTTTCTAATTTTTCTTGATCCATGTGTTAGATTTTCCTTCCCTAGTCGCCTCTCTCCTCCATCCTCTTTCCTTACTCATTTTTTCCCTTCTCCCTTGTGTTTTTTCCTCCTCTCTCTCATTTTCCTCAGCTACTCTTCCTCCCATCTTCCTAATGTCTCCTTTCCTCCCACTTTTCTCCCCATATTCATAGTGTCTCCATCCCAGTCCCTTTCTCCCACTTTTCTCGACACCTTCCACTTCCCTCCATCCCTCTTCCCTTCTCCCACTTCTCTCCCCATCTGCCTTTTCTCCCTGTCCCTATCCATTTCTCGAACTTTTCTCCCCACCTTCCTCTTCCCTCCATCCCATTTCCTTTCTGCCACACTTTCCCCCCATGTGCCTATTCTCCCCATCCCTCTCCCCGTCCCATCTCTCACCGCTTAAGCATCAATGGCTGGGGAGGATTAATAAATTCTACCATGCCCCATAAAACCTGTCTCAAACGCATTTAGTGTGTATATAACAGCGATCCTCCTCCTTGTCCTCTAACCTTCTAGTGCAGTAATGGTCTCTGTCAATACCTACTTCAGTATTGACTGTTCGAGTACATTCACAGCTTCAATTACTTATGTGCAGTATGTCAAGTGGGTTTAAACTCTGTGTGTGTGTGTGTGTGTGTGTGTGTGTGTGTGTGTGCGTGTGTGTGTGTGTGATTTCCATACAAACATGCAGCCACACCTCATTGACATACATTTGTTAGCTTACTGTCACAACAACTACTTTCACATCCATTCATCCTCGCCCCGCCATACACAGAATAAGCTCACATTATTGGTAATAATGCACGTTTTTATTTTACTAGCTCCACAACCAAACTAGGCAAAGTAAGCATCAATAATACCTTCATCTTTATCACCAACTTTTCTTTGTATCTTCACTGTATAAATGAAGGAGGAAGGATTTTGAACTGGGCAAAAACAAAAATGGGTTACATCTTTATTAAATCATCAAATTGATCTTTGGATGTAAAAGAATTTAAAAATATTAATGTTTCACCCCTTCCCTATTCATTGCCTTTCATCTGTTGTTCTCTTGCAGAGAAATGGGTCGCAGCTTAATTAGTTAATAATTCTGCCTTAGAAAATGAACTTCGGTAAATAAATAAATAAATAAACAGATGAATATGTAAATAGGAAAGTGCTTCACCCTCCTTTTTTTTTCCCTAAACCTTTCTCGGTTTTTTTTCCTTTTTTGTTTTTGTTTTCTTTTTTCGAATTTTGGGCTTATCCAGGGGAATAAAGGTCACATGTCAGTGAGCTCATCATCTTCCAATATTTTCGAAAACGAGAAAGGAGCAGTTAAAAAAAAAAAAAGTGAGTCCTCTCCCCCCATCCCTGTCCCTTGCCCTCCATCACTTGTTTGCTAATTCTCCGGCTTGTTGTGGCTTTTACAGGGCGCCCAGTGTGTTCATTTTGTGCTTGTTTTGTATCAGTGAACGCCTCTCGCTGCCTCTAATTAATTTGGCACTTCGGACGCCCGCGGGGGAATATTTTAGCGCGGACAAATGGCGTCGAATAAGCGGGAGTGGTCACGTGTTTTATTTGACTCTATATAAATTCCCTACCTGCTAGAACTGCCCCCTTCCCCCCCCCACCCCTATTTCCCCCCCCCCCCCCCCCCCCCGGCGTTACCGATTTGGCTGCGGACACGACCTGCGCTGCGGTGGTGTGAGAGAGAGAGAGAGGTCCATATTTCCTCTCCTCTTCATCTGATTGTACAGGTGAAGTCACAAGTCGGGTGGCGATTGTGGTAGGATGTGACAAGTTATGATTTTCTATGCTTCACTGAGTGTCTGTGGATGTAAATATGTAAAAACCGCGGCGCCTGTTTTCATGTTTCCCTCTTCCTCGAATTGTACAGTTGAAGTCACAAGTCCGTGGTGCAGCGGGTGGCATATTGTTTAAGATATGAGGATTGGTATTAGTTTTTATAATTTATCGTTTATCTAGCTGAGTGACCTTAACTAAACTCTTATATCTCGGTCAGTCTATAATGCAGTGTTACTTAAGTTCGGACTGTTACTTGAGTTCGTGGTGTTACTTAAGTTCTTGTGTTACTTAAGTTCTTGTGTTACTTAAGTTCGTGGTGTTACTTAAGTTCTTGTGTTACTTAAGTTCTTGTGTTACTTAAGATCGCGGTGTTACTTAAGCATTCCTTCCGTATCATCAAAGGCCGATAGTTCAAGTCTCTGTACTTGGAACTTCTGAGCTCAAATGTACCTCAGATGTTGCCCCGAGAAAAACAGAGCGATCCTTGTCTCATCTCAACAAGTGGGGTATCTTACTGAATAGCCAGGGTGGATGTGGATTGAAAGCTTTATTTTCAGCGGGAGAGAATGTGATGGTTGCGGAACTACAAGCCTGATAGAGAGGCGTTTTGATGGTGATGGTCCGATATTGAGTTTGTTGTCGATTAAGTGCACAGGTTTTCCGTTTTGCATATCAGGCACCAGGTAAATGAGAGTGTCTGGTGCTTACTTTATTTTTTTGTTACTCCAGTCACCGTATAATTAAACTTTAACTCACTTTTATCCCCCATCTTCAGCCTCTTTCAGTATTCTTTAGTACCTTCAACCTCTTTACTTTATTTTATTTTGTACCTCCAGTTTTCTACCCTTCCTGCGCCTCCTCAAGGATGTTAACTTAGTGTCCAGTTTTATACCCTACCTCCACCTCATCTAGAGTCCTCCCTACCTCCACCTGCCTCCAGTTTCCTCCCACTATCCTCTAGCATTCTCAGCATCTGTTTTATTCTAATTTCTCTCACTGTCTCCACCTACCTCCCTTTCCCAGTCTGCCTCCACCATCTCCCAGTATTCTTCCTGTCTCCGTTCCCCCACGTACCTTCAGTTTCCCTCCTCCACAGCCTTCGTGTCATCCAACTTAATTTCCCTCCGTACCTCCACCTTCCTCCAGTCACCTCCCATGCCTTACAGCTTCCTTTAATTCCCCTCCAAACCTCCACCTTCCTTCAGATACCTCCCATGCCTTCCAGTTCCCTCTACTTTCCCTCCATACCTCCACCTTCCTCCAGGTACCTCCCGTCCCTCCAGCCAGCCCCAGAAGCGTCACCCACAGACGGGGCGCTGAAGACAGTCCCGGCAAAATATTAGTCCCAGAACCATAAATCTCGCTGCCTTATTAAAATTTCCTCGAATTGCGGCGTTATGGAGGATCCTGTCAACCCGTATTTATATTTCCGCTTGGCCAAATAATTACCCAAATTTCAAAATGCGGCTTCGGCTTGTAATTATCCGGCGACAAATAATGGAGGGTTCGGTGCCTGGGACGTGGTGTCATGGGGTTCAGTTCTGGGATATGGTGTGGGGTTCAATTCTGGGATGTGGCGTGGGGTTCAATTCTGGGTTGTGGCGTGGGGTTCAGTTCTGGGATGTGGCGTGGGGTTCAGTTCTGGGATGTGGCGTGGGGTTCAGTTCTGGGATGTGGCGTGGGGTTCAATTCTGGGATGTGGTGTTGGGTTCATGTATGGGATGTGACTGTAGTTTTGGGTTCAAGTCCAGGATGTGGTGTTGGATTCGATTCTTGGGGATGGCTGTGCTGTAGGGTTTAATTTTGGCTCGTGGTTGTGGTGTGGGGTTCCATTCAGGGTTCAGTTTCTCCGCTTCCCCGTCCCCCTTCCTCCTCTGTAGCACTTTCCTCTCTTCCACCCCTCTCTCCACTGTTACTCCCTTTTTCCCTTTCCCACCCTCAGTCCTACCCTCTCCCCAATACCCTAGTCCCTCTTTTTTTTTTTCTTTTTTTTTTTATCCCTCCTTAGTCCCTTCCTCTCCTTCACACTCTTCCTGCTCCCCCTTGTCTCTCCCCAATTCCCAAGTTCCTTTTTTTTTTTTTTTTTCACCCCAGTCGCTCCCTCTCCCCCACACCTTTCTCTCTCTCTCTTCCTGTCCCTTGATTCCCTTTTTTTGCCTCCCTATCTCCCCACTCCCTCATACCCTCCTTTCTCCCTCTTCCCTCTCACTATCCCCCAGTCTCTCTTTTTTCCTCCCCAGTCTCCCCCTCTCCCCGTGGCCTCAGCTTCGGAAGACCCACCTGAATGTTTATCAACAACCCTCCGGCAACATTTACAAACACGACCACCTCAGTTTGACTTTGATATGACCGAGCACAGGAACCAACCCTTATTTTAATCCCAGGAACTGACACCGAGATATGTAGATATTTGTTTACACTGAGATTTGCAGATGTTTAATTTTTACCCTTGAGATATACAGACATTAAATTTTCATACTGGGATTTGTAAGCGCCCAATTTTTATACTTAGGTGACGTATGTAGTTGTAAGGACTTAAGGTTTATATGCTTGAATACTTTGTTAACCATTATTTCAATCCGAGGAACACGCACGGAGATTTGTAGATATTTCATTTTTACTTCTTACTTGTGGGGAATTTAGGCTGTTTTATTTCATTAATTTAAAGCGCTCTGTGTTTATTTATTTGTGTGTGTGTGTGTGTGTGTGTGTGTGTGTGTAAATTTATGCACATCTCTCCACCTTAGTCTTGATTGATGCCCTTCTTGAGTGACTATACCCGAGCCCCCGAAGCCTATTATGCCCCGCGACACAGAAACTCCATCGTCCTGGGAAGCATAAGAAAACCAAAAGGAGGAAATGAAGAAGAAAAGGATGAAAGAGGGAATATACTTAAGGGAATAATACAAGACGAATGAATTAGAGAAGTGCGAATGTAGGATAGAAAAGAAGACAAACAGAGGTCCTCAGGAAGTGTGGAAGGCAGTGTAATTAAAGCAACGAATTGATAAAGATGCAGAGAAGAGTTTAGAGTATGAGTAGAGGCTAAAAAGGGTAATAACACTTCCGGTGAGAGATGATGGTGAAGGATTTATTACGTTGAAGGCAAAATGTAGAAATATGAAGACCTGCAACGCAGTAGTTATTGAGAACGAAGGAAATGGAATAGAAGAAAAAATAGAAACAGTAAATTAGTATACAGAGGTTGATAAATTTATTACACTGAAGAATGAAGAGGAGGTTGATGTTGCAGAAGAATGGAGAAGAATCGATGCCTCATATATTAGTGAAACGGAAGAAGGAATAATTTGATGGCGAAGTAGAAGAAGAAGAAAGAAAAGGGGAGTGTGATGTTGAAGAAGAAGGAAGAAGAAGAGCTATCTTTCTCTCTCTCTCTCTCTCTATGGGTGAGGCCCTGCGCAAGGCATAACTCACAACGCTAGGACGACACCAACGCTACAGCATTACACATCGTTTCTATCAGGAGACCAGCCCTTGCCCTACCTCTGGCCTTCTCCTACTTTTGTTTATTTTCTCCTTCCTTCCCGGTCCTCTCCCAATTTCTCCATTTTAATCTTCTCATTTTCCACCAATACTTTCCCAGTGACGAGCAAAATTGTCTGGCCTTAGCTAGAATGAAGCAGATTAGTCGGAGAACATTTTTAAGGCTTAGATCTGTCCAACGAGCTTATGATTTTCTTGCCTCTCCTTCCTTCCTTCTTTCACTCGTTTCATTCCTTCCTTCCTTGACATTTTCCTTACGTCCATCTTCCCTCCGATCCATCCTTCATTCCTTTCCCCATTCCCTTCTTCCCTTCTGCTTTCGGTCCTTCCTTCGTCGGGAATTTCAATAATGCTGACCTTAATAGCATCCACCCTCCCTCAGCCTCTTCCCCCACCCACCCCCACCATCCTAGCCCCTGGTGCCACTGGAGATGCTGATTCAAACTGATCGATATCCATTTAACTCATGCTAATTAAGCTGACTCACTTGAGAGGCAAGACGCGCCCGTGAAATGAATGTTCCAGCGCCCTTCTGCCTAAATTAACTATTTCCAGGACCTTTGGAGTCTAAGATCGTCGCCCCACACCCCTTCTCATCACCACCTTTGCTCCTACGACATCCACTACCATCACCACCACGACCACGGCATCCTCCAGCAAAACCATCACAACCACTACCACTACCACAACGTTCTCCATCACTACGACCACTACCACAACATTCGCCATCACTACTGCCACTACCACAACGTCCACCATCACCACTTCTGCCACTACCAGGACGACATTCACTATCAGTACCATCACCACTACTGCCACTACCAGGACGACATTCACTATCAGTACCACCACCACCACCACCACCACCACTGTCTAAACCACTACCAATACCACCACGGCATCCACTACTAATGCCTTCTCCACCACTGCCACATTTGCCTCCACCTCCACGACCTCAGTGTTTGGTAGCTGTTAGAGCGAAGACAGAAATTAAGACAAGTATATGAGAATGGAACCTGATCTCTCCTTGCCTCTCTTCCTGGTTTGTCCCTGTCTTTCCCCCCTGTCTCTGCCTCTTCCTCTTTCTTTTCGTTTTTATTTGGTTTCTGTTTATTTTCTCACCCTGTTCTCAGCTCTTCTTTTTCTGTCTTTCGTCCATATTTCTCTCCCGCTTCCGTTTCTTCTCTTTACTTCTCACTTCCATGTCTCTCCCTGTTCCTTCATATCTTCCTGTCTCCTTCGTCCTCTCTCCTTTCGTCTCTCTCCGTCCGTTTCCTTCCTGTACGGCCGAACTTTTCATTCATCCTGTCCTTTCCCCCCTCTGTCTCTCCATTTTTTTTTTTTTTTTTCGTTTGTCAAGTTATTTCCATTATCACTCCCATCGCTGGAACACTGAGGGGTTGCAGAGAGAGAGAGAGAGACGAAGAGCCAACACACACACACACACAAAAATCCTGCAACGTAGATACGCTGGAAATACCTCACGTGGAAATAAACCAAAAATGGAGCTGGCAGTCAGTGGGTCGTGATGGAGAGTCGTAGGTGGTGGCGGTGGCGGGAGGGGTCGGTGGAGATGGAGGGATGTGGTGAGGGAGGGAGAAGGAAGACTGGGATGGAGAGAATATAGAGTGATGTGGCGAGGGAGGGAAGTGGGAAAGAGGCATGGAATGGGAGTAAAGGGAGAGGATTTGGGTAGGCGATGGAGATGGATGTGAGAACTGGAAAAGGAGTGAAGAGGAGAGAAAAGTGGGAGGGTTAGGGTTGGAGAGAGGACAGAAGGAAGGGTTAGGAGGGATAGGAAAGGAAGGAGGAGGAAAAGGAAGGCCTTGAGTACGGGATGGAGAATGTTATCAAAAGGGAAGGGAAGAAAGTAGGTAAAAGATCAGTGAATGCAGAGGAGGGAAGGGAAGGGAACAAGTAAAGAACAAGAGATTGTAGAAAACAGAAAGGAGTAAGTAAAAGATGGGTGGATGCTTAGAAGGGAAGGGAAGGGAAGGGAAGGGAGCAACCGGTGAAGAACTGGTGGGAAAGAATGGAGGAAGGTGGGCTGGGAAGGGTGGGGGAGTAGCACGAAAAAAAAAGAGACAAAAAACACCAGAAGAACGGTATATTTGGGAGGAGGAGAGGGTCGGTGAGGAAGGAGGGGAGAGAGGTAAGGAGAGGGAGGAGGGGGAGAAGGGAACAGGGAACCACGGATGGAGGGGGAGGAGGGAGGTGGGAAGAGATGAAAGGGAAAGTGGGAGATATAAAAGAGAAAAACAAGTGAAGAAATGCTGTTGCTTTCATGTGTCGATTTAATCAGGCTGAAGAGGGAGACCTTGAAGAGATTAGACGCTCTCTCAGTTATGTTCACCACTACAGAAGGTCTCTCGAAAATAGCATAAAATCGTCTGTAGGTAACCAGGAGTGAATAAGGAATGACGCCATCTTAGGAGAGGAATTAAGAGAATACGAGTAGAAGAATTAAGAAAATGAAGGTAGAGTAGCAAAGTGAGAGTCATTGCTTCACTGTGAGGGGTAGAGGGCGAGCATACGTATGTGTAGTTATTGCTGTGACGCCACTCTGTTTGGTTCCTGTTCCGGAGAGACGATTTTGTGCAACTTTGGAGTATTGTACTTGATTTACGTTGCGTGTGTTGTCTTTCTTTTTAAAATTTCATACAACTGCTAGATGCATCTCTGCTTAGATTTGTCACTGATACTGCCAGATGACATTATTTAGGAGAGATCTGTGGTAGTAAAGAAGATTGTGTTCTTGGCTTGCGTTGCGATTATTGCACTCCTGATTTATTTTGTTCATGATACTACCAGACGACTTTATTTAGCTTTGAGTCTGGCTTTATACAACACCTGTGGCTTTATATTCTTGCTAGTACCATTCGATTTTATTCACCTTAAGGAGGATCTCTGGCAGTGAAGGGGTAAGGCGTCATACTTGGTTGGCGTTGCGGTTGTTGCGCCTCCATCGCCTGCGGCAGTGATGATGATGGCGGCGTTGATGGCACCCTTATTGGCGTCTCCGGTGTCGTGGTCGCATTTTCCGCGTGGCGTTGATGATGGGGTGTGCCTCAGTGCGTTGTGGCCTTCTCGGTGGTGGCTGCCTGGCTATTATGGCTTAGTGGATGGCTGAATAATTGGAGTGTGGTTTCTTTTTTGGGGGGAATGGAGGGTGGAAGTTCTCGTTTGGTGATCTTGGTGAATGTCTGAATGGATGAATACTCCTACTTCGGTTGCTCCTTTTGCCTTCGTGCATTACAATTTTGATTTGTACAGCAGAAAAATGACACTAACTGCTGTATTTTCCTACATTTGATGGACCGTTGGATGTTGTGTGTAGGTTAATTATTCATCACATTGGCCTGTACTTTGCGACGGTCTGAATATTCTGACCGTGTTTCTTCGCTAAATTGAATGATTGACCAGGTTTTACAAAATGTCCATAATTTTGACAGTGGTTGGGTAGGATTGCACTGATTTTATAAGGTTGCTGTACCTTGATTAGTTTACTCCATATTCTTGGTTCATTGATGGCTGAAAGTTGTGATGGTTTGATGGCAGCAAGATGACTGATACCTTTCTTGCTTTATTGATTCAGGCGTTGGTTGACCAGGTGGCTTTATAACAGAGTGACTAGTCAGGTATAGCGGCTTTATGGTTGACTAGCTGGATAGATTACTGGATAACTGACTGCCGGGATGACTGTGTTCTGAGTGGGTTGGTGGGTGTGTGGGTGTTGGCGGAGATGACTGATTGGATGGCTGGTTGTGGGATGGGTGACTGTCATAACTGGGTGTGTGCCGGGGGTGAAGGGTGACTTTCGACTGTGTGGCTGGTAGCGGGGGTGACTGAGTGAGGGTGTGAGTGGTGGCGGGGGTGACAGTGAAGGTGTGAATGGTGGCGGGGGTGACTTTCTTTGGGTGCGTGGATGTTGGCTGGGATCACTGTGTTTGAGTGAGTGTGAGCGGTGGCGGGGGTGACTTTGAGTGGGTGTGTGGGTGCTGTGGGGATGACTGCGTTTTGAGTGTGTGGATGGGTGGGTGGTGGGAGTGAGTGTGTTAGAGTGGAAGTGAGGCAGTTGCTACCCTCCCCTGGCACAGCTCATTACATAGGACGTGTCGTGGGGCCAACAGACATCCACAACATGACTCCAGCTGCTGCTCTGACATACCATTTTGTCTCTCGCGCACATGCTGTCTCAACTCCTCCTATAATTTTACTTTTCCACTCTTTCTTGTTCATTCTACAACCGATCTGCTGCACTCATTTGTCTGCTTTTCTACTCATTCTACTGATTCCTCATTACTTCCTCCTCTAATTTGGTTTTACCACATTTTTTTTCTTGCTTATTCCACAACCACTCTGCTGCACTCATTCATCTGTTTCTGTAGTGCTTATTCTGCTGTTTCTTTACAACTCATTCTGTACCGAAATTAGCCACTATTCTACTCATTCTAAAGGTTCCCGTTACTTTTTAATAGTAATGAGAACGTTGTTTTGCAAATGATTTATACCGTTATCACTGACGATTCTGTTCTCTTCTGCTGTTTACTGTTGCCATTTTGTCATTCATTTTGCCTTTAGGCCAAAAATGTATACCCTACGTTGATAAAATTGTCTGCGTCAGTCAGCATGAAATAATGGAAACAATTGACATCTCTCCTATGGAATAAAAAAAAAAAAGTACTGGCGCCTTCGAAATGCATGGAGTGGTTAATTTTGGTACTATTTGGGTGAACACAAAAAAAATACAAGACATAATAAAGACATATTTCCATCCGCCCCCCTCTGTGCATGCAACCTCAGCGCCTCTGCCATGAAAAATTGTGCTATATAAGATCGCGATGGAGGCCAAGAGGCAGATGTTTTCGTCCCCTTGCGAGATATACGGCGTGGCTGTCCAGGAATTTATCACATATATAGTTACCGGGAAGGGCATACCAGCGGCGGACCCCCTTGCTGAAGAATGCCCTGATGAATTGTATAGTGTGTGTGTGTGTGTGTGTGTGTGTGTGTGTGTGTGTGTGTGTGTGTGTGTGTGTGTGTGTGTGTATGGAGTGCTTGTGGTCGGAATCTCGTGGGCTACAAAAGTTCGCTCGTATCTGTTTCTTGCCAGTTCATTTCTGTAATCTCTTCCATGGTATTTTAGAAAACTAGATTATGAAACTGTCTCGATTTACTCTCAAACTATAAACCTTGATTACGAAACTGCCTCTACCATCTCTAAACACTAGACAGATGACTTATATAACACCAAACGAGGCCTAAAGATTAAAACACCGTCTCATTTAACCAACCTTGTCGTTATTAACTCTCACTGCGCAAAATATCTTAATTTAACAACTCATCTGACGGTAGTAAATATAACGACGTCATTCTCCTGAAGAGGCTGAAGTTATATAAATTAAGGTGTAAAATATGCAAAACAAACTACTAAGGAAGAGACGCTGAGGATCCTACTAGGCCCACGAGACCACGACGAATTTTACACAATTTATATAACAATAAATATCAGTGTGGCATATGCAGAGAAAACAAAAATATAACGTGTGTAAGGAATGAGGGGAAGGGGAGTCTCCTTGGTCCACGAAAACAGCGCCCTTGTACGGGAGAGAGAGAGAGAGAGAGAGAGAGAGAGAGAGAGAGAGAGAGAGAGATTGTGATTCTTGTAGTGCGGGGTTAGGTAAAACACGCGATGATAAATGGTGCCCAAAACACTGCCTTCCAAGATCTCTAAATCACTCCTCTCCTCTCTCACGGGCTGGGTTTTACATACTCTCCCTCACACACACACACACACACACACACACACACACACACACACACACACACACACACACGTGATTCTCTCTCTCTCTCTCTTTCTTTGTGTTTTGTGTGTGTGTGTTTGACTTCAGTTTAACACACTTCCTAGTTTTACACTCCTCCCACTCCCTATCTTTCTTTCCCCCCTCCCTCTCGTCCTCTTCCAGCCTCTCCCTCTCTCTCGCTCCTCTCTCTCCCCCCACTCCCATCCCAGTGGCGAGGTTTGGTCAGGGGCGGCACAGTTAGCGTCAATTTACAGCCTCTCGCTCGATTACCTCACCTTTAAATACGTGTAAAGGTCGAGGCGCAACCCGGAAGGAGAGCACCTGTGGTTTTCGCAGTGATCTCATGGGGGAACTCATGTCTGTTTTGGGGGGATTTCATTTTTTTTTTAAATCTCACCAGTAATTCATCGGTCCTCTGCCTTGTGAATGGATTCTATTTCATGCTCAAATATGTTGATGCAAGATTGATGGTTTTATAAGGACCTGTTGCTGATCTGAAGGAGAACCTCTTGCGTATTCTTTTTTTTTTTTTCTGTTTTTTTCCCTCTTATTTCACCAGTAAAGCCTCAGTCCTTTGTCTCGTCCTGGGATTTTCTGAATGCCCAGAAAATTTGATTATCGATGCAGGTCTGATGGGAGAGTCGTGTCTTTTTTTTTTGCTCATGAACTTCTGCGTTTGGTCTTCTAAGTGGATTTTGTTACGTTTTCAGAACTATTTAATATTTGATGCTGGTGTTCGCCTTTTATAAATTTTGATACTGATGTTTAGGCGTGTGTGATGCTGATGTAGACAGGAAACTTCTGTCCATAATTATTTTTACATCTTCCCGTGAAACATCTCAATCGCAACAAGGAATTTTATTTTTGCACTGGTAATGTAGAAGTTGATATGTGCAGACTCCCTTCTACGACTGGATGTTGACTTGTGTGGTGGATATGGATGTGTTTGTGTTCATTTCCTTTCTTAAACATTGTCTTTTCTCTCTGTTAGGAAATCTGTTTATGCTCTAATGTTGATGTTGATGTTAGCGTCCTTAGATATCCCTTCTACGAGTGGAGCCAGTGGATGTTGGTTCGTGTAGCGAATATGCGGTGTGTTTGTGTTAATTTTTCCTCCTAAAAATTTATTTCTTTGTCTCCTGAATGTTTATTGTTAATGCCGTGGGAATGATGATGTTGATGCATACAAATGTGGTGCTATGAGTGGGTGTTTGTTTATGTGGTGGATTAGCAGTGTGTTTGTGTATCGGGACGTGTTTGTGTGTTCATACAGTGGTAGAAATTTGTTTGATGCATGTTTAATGCTGGTGTGTGTGTGTGTGTGTGTGTGTGTGTGTGTGTGTGAGAGAGAGAGAGAGAGAGAGAGAGAGAGAGAGAGAGAGAATCCCTGGCTGTAGATGAGGGTATTGTTTATTATCCCTGCGTAAATAATCACTTGGCTCATAATTTGCATGTGGTTTTCTTAAGCTTTATTACCTGGGGAGTAAGAGAGAACGTAGATGTGTGTGTGTGTGTGTGTGTGTGTGTGTGTGTGTGTGTGTGTGTGTGTGTGTGATCAGAGTGAGTGTGTGGGTGTGGTGAGGCGTATGGTCTGGATGAGTGAGTGTTGCGTGTGCGTAGCTACGACGTTAATTAGATATCCAGAAGGCTTTAATGTGGATGTATATAGAAAGTTGAGGCGAGTATTAATTAGCTAAGATGTGGTTGGCGTTTGCGATGTTTTTAGGAGGACGTTTGGACCAATTTTAGAGGATGTAGCTGTCTTTTGTGTCTCGTTTGTGGGAAGATGGTGAAATCTCATGATAACTGTCTTATAGAGTAGGCAGAAGTCTCAAGAAGTTGTGATTGTGTGTGGAGTGTCTGGAAATGTGTTGCAAAAAAAGCGTGGTATGAGTTGTCTTTGTTTAGGGAGTGTGTAGGAGTATGTGTGGAGTGTTGGGAGTCTGTTCAGTGTCAAGAATCAGTGGAGTTTAGTGCAAAAGTCTGTGGGGTAAATGAAAGTTTGTGCTGGCATGTAAAGTGTCTGGAAGTGTGTTATGGTGGTGTGAGTGTAATTTGAGTGTAGTATTAAATTTGTGGTTGTGTGGGAGTGTGTAGTGGTGTGGGTGTAAAGTTGTGGCTGTGTGTAAGGTGTTTGGTGGAATGTGTGGTGGTGTGGATTGTGGTTGTGTGGGAGTGTTTATTGGTGTGGATGTATAGTTGTGGTTGTGTGTGAGGTGTGTGGTGGTGTAGGTGGTGGTTGAGTGCAGTATGAAAGTTGTGGTTGTGTGTGGGTGTGTGTTGGTGGTTGAGTGTGGCCGCGTCAGCTGTGTTTACATGGTTGCCGGGGTCTCGGGTGTCTGTGTGGCGTGGCTGGGTTGCCCTTGGATGTTATTATAAAACTCCCTCATAGCGATGGCATTTTTGCAGTTTATACATGATACCGCCAGGCAATTTTCTTCAACTTTAAATGCACCACTGGTGCTGAAATAGTTGGTGAAGCCTACGTCTATGATAACCACTCCATTTGAAGTTTTTGAAGCTAAATAAAATAAGCAAGAGATAGTAGGAGTAAGATTAAAATATACCTCCCTTTTTTCAGTTTATCTGTGCTCCCATGAGGCATTTTTTTTTTTTTAGGAAGGACCTGTTGAACTGGAGGGGTTAAATATAGTTTTACATAACGCCTTCGTTGCCAGAGGTCTCCCTAATCTAAACAGAATCACATGGAGGCGGCAGATATACACTACAAAACTGTGTCCGTAGTGAAGGGGTAAAGTGCTGATGGACAGTAGAGTGGATGGTTGTGGATGGCGTTGTTAGATGGATGTGGAACGCAAATTATTCTTCGGGATTCAGTTCAGAATGGTTGTGGATGAAGATAGATAGTGCTTATGGATGGATGTACAAAGCCTATTACTATTCAGGATTTTGTAGAGGATGGTTGCGGATGGATATTGTTAGTGCTTATGGATGGATCTACAAAGCCACTTCTTCAGGATTTTGTTCACTCATTATTATTCTCTCTGCTGTGTCGTTTGGTTCTCGCTCTATAATTAGCCCTGACGGATGGTGACGACAAAAAGTGTGAGGAAGAGGAACTTATGGTTTGATAGAGTAGATAAGTCAGACAGGCAAGTGACAAGCCAAACTGAAAATTCATTGTGACCCGAATGCTCGTAGGAAATTATGTAAAGTCCCCCCCGAAGTATATTTAGATAATTGTAGTCCATTATATAGTGATTTGAGGGTTGGTTAATTATACGGCAGTTGAATATTAATTAGGTATTACGTGGAGTGTACACAGGAGTAGACTTGGAAAATAAAGTAAAAGGCACGTCGTAACCTTTGACTGTGATGTTTCTCCGTTGTGGAAATAAAAAACCTGGCGTTAGCAAGAATAAGATTTTATAATTCTCTACCGAAGCCCTAACGGAGAGAGTTGCCAATCTTTTGCGCTCTTAGTATCTCTAGTTTAGCTAGAATCATATGACTTTCGCCGAACTAATATAACAAGTCGAGTTTTAAACCTATTTGTGGTTCGAGATTTCACCAAACTTAAAGGACTCGACTGACGTAAAACGAAGTCAAATACCTAGATGATAATTCGAGCAAGGCCAGAGGAACCTGTCAGAATATTGGCTGCAGTATAGGCGAGGGGTATGTTGTTTGACGTGGCTTTATCAGCGTCTCGTCTTTCTTGGCAACTTTCAGGGCCAGGCAACGTCACAGCAATATTCCCTCCTTAATCCTAGCAACACGCACTTCCCTCTCCTTCCACGAATTTACGTATCTAAAATTTATTCTGGTAAGTAAGTTTATCATCAGTCTTTCCCTTCATATCAAGAATAGAAAGCAACATTGAAACGAACTGGTGGGAAGAGGGTAGGGCGAGAATAGCGATGGGGAAATAGGCATCAGCAGTGTGCTCTCTACCTCCTGACCTTAGCACCGTACAAGCTAATTCTCTGATACTTCCCTCAAGTGTAAAAAGGATCAGCTTGTTTGTATGTATATATCCAGGTGTTCTTATTTATTTATTTTAGTATCGTATTTACATTTATTTTAATTTTGTTAGTTCATTTCAGAGCATTAACACGGCTAAAATTACTTGATGACCGTATCCCGTTATAAACTCGTTCTAATATACTTCAGTAGATATTGAGGAGGAACAGCTGCTATGAACATAAATCCAGCATCAGTTCATTCCGGTTTCTAAGCCTTATCTCTGCGAAAATAGCCTAGTGTTTTGTTGTAGCACATGTCTGCCACATTCGCATGCACTACAATTCTGCCAGTGCCCCGAGCTTCTCCCCTGCGTCTCTATCTCACAAAATACTTATGGATTGTGAAAGTTTATTGTATTCTTTCCCTGCCAGCGGCTTCGGGGGAGAATTATCGCTGAAATCCAGTCATGTTCCGCCCGACAAGGAAGCGACTGAAAATATCCACCCTTTGGCGTCCTTCCTCCCCATTGTCTCCTCAGTCTTGACCCTGTCGCGCTTATCTGTCGTTTACAATATGTGACAGCCGGGCAAGACGACGGATAGCGAGGTCAGCTGGCAATTTGTGGCTTATAGTGATGCCTTTATGCCTGAGCTTGGGGGTGCATTTGGAGGGGAAGAAGAGAGGGGGGGAGGGAGGTCTGAGTGAGGTAGGCCCAGAGAAGGGGAAGAAGGGAGGCAAGTTACAAAAGGAGGAAAGGTCGTGGAGTTCGGGAAAAGAGGGGAAAATAGGAGAAGGAGCTAATAAATTAAAAGGGAAATGGGAAGGAGGACGAGGGTCTGTTGAGACGGGGTGACAATGTGGTAGAAATAATGCGACTCGGAAGAAGAAATGCTTGAAATATTGGTGTCTAACGAAAGCCGAAAAAGTAAACCTTACCAAGCAGAAAGTACGAGGTGAGAAAAATTTGTATATCTGGCGGAGTTGGCAGACTGAGGCTCCATGGAAATAAGAAAAGTCATAGGAGCAGGGAAAACAGTGACCGAGGGAGAAGGACATGAAGGTGATGAAAATGGAAGGGAGAGAGTGGAATGGGGGAGGAACGGTAGGGATAAAATAAAGGGAAGAGGGAGAGAGCAAGTCACAGGTGGAGGGAAGGAGAGGACTGAGAGGGGGAGACGTGAAATGGAAGGAAGAAAGAGGATGGAGGGGTAGGAGGGGGGGATAAAATGGAGGGGAGAGCAGGAGGTGTATGATTTGGTGACCGCTGATGGAGGTGGCCTGGGGTGGCGACGGGAAGGGCACTGGGGACGGGGCTGGCAGATACAGGCGTATACGTACTATCTCCAACGAAAGTCATGTCGCTTCTGTGGCTTTTCTCTCCGTGGTCTTTAAAACCATACTTCTTACTCCAAATCAAACGACACAAATGACACTGATTCACGGCCAAATAAAGTCATGATAGTCGGTTGGTTAGGGTTATGAGACCGATTGTAATAGTTGATGGAGAGGAGCGGGAGAGGTGAGTGGACTTCTGCTGCCGATTGTACAAATTTGCGGTCAGTATTTACTTTACAGTCTTGAAGCCACGCCAAACCTTCGTGAGATCATACTAAAATAACCTGCAGAACCGGTAATCAGATGAGTAGAAGCAACAGTCAGTAACTCATTTATACCCGGAACTATATAAGAACTCAATGAAAATCTTGCTAAGCTGATCAGTAATAATCCGATGAGAAGATACACACACAAGCCACATGTACAGCTTCGGTCAGTAGTTCCTTTACAGAGAGAGAGCGAGAGAGAGCGTCGTATCTTGAGGCCACCCAGTTTGTTGTAGCAGCAGTGTTGTGGAGGTCGTAGCCAAGTGAGCGGTACAGCCTTTTAATTCTCCCCAGGCTGTGTGCTAGGGTAGGGGAGATGTGGACTTGGAGAGATTACACACACACACACACACACACACACACACACACACACACACACACACACACACACACACACACACACACACACACACACACACACACACACACACACACACACACACACACACACACACACACACACACACACACACACACACACACACACACACACACACACACACACGAGGAATAGTCTGTGTGTGTGTGTGTGTGTGTGTGTGTGTGTGTGTGTAAAGTATCTGCGTCGTCGTGGGATTTTGGGTCATTTCTTATCTCGCCTTAAACATCAGACGGCAGTTGTGGACGGAGAGAGAGAGAGAGACCGACCCTCTGTCTCTCTGTATATGTACCTGTCTGTCTCTGCCCCAGTGTACTTCTGAAGTGATGCAAAATTATTTCCCAGGTTCACCAGACTTACAGTAGTACTAAAGTAAATAGTGGAGGAGATTGTGATCTGGGGAGCAGCAACGCCGTGAAAAAGAAGAGGAAGACTGAAGACAAAGATTTTAATGCTTGTTTTCGATTTTTTTTATAATTTCCACAGACATTAAAGTTTTTCCTGGGTGAAGCAAGTGCTGTCCAATGTAGTGACTTCGTCGCATTATCTATCGAATTCCATGTGGCCACATATATGAATAATGACTTTATAGCTGGAGGCAATATATACAGAGGGCTCAGTGTCCCAGATGCCGTGAGAGGGAGATGTACGCCCCCCCTTCCCCCAGTCTCTTGCTCCCTGACGATCCAGCTCTGCCCAGTGCCGCACATCCAGCTACGGTCGAAATTGCCGCTACTCCTGCATACGTTATCCCACCACGATATATCCAGGGCTTGTCACTTTCATGCCACGCCTCTTTCAGTCTCGGGATATAGGCGGTCATACAAGGAGGTTGAGCTTTCTGGGGCGGTGCGTTTAAGGTCGGCAGCCCAAGTTAATATGTGTGTTCTACTGGGCTTTATCATCACGGGTCCTAAATGCGATCCTACTCCTGAGGGTTTCAATGGAACCTAAGGGCCACGGGGGTTGCGGATCCCTTGCTTGTATATGCAAATGACGAGACGATGGTTGTAGTCTGTCGGGAGGAGGGGAAGGCCGAGGAAGGAAGCTGAGAGAGGCATGTTAGAGAGAGGGGGGAGGGGGACTGGGAGGAAGGTCAGGATCAAGGATGTGGGAGGCACGAGAATGTTCAAGATCGGAGCCAAGATAGAGGTAGAAAAAAATTAACACGGTCATATAACAGAAAGCAGAGGCGTAGCAGGAAGAGTCTGGGGTTGACTGGGATTTTGTTCAGATTTGGAGAGACTTTTCGAGCTGGGAAAATCAGGCACAGCCCTAGTTAATCTCCTTACTGCTAGAGATCTTCCGTAAGTTCTATAACATCTTCTAGGGATAACAAGATACGACTGAGTGACAGCTAACTGCATCATCTCCTTACTGGCCGCTGTCGTCAGCTTTCCTCAGTGTAACTTGCAACCTCATTTCCTTTTCCCAGGCTCGCAGAGGGCTGTCTATCTATCTATTTATCTATCTATCTATTATGATTTGTGATTATAATATGTAGTCTTGACAATGGGAGTCAAGGCACCATAGATTCTAGGGCGAAGTCGGGATCCTGAGTCACTCCAAGAGAAGATGGAAATCAGAGTTTGTGGCGGGCGATATATAGTTCCTCTTAATTAGGGAGGGAATATTTTCTCGACACATCTTGACAAGAGTAAAAATTTCCTAGCCAGATGCCGCCCACACTAAGTTAGGAGGTGGAGAGGAGTGGCGAAAGAAACTACTGACACACAGAGAGAGGAGGTTAGATCAAAAGAGGTGGCTAAGACAATGGAAATGTTAAAGATTAAGTATGCTTGAATAAACAGATGAAAATAGATAGCCAAGACAATGAAAGTGTAAGGGTTTGTGTAAGATTAAATTCTTGGATATCAGTAAGTGGAAATGATAAATGCACACTTAGAGCGAAAGTCAGGTAAAAACAGAGAGCTCAGGCAGTGGAAAATAAAACAGATTAAGTACAGATAAGTAGTTGGAGAAAAGTATTTGGATGTGGTAATTATATATTGTACAGGTAAAATTAGCTAGATTGAGTAGGTGAAACAGTTGGGTATGAATAAAAAGAAGCGATTAATGATACAAGTTATAGCAGTGATAATGTAAGTAGTTAAAATCAGTAATAGCAGGTACACTTGTTGAAGCCAAAGGAAATTAATATATACAGAGAGGTACAACAATGAAAGTGTAAGCCGTCAGTAATAGTACGAGATCAGTAAAAGAAATGAAGGTAGATAAAACTCATACCCCTTTTATCGTAACTTGGGCCAGATATTAATACTTTTGTAGCTTATTTCACTTACCTCAGTGGCAGAAAAATTCAATACTACGGCACTACAACCTTTCCATAGCACTTCTTTGTGGCTAGCATCATACTCTAGTGTTAGTCTGTGGTTACAACTCTGCATTCAAGTGGAGAGATGGCAATTTTAGGCCATGTTGGGAGTAAAAAAAAAAGTATAGACCAAGAGAAGAAAAACATCAGTATCAGTGGAAGGGCCTTGGCAAGCAAGTCGTGCGTCGTACTGAAAGTGGTTTAAAAACGCGGCAAACCAGATTATCTTATCGTACCCGGAAGTTAATCGCACCAACATCTGTTTTGTCCCCGACAGTAAATTTATCGATGGCACGAAGGAAAGAATACCTCGTCTTAAATCTTGGTCAGGACACACAGATGAAGAACTGCGGCTGACACGAGGTTACGGTGTGGAGATGCTGGCGGTTAAATCAGGGGACGACGAGGATAAAAAAAATATTGCCCTAGAAGATAATTAAGCAATACCTCCTTTTAAGTCTTGCTTGGAACACCGATGAAAAACTGCGCCTGACACGTGGCTGGAGAGAAGCTTGCATAGTTTAAAACAGAAGGGAAGGATGAGGAAGTGGAGAAGACGACGAGGGTGAAGAAATATTGCCGTTAAAGGTGGACTTGAAGAGAAGGTTGCATAGTTTTCATCGCAAGGAACAGATGAGTAACAGCTGAATAAGACGACGATGGCTGAAAAGTGTTGATTCTGAAAATGATGAGCAATCAGTTGGAGGAGAATGAAGTAGACTAGAAACTGTTTGAGTAATACATTAAGCCTTCAGACGATTTTATACATCTAAGAGTGAGATATAGGACCCTGAATGTATACACTGTCAGCAATTAACCCATTCTTGATTGGAATAACTCTAGTATCCTGTTCCAGCAAAGGCCAGACGATTTTGTTCAGCCTAGCGAGTCATAGGAGCTTGAGTGTTAATAAAAATATAATGAAACTGTCATTGGCAAAAACCGACTGCAATAAAAATGTAAACAGGACAGAGGGGGATAGTTATGACCCCCTGGGAAGGATGGAGAGGTTAAGAAGGGCGCCGAGGAAGACGTATTAAGGACAGGAGGAGGCGCCCGGAGGGATGGCAAGGGGAGATACGAGGAGACAGAGGGGCCCGGAGAGAGAGAAAGAGAGAGAGAGGGAGGGAGGGGGAGGGGGGTAGAAGATGAGGGAAAAAGGAAGAGACAGAGAGACAGGCAGAGAACGAGACAGGAATGGGAGATGGAAGTACGTGAAGACAGAGGGACCTGCAGGAGAATGGGGCTGTGGACAGGGATATGGAAGAAAGGAGAAGAGAACGGAAGGGGGGAGATTGGAGGGATAAGGATAGAGAGAGAAAGGCTGAGAAGGATGGCTGGGGAAGATGCGGGGAGAAGGGATACCAGTATACATACATTTAGGGATTTTTCTTAAATATTTATATATATGAGAATGCAAAGTTTTCGCAGTGCTCTGGAAAGTGAGTTTTTGAGGACGCTTCTTTGATGCCTTGATTTCCTTGTTTTTTGGTCACTCTTTCACAACACCTGTCTTCATCCCTTCTTCCTACCCATCCACAACCCTTTGCTCTCACCTATCGTTTTCCCTTATCCATCCTCTCTGTCTATCTCCTCTTATCTCTAGCTACATCCCCTCTCCTTCCTCTGGCTAGCCTCTTCCCTTATCCCATCCCCATCCCAGTGAGGGGCAATTAGAGTAAAGCGTGTGTTTATTGACCAAGCCTGCAGGACAGCCAGTACACAAACACCCATATAGGCGTATTGGGTAGGGTGGGGAAGGAAAGGAAAGGGGAGGAGTGTGGAGAGTCAACAGAGTGAGGATGCAGTTGTACACACGCACACATAGTCTCTCTCTCTCTCTCTCTCTCTCTCTCTCTCTCTACTTTTCCTCACATTCATTTTCTTATTTCCTCAGTCTCCCTCCTTTTCTTTTTCCTTACTCTTTCAGTTTTCGCTTACGTCTCTGCTGTCATCTCCCTTTTCATATTCTTCGTCCCTCTGCCCTTCCTTTCCTTCATCTCCCTTTCTTTTTGCTTTACTTCTTCGATAGCCTCCCTTGTTTTTCCTCTCTCCCCTTCTTTTTTCATTCTCTTTTCTTCTTCTCCCTCTCCCTCACACATTCTCCCCTCCTCCGCACCATTCCCCTCTCCCTCACACTTTCCCCCCCTCCTTCCCCTCCTTCTAGCCCCACTCCCTCCCTCCGCCCCCTCTCAGCCCCCAGCCAAGTCCCCCCTAAGTTATTTATCGCCTTGGGCCTCTCCCTCTTGACGAAGGAAAGTTAGTTGCCCCGGCGTGTGTGTGTGTGTGTGTGTGTGTGTGTGTGTGTGTGTGTGTGTGTGATTGTATTTGCATAGCTGTGTATGCGTATTGGTGTAGAAATGTTTGTGTTGGAGTGCGCTTGTGTATGTTTGCTGTTTCCCTCATGTACGCATGCAGTCCTGTGCGTTTGGCCATGTGCGTCTTTGTGTGTACTGTATATATAAGTAGGAATGTGTGTGTGTGTGTGTGTGTGTGTGTGTGTGTGTGTGTGTGTGTGTGTGTGTGTGTGTCCTTGCATTTATTTAATTGGTCCACGTGTGCATGTGTGTGTGTGTACGTGTTCATGTGCGTGTGTGTGTATTCTGGGTGCATGTGCGTTGACTGCTCGCCCATAAACCACGAAGGTGTTCGCTATTCTATTCCTCCTCGTCCTCTCTTTCTCTCCTTGTTATATTTTTGTTGTTGTTTCTTGTTCCTTTCTTCGTTCAATCTTAGTTTTTGATGGTTCTCTCTCTCTCTCTCTCTCTCTCTCTCTCTCTCTCTCTCTCTCTCTCTCTCTCTCTCTCTCTCTCTCTCTCTCTCTCTCTCTCTCTCATATGTTATCCATTTCCTACTCAAGAATTTAGTTTCATATAATACCCGGAAAACACAAGCTCCCCATTTTCTTCCCATCTCCTTTCTTCCCTTCCCTCTCTCCCTTCCTCCCTCCCTCCCTTCGTCTGTCCTCCCCTTCTTCCATCTTCCCTCACGTCATTATTCTTCTTCCTCCCCCTTTCCTCCCCATCCCTCACCCCTTCATAACTAACACCATTGGAAGTAGGGAGCATACTAAATGAAGGAGGGAGGGAGAGATGGAGGGAAACATGGAGGAAAGATGGATTATGGGAGGGAGTGAAGAGGGGGAGAGGAGGAAGAAAAAGACTAAGCTGGGAAAGAGAGAGGGGTATTGACAGAAAGAGAGAGAGAGAACTGGAACTAAGAATGGATAAGAGGAAGAGGTGGGTTATGGAAAGGAAAACAGAATGAGAGGTATGAAAAAAAGGAAACGAAGTGGGGAGGAGAAGAAGGAAAGGGATCAAGCGAAAAAGAGTAGCCGTAAGACTATAGGGTTAAAGGAAAGATGGAAAGATGAAAGAGTTGATGTGGCAGAAAAACAGTCAAGCTTTAGAGAGCCATTCAAAAAACAGAAATTAGAAAAATACATGAAAGATATAAGGAAAAAGGTAAGAATAACAAAAATAAATTGAATATAATTAAGAGAAAATATGGTTAAAAGTAAGTAAAGTGAATAAGATCAAAAGAAATACAGCAACAGGGAGATAACTGAATAAAGGAGCCGACTCCCTCCTTTTCCATACATATCCCCCTTTTTCGCCATTAATACCCCTTTTTTTATTTTTTTATACCTGCCTTGGGACGTGTGCATAAAAGGGGATTGCTCGATAGGCCTATGGGATGCAGTTTTGTTATTTGGGTGGAATTTTCCGACTTTTTTTTTTTTTTTTTTTTTTTTTTTTTTTACAGTGATGGTGTGTGTGTGTGTGTGTGTGTGTGTGTGTGTGTGTGTGTGTGTGTGTGTGTGTGTAACTATATTACTGGTGTAGTCATTTTTATTGCATGAATATATTGGTAATTGTGTTGTCTCATGTCTACCCAGTCATTTCGTCATCCATCCTCAATTAACTAAACTGAAAACATTGCAGTCATCATCATCATCATCATCATCATCATCATCATCATCATCATCCTTTAGTTTCAGACTCTACCCTCCAAGATTAATGTATACGAATAGGGACTGGGGAGGGGGATGGGGGGGTAGGGATGAGGGGGAAGGGGGGGCAGAAAGGGGGGAGGGGCGTGAGGTGGTGATGTGTGTTATGAAAGGCGTTTATTGAGTAGAATAATCCGTATTAGGTCATTTTTCTCCTGGAATTTCTGAGGAAGGGGACAGAGCTAGATTTTTTGTATTATTTACGAGTTATTTTTTTCCGTATCTTACTGTGGTCTCTCTCTCTCTCTGTTGTTTTCACTCATCTCTCTCTTGGAATTTATGATATACAGTAAGCGAACAATTTATTTCTTTCCCTCTGCGATGGGTTACAATGTAGATGAACCGGAAGATATTTTAGGAAAAGATCTTCAACATTATAACAAGTTTCTTTATCAGCAGACATAAAAAAACTTTACACTGAGCACTGAATCACGCTAAAGACTTGCAACTTTACTCCAATCAACTTTTCAATATTTAGATTTAATATTAATCAAAGCAAGTTTTTCTGCATTATTTACTTCTGCAGACGATTGAAAACTTGACACTAAGCAGCTTCTCCATGGGAAGTTGGAACCTGTACGCATTTTCTTCCTTCCCTTATGTATTCCATCAAATCTTTAATCCAGTAAGTGGTCATACCATTAGCCTCTTCTTCCTCAACCCCCTCCCCCACCCCCATCCCCACTCCTCAGAACTTTCCTCCACGACCCCCCTTTCACTCATCTGCGACCTTAGCCCTCACCCTTGTCCCTCCACCCCGTTATTCGCCAGTCATCCCACTCATTCCCTTTACTCCCACATTATACACTCTTATTCTCTAGCCATCTTCCCCTTCCACCTACCCACTCTTCACTCCCTTCCCCCTACCTTCTCGTCATCCTCTCTTACTCCCCTTTACCCCTCCTTGTCATACCCCGTACGCCCTTGTCCCTGCACCCCTAATCCTTGTTCCACTGAACTTCACTTCCTTCCCCTCATACTGTGTCGTCATCCTCCTTATTCTTTTCCTCTCTTACCATCTCTTCGTCCCTCCTTACTTTCATCATCTCCCCTGCTCCCTCGCCATCTCTTCCTTGATTCATCGTTTCTTTTCCCTGTAATCCACCATCTTCCTTGAACGTGTTATTTCTTCAGCCTCCCCTTTTTAGTCATTCTGATTTCTTCCTCCACTCTTCCCCCTATTGTACCCTTCTGGCTAAGCCCTATTATATTTTTATTATTATTTTGTTTTATTTTCTGTATCCCCTTCCGTTTTTTGGTACTACAGACCTCTACCCCTACTCATGATCATCCATGCTTCCTAGATTCTACTCTTCAACCCCTCTACCACCCCTCCTCTTCTGTTCCGCGCTTCCCCCTTCTTTTTGCTCCCCTTCTTCGCCCCCTTAAATTGGTTCTGTCGGAGGCGTGGCCATTAGTCGCAATATATATGGGTACTTGAGAATGCACAGGGCCATTCTTCCTAAATACGGTCTTCTCTGGACTCAACCTCTTACCACCTCCCCACCCTCATCTTCCAGCCTCTTTATCCCTTTATTTTAAGCAAGTAACCTTACCCTTTTCTCGTGCTTTGCTCTACCCATCCGTCATTTTTCCCGCAGCATCTCAACCACATATAGTTAAATACAGTTCCTTGCCTAATGATCAGAATCCTTCGAGCAGTATTACAAATTCTTTCACCTCTCCCTCCCTTGATCTTTTTACTCTTGTTATATTTAATTCCAGCAACAGTAACCTTAACATAATGTAACATCAAGTATAAATGAACCTTATGCTCACTTACAAATAAAACGAAACTAAGTAGCTCTACTTAGGATGCGCGAGAAGGGAGAGCGAATGAAAGAGTCTCGTTGCTTCACAGATCTTTGTATGATACAGGGGTGGATTCCTTCCCGCAGTAGGCCATCGCATCACTGGATGAAACAAAGAAAATGGCTGTATATATTTCTGTGTGACTTAGGTGCTCGCCAAGACATATAAGAAGTTGGGTATAATTGACTGTCCGGCTGAGGTACGGTGGAGAGTTAGCAGGAGTGATGGAGAACAGTTGGTATGCGCAGACAGTAACATCTGTGAGCCGCGCATTACGTCATCATTTGTTTACATCCACAGCTCGCCCTAGTTGCATGAGCCTCACCTATTCTCGTCCCCAGCCCCTCTGTCCGCCAATTAGATCGCACCTCAGGTTAAGCAGGTTAAAGTTCGATTATGATTGGCTGCTTAGATACGAGTTCTTTGTAAACATATAAATTTGTGTTGTCATGTGTCAGTCACGAGGCAAATGTAGGGGAGGATATACGCGTCAGAGTAACCTCCTCCCATGCGCTATTGTTTTTAAGTCGAAGCAGTGAACTCTGGGATTGTGTGCCTTATGACCCTCGTGTGACCGATAGGCGTTGATTTGACTTGTGGGATGATGTCAGTGAGGGAGGGGAAGCTTGTGACGTCTGCCATTCACGTGGTGATGTTGGCTATGTCCATTGCAAGGTGAGGCGCACTTTTTAATATATTGTTTATGTAATTTATGTTGTTAGGTTATTGCTATTGTTCTAGGCGTATCACTAGTTTTAGCTTTAGTAGTTTTCAGAGAGAGAGAGAGGGGGGGGTAGGTAGATAAAAAAAAAAAAAGGTGGTGGGGACTGAGATGTTTGGATACAGTGTGGTGGTGGGGGGGGGGGGAACTTTGATCAACGAGTGATGGGAAATGGAAGGTGGGGTGGGGGAGGTGGAATGGTGGGGGATTTGAGAAGGGGGCAGGAGGGGCTGGTGGCGGGGTTAGGGGCTAAGGGAGGGTGTGTACGTCCAAATCAACAACCATGGTACTTTGTCGTGATGAGGGACACACACACACACACACACACACACACACACACACACACACACACACACACACACACACACACACACACACACACACACACACACACGATAATACTCTCCCTTTCAGGTGAACATCGTTTAAAATATGATTTCCATTCCTTCCTTGCGAAATGTTCATAACTACTTTTCCACGATTCATGGTGTTTCTTCGTACTTTTTCATGCCGATTACTGCTAGTGGGACTGGTGAATGTGGGGGGGGGAGGCCCCCTTTTTCTGCTCTCTTTCTCATTGACTGTTAGTAACGCCATTTTAGCTATATTTTGCCGTATAGCAAAGAGCTTCGAAAGAACCAAAAGGTTGGTAGTATTTATCTTTCTTTATTTACCCCTTTGAACATCCAGACTTATTTCAATTCCCTTTGCTCTTCTTTGTAACCATTCTGTTCATTTTCATCCCATCCGCATTTGTTTACATTCTTCTCCTTTATTTTATCCACCTCTCTCCTTCCTTTCTTCCTTCTCCATAGTTTTCTTCTACTTTCTTGCTCTTCTGCTCCCAATCTGTGCCACATCGCCACTTTCCACAAGCCAGCGTACTCTCTGCCCTCTCTCTCTCTCTCTCTCTCTCCCTTTCCCTCTCTCTCCCTGCCCTAATCTTATGTGCTCTCGCTCTCCCCTTCTCCCTCCATTTTGCCCTATTTTCTCGCCTCTCACCGCCCTTTTCCACCTCCTTAGGTTCTTACTTAGTGCTTGTTTTAGTTGCTCATTACCATCACTCTTTCCCTTTTCGTTTATTATAATTTTCTGCTTTGCTTAAGATAGTAAGATTCATTTTTCATTGCCTTCTCTATATGTTACAGTTTCGTTTTGTCTCTTATTCATCTCCCCAGCATCTTCCTCGCTAACTCCCAAGTCTTCTACTCTCTTCACCTCCTTTCCCTTCCCTTTCCCTTGATATCCTCTTCCTCTGTTTCTCGTCTGCTTCTTCCTCTTCCCTTCCCAGGTCCTTGCCTCCGTTAACCCCCTCTTTTCTATCCCTTCTTCCCTTTGTTCTCCCGCTTCCTAGATTTTTCTCTCCTTCCTCGTCCATCCCATCGGATCCAAGTCTCCTCTTACTCTTTCTCACGTCCTTTTCCTTCCATTTTCTCCCTCCTTCTTTCCCCTTCTTCCCCCTCTTTCCTCCCCTTCTCTCTTTCTCTCCTCGTCCCCTCCTTTCTCACCCTCTCTTCATTACCAGGCGAAGGTTTGTCCTAAGGGGAGATTTATGCCCCACAAGACGGCGCATCAGAGGCGAATGAATCCCTCTCTTTTAAAACTTCCCCTCACCAACACTTTACTAAACTCGCCAATATCTCCCCTTCTTAACACCTCCCCTCCTTCTCCCCCCTCACCCCTCCTTCTCCCCCCTCACCCCTCTTCTTTCCTTCTACTCCCCTCCGCCCCTCATCCTTCTTTCCACCCGCCCATCCCTCCTTCTTTTCTCTCCTCTCCTCCTTTCCCTCATCTCTCCCCTCTTTTTCACCTCCCCCAGTTTTATCGTGGTTGATTATCTCTCTCTCTCTCTCTCTTTAATGCCTTTTTCTCTAGTGCCCCCCTACTGTGACCCCCATCCTACGCTTTATCCTTCTTCCTCTCACTTTTTTTTCTTCATTATCTCATTTTCTCTCTCTCCTTCTTTCACCACTTTTAGTTTTAATCTGACTTCTGATTTTTATAGGTATTTTTCCTGTCACTTTTTCAAACTTCCTTTATTGTTTTGTTTTTCTCCTTTTCTTGGCCCACCTTTTTTCTGTTTGTTTGTTTTTTTTCTGGAGCTGACCTACTACAGTTACCCTCTCTTTTTGTTCCTTTTCTTTTTTTTTTTTTAAATCTGCTTTCTCGTTTCTTCCTCAGCAGTATCTTCGTTTCTTCCAAATTTTCTCCTTTTTTTTTTTTTTTTTCAATTCGTCATTCTAGTCATTCTTCCTCCCTGCCTTCGTTCTCTACTGGTCTGTTCTTTCATTTCCTTCTTTTTGTCATCCTCTCAAGTTCAGTATTAAAGGCAGTGTCTGCATACCATTACTGGAAGTGAGCGAAAAGGGTGAAAATATGGAAAGGAAATTGGGAGATAAAAGATTCGCAAAGGAGAGAGAGAGAGAGAGAGAGAGAGAGAGAGAGAGAGAGAGAGAGAGAGAGAGAGAGAAGAGGCGTAAGGAGAGGAAGAGAAGCTTCAAGCTCCTCAGCCTATCAGAGTGAAAGTAATTCTGAAATATGACAATGCGGAGGGAAGAGAGGAGAGGGGGAGGGAAGGCAAGAGAGGAGAGGAGGAGGGAAAGGAAGAGAGGAGAGAAGGGTGGAGAGGGAAGGGAGAAAGAGAGCGAGAGATAGAGAAAGAGTGAGCGAGACAAAGATGAAGGAAGAGGATGGGAGAGAGGGAGATGAAGCAACAGAGGTAAAAGAGGAGAGAGAGAGAGAAATAAGGACTGAAGGATGAGAATAAGATTTAGAAGATTATTTAAGACAAGAAGCATTCCGGAAGACGCGGAAGAGGGGAGGGAAGGATATGGGTTGGAAGATGAAAAAAGTTTTAATTTGATGATGGAATATGAAATTAGGGAAATGGAAAATCTTTTAAGGGAAGTAATAAATGGGGACTGAGAATAACTAAAAAGTTAAAGGAGTGAGTTGAAAGGAACAAGAAAAGTATATTGTTACGAAATGTTAGTAAGTTCTGTAAGTTTGAGTATTGTTAACTGATGAGAGAGAGAGTCTTCCTTCTTTCATAGCCTCTCTGTTTCGCCTCACTCTCTTCCTCTACTGCTGTCCACCTCCTTCTTATACCTTTTTCTTCGTTCTTTGGTTTTTGCCTTGGTTTCTATTATTGATCAGTAGAGTAGTTTTATATATAATTTCTTTACGACTCGACTACCCTGTGTGTTATGTTGATATTTCTAGTCACAGTATACTATATGTTTACATTTGATATATTCGCTAAACATCGTCTCTCCTCTATATTTCTTTCATTTCTCCTGCTCTCTTCCACTCTCTTCTCACCGCGATGCTCCCTCCCCTCTCTCTCTTTCCTCCGTGATGCGCTTTCCGTCCCCCTGCCTCCCCCTCCCTGCCGACACCTCCTCCATCATGGGCCACACGTAATATTATCGTATCGTGAGGGATGGCGCCCCCCCAATTGTTCTGGTGAAGGGCTCCGTAGCGTTATATCAAAGGCTCTCCACGGCCTAGCTTTATGGGCCTTCTCAAGCTTCTTTTCCCCATAGGCCTCACAGCTTCCCTTCTAGAACCCCCTTCACTTTCTCTTTTTCCTTTCTCTCCCTTTTTTTCCCTTGTAGTACCCTTCCCATTTTCCTTATCCATTTTCTCTTTTCCCTTTTCTTTCCCCTTTTCCTCTTCTTTATCGTCTCCACTCTCTATGTGTCCTCCCATTTTCTTTTCCTTTCTCTTCTTTCTCTTCCCATTCTCCATTATCTTTTCATTGGTCTGAGGTTCCTTTCTAGTGCCCCTCGTCCTCCTTTTCTCTTCTCCTCTCTTTCCTCCTCTTCCCTTTTTCTTTCCTGCCTCTCCTTCTCTTCCCTTTTTCCATAGGTTTATGATTTATATCTTCCTTCGCTTCCTCTCTTTTTTTCTTTCCGTTCTCCTTGTGCCACTCTCTCTTCCTTCATTTCTGCTGGTTTAGGTTTTTTTCCCCTCATCCTCGTCTCAACTTGTCTTCTTTTCACATCAATCTCATCCTTGTATTTTTTGCTTAATGTTCAGGTTCATATGAATTTACACTTTCGCTTCTCTCTCTTTTATGTCCAGTTATAAATGGCACGTCTTTTGTCTCTTTTTTTTCCCTCTGTTTATCTTATCTCAGGCTCGCACAGGCCTCCACATCACACCAGTTCCTCAAGGTTTTTTCTCTTCTCGTAGGCCTACAGTATTTTCGTCCACCCCCTTCATCAGTACTTCCTTCTTCCCTCATTGCAGTGATAATCGTTCAGTTTCCTTTAGTTTCCTTTTCCTCCTGTTGTCTTTTGTAGCTGAATTAATTTCCCTGAGGGTCAGATTGTAATACTATCGAACTATTTTTTTTTTAAGATATGGCTGTTTTGTTTTCTTGTCTGTCTCTACGTTCTTTTGGTGTTGCATGTCATATCTGAGGGGATGAGAGGGGAGGGAAAGGTAGAGGAGAGAAATGAAGAGAGGGGTAGGGGTGAGGGGAGAGGAGAGAAGGGAGAACAAGAGGACTATGGAGAGGGGTGGGGAATAAGGGGGAGTGTAGGAATGGTTGAGGAGAGAAGGGAAGAAGAGGGGATTGAGGAGGTCCGAGTAATTCCTCCCCTCTCTCCCCCTTCCCCAACTGAGGTAATTCACTTTGGTGGCGCCCCCTGGGTAACTCTGCCACGGATGGACTGTTCTTTGCAGGGGGCCTTGGATCCCCTCTCTCCCTCCCTACATCCCTCTTTCCTTCCTTCTCTCCGTCAGTCCTCTCTGTCTCTCCCCCGATTCTTTATATTTCATTATTTCTTACCCTCCTCCTTCCCTCCCTCCTCTCTTCGTCATTCTCTCTCCCGATTTTTTTTTCCAGCCCTCATTCTCTCACTTTAAGTCTCATGTCTTCTTTTGCCATCTCCTTTCTCCTCTATTATCTCCTGTTTCTCTCCTGTTTCCCCATCTTTTCTCCCATTTATCTCCTGTTTCTCCTTTCGTCTCTGCTCCCGTCTCTCCAACCCTTTCATCCTCTTTCTCTCATACTTGTGCTTCTCTTTCTTCACAATTGCATCCATTCTTAGTCTTTCCTTGCACCTTTTCCCCCGTTCTTTCTCCCGTTGTCTCTTGTTCTCTCCCTCCCCTTCTCTTTCCTCTTTTTCTTTCTCCTCCCCCGCTTTCCATTCCTCTTGCCTCTGGCGGCCTTTCTTCTCCTTGCGTCTCTCCCTTACTCTTCATATTCACCCTTCTCCTCCATCCTCTCTTACCTCTTCCTCCTCCTCTCTAACCTCCTTCCTGCTCCTCTCTCTCCTCCCCTTGTATCTCATTCTCTTGTCCTCTCCCTCTCCTCTTTCCCTGCCTCTCCCCGCCTTTTCCCTCTCTTCCTGCTCTCCTTCTCCCCTCTCCCCTCCCCACTCCCTTCCCTCAGCCGTGTACACAAGATGGCCTCGATTGAGTGAAGAGGCTTTGAGATCATTGGTGGGGTCCAGGGGCTACCATTTATAGACAGGGAGGGAGAGGAAGGGAGACTCGGAGGAAAGAAGTAGTTTAAAGAGAAAGAGGAAATAGTCAAGAGGAGAGTAATGAAAGAAGTAATTTAAAGAGAAAGAGGAGAATAATGTGTCTTCATAGGAAATTGTATTAGAAACGATATTGGACATTTACTTGATGAGCGATAATTTATTGACGAATGAAATTGTTTACACAGATGATAGAAGATGAACACTCGACTTTAATTTAAGATCGGCGAATAATGCACAGAACAAGAGATGCACAGGCCAAGGAATGCACAGAACGACGGATGCACAGGAGAAAGAATGCACAGGACGGACAATACACGAAATGAGGAATGAATAAGACAAGGAATGCTCAAGAGAAAAGCACAAAACAATGAATGCACAGGACTAGGAATGCTCAAGACGAGGGATGCATAGGACAGCCATTCCGTTTGATCCAAGCCCTATCCGTAGGTGATCCGTGCGTTATTATACAGTTATACATTTTTACTGTTGCTAGATGGCTCTTGGATGATGATTTTATGGCCGTTCTTAAGACGCGGAGGGGTCCTGGGAGGAAGTGTGGAGAGAGAGAGAGAGAGAGAGAGAGCGGCAGTAAAGGGCAAACAAGGAGAGGAGGGAGAGAAAAGAGGGAGGCTAAACAAGAGGAGTCAGGAAGGAGAGAATGGCTAAACAGAGAGAGGTGGGGCAGAACAGGGCAAAGCAGGAAGAGAAAGGGAATGGAAACAAAGAAGAGAGAGAAAGGGAATGAAGGAAAAGAATGGAGCGAAAGGAAATAAAAACAAAGAGGAGAGAGAAGAGGAATGGAGGCAAAGGAGAGAGAGAAGAGGAGTGGAGGCAAAGTAGGGAGAGAGAGAGAAGGGAGGTGTCAGCGGGCGAGGGAGAGGGAGGGCTTTTGTTCAAATATCGGCGTCGACCACTTGGCAGGAGCGCAAGATGGAGGGAAGGGAGAGAGAGAGAGAGAGGGGGGGGAGAGGGAAGGAGAGAGAGGCTGGAAGAAGAAGAAGAAGGATGAGGACAAGAAAGCCAGGAGGAAAGGCGAGGGAGGAAGGTGCTGGAAGAAGAAGGATGGAGAGAAGACCAGGATGGCAGAGAGGAGGGAAAGGGAAGAGTAAGAGGAAGAGGAGTGGAAGGAAGTGAGAGAGAATGGCTGGAAGGTGAAGGATGGAGAGTGGAAAGCGTGGAGGGAGAGGAGGAGAGATCATTGGAGGGATCAGAAGAGTGAGGATGAAAAAAAAAAATAGGAGAAAGAGAAAACTTAGACGAAAAATGCAGGAATGAAGAAAAGAGGGCGGGGTCAGAGGGCGAGACATCACTGTAAGAAAAGTGATGAGTTGTTGATTGAAGGAAGTAATGGAGAGTTTAAAGAAGACAGTCCAGTATTATCATCGTTGCCGTCATCGTCATCATCATCATCATCATTGCCGTCATTGCCATCATCAACATCCTAATTCTCTTTCCTGTTGATATATGGATGTGGAAACGAGAATGGAGAAGAATAGATTAACTGCATAAAATTACCGAAAGGAAGTAATCTCAAGAATGGAGAAAAGCGATGAGTAGGAAAAAGAGATAAGGATGGAAGAAAGGGAGAGGAGAGTGAGGGAGAGGAAGGAGATTCAGGAAGGAAGGAAGGAAGGAAGGGAGAGGAGGGAGGGAGGGAGGGTGAGGGAAGTCCAATATATTGCCTGGGCCGAAGATTTATTTACAAATATACGAATCTACTGGAGGTCCCCCAACGCCCTCCCTTTATTGGCACCGGAATGAAAGAGGAAGGAGAGGAGTGAGTGTCAGAGGAATGAGGAAAGACGAGAGAAGAGTGACAAGAATGAAGGAAGAAGAGCGCCAAGAATGAAGGAAGGAGAGGAGAGAGTGTCAGAGGAGCTGAGGAAGAAGAGAGGAGAGTGATATGAATGGAGGAAGAAGAGGGTCAAGTATGAAGAAAGGAGAGGAGAGATTGTTGGAGGAATAAGAGAAGGGAGATGAGTGTCAAGAATGAAGAAAAATTGGGAGATTGAATATAGTGTAGAATGTCGAGAATGAAAGAGTCAAGAAAAGTGTGAAAGAAATGAAAGAAGGATGAGAACGGAGTGCCAGGAGTGAAAGAGGGCCGAGGAGGAAGATCACCTAGGAGGAAGATAGGACAGAGAAAGATAGGGAGGAAGAAGCCGATGGGGTCACAGGAGTCAAAGGTCAGTGCCGGAGGAGGCTGATGAACCGGAGGAGGGCAGAGTCAATTAGGAGGGACTAGGAAGTTAAGAGTAGGGTAGGCTGAAGGGTAGATGGATGGATGGAGGTGTGGAAGATAGATTAGAAAAAGAAAAATGATAGTGTTGACAGTAGGCTTGTTCTGTGAAATAAGTAGAGAACTGACGTATTAGAAACGAAATAAATGCTTACTTAGTTATATATAAGTTTAACCTGCAAATAAGCCATATAAATTCGTGTTATTCATAGGTGCGTGGCATATAATCGTTACGTAATTTATGAAGGAAATAGACAAATGATTCCTTTGAGTGGGGGATGAGGAAAAAGCAAACCACAGGAGAGAGGGAAGGCGAAATTGGAGAGGGAATGAGAGAACAGCAAAGAGAGGATGATGAACCGACACAGAGAGGATAATATATTGAGAGAGGAAAGAGAAGAGGGAAATGGAAAAGCGGAATGGGTAATGAATTGAGTGATGGACGAGGGAGGGAGCATGCCGGAGTGAGAGAAAGAATAAATGGGTGTCGAGGGAATGGGGCGGACAGTGAATAAATTGGAATAATTGATTGATGGACGGGGGCAGGAGGAAAATAAAACCCGTAAGTGAAAGAATTTGAGTGAGAGAGAGGGATCGAGAAATTACCATAGCTACCCCTTCCAAGTTAATTGTTTTTTTTTTTTTCTTTCCTTGGTTGATTTTGTTTTTTACTTTTTACGATTTTGTACATTGCCAGTTTTCATTTCCTCCTGGTAAAAGAAAATAGATCGCCCGAGAGAGAGAGAGAGAGAGAGAGAGAGAGAGAGAGAGAGAGAGAGAGAGAAGACATCCTGGGTCTGAACGGGGTAGTAGCCAGTTTTCGTTTCTAGGTCTCTTTCATTTCCCCATCAGTTTCTGCCTCCAAGTATATTTATTCTTTCTCCCCCCTTTTTTCTTTCCCTCTTTTATTTCTTTCCCTCATGCACTCTCTTTCAGTCCTTCCCTCTCACTCTTTGATGTTCCTTCTGCCTTTCTCTCCCCCCATCATCTTTCTGTCTCCCTTTTTTTTCAACTGTCTTTCTTCCTCCCTTCATCAGCTCCCATCCCCACTCTTTCCTTCCTTGCATTATCTCTCTGCCTTTCATCATCAGTCTTTAGTCTTTTGCCTGCTCTTCCCCCCTCCCCTTGTCTCTTCTTCATTATTTCTCTTTCTCACAGCATCATATCTCCTCCTTCCTTCTTCTCAGCATCAACTCGGCTTTCTCACCACCTCCCTTCATCATCCCAGCCTCTCCTACCAGCATCATCTCTATGCTCTCTTCTTCCCCCCATCATTTACCGTCTTCTCTTCCTCCTGCATCGTCTCTCCATCCCTCCTTGCCTCCTTCATTATCTCTCTGCCTCATTTTTTCTTATCATCAACTCTTTGCCCCCTTGCCCCGCCCTCCTCTCTCATGATCTTCCCCCCCTCCCTTTCTTTACACGCTTTCTCCTCTTCATCTCTGTCTCCCTCTCCCGTCTCCTCCTCCCCCTCCCCTTTTCTGCCTCCCCCTCGCACTTCCTCCTCCTCCTCCTCTCACTCCCTCTCCCACTTCCCTGCCTCTCATCACCTCTTTTACCTTTGTTTACCCCATCACGCTTGCAGCTACTTTTCCTCCTTCCCTCCCCCACCCTTCCTGCTTCCCCCGTCTCCCTTCTTTACCCTTTGTACTTATTTCCCCTTCTCCCCTTGCCTCATTTTTCCTTCTTCCCTTTCTCCCTATCACCCTTTCTCATGTCTTCCTCTTTTCCTTCCTTTCATTCTCCACTTCCCATTCTCTATATAGTCTCTCTCTCTCTCTCTTCAGTTTTCCTCCTCTCCCTTTGATTTTCCCTCTAATTTCTCCCTCCAATTTCCCCTACTTCTCTCCTTCCCTTTCCCTCCGTATCTCCCTTTCCAGTTTGTCTCCCATCTTTCCTTTTAGTTTCCTTCTTTCATCCCTCCGCCTTCCATTTTTCCTCCCACCCCTCCATCTATTTGCCTCACTTTCTCTCCTCCGTCTTATTCCTTCCTTCCCTCTTTCCAGTTTTCAGTTTTCCCTCATTCCAATTTCGGTGCCATACTCCTCTTCTTACTCTCTCTCCCTTCTCTCCCTCCAGTTCTCCCTCCTTCGGCCCTTCTCTCCCTCGCTGCATACGTCTCCCATCTCTCCATTTTCCCTCTCATCTCTCCCTCCCATTCTCCCGCCTTCCCTCCCTCGCTGCATACTTTCCCTCCCATCTCTCTCTTTACCCCCCACTCTCTCCCTCCAGTTTTACCTCCCTTCCTTCCTTCCTCCTGCTCTTGCCTGCTAGAATGAGCGACTCCTCCGCCGTACGGGATTCTGGACCAAAAAAAAAAAAAAAAAGTAAGACAAACGACCTTGCTTGTTATTTATTGTTATCGTAAATTTGGCTCAAGTCGGAGACGCTAATGAGGAACAAAAGTGTCGAGGGGGGCGGAAGTGGGGGGTTAGGAGGGGAGAATTAGGGGGATGAGGGGGAAATTGGGAGAAGGGATGGGGAGATTAAGTGTGGAGTGGGAGAGTAGGGAGATGAAGGGGTGGTGGGGGTGGAGGAGATGAGGTGGAGGCTTTCAGTAGGGGGAAAATGGGCTAAGTAGGGGGATGAGAAGGTCGGGATTGGGGAGATGAGGGGGTGAGTGGAGAGGGGCGGACGTGAGAGGACTGGGAGGAAGTGGGGGATGAGGAGGGGAGGGGTGGGGTGCTGACGCCATGTTATCCCGGATTATCCCGATGTTGCGAGATCCCCAGGCTAAGAGATGCTGAGAGATGCTGGTGTTCTTGTCTCGTGATGCTGAATTTAACTCTTCATATATTACAAAATTTAAATACTTTTGATTTTTGCAGGGTTCAGATATTATTAGATATTGTTATGAAGGAAAATCTGTGCATTCTTGTTGGATGTTGAGAATTTTAGATAATTTTATGTTGATTTAGATAAGGTTCTGTCGTATGGTTCAGATAGCCCTGTATTATTGTGGTTTGGTGAGTTGACGTTGTGAAGTCTTGTGGTTGTATTATATGGATTCGTAATTCTCTCTCTCTCTCTCTCTCTCTCTCTCTCTCTCTCTCTCTCTCTCTCTCTCTGCCAGCTCATTTTCAAGGTCTCCTCAGTCATATTCCCTTACACTATTATTTTTTTGCTTCAGTTTTGGTACATTCCTGTCTATATTACCTAACCATTTCTTGCGTATCCTTCTTCATCTTTCTGCCGTCTTTCTCAACCACTATTCTGTAATTTTGGTCCCTCCATTTTTCGTATCTTCTCACATTTTGTATTCGTAATCTCAATTCTGCTGTATCTCACTGTTGTTTTTTTTTTTTTTTTTTTATTCACCCTTTATCCTCATATTCCTCTGTTTTTTCAACTTTGTTTTTTCATAGCTATATTTCTGTATTTCTTCCATTTTCTCACTTCCTTTCTGTATTTTTAATCCTTTTTATTCCTTTTTTTATCCTTAATCCTTCCATGCCTGTATTTTTTTTTTTTCTTTTCCCACTTCCTGTTTCCCGTCACGGCCAAGATATTTTTCCTTGACAACCAGAATTCCACCATTTTTTCCCCTTTCCTGGAGATGGAGGTTTTTTTTTTTTTTTTTTTTTTTTTTTTTTTTTTCCCTCGGGTCCTGAGAGAGCATAATGCCTCTCCCGAAAACCCGACATTTTTTTCCACGAAGATATACGATTTACCTTCTTTTCTAACGGGGTCTTCCTTTTTTTTCTTTCTTTTTTTCCCAACCCCCCCTTCCTCTTCCCAGATCGTATTCGTTGTGTATTTATGTGTTTACGTTTGGTGCTTGTAGATTGATGGAGATGGAACGGTAATGGTTTTGGCGATGATGTATGAACGTTGTAGATTGTTTTTTATTATTATTGTTGTTGTTGTTATTATTATTATTAGTAGTAGTAGTAGTAGTGGTAGTAGTAGTAGCGGTGGTGGTGGTAGTAGTAGTAGTAGTAAAATTATTATTATTATTATTATTATTATTATACTGTGTTATTTCAGCTCTCGCAACGTAATCCTTTCAGTATGTCTATTTTGTTTTTCTTGCTACCGACACATAATAATAATCAAAATAGGAAAGACCCCTCAAACTAATGAAGTAAAAAAACAAACAAAAAAAGTCTTCAGTAACCCCTATCTCCATCCTTCCCTCTTTTCTTTTACTTCGACCAAGTAGCTAAAGCATTGAGCAGACTTTTCCGCAGTAGGCTTTTTTGATCCACATCAGATCATTTGATGTTCGCCAAAATTGAATATTGTGTTCGATATTCGCGGCCAGAGGGTTGATATACTAACAGATTAACCTAAATAATCGTAATAAGGAACCCTCAAAATTATTATATATTTCCAGCGACTGTGCCTTGTGGAGAGAGCGAGGAAATGACAGGTGTTTCTCAATTGGACGTTACCTGGGGCGTCATTTCGTGTGCTGTTGTTGTAAATTTCTCCTCTTGTTCCTATGTGTGCCTGTAAACGTCACGGCACTCAGCCACCTGTTTCTAGGTTCCCTTTGTTTATCGCTGTTATTTTATGTGTTTGTCATCGCTAGTCTTGGTTCACCTAGGCTAATAATCGTAAAGTTCTTGTAGTCCATAAACATTTCATATCTGCCTCTGTCGTTGTGGTATATTCGTCAGTAATCCCTTATCTAGGTTACGAATTATTAACTCTTTTATGGCCATGGCCGCAAAGCCTTCTCCATCTCTCTGTTCCTCCTCCCAGTAAAGATTTCCCACATTTCTGGTCCTCTTTCTTTGCTTCCTCCCATCGTCTTCTCACTTTTTCTTTACCCCTTCTGGCAAAGTCCTTCCCACCTTTCTACATTCCTTCCCACCTTTCTTCTTCTCCCAGTGATTATCCTACTTTTCTGCCCTCACAAATGTCTTTCTGTCTTCCCAGTTTCCTGTCTCCGTCCACCTTTCTGTCTCTCCTCATACCTTTCTATGCCTTTTCCCACCTTTCTACGTCTTATCCCACCTTTCTGTGCCTCTTTGCACCTTGCTGTCTCTCCTCCCACCTTTCTATGCCTCTTGCCAAATCTCTCCCACCCCATTCGCCCGTCAGTCCATTACGCCCATCTGGACACACTGAGGCGTATTACCCCTCAGAGGCCCAAGGAACATTATTGGCCTGGACAGGATTACGACCAACGATTAGCCTACTTCGTTATATAGCAGGGTCATGGGAGGGATAGGGATGATGATGATGGTGGAGAAAGCTTTAGGAGTTCCTTAGTGGGTCAGCGTGTTATTTAAGGTTTCATAGGGTTTCAGTCGATGATGATGATGATGATGATGATTTCCAGAGTAGGTCAACTTTTTTTTTTTTTCTGAAAGGTGAGGCAAATACATTTAATTCCTAGTTATACCCTCCTCATACTTGAATCATATCGTTTAGCGGTAGCAAATGATTAAGTTAAAGAAAAAAGTACCCATTACTGAAAGAATTTAAGGTGGGAAATGAAACAGCGTTGATCTCTTACCCCATCCTTTTCTGTGCTTGACTGTAATAATATTTTTTTTTCACGGTAATTCAGCAACTTCCCTCCCATACTTAGCTTCGTCAGTGACTTGTGGCTGGTTGGTAACTGGTTCACGTAATTTGTGGGTAATGGGTCTTAGTTTAAATCAGTCATTTAAGTCCCCCTCGTCTGGGTTACCGCCATTACCCTTCTTCCTGTGGCCCGTCTTGAGTTCACTGCCCCCCTCCCCCCTCCCTTCTTTCCTCTCCCTTCCCTCTCCACCTCTCCTCATACACCCCTCCGCAATTACTTTTCTCCGTCACCTTCCCTCCCTCCCTTCATCCTCTTCCCCTCTTCTCTCTTTCCTCCAGCTCCCCCTTCCTTCATCGGCTTCCCTTCTGTCACTTCTGTACCTCCCATCTCTCCTTCTTCTGCTTCCCTTCTCTACCTCGCTTCTTCACTCCCATCTCATTTTTTCTTCAGCCATCTTTTTGCCTTCCTTCATCCCCCCTTCTCTCTCTCATCTACATCCTTTCTTCTCTTTCCTTCCAGTTCCTTTTATTTATTCTCTCATCAGATCCCAGTTTCGGTAGCTAGTTATAATCAACACAGAATTTCCGGTAACGTCAGCAACCTTGAGACAATATTTCAAGTCCTCATATCAATCAAAAGCTCAGGTAGAATCAGTAAACTTTTTACATTAATGCCAGTAGCCATTTTATATTTTTCTATTTTATTTATCAGTCAATATCCCAATTAGGATAAATATAAATAACCGTATCAGTACCAGCAGTTTCTTTATTTATTTTTTTATCATGTATCCTTTCTTCGTATCAGTCAGAGCCCATATATAATTCAGCACAGATAATTTCCATTCTTCGCCTCGTTCAAAAGACCCAATAGAACCGGACCCCAGGCTTGCGAACCGCGACAAAGACGAGGCTGTGTATTACCATGGCCACCCTTGCTGACTCTGTGTGTGTGTGTGTGTGTGTGTGTGTGTGTGTGTGTGTGTGTGTGTTGCTATGGTGGCCCCATAACACCTTTTCCATAGCGATTTATTCTGGATACTATGCCTTACAGTTCTCTTGTATGTTGTTTGTCCAGGTGATGGATTGCTTATTATAACACAGAATATTAACGTGACACGAGAATACGACCTTTAGTGTCCTTTGGGGTTAGTAAAGTGAGGGAAGGGGGGTGGGGGAGTTCGTAGGCGAGGGGGGAGGAGAGGTCGTGGGGAAGGAGGGGGTCGTAGGAGAAGGGATAGTGGGAGAGAGAGAGTCGTGGGTTAGGGGGTCGTGAGGGAGGGGGATCCTGGGGGAGAGGGAGTTGTTGGGATCGTGGGGGAGGTGTTGTGGGGGAAGAGGGGTCGTGGGGAAGGGGGGTCGTAGTGGGGGTCTGTATAGGGAAGCGGTGGATATTGTAATCAGGCAGTGGATCTACGTATGAGCGTCGTGTAGATTGTGATGCAAATGTGTAGGCGCACGAACGGCGATATTTACTCATGATTAATGCCTTTATTTTTTTTTTTTCCCCATGCCAGCGATTTTTTTTATATTTTACTTTTTACTTCAGTGCCATCTTTGAAAGTTGGGGGGGGGTGAATTTTTGACCTTTTTTTCGCCCTACCTGAACGAATCAAGTATTTGGGATCCACATTTGACCACCTTTTTTTAATAGCAGTATATAAAATATATTTGTCTGAGATTTTTATAATAATGAAATAGATGTGTAATTTATTGGATTTAGATGTAGACAAAGAACGGAATTTGAGTCATAGCCTTACTTGCGATTTGTGTGTGTGTGTGTGTGTGTGTGTGTGTGTGTGTGTGTGTGTGTGTGTGTGTGTGAACGGACCTCCACTCGAGTTTATATACAAATCGGCAACCCCGGGCCCCTTCTCCCCTTTGCTCCTCTCTCCCCTGTTCCTCCCTTCTCCCCGTTTCTCCCCGTAGCTCCTTCGTCTTCCTTTTATAATCTACCTCTTGCGCTTTACTTTCGTCATCCTTCGTCTTCCTCCTTCTAATTCACTATTCCCTCCTTCCTTCCTCCCTCTCTCTCTCTCTCTCTCTCTCTCTCTCTCTCCCTGTAGCTCCTCTGCCTCCTTTCTCACCTCTTCCTCTCTCGCGCTTAACTTTCTTCTACTTTCTCGTCTCTCCTCCTCACTCATTTTTTTTTCTTCTAATCGGAAAATGGGAAAATAATATAAAATTTACAGAGGAGTGAACAAAAAATAGAGACTGGCAGAAGGAATTGAGAAAGACGAGAAATAGAATGTGGACCTAAGGAAGGAAAATTAAAGACTAAGACGATGATAAAAAGAGGAGGAGGAGTAGGAAAGTTTCAACGGAGAGAGAGAGAGAGAGAGCAAGAAAAAGTTAAAAAAAAAATTGTGATATATGGCTGTAATGCGTCTTCGATCACGCTTGGTGCTGGCGCAGGATTGGTCGGGAGAAGCGGGGAGATGGATGTGGGGGAGACGCTGGGGAGGGGAAAAAAGAGGGGGGGGAGGAGGCAGGGAGGGAGGAAGGAGGGGGAGAGGAAGGCTAAGATGCTAGGAAGGAGGCAGGGAAGAGGGGTAGGAGAGAAAGAATGGAGGACGATGAAGGGAGTGGAGGAAGGGAGCAAAGTTGGGGAAGGGAGAAAAGTGGAAGGAAGGAGATAGAGGAGAGAAGGAGGGTGAGGGGAAAGGAAAGTTAAGATGCTGGGAAGGAGGCAGGGAAGAAGGGTATGAGAGAAAGAATGAAAGAGAATGGGCGGTGAGAGGGAGAGAGGGAGGGAGAATGAAAGGAGAAGGCGGAGGTACAGGGGAGAGAAGAAGAGAGAAGGGAAGAAGAGATGGAGAAAGGTTTGAGGATGAGTGAGGACAAGGGGAGAGAACGGGAGAGGGATTGGTTGGGAGTAGAGAGGAGATGCTTGGGAGACGGGAGAAGGGAGAGAAGGAGAGTGAGGGAGGGAGGAATAAAGGTCGAGAGAAAAGCTGGGAGGATGAGGGGAGGGGAGGGTGAGATGTCTAGGGGAGAGGGGAAAAAAGGGGGATAGGGTAGATGAGGCAGGGTGGGGGGAAAGGGTGAGGGGAAAAAAGAGGGAGGAAGGGAAACGAGGGAGAGGAAGAGGGTAGACGTTGAGGAAGACAGGGGGAGAGACCGAAGAAGCTGGAGAGGAATGAAGGAGACGCCAGGGGGAGAGTGAGAGAGAGAGAGAGAGAGAGAGAGAGAGAGAGAGAGAGAGAGAGAGAGAGAGAGAGAGAGAGAGAGAGAGAGACCTTAAATGGTAGAGAAAGAAGCAGTGAAGGAGGAGGAAAAATCAGACTGAAGACACACTGATAGAGATTTACTTTGTGGCAGAGGGAAAGAGATAACAGAAGCTGGATAAGAAGACGAAGACAAATGGAAGAAAAGAAGAAGAGGCGATTGGAAGAAGTAGAAAATCTGGTTCAAGTTTTGTAAGTAGAGAGAGAACAGAAAATGGGGGAGGGAAATGAAGGAGAACCGAAAGTACAATGAAGGAAAGTAAAAAATGAATAAAAGGAGAGTCACTGGAGAGAATGAATGACGTAGAGTGTATAGCAAAGAAAATGAGGAATGGGAGAACTATTTACTGTTTTTGATGGGTGTTTATGGTGGAAATATGAATGAGTTTGTGTGTTTTTGTGCCTCGGTGGAAGCATGAAAACAAGTGAAATAAATAGGAAAATTAAGCTTTAAGGAGAATTGGGGTGACGGAGATAGGAATGTCGAATAATTCTCTCTCTCTCTCTCTCTCTCTCTCTCTCTCTCTCTCTCTCTCTCTCTCTCTCTCTCTCTCTCTCTCTCTCTCTCTCTCTCTCTCTCTCTCTCTCAGTAGCAGTGGCACGGAAGAGCTTTGTTTACATGGTAGGATGGCGGTGACGATGATGGTGCCGGGGAAGAAGGTGGCGATGGTAGGGGGGGAGCAGAAGAGGATATATCAGGAAGGCAGATAAAAATGGGAATTGAAGAAGAAGGAAGAGGAGGAGGGAAGATAAAGACAGGGATTGGTACGAGGGATTAGGGATGATGTTAAGAGGGATGGGGATAGCAAATGGGATGGAAAAAATAACTTCAGGAATTGAATAGGTAATTAAGAGGGATGAAAGGCTGGGATGGGGGATGGGGAGGGGATGTACATTCTAACTGTCTTCCTTACGTCAATAAAATCTTCCTCTGGTAATCAGAATAAGAAAATGGTGTCCTGTTTTACGAGGGGTTTAAAGAGGTATTGGTTAATTTCATGAAAGGAGGAGGTGGGTAGTTCAGGCAGGTATAGGTAGTCCATGAGGAACCAAAGGATAGGTAGTTTAAGAGGAACAATGTAGAAATGGGCAGTTAGGAGTGACAGCAAGAGGAACAGGCAAGTATTGGGAGCGTGAAGAGGAATGGGTTAATGGAAACGAAAAGGAAACTATATTTTTTCGTGTGAGGGGGGAAAGAACTGAGCACCTTTTTTAGGGGGCGAAGGTGAGGATTCCCAGAGCTGAATTAAATAGTCTGACGATAGAAGAAGAAAAAAAAAAGCAGCGTGATACTGAGAGAGTGAAGGGGATGAAAATGAGGAATGAGGAAAATTGGGGGGAGTGGGAGGAAAAGAGGGAGGAAGAAGGGGGAAGATGGAGGTATGAAGTAAGTAGTTTTGGGAGTGAGGGGAAGGAAGAGGAAGAAAATTTGGACGGGAATGGGGTTAGGGGAGGAGAAGTGGAGGGGAAAAAGGGGGAGATTGGAGGGGATTTTGACCAAGCGTGGAGAAGGAGAACGAAAGAGCCATTAGACCTGGGATGGAGAGAGGAAATAGGCCCAAGGAAGTGAGTAGACAAGCCAGAATTTATTGATAACTTGATATAAAAGGCGTTTATGGTGGGAGGTTTTTACGACTATGTTTTCCTGCCCTTACTTTTATATGTGATTTTTTCTGTGTGTTTTATTTTTTATGTGTTCAGCTCTATAGTTTTAAGAGTAGGGAGATTCGTGTTTGTTTATGGGGGATTTCCTCTTATCTTCCCTGTCCTGTTTTCGTCTCATTATCAGTATAGTGATGGTAAATAATAATAATAATAATAAATAGTGATGATGATGGTGGTGGGGGTGGTGAAGAAGAGTAGCAGTGGTCATAATAATAATAATGATAATAATAATAATAATAATAATAATAATAATAATAATAATAATAACAACACAGCAAGCACAGAAACACGGCGATAGCTACCCCACTAATAAAACGGTAAATACAGTATAACAGACAGAAATCCTTGTGGCAATCCGTATTCCCTTTGTGTGTGTGTGTGTGTGTATGTGTGTGTGTGTGTGTGTGTCCGACTCTGGGTATAGGCTTCACAGCCTAATTGACCCTAGCAACTCGACCCGTAGCGTACACGTTAACATTACTTTACGACAGGCAATGACAAGAATATTTTTTATGTATTATATTTTTTTATTCTCGATTTCAATTTTTTGGTGGATAATGACGAGTGGCTCAATTTCTACATTTTCTCTCTCTCTCTCTCTCTCTCTCTCTCTCTCTCTCTCTCTCTCTCTCTCTCTCTCTCTCTCTCTCTCTCTCTCCATTATTATACTTCTCATTTTTAGATTCAGTTTCCGTATTTTCTTTTTTGTAGAATCATTTGCCGCCTCTTACCGCGTCATCGTAGTGGGGGAAGAAATTTGAAACTGGCTATTGTGTTTCATTTCGTTTCAATTTCGGTGCTGGAAGGAGTGTATTTTCGTCTCATATCCAGAAATTTTGCTTGGTGATATATGGAGGCGGAAGAATGATGGGGGATATTTTTTGAGATTATATTTTTGGTTTGGAATGATTTTTTTGCTGCCGGATTGTTAAGGTGATACAGGTGAAGGAAGCGGGGGCATGAAGTAGGCGTGATATCGATTTTTTTTTTGTTTTTTTCTTTTTTTTTGTGATTATTTAACATTCGTAGATTCCTGTGACGCACTGTTGTCTGTAATGATGATGATGAGAATAATAATGATAATAATAATAATAATAATAATATAATAATAGTGGTAGTAGTGTGTCGAACGTAATGTGAGGGTCTGCGAACACACACATACACACACACACACACACACGGGAACCGGAAGTGAAGCTATGTTATTTGCACCTGTGTGACGTCACGCAGACTGGTGACTCCGCGAGAATATCTACACGGAAATTATGGTGCTCCCTCAGTACGCTTTATTGCACACGCAAGCTCTTCAAAGGTTGTACAGTACTTCAGGGGTTGTACAGTACCTCAGGGTTGTATGGTACTTCAGGGGCTGTACAGTGCTTCAGGGGTTATAAAGTACTTCTGGGGTTGTACAGTACTTTCGGGGTTGTACAGTACATCACAGACAATTCCCTTGAAATGCAACACTTGGCCAAAGCTAAGAAAAAATGAGTAACTCTGAACTAAGATTTATAGCAAAACTGGAACACTGACAGAAGAAAATATGCTCCCCATTGTTTCGGTATTGGTCGATATGTGTTGGGTCGACGAGGCACTGCCATCCACTCACTTGATGTGCCGTAAGTCAGGTGATTAGATGAAAAGCAGACCAATCGCGAACAACAGATAACACTAAAGTTTTAACTAAGAAAACCAATGAGTCTCCAAATGATATATCTAAAGGGAATAATATAGTAAGAAAACTGAGGTGTCTTAAGAATGGAGAAAATCCATTGTAAGGCCAAAATAATGCACCTTCAAGAAGAACCTTAAAAACAATAATTAATTCTCCTCTGTCCCATTAAAAATCTATATTATCCCTTTTCTTTCGTATAGGCTGACTGGTGAAGGTGGGGTCATCTAGGCAAGGCACCAATGACCTTTTCCTTGACCCAGCATTAATCAGCTAACCAGGTGCCTAAGGGAAAGAAAGTAAACAAAAAATAAATAATAAAATAATAAGAGTGAAAATACGTCATACCTTTTATTGAAGAAAATCCATCAAAAACAGTAATAAAGACGCCGTTCACCCGTCAGTAAAATAAATAAATAAGTAAATAAATCTCCCCTTACCTATAGTTTTTTTTTAAGGTAAGGGCGGGGTTGGTCGTGTATGTAAGGCAGGAACCTGGCAGCCACTTCCTTGACGCGGCGTAAGTGAGGTGATCAGGTGGGAAGGGAACCAACCCATTCGCTCATTACCATAATGGCAGCCGCTATTGCTATCATGCATCACCGTTAATCTTATCCCCCACGCCCGCACACTCGATATATTCACCCTCCTAAATACTCCAACGCCAAGGAATTTTTTGAGGCTTCGTGAAATTGACTTTTTTTGCTCGGGCTGGGGACTGCTCCTTGACCCTGTTTCTGTTTTTCTTTTGGCTTTTGAGAGAGCGATAGGGGAAGGGGGTAGAAAGGGAGCAAAAAAAGGAGTCACCATCATCATCGTCATCGTCACCATTACAACTATCTAAAATATTGATCTTTTCTCTGATATCACCATCCTTCTACTTTGTCATTATTTCTGGCGTTGAGAATTTACTCAGCCCGACCGGATCCCGTGTCCTGTCGTAAATCGCTTCTGTCGGCTGGTTGAAAATTTTGTTAGGAGCCCATTAAACTCTGGGTTAGGTAAGGGGGGCGTGTTTTATGTGTGATATTTCGTCTCTGGCCAAACACATGGCCATCAGAAATTCTGTAACGGGAAGGTCAGTGAATCCATATGTCTTGTGTGGAGTTTGGAAAGCGTCGGTAAGTTAAAACACACACACACACACACACACACACACACACACACACACACACACACACACACACACACACACACACACAAGCCATGTAGATGTTTAGAAATTTCATTTTTGTGAACATTTATATAAATAACCTCTCATAACTGATGTTGACTGTGTCGATATTAAAAAGACATGAATAACATAGAAGACAATATTATGATGCAATATACAAAATATGAAGTGTCTCATGCCAGCAGAAGTACAGCATTATCTTCAGTGTTAGGGGGACATCTGAAAGAAAGTAAGGGATACAGGAATGAAGAGTGAAGAATGAAAGGGAATGACCAGAGAGCGTAGCTGGAATTTGGGGCACGTCTGAAGGAATATAGGGAATAGAAGAATGAGTGAGGAATGAAGGGGAAGAGAAAACGCGCTTAACTTATTCTCTGTTATGACTTATTTTTCATCTCACTTAGGCCTCCACCAGACGATTTTAGTCACGTAACGAAGAACCTGTAGCAGCGAAGAGGTGATTGAAGTCTTTATCTAGCCCAAATCGAGAACACTTCCCTAAACCTCATAAAATCGTACTGGAGATAGTGAGAATGAACTAAACTAATGTAATGGGGTTAAAGGGGTTCAGTCCTTTGTTGGTTGGGGGATCAGACAAGCCCATATTGAGATTCTAAACCCGATCCAACGATGCCACATAAGGGTAAGATTGGGCGTAGATCGAGGTGTCTGGAACTTGAGATAGTCTGGGTGGAGTGACGCTGGGAACAGATGGTAGAGAGAGAGAAAGAGAGACAGAGAGAATAGGGGGCTAGCAGTTCCCCTCACCCCCCGTTTACTACGACACACACACACACACACACACACACACACACACACACACACACACACACACACACACACACACACACACACACACACACACACCACCGTAATACAGACTTCCCGGCATTTAATTATGATGGTGAGCAAGACGAATATGGGATCGCTTACCGCACTAACCCTCTCGCTCCCTCCCTCGCTCCCTTCCTCGCTCCTTTCACCCCTCCCACTACAACTACACATATATACATACACAGAACTCGGTTTCCTACAAAAAACACATGTACACGCTCATACATACACGAGAGAGAGAGAGAGAGAGAGAGAGAGAGAAAGAGAGTATTGCCTTCCTATCTCACTTATCTTTTACTCCACCTCTTTTCGTTACCTAGCTCCCCATTTCCCCACTCACGTACCATTTCACCTTTCATTATTTCTCATTCCCTGGTGTTACTTGTTCCTTTCACGTCCCCTCTTATTCTCTTATTCCCTCTTACGTTCTTCCCTCCCTCTTACTCTTTAAGCTATTTTCTCCCCCTGCTTATATTCATCTCACCCTCACATCCATCCCATACATCTTCATTTTTTTCACCCACATCACCATCCTTTGCATTCCCCTTCCATTTTTTTCGGTCCTCCCTCCTTGCTTCCTCCACTGCGTCCTCTTACAGTGTTCCTCTACCACTCCCATTCCCAGTTCACTTTTACCCGGGTATTATTCCAGTAGATCTTTTTTTATCACCCATTTCATCATCTTTTGCGTTCCTACCCAATTTTTCTTCTTGCTTTCAACCCTATTTACCTCACAGCTGCTTAACCCGTAGAACAAAACCCCTTCCCTTCACGATTTCTCACCCTTCTTCTCACATTACGCACTTTCATTTCCCCATTTTACGTCATCTCTATCATTCCTATCCTTTCTCATACTGACTTCACTTGCCCTGCTTTCCCTTATCGTCCATTCCCCTCTCCTTCATTTTCATTCCCTACTTCTTCCTTCAGTACCCCTCTCCATCTGCTAATTCCCTCTCCTTAACGTATCTGCACCAACTATCATCATCCCTCACATTCTCCTCACTCCCCTTTTATTACCAATTATTTTATTTCTGTTCCCTTCCCCTCAAACTATCCCCTTCTCATCCCTTCCTCCGTTCCGCTTACCCTTACCATTCCTTCACCTCCCCTCACTTCCCTTTCCTTCATTTTCCTTCTCTTCCCTTCCCCTCAGACTTCTTCCCCTCACCCCTCCCCCTCCCTCCCCCTCGCAGCCCCTGTTGGCACTCCCTACACGGCCTAGCATGAATACGTAACTTGCTGGGGGCGTGGCTCTGGGTGACATTGTGATGGATTGTTCACTCCCCCTTTCCCCACCATCCCCTTCTCTCTCCCCCCTCCCCCCTTGTCTCTCTCTTCCTCCCTCCCCCATGTCTCTACCCCCTTCCTCGTGCTTCTTCACTGTGCCTCCCCCCTCCATCCCTCACTCTCCAGTCTCCCCATCCCTCTCCCCCTCATCCAGCCTTCTATTCCTCTCATCCCATCCACGCACCCTAGCCATGTCAAAATTTCTCTCTCTCTCTCTCTCTCTCTCTCTCTCTCTACCTTAACACTCCCCACTCTATTATCACTTCCACCCCTTTATCTCTCCACTTTTTATTCACTTCAACCATTCAACTCGCAAAACCGCAACCACACACACACACACACACACACACACACACACACACACACACACACACACACACACACACACACACACACACAAGGGGGAAGATGGAAGCCCGCACACACTCCCACAAAAACACCACCATTTCCCCCCAATTCCTCTGGTCCTCAGCTATTGACAGCCGGATTTATAACACACAATTTGTCGACCATGATGGGAAAGACGGCAGCTGGGATTATGTATGTGTACCTGAGCTCAATGTGGGAATGATAAACCTGACCGTATTGTTGCTCTCGCCGTGTGTGTGTGTGTGTGTGTGTGTGTTTGTGTGTGTGTGTGTGATGAATATGAATATAGTTTACGTATGTATTTGAGTGCCGTAAAATATATTCGTTTTTGCTTAAAAAAATTGAAGATTTTGCAAGATCACAGCACAATTTTTGTTACAAGAACAACGAAAGATATGGAAAAATCTTATCTTTCTTGTTCTTCTTGGGAAAAAAAAAAAAATCTAAGAACAAAAGAATTTCTCTGATAACTAATATTTGCCTGTTGAAGAACAAGCATGAGAAGGATACATGATCTTCTTCCCTAGTCCTTCGTGCAATAAAAAGACTTAGTTACGATGGGAAACTTGATCGTAAGTTTGTGAATCGACGCCCTGGTCTGGGTGCTGGTTGAGGCGTGGAGTTGCGGCCACAGGTTGACAGTGTAAATAGGGGAGGAAGAGGGGTCGTGGGCTGGGAAAGAGAGGAGGAGAAAGAGGAGGGACAGGAAGGGAGGAAGAAAAGGCAGAAGCATAAGAGAGGGATAACTGAAGAAAGAAGGAGGAATGAAGAGAAAGAAAGAGAGGGAAGAATGACTGGAAGAAAAAGTAAGGGTATAGCAGAAGGTGAACTGAAGAAATGGGAGGACAGATTACCAAGAATACTGAATGAAAGGGTAGAGATATGGTGAGAAGGAAGACTGAAGAAAGAAGGAAGAGTGATGAAAGGCAAGCAAAGGAAGTATGGCTGAAAGAAAAGGTAGGGATAAGAGGAGACGGAGAACAGAAGAAAAGGGATGGACGAAGAAAGGGAAGAGAGGGAAGGTAGACCGAATGAAAAGGGGGCAAGTGTTTGAATGGGCGAAGGGTGCAAGCAGATGGCTGGAGGCAAAAGGTGAGAATGAGGGTTAGAGGGGTGCACAGTACATGAGGGGGGATGTGAAAGGTGGGGGGACAGTACATGGGGGGAAGGTGAAAGGTGGGGGAGCACAATACATGGAGGGAAGGTGAAACGTGGGGTGAGGGGGCTGGGAGGGGTCTGTAACTGCATTCATTGATTTGGCGAGAATGAGTTTTAGTGGTAATGGTGCGGGGTGTAGTTGAGGGAATGTTAATGCAATCGCTCTAATGGACTGACACACCACCCGCGTTACTTCAAAGCTTCACTGCTCTATCTCCCTCTCTCTCTGCCTGGTTCAGTAGAGATGCGCTTCATTGCTAGCCACATCAGTTGAGGGTTGCAGAGTACAGAGCATGAAGGTGACTATTCGCAATTATTTACTATGATTTCCACCACCTCTCCTAGATGCCTTTCTACGTTCATCTTCTTTTAGTAATTCATTTATTACACCTTTAAGTGTACATGCAGTCATTCATGCCGCTCTTCACTGCTATCCACATCTTCAACTTAGCGTGGCAAAATCAGGAAAAAGAACTTGATATGTTGGATTATTCAAGACATTTTCAATTCTACCCCCATATACTGTATTTTAATTCTTCCATATTGTGTGCTTTTCATTTCTATACACCATTTTGCCCTGGAGTTTATCATGGAAGAGTTATGGAAAAAATACGATGTGATTTTGTAGACCACTATCAGATGGCTTATTTCCATGTTGTGTACCTTTAGACGGCATGCACACACACTCACTCTCTCTCTCTCTCTCTCTCTCTCTCTCTCTCTCTCTCTCTCTCTCACACACACACACACACACACACACACACACACACACACACACACACATTTTGCTTTCAGTGACCAGGGGAGTGGTAGGGGAGGGAGGTGGAGTGAGTGCGGTTGAGGGAAAGGGAAATGACAGACTGCAGGTAAAGGGAGAGAGAAAGAGAGAGAGACAGGGAGGGGGTCGGTATAGGCTGAAAGAGAAATGAGTCTGCAGGGTAGAGGAAGAGAGGAGCTTGGAGTCGACTTTCTGTACAGAGGAAATGTAGAAGATGAAAGAGATTTTGAGCAGAAGAGGAAATGCATAGAAAGCAGAGGGAAGATAAATTTGAAGGGAAAAAGAAAAAGGAAATAAGGAAAGGTGATGAGAAAGAAAATGGAAGGGAAGAGGGAGATGCAAAGAATGAAAATAGAGGTAAAGAGAAATTTGAATGTCATAGATAAATACATGAAAGAAGTAATAGATAAGATGAAGTAGATTAGAATGTGAAAAATGGAAAGATTCAGAGAGAGAGAGGGAGGATACGAGATTTAGAGGGGGAGATCTATCGCTAGCGGGCATGAGAGAAAGAAAGACACCCGAAGATTTAGGGAGAGAGAGTGCTAGAGTGAGAGAGAGAGAGAATGTGTCGCCAACAGAGAGAGAGAGAGAGAGAGAGAGAGAGAGAGAAGTGAGTGACTCTGGATTCATCTCGAGAGACAGACCGGATCTATCTCTCCCGGACAAGAGAGAAGAAGAAAGACAACCGGAGATTTATCGCAAGCAGCCGGTGGTATAGCTGCATCGGGGGTCAGGGGGGGGAGGTGAGGGGTGCAGTAGGGGGGCGTGGGGGTGGAGGGTGAGTAGGGGGGCGTGGGGGTGGAGGGGGCAGTGGTGGGGGGCGGCGATGGCTTCAACCCCAACCCAGATCGCACCCCCGGGACCCCCCTGACAAATGGCACGGATTTCTGAGGACTCATATGGGAAAACTCTGGGATTTCTGATGGGATTTTGAACGTGGGGGATTAATGACCCGGCAAGTGGTAATTTCCCCGGTTAAACTTTAGGCGATTGAATGTACCAAAAAGGTATTCAAGTTTCGCCCTGAAAAAAAATGAAGTGGAAGTGTGTGTGTGTGTGTGTGTGTGTGTGTGTGTGTGTGTGTGTGTGTGTGTGTGTGTTTTAAAGCACGTATTACACTACATTAATAAGTAAATATTAAATCCTTAGAGCCTACGGGAATGTAAAATTGGCTGTACTGATCAGGAGAATTTTAATCCATATATTCTTCACGGGGCTAAAATTAATAATGAATAAATCCACAGTCGACAAAGAGAGAGAGAGAGAGAGAGAGAGCTGAAGGAAAACCATGCATTTCCCCAGAGAACCCCAAGGAAAGGTGAGCGTCTCCAGGTGTGGAGGGTTTCACTTTGTGGTTTGTTCCGGGCCAGGCTAAGAATATCGAATTTCCTTTCCGAGTGACGGCCGGAGGTATTCTCGTCCGTATTCTGTTTGGGTAAGGAAGCTCCGTAACACCTCTTCCTTGGCGATTTATTTTTGGACATGGCTGGTTGATATCCTTTTGTATGTTGTTTATGTAGTGTATGGTGATGTTTGAAGGATTTAAAAATAACACTGAAGGGGAGAGTAAGGTGTGATATGCATATAATAATGATAATAATAATAATGATAATAATAACAATAATAATAATAAAAATAATTATAAATCGCTTAGGAAAAGGTGTTAGGGACCTTCCTTTACCGATGAAAATACTTGCTTTGGAACATACACGTCGGGCAGGTGGAGGTCATGGATAAAACGTATTATTTTACATTAAGTACACACACACACACACACACACACACACACACACATATATATATATATATATATATATATATATATATATATATATATATATATATATATATATTTACGTATTCTCAAAGACATCTTATTTTGCGATCCGAGAACATTCACATCAGCGAATGGAATTATCAGTAAAGCTTTATAATTTTTTGTCAAGTACACGTTTGGCTATTCTGTAATATGCATCCTAACTTTGCAATTTACTTTACGGTCTCGGAACATTCACATCAACGCGTGAAAATTATCAGTAAAGCTTCTTATTTTACGCTAAGAGCACGTAATAATAGTTTCTAATACTTACTCGCACTGAAAGACAGGTTATATTGTGGTCTAAGAGCGTTGATAATAGAGGTTGGAAGTTATTAGTGAAACCTCCTATTTTGTGTTAAGTACATGTAATGATGGTTCTCTAACATACACCCACACTTTCGACAACTTTTTTTAACGTCAGCCACACTTAATGTGTGGTTGTCTGACGTACACTTACACTTAAGAAAACAGCATGTCTTGAAAGAATTATTAGACAGCTTATTTTGCCTCAACTGCACTTTCTTATAATTTTCCTATATTAACATTATTTAAGAAAACAGCATACCATGAAATACTAAGAAGAGAGCTTGTTTTTTCGTCATCTGCAATTACACTTAGGGGACCAACATTTTCCATAAAATAGTTGACTTTCGTATCCCGGTTTATAATTTACATCAAGACACGGTAATATAAAATAATCTTTACTTTTATTGAGAACACACATTAATTACACTAAGTATTAGGATTCTAAAAACAAAATCGCCACGTTATCGGATTACATACAGCCTTTTGTGAATATCCTCTGTTGTAAGTTACGTACATTGGCTGCACGGCAAAAATGATATCGCTGGTAAGGCTAAGTAGGACGATGAGTGAGTAGGGAGGTAGGCTTATTTCTGTTGGCTTTATTTTCTGCTTTATTTTCCGAGTCTAGATCTTCAGTGATGACGAGAATATATTGCTGTTTGGATCGATGTACTGTACTTTAGTTTCTTTTTCATATTTCCTTTGATTAATTTAGTCTCTTTTGTCAATCTTCATTCTTTCGCTGTTGAGTTTATCCACCTTCTCCTCTGCTCTTTCTTGCTCTTCCTTCATCCATCACCTCCTCTTCCCATTCCTCTTCTCCTCGCTTCTCCTTCTCCATCATCTGTTACCTCCGCTTCCCATTCGTCCTCTCCATCGCGCCCTCTTCTCCGCTTCTCCTCCTCCTTCATCCGTCACTTCTTCCTCTCCATCGCCTCCTTTTCTCCCCATCTTCTGCCCGCTTCTCTTCCTTCATCCGTCACCTCTCTCCATCTCCCCCTCTTCTCCCCGCTTCCTCCTCCTCTCTCCCCCTCTTCACCCAGCTTCTTCCTCCTCTCCACTCCTTGCCAGCTCCCGTGTTTATCAATCTCGCTATGCCTCTTGTAATGTCCAACCCCGCCACGTCGGCCATTTTCGTGAGCCCGGGACAGGATACACTTTAGGCCTACCGGACGATGGCCCCGCGTCGGCTTGGTGAGGAAGGGAGAGAAAGGAGGGAGGGAGGGAGAGAAAGGACGAAGGAAGGGAGTACTGGAGGTAGGGAGAGAAGGGAGGAAGGAAGCGTTGCAGGGAGGGAGGGAAGGAGGATTGGGGATTAGGGAGGGAGTTTCTGATGTAGGGAGGGAAGGGAAGGAGGGGAGGAAGAGTGGGGATTAGGGAGAGAGATAGAGAGAAAGGGAGGGAAGGATGTAAGGTGGAGAGTGAGTGAGGTAAGGAGAGAAGGAAAGAAAGCAGGAGGAAAGAGGGGAGGAAAGCAACGATAGGAGGGAATAGGGGAACCCGCCACAGAGAGAGAGAGAGAGAGAGAGAGAGAGAGAGAGAGAGAGAGAGATACGGCAGCAGAGTAGGAAATAAAACTCATAAAAGAAATGGAAAGGAAACGAGTGTAGAAGACAACAGAGAAGAAATACGGACAGGAATTAGGATGACGAAGGGGAAGAGAATGATGTAGGAAATACTGGTTAGAAAAAGGGAAGGAAAGAAGATAGAAATAAAAGATGAAATAGTCGTTGAAAGATAAAAAGGAGATAAAAAGATAGGAATGATTTTTGGTAGGTAAGTGTGGGAGCGATAATGGTAGGAATAAGGCGGTTTGGAGAAGGGGGATGAGCTCAGGTGGAAGGAGAGAGGGGCGAGGGGGGTAGTTATGAGGGATGGGGAGGGGTAGAGGGAATGAGGGAGGGAGGAAGTAAAATGGGAGGAGGGAGAGGAGAAGGGGAGGGATGGATAGATGTAGAGAGAGAAAGAGGTTATGAGGAGGAAGACCTGAGTCAGAGATGGTAGGGGAGGGAGATAGGGAGAAGAGAGGGATGGAGAGATGTTAAGGGAGGAGGAAAATAGGGTAAAGAGACGTAGGAAGAAGTTAGTTAGATAGACGGAGTAAAATGAGAGGGAGGGAGGAAGACGTCAGAAGTAAGAGATGAGGAAGGGATGGTAGGAAGGGGGGAGAGGAGTAAGTGGGGAGCAGGATAGGGAGAGAGGAGAGGAATGACCATGGTCTTTTGTAGGTAATGGAGAAAGAAACGGGGATGGCAAATCAGTTTAAATGATGATTGATGGAGAGAGGGAAAGACGGGAAAGAGAAATGAAAAATAGATTAAAGCGAGAAGAATCACAGAGCAGAAGGGAAAATAGTGAATGAGAAAATAATTGAAGAATGGAAACAAGTTGAACAGGAAGGCTGAGTTGAAATATGATGACAAGATGTTAGATATATTGAGAAGTTTTTGGGTCAGTAAATATATGTCGAGAGTTCTTGGGCAATAAATCATGCTCATTAGAAGTTTGAGAAGGAAGTGTGGAATCAGTAGACGCGGGGAGGAAAAAATAGGGGAGCCAGATGTAAGATGTAAAAAGAGTGGGGGAGAAGCAGGGGAGATGAAAGAGGAGAGAGAGACGAGGAGGGTGGATGAGGAATGAGGGAGGTATTAAGGGCGTATAAGTGAGAGAGAGAGAGAGAGAGAGAGAGAGAGAGAGAGAATGAACGATTAATTTTGTTGTGTAAAGAGTATGGCAAACACAGAAGCAGAATATAAGAGAGAGAGAGAGAGAAAGAGAAAGAGAGAGAGGAGGAGGAGGAGGAGGACTGGATGGAGTAGGTGTTTAGGGGGTAGGAGGGACGTGAGAGAGAAGGGGAGGGAGGAGGGAGGGGGAAGAGGAGGAGGGAAGAGGGGGGAAGGGGGAGGAGGCGGCGATGTCAGAAAGGGCAAGGGGAAAAAATAACAGCGAGTATTTTTGTACAAGGTAATGAATGGCAATTTCTTTTTCCCCTGGAATGGACGGATGGCTGAGGTTGGGGGGAGGGGGAAAGGGGGAAGGGGGGTGGAGAGAGGGGAGGGGGGAACGAGGCACTGAAAAGGGGGAGGTATTTTAGTCTTTATGTCTCCACTACACAAGGTCGGGTTTGGGTTGGCGCTGGAGTGGTCGCTTAAGTGCTCCTTTTGTTTACCTCCGCCGCTCAAGCTCCCCCTCAGGAGTTGTGTTTAGGTTTGTGATTAAAAATTGACGATAAATGCGAAAGATGAGGTGGTGGATGAGCGCTAGTGTTTTTGGGAGAGATAGGTGGATGGAAGGGTGGATAGATGGATGGATGGATGGATGGATGAGCTTTGGCGTTGTAGAAGTGGATGGATGGAGTGATGAGCGCTAGGGTTGTGGAAGAGATGGATGGATGGATGAACAATATAAAAAAAGGAGTAGATTGCCGATAAAGAATTGAGAAGGGGAAGGTCAATGAGTAGGAGACTAGGAATGGAGTGATGGATAAGCATTGAATGTGAAGTAGAAAAGGGATGCAATTCTTTTCAGTTGCATTTAAGGTGGAAAGGAAACCAAAAAAATGAAAAAAATATGTATAGGACGAATTGATCAGGAAAAGTAAATCTCTTATATATAGGGTGGAATCAAATATAATAGACAGAGGATGGGGAGGATGGAATTTGCAAGGGAAAAAAATGGAGGCGAAATTTGGGGTATATGAAAACGTGGAAAAAAAATGTTTAAAAATGTGCAGGGACATAAAAGAGGGAGTTCGTGTGCAAATGGAAGGGAAACAAGAGTGTTGGGTAGATGAATGTACGCGAGAGAAAGAGAGAGAGAGAGAGAGAGTGAGTGAGTTGCAAGGAGAGACAAGGGCAAGTAGAACCTCAAAGATCTTATGACCTACACCAATGAGAGAGAAATAAGATATGTAAGATATGTTGAGAGAGAGAGAGAGAGAGAGAGAGGAGAGTTTAATACAGTCCAGTAATGAAATACACAAATACAAGTTAGTGCTGAGAAATGAACAGAAATAAAAAAAGAAGGGAGTGTGACGGAAAGGACAGAAAAGAGGGAAGTAGAGCGAAAAAGACCACAAATCATAGGACTCTAAGCCCTCACTCGGCCTGGCCTAATGTCTATAAAGAAACACACTTCCGGAAAGTAATCGCCCAAGTCCAGGATGCGAGGAAAAAATGAGAGAAAAAATATACAGAATGTGAATGAGGGATGTTTTTGTGGATCATTAATTGACTTTTTCGCTGGGATGGTTAGAGTTGGATTTTTTTTTTTTCTTCACGTTGATTTGGATTTTTTCCGTCGTTGCTTTTAAACGATTTTTTGCTTTCATTAACCTACGATGGTTTTACTCACTGACTTAGATTTTATAGTGTGATTGAAAACATGTGAAGCTATATAAACTTTTCATTGCAATGATAGAACTTAAGTGTACTTCTGTGTTTAGCTCTTAACGATTTTATTCAACAGAGAAATATCCTCCTCCGTTAACCCCATCGACATGAAGACGTCTAATCTCCAGTTTATATAGCCTTCTGGTGGGAAAAAGAAATGTGTCCTGGTTCAAGAGATTAGAATAATTTTGACAGTTTTCGTTTCATGTTAATAGCTGAATAACAAATAAGAAACAGATGACGAAAGAGACAGGTTGAAGGTATTAATGTGTTGTTTAGCAGGGAAAGACAAAATTGCCTCTCTCTCCTACTAAATATAATCCTTTGAAGCCTAATACAGTGACATTATGGTGGCCTGTTCAGAGAGTATCCGGCACAAAGTCGATGTGTAATTACTAGAAATGTGACAAACGGCCGCAGGTCAGGCTCTTGTAGGGGGGGGTGGAAGGGGAAGGGGTGGAGAGGATGATGGGAAAGGGGAGGAGGGGTGAGAGAGAGAGACAGGCCTAAGCACCCCACGGAAGCCAATGGGTTTTCCCTTTTGGCTGTAGGGAAATGGGGCCTACACAGCCAACCTTACCTACCCTCCCCCTTGCCCCCTGTCTTCCATCCTGTCCCCCTCTCGTCTCCCTCTCCTATCCTCTCTTCCCCATGACCTCCACTCCCCTCACCTACGCTCTCCTTCCCTCCCCTTGCCTCGTCTCCTATCCTCCTCTGCCTTCCCCTTATGAGTTGCCTTCCATCCCCTCACATCCCCATCCCCTCTCTCCTTTCCTGGCCTGTTCTGGCTTGTCTTCCCCTCTCCCCTCCCCTCTCTTCTATTTCCCACTCCTGTCTCCTTTTCCCCTCCCTTCCCTAGCTTTCCCTTCGGAGTGGCCTTCCGTCTCCCTTCCCCTCCCCTCCCCTCCTCTCCCACCTGACTCCCCTTCCCCTCCCTTCCTGTCTCTCTTGGCTATGTTCCTGGAAGCTCCTTCTTCACTACCATCCTCAGTCTCTCTCTCCTGACACACTGTTCTTATTTCTTTACTGGCTTCACTTTACTTGTTTCTTTACTGGCTTTGCTCTCTCCTTAAATCTTCACTAGCGTTATTTGTTTTTCTCATGGCTTTTGCAGTCTATATTTCTTTGGTGGCTTCAATTTTACTCTCATCCTTGTTTCCTAGCTTGCTTCTACTCATCTCCTTGCCTTGTTATGGTATTTTGTCATCGATTTTTTTTTTTTTTGTCAATGTTGCAAATTTTTATTACATCACCCCCTCCCCCTTTTCTTGCCATGGTCTGTCTTTCATTTCCTTTGCTCGGAGTTATCGGGGGGGGGGGGGAAGACGCAAAGTTGATGCGCGAACTACACATTTCCAGAAACAAAGGCCGTCACCTTTTTTTTTTTTTTTTTTTTTTTTTTTTTTTTTTTTTTTAGTATAATGTATTGCTTATTTGGGTGAAGAATGCCATAAAACAGTCCCATTATTACTAGGAACGTCTAACACTACATATCCCTGACTAAGCCTCTGCATATAACCCATTTACATCCTTCCTCTCCAAAAAGCATCATCAGTGACACAAGGAACGTAAAGCCTTAAATTTAATATCCAGAAGCACATGCCAAATTTGTCTTTAGCAGAGATGGGTCCCATGTAGCAACCCCGGTACATCCCTCTTATAAAGCATCTCGATATTACAGGGAGCGTAACAGTAAATATCCAGAAAACACAGGATGATAATAAGGAACATAAAGCTCTAAGTATTCTGCAACTTCACGATGTGTGTTTTTAGCTGGTCTCCTGTAGCAACCCGTGTACATCCCCTGGCCCATAAAACATCACAATATTACAAGGAACGTGGAGCACATGCGCGGGGCCCTCGTAAGAGACTTAACGTGTCCATTCTCGCCCCCATCACTCACGAAGTACTTACCGGCGGAGATACGCGTATAAGGGCGGGGGACGAGGCTCTGGTTGATGCCCTTGTTAAGAACGCCAAGGAAAGCCAGACCCCCCCGAGGCCGCACCCGAAAAAGGACAGCACAGACCCGACCTAAGGGGAGATAAGCTGATGATAGCGGGTCTGGAGAGCATTATGTGCCATCACGAGGGGGAAGTGAAGGAGGGAAGGAAGGAAGGAAGGAAGGAAGGGCTAACGGGCACTCACGCCGGTATGGAAAAGGGAGGAGCTGAGGGATCATACACTGAAGGATGGTAAAGTGGGAGATGAGTACTTTGATATATATTCATCTGTGTACTTCATCCGTTTTCTCTCTTATAATGGCATCCCTGTCTCTCTCCACATTACGTCTGGTTATATATTGCCTTTCATACGTCCGACGGTACAGTTCTGTGTATGTATTGTTTATGTAGAGAGAAAATTAAACATCTTTCATGGACCGGCAACAGGTTCTTGAAGATGCCTATAAAAATGTGAAAATTATTTATCGTAATATATAATCAAACTTGTCATTATTACTGTTATTGTCACCATATAAATTATTCTGAGTTGTCTGATGGTGGAAACAGTAACATGGACAAAGTAGATTATGAGTAAAGAAAGTTGCAAATTTGCAGTGACTACGTGAGATATTACTTAAAGTAGAAATGAGACAAGGAGAGAGACAGTAAAACGATATTGAAACGACAAGCGAAATATTATAGGAAAAAAAGTAATACCGTATAAGAAATAGAAAGTGAGCCAAGAGAAGAAATGATTATTTGATGAAATAACAATATGAAAGGAAGAGAGACCAAGAGGAGGTGGGGGAGTGGGGGATAGATGAAGAGGTAGGGGGAGATTAAGGAGGGCGAACGAGAAGAGGAGAGGGGGAACGAGAGGAGTGAGAGGTTACTGAGTAGGAGGGAAGGAGGGGTGTGAGTAAGGGGAGAGAGGGGGCGAGTGAAGGGGAAGGGAACTGAGGGGGAGGTGAACGAGTGAGAGGAGGAAGAGGGGTGAGGGTGAGGGAGGGGGAGAAGGGGCCGAGTGAGGGAGGAGAGAGGGAGCGAGTAAGGGGGACGAGACAGAGCAAGAAATTAGACCGGACCCGACAAAAATTGGACTGTCAGACGGGAATAGGCAGAAGGGAGGCCTGAATTCTGTGGGACTTTTCAGGAGAGGCCAGGAAATGAACCATCCATCTCCCCTGCAACGCCCGGTGAGGGAGAGGGGGAGTGGAGGGAAGGGGAGAGAAACTGGGGGAGTGGAGAGGGGAGAGGGAGAAAACTAGAGAGGAGTATGAGGAAGCTGGAGAGAGGGAGAGAGAGTGAGAGAGAGGGGGGGGGGAATGGGGGAAATGAGGGAAACTTTATGGTAAACGAGATGAAAAGAGAGAGGAAAAATAAGGGAAAAAGAGTGGAAACGAAGAGGACCAGAAGAGCTTGTAACAGGAGCCAAATTAAAAGGGACGGGAGTTGTGAAAACGAAAGAGAGAGAGAGAGAGAGAGAGAGAGAGCTTCAACATCAAGTTTCTTTAGCTGCATGAAACGTTCCGTACTTCAGCTTGTGTAAAGTATATATCTGTTTCTTAGATCTTTTCTTTTTCATTGTTCCTTTTTTTTTTTTTTTTCCTACGGTTGTGCATAGGTTTATAGTTTACGTGTGTGTCTATTTCCTGTTTTCTCTTTCATTTTTTTTTTTTTTTTCATTCGGTTTCTGTGTTCCATCAGATATACCTTAGTTTGTGGAAGGTTCATTATTTTCCTGTATCGCTGTCTTCTTTTTCCTTTTTCCTATTTTTTTCTTTTTTTGCAAAACCAAAGTGCCCCTCCACTGATCACTTTTTGATATTCGTGATGCCGGGAGAGGTAGAACAACTTTAAAACTTACTCTAAAGCAAAATTGCAAACTCGGCGGCAAAAGAGAAGGAACAACAAAGAATGCATCTCAGGCAACGTAACACAGTGGGATCCAAATACAAAGCCGCAACACACGAGGCTAAATTAACACTTTGCCTCCTCGTATATCTCTCGGCTGAAGAGAATAGATTATACTCAGCCATAGTATAATTTTTTAATAATCAGGATCAGGACACAAAAAGAAGCACAGAACAACACAAAAAAGGAAGTAAATGCAAAAGTAATGTATCAGGAAAAGAGAAGAGCACAAAAACAATAGGACAAAAGAAAAACAAGGTACCAGGAAGCCAGGACAATACAAAAACAGTAGGACAATACAAGTACAAGGTACTAGGAAGTCAGAGCAACACAAAAACAGTAGAACAAGACAAAAACAAAGTAACAGGAAACCAGAACAGCATGAGAACAATAGGACAAAACAAAATCAAAGTAACAGGAAGCCAGGGCAACACAAAAACAATAGAACAACACAAAAACAAAGTAGGAAGAGGTGAGGGCAACACATAAGAAAAGGGGGGATGGGTAGGGTGACAGGAGGGGCGGGCGACACCATCCACCTGAGTAACATGCCCCCGAGGACTCATTATGAAGAATTACCTCTCATCCCTGCCCTCCTGCCCCCACACCATCCTTCTCTCCATCCCTTCCTAGGCCTCTCCTCCTCCTTCCCCCTCTGTCCTTCTCCTCACACCTATCCCATTCGCCATCCCCCCATAGGCCTGTCTTCCCTACACCTGTTCTTTTTCATATAACTATCCCAATCCTCTTCCCTCCATGTTATTTTTTATTTAGTGTTTTTTCCTCTCCTTCGTTACACCTATTCAACCCTCCATATAGGCCCTACCTTTCCTTTTTTTCCCTCTTCTCCCGACACCTCCATCCTTCCGTGTTCCTCCTTGCATGTTCCTCTTCCCTCGTTGAATTTTCCTCGCTCAATATTCTCCTTCCTTCTCCCTTTTCTTCCCTCCAATCTTCCTCTTTCTTCCATCTTCCTCGTTGTCTTACCTGAGGTCAGGACTGCTCTCAGTATCAAGGGCGAGGGGGAAGACTCACGATTTTCTATTTTCCATAAGACGCCAATCTTTTCCTGACTTCCTTGGCCTTTTTACTCTCTCTCTCTCTCTCTCTCTCTCTCTCTCTCTCTCTCTCTCTCTCTCTCTCTCTCTCTCTCTCTCTCTCTCTCTCTCATTTCTTTCACCAGCGGCATTGCAATATATCTCGCCATGTTACTCCTCTTGCACTTTCTCTTTTCTTCTTCTCTTTTTCTCCTCTCTTTCTCTCGTCTCCTTCTCTCATCTCTTTCCAAATTCTCGTACATCCTCTCATATCTTATCTCTCTCCTGATGCTCTTCTATCCTCACTTATCTTCTTTCCTCTCTCATACGGCATTGCAATATTCTTACCATGTCACCTACCACATAATCTCTCTCTCTCTCTCTCTCTCTCTCTCTCTCTCTCTCTCTCTCTCTCTCTCTCTCTCTCTCTCTCTCAGCCTAGCAATATTTCTCGCCATGTCACCTAAGTCTTGTTGGACCCTTGATTTCTAATGCAAATACCGTAGCTCTCTCTCTCTCTCTCTCTCTCTCTCTCTCTCTCTCTCTCTCTCTCAGTATCCGTTTTTGGCTCTTTGACACGGCGACACTCATTATACGAGAAAATTCGTGGGAGAGAGAGAGAGAGAAAAAAAAAATTAGGAATAAAGTTGTAGAAATTAGAAGCTAGGGAGGAAAAAATATTTAGAATTGTGTAGTTGCGTCACGGAATTAGAGAATAGTGCGTAAAAGCCTGAGGGAGAGAGAGAGAGAGAGAGAGAGAGAGAGGTGGAGGGGGGTAGGAGTGCGTAATATATGTTTGCTTCATGACGAATTAGCCAAAGTGGAATATTGTGCGTAATTACTTAAGGACAAAACACACACATTCTCTCTCTCTCTCTCTCTCTCTCTCTCTCTCTCTCTCACACACACACACACACACACACACACACACACACGAGTAAATGTTTGCCGTGTGACGCAGTTTCCGCGTATTCCAATATTTTCCTTTGCGCTTTTCCCGTTTGTTTGTTTTTGGAGTAGACGGAAAATGTGCGTTCGTACTGAAGACACGCGGCTTTGTTTACGTTTCGGGGGTGACTTCGCTTTCTTGTTTGTAGATTGTGTGTGGTTGTTTATTACGTAGTTTGACGTTTGTTTATGGATTTTGTTTGATGAAGAAGAAAGTAGAATTTGCGATAGTAAATATGCCAGTGGTTGGTATTGTGGGATTGGTGGTTGAAACAGTAATAGAGGGAATATTAATACTGCCACCGAGTAGTAGTAGTAGTATATTCTTTACTGTAGTACCAGAAGTTATACAAGTAATAACAATAATAATAATAATAATAATAATAATAATAAATGCAAAGTCCCTTAAAGTACCCCTTCCCTCATCGTTTGCTTTAGTTCCAGCGACCTTCCCTTCTCTCTGCTACTACAGGAGAACTCTATTGAAGGTGATAGTTCCGGCCAGCCATTGCCCTCTAAACCTACTTTATCTCCTTTCTCTCTCTCTCTCTCTCTCTCTCTCTCTCTCTCTCTCTCTCTCTCTCTCTCATCACATTTCTCTTGCCGTCTTCTATTATTCCCTTTTTTATATCTTCATTCCCTCTCGCTCACATTCTTCCCCGTTTATCATTTCTCGCCATCTCCCCCCACCCCTTCCCTTCCTCTCCCTCTTTCTTCTCTTTATATCTTGTGTATAACTTTCCTCTTACAATCTCCCTTTATTCCTCTTTCATTTTCTCTTCACGCACTCTTACAGGTTTTGATTTTCCTCTCTTGGCTTTCCTATTCGTTTTGCTACTCTTTTCTAACATTTCTTTTATTGGGTAGCTTTGTTTTTTTTTATTAACTTTTCTAACTATTAATTATACGCATTTTTCTCAGGATATGAGACCTTGTTAATTTCCTTTTCTTTTCATATCGTCACCTTTCCACAGGGTCTGCATTAATTTTTCTTTCTCCATTTTTTCTGTTTATGTTCCTCCTCTGCCTCCTCTACCACTATACTATCTTTCCCTTCACCAGCCACCACTACCACCACTTTTTCCTCCTCCTCCTCCTCCTCTGCTCCCCGAAGAACCATCCACTAAACTCCAAACAAGTTGAAGGCGTTAGTCATGCTGGAACAATTCCTCACTCGTTCGGGAGATTGGCTAGGGCCTCCCTCCTCTCTGCTGTGCTAGCCTTTTCTTATTGTTTTTTATTTCTTTGGAGGTTTTGTCATGTCGAGAAATGATAATGCGTCTCGAAGTTTGAATTATAATTAGTATACATTATAGCCTATATATATTTACAATTTTATTATTATTATTATTATTATTATTATTATTATTATATTATTATTGTTATTATTATTATTATTTATTGTCAGGAACTCGTTGAATATTGTGTGAATATTAGATAGCTATGTTGATTCGGTGATATTACCTTTTAGTATTGAAATTACGGAAGTTATTTAATTTACTCAATCACAAGCAGTGCAAAATATTAATTGAACCACGTGTGTCATTTCTAATATTAATGAGAGGAGTGGTTGTTTTCATATTAGCTCAGTTTTTGATTAACATATATATGCGTTTTTTTTTGGGGGGGGGTAATTAGATGGAATGCATATCATAGTAACGCGTAATTATTTTGATAAATTAATTTTTATTTTAAAATCAGATGATTCAGAAGTACATAAAATTTTTCATTAATCAGTATAGGCTTTGTATCAATGGTATTCAAAGCTCCCCGGGAGAGAAGTAACTGATAAAGTAAAAAATACGTGAATAAATTAGTAAATAATCTTAAATTGAAGCGGTCGAGAAACAGTCCCGATTACAAATACGTTATCTCAAAACAATCCCATTACAAGTACATTATCTCAAACAATCCCATTCCTCCCTCAGCCATCACCAGTATCTCTCACCGTCTCTCCGTGTCTCTCAGCCCCCGTTTTTCCCCCTCCATCCCCGCCATGTTTCTTCCCTACCTCCAAATCTCATTAGTGTTCGTAATACGGCAAGTTTGGGGCCGAAATTTGGGGTAAACTTGTTCCTGGGAGTGACAGAGTAAATCCCCTGACGGAGACGGATGGGGACTCAAGCGCCTCAGTGTTATATCAGGTGAGCCTTGCTGGGAGGGAGGAGAGAAGAAAGGAGAGGAGAGGAGAGAAGAGGAAAGGAAGGGAAAGGGAATAATGGAAAACGAGAGGAGAGAATGAGAGAGAGGATGGAAGAGGAAAGAGAGTAGGAGAGAGGTTGAGAAAAGAAAAAAAAAAATTGTCGAGCGTTTAGTATTATGAGGCCAGCTTTGAGGAGGATTGAGAAAGATAAGGTAGAAATAGGAGAGGAGAGAGGAAGGGACAAGATAGGAGAGAAGGGGAGACAGGAGAGAAGAGAGAGGATGGAACAAGAGAGAGGATAAGAAAAAAAATTGTTTAACATTCCCAGTGTTTGGAGGAAGAGACGAGTGGACAGAGGTAACTGAGAGAGAAGGTCGAAGGAGAGAGAATTAGGGTGAGGAGAGGAGAGGAAGTGACTGAATTGAGGATAGGTGGATGGAAGAAGTGTGAGAAAGTGTGTGAAGAGTCTAGCAGGTAAAACTTGGAGGGTGAAGGACAGGAGAGGAAGTAACATGAGAGAGGATAGAAAGGAGAAAGTGAGAGAGAAGAGGAGCCAATAAATGATGAGATGATAGAGCAGGAAGAGGATAGGAGAGGATAGGGAAAGTGAGAGTATGAGAGGACAGGAGTAAATGTGATGAGGAGATAGGAGATAGTGATGATGATAGGAGAACGGTAAGTGATGATATGAAAGGATTGGTGGAACTGATAAGAAAAGAGAGTGAAGTGAAATTAATCTAAGAAAGTCTAATCTGAAGAGAAGAACAGGACGATAGAAAAAAAAAAACTACTGTATTGTAAGAATTTTGAAATTAAATATAACAGCGTTTGGATAGTTACATAAACCCTGTATGATTAGGATTTTAATTGTGAATATACATTAATTAGGATTCGGTCATTGACATGTGCAAATAGCGGTTATTTAAATATTAAGTTATTTATGTTATTTATTTTTATATTCATCTCTGATGCAAGGACTTGTGCTTTTCGTATAAATTTATGCATCTCATAGGGATTAATTTTAGATATTTTGTGCATATTTTATTTTAATGATTTCTTTTAGTATTGTGTGTGATGTGGTTTGGTGTTTGGGTATTCGTGATATATAATGGTTTCTCTTCATTATATGTTTTATGTATATTTATAATTTTCACCGCTTCTTTTAGCGTTCGTGTGCTGTGATGCTATGTGGGTTAGTTTTTCTCTCGGTATTCGCTATATAGTCGTTCTTTCGTTATTCGCTATTTACCATGTCTTTCCTTATTCGCTGTTTAGCATTTCTTTCGTTCGCTATGTATAATTTATTTCGTTCTTCGCTAAGTTAAATGGTTTCTTTATTCGGCTACTCATGATTTACTTCTTAGATAATGGATACGGACCTGTACTACCGTCTTCCCTTTCTTAAAACCTGCGTACTGTTATTTATGGTTCTTTTACGCCCTCTAGTTTGAAATAAGGAAGAGGGGAAGCGGCGTCGACTGCCTTAATTCACTCCTGTCAAACACCATCAGTAGCGCAGGGGAGGAGGCAGTGGTGGTGGTGGTGGTGATTCTGGTGATGATGATTAGTGGTGATGGTGGTTGTGGTGGTGATAGTGGTGAGAATGGTGGTGATGGGGAAGGTGTGGATGGTGGTATTGGTGATAGTGAGGATTTTAATGGATATTAGTGGTGGTAATGATGGTTGAAATTATGGTGATGTTTATAGCAGTGGTGATGGAAAGTGATAGAAATGGTGCTGATGTATGGTGTGTCATGAATGAGGGTGGTGACTGGTTTTATTTTCTTTTTTTTTCGTAGTTCTGGTGATGGCAATAGTTAAAGTAAAAATAATGACAAAGAGTGCTCATAATAGTAATATTAGTTGGTGGGGATGGCGTTAATAGTAAAAGTTATGGTGTAGGGAAAAAAATAACAGTACCTTTACTGGCACTGGGATTGAGGTCGAGAGGATGATGGTTACTGTATTAGCGACAGTGACAGTGATAGCAGTGACGGTAATGTCTGTAGGAGAATGACAGACACAGTATCTCTAGTAGTAGGAGTGGGGGTGGCAGTGATAACAGTGATCTCTTTCGTGTTATTGATTGCCAGAGTGAGTTATGACGCGTTGAGTGTACTGATGACAGATGTGACGGCGTGGTGTGTGTACCAATCTGTGCGTGGGTGTGTGCGTCAATATGCGTGGGTGGGTGAGCTTGTGTGCGTGGCTGCCTTCACGTTCACCAGCAATGATAAACAAAACGAGAATCGCCCGAAACCACGCACTGGACGACCTTCCTCTCGCAAACCCATTCTTCCCTTATATGCCTTTGAGTGCTTAAACTTAAGTTAAGGTCTTTGCAACTGCTTGTTTGCGTGCAGTTTGAGAGAGGACAGAGTGGCATGGAACCAGTTCGTTTGTGGCCACCTCCTACGGGATTAAGCGACTGGTTATAGATGAATAGATAAATAGATAGGCAGATGGATGGATGAATAAACAGACAGATAGAAGGGTCGTCATTGTAGAGGGTAGGGTGGTTGGTGAGGGAGGAGGAAGAAATAAAGGTCGTTGGTGTAGGGGATGGTTGGTACTCATGGTCGTCATTGTAAAGGTCGTGGGTGGGGGGGGGGGAAGGAAGGGTGGAAGAGTGAGGGAGGGAGGGCGGCGAGGCGAGATTAGAGGGTAGGGGAAGCAGGAGGAAGACACACCTAGCTCTCTTAGCAAGTCGTAACCATTAATAGGACAGTAGTTATTAGCAGGATAGGGGTGGAGGGGCGCTGGGGAGGAGGGAGGAAAGAGTGGGCCTGAAGAGGGAAGCATGGGAGGGAGGTAAAGAGGGAAAAGAGGAATGGAGGGGGAGAGGAATTGTAGAGAAGGGGAAAGAGGAGTTGGGAATAGGATTGAAGTGGGAAAGAAGGAAAGGGAAAGGAAGGAGGAAGATATGATGAAGAAGGCAGGAAGGAATTGAGGAGAAGATGGCGAGAAAGGAAGGAAGGGAAGGAGAGATAATAAAGCGGGGAAAGAGAGGGAGAAGAGAGTGTGTGTGTGTGAGTACAGATGGGTGTCAGTGGATGTATATGGGCAGGTTTGAGTTATGGTCGCTAGGCAGGTATGTGTAAGCCAGGTGTGTGTGTGTGTGTGTAAAAATAACACACTAGTCGCTGTTTCCATTTCTGTCTGATTTTGTCGCGGTTGATTAAAATTAGGACAAGGTATATCTAGAAAGAGTAGGGAGCAGAGGAATAGAGTCATATATCTAAGCGAAGTTGTTGTGGGATCTTGAGTCGTATTATTTCAAGTTCGGACGCTCCTTACCACCTCTTCTTTACCTGTTTATTTTTGTTTATGGGACCGTAATATTCGTTTGTATTTTATTTGTGTGAATTATATGAATATTAAGAAAGATGCACGTAGATTATAAGAGATTTAAGATTTGCCTCTCCATATAGCCTGTCAGATCTTGCCCCACCTCTGTTCCATGATATTTCTTACTTGCTGCCTGTAGATGGTATTTAACGGGGAAAGTCCAGTGTTGTTAGTTGGTTATTGATAGGATGTAGAGTTCTCACAGACCCCCCCCCCCCCCATCTCTCTCTCTCTCTCTCTCTCTCTCTCCCTCTCTCCTCCCCATCCACATTTTCAAGCCTATGTAACACCCTCCTTCCTTAACACCAGCTGAAGTCTCTCACCCCCCCCCCTCTCTCTCTCCCCCATCCATTACCCCCAGGATAAAACTCGCACATTTTAAAAACACATAATGCAACCCGGAATTATTAGACGCGTGATCCATGGCCCGGATTATGGAGCAATCCTTTAATTCTTTAAGGCTGCTTAATGGGTGATATTCTTTTCTCCCCGCGATGATAAAACATGATAAATGCGGGAAAGTTTGTGGAAGTTAGTTAACGATAACTAGTCTTAAAAAGTTTCCCCCTCCCTCTCTCTCCCTCCCAGAAAGCTTGAAGGCCTGCGGGAGGAGAAGAAGAAGAAGGGGGTGCCTCTCCTCCTCCCTCATGTCCACATGTACTCCTCCTCTGCCATCTTGTCGCAGTCACTAAAGCTTTCTGCGTCCCTTTATGTCATTACCTTGAAGTACTTAATCTCTTATTCAGTGACGTTTTGTTTTTTCACTTTGTAACGGACGATTTTCTTCATATTAAAAGAAATTTTCCGAACTGGAAGGGTTCAACACAGCATTCTTCAACCCCTCATTAGTAGAGGTCCATCCTGACCTAAGTAAAACCATCACGTAGTATAGCCTAAGCACGCTAAAGATAACGTTACCGAATTGATTTTCATCGCAAATTACTTCCATAATCGAAACTATAGGGATTAGAGCTGATTGTTCATCCGTGCAAGGCATATCAATCTGAAAAATAATTCCATAACGTCTTTGGAGTACTGTAATCTTAGGTAAATGTATACGGAATAAAAGATGCATGTATTTTTATATATTCCAACTTTAAGTATCTTGTAGACATTTCAGCGAGTATGATCACTTCTTTTTGCTTATTCTGAAGTGCTGTTTGTTTTATCTGGCGTTAATAATCGTGGGTCGGCGGGGAAGGACTGGGGTGAGGGTTATCAGTAGCGGCGGATGCTTGTGTTATGTCCTAGGCGAGTAGTCACATCAGGCGTTTCTAGATAATGGTCTGATTGTTTGTACGTGACAGGAATCTTGTAGGAGTTAAATTTGGCCCCAGCACCATCTCCTGGTTGACGTCTCTTGTAGGCAAATATGAATAAAATTGTTTGTTACTGAATAGAAAAAAAAAAAAAAGAATCTCGTGGGTTAACCAGAATTAGAAACTTTTAACTCCAAATTGTTACCAAAATCATCCCGTATAAATTGCCAAAGTGCATCCCCCAAGTTGCTGGGTAAATCGGAATCACTTTCAACCCACAAACAGCTAGCATTTCATTCAAACAAAATCTCCTGCTACATGTGATGAGGGTGCGAGGGATCAAGTTAGATAGACTTACAGATATAGTACATTCACCTCCCTGGCTTGTTGTTCTGCCTCTCATCTTTCTTTGGTCCCTCAGTTGTCTTTCTTTTCGTCATTCTCCTTTTCCTCCCATCTCTTGAGTGTAGTGAATAGGTATTTTTCTTTAGCCATCATTCACAGTACTTCATCGTCTTGGATTGTGCAGTTGTATTATTCTTCTCGCCCTCTCCGTTCTTCCCTTGTGCTTCATAAACTCAGTAAGCACGTAGGAATATTTTTGTATCTTCCTGTATGTCTTACGCGTGATTTCTTTCCTGGCCTTGAGTTGTTGTTCACCCTTTCTCTTATTTTTCCCTGTCTTCCTTATTTTACTTCCTCTCTCCCTTACCTCGTTCTCTGCCACCTCACCAGTGTACGTATAAGGATATTTTTTTGGATCTTTATCAGTTTTTCGTTATTTCTATTCAGACTTTTAGTTGGTTTTCGCCTACCTCTCTTTTTTTTTTTTCCCGTCCTCTCTTTTTTCCTGTCTCTCTTGTTTCTCCTCGTCTCCTTTATTCGAAAAAGATAGAAGGGTATTTTTTTCTTTTATCAGTCGTACATGTTACTTTATTTTTTCCTCTCTCTGCTAAGGCGGTCTAGAGGGCGCAGTCTGTCATTTCCTTCTCTCTCGGTGGTGTGAGAGAGAGAGAGAGAGAGAGAGAGAGCGAAGTTTATATGAAGAGGAGGAAGGCGACAGATAGAGAGGGCGTATAAGAGAGTAAAGGAGAGCAGAGGGGTATAGAGAGAGAGAGAGGAAAGAGCAGGCTGAAGAGAGGAGGAGGAGGTTGGAGAGAGAGAGAGAGAGAGAGAGAGGTGGGGTGAAGGGATGAAATGATAGAAAGATGGGTATAAAACTGCGTATATGTAAGGGAGAGAGAGAGAGAGAGAGGTGAAATGATAGAAAGATAAGTATAAAACTGCGTATGTGTACGAGAGAGAGAGAGAGAGAGAGGTTGGACGCGCCCCCTTGCCCTATCCTCCCCCCCCCTCCTCTCGCTCTCTCTCTCTCCGGGCCGCACCAAACCCGCGGCACAAAATGGGTGGCAGTGTGAGGTGGCGGTGGCGGTGGTGGCTTCTCCTCCTCCCAGCCGCCATTCCGCCGCCTCCGCCGCCGCCGCCAACTCTTGCCATTGCGTGGAATATTAACAGAATTTTAATTATTTTTTTGCTTTCCCATTATTTTTCCCAATTTTCGTTTGGACTTAGATTTTTAGAGATTAAGTGGCAAGGTGCATGTATATATATATTTTTTTGCAGTCTCTGTGATTTTTTTTTTTCGTTTTGTCTGCTAGCGCGTACAATATATCCTCCCCGCCCCCGATTTTTTTTTTTCTTTTTATGCCCGTTTTTTTCACATCTTCATTCCGACTTTGATCTTGAGAGACGTTCGATCCATGAATGCGTTGTTGATGGTCTTTGTGGAGTTTTTTCGATGGTCCATTAATTTCTCCTTCGCTTGTGTATTGCTTGATTTTTTTTCCCCATTTTAGTGATCAGACTTAGAATCACAGATAAAATCGCAGTTTTTTATTCAGTATTTATTGTTTTATGGTGTGTGGATGTGCAATGAGGTTCGTCAGTTCCGTAGTTTAGATTTGTGAGGAAGCTACGACTCTGCTTCTTTTTAACAAGGCTATGAATAATTAATGGGAATGATAAAATGCTTATAAAAAATCGAAAGGTCCACGCTAGATATACCCGCTAACGTTGTGCTCCCATTTTCGAATCCACTGTGTTACTGACGGAAATTCTGGACTGCGTTTTATCTAGCATTTGCCTTTATAATTCACTCTTTGCCTTGGACTTTTTTTTTTTTTTTTTTTTTGACGAGGACAATCGTTCACCAATAATCACCTTCAAATTAGACATATCCCTGGCTGAGGTTAATGTATTTTAAATGTAACTACTTATTTATTTTATTTATTTATTGTAGTCCATTCTTATTATTATTATTATTATTATTATTATTTTTTTGTTATGAACGCGACCTACTAACTTCCAAATATTAGGGTAAATTAATTTTTCACAACGCTTTGACTCATTTATTTTCTTGAAGAACAGAAAATAATTGTAAGTCTGTTTGCTATGTAGTTATTTTCATTTCATCCAGTCTTTTTTTTTTTAACGACCGTCTTTGCCGAATATTTTTTAGGCGATTTTGTGATAAGGCAATAAATTTTCACCTCGAATTTCACATCCAAATATTTGTCAGCGATCCTTCCTTGCATTATATTACGAACACCAGTTAAACTCACCTACCCAGAGCACAGATTGTACTGTATGTATGTATTTATTATTTGCTGATCCCTAGTTATATTTAGTTTATATTTACCGGTAGTTTAAGGGAGATTTATCGAACTGAGGGAGGTTAGATATAGCCTTCTCTTTCACTGCCATACATCTCCTTGAAACTAAAGAAAAAATTATCTTTATTTTGGAAGATTAAAAATTATATATCTGCCCTCGGGGTGAAGAAATTGGTAATATTCGTATATCTGTGCATCACAAACTATTTTATATCCTACTAATCTTAGACGATTCTTTTAGCTCGAGAAATTCAGACGTCTATAATTTCAATTAGGCTTAAACCAGGCGATTTTATGTATCTCTGAAGGGATTTATAATTGTGCAGGGATTAATTAAGGCTGCGTCTAACCCTATTGGTAAAAAAATCTCCCCTTGGTTTAATAAAATCGTCTAGTGAGAGCTGGAATAAAATAACGAAAATCACTTCTAATGTGGTCAAAAATATCCCGTACTTGTATAATCTGTGGCCGAAAATTAGAAACAGCGGTATATGCCAGCCAACGCCAAGTACTTTTATTTTTAGTTATATTTTGTATATTAAACCTTTGAGTTCGTGTGACGTCCTTCTTGTTTTATTCCCTTTACTACCAGACGATTTTATTCTTTAGAAAGGCCTGAGTTAGTGAAAGGATTTATTAAGTCTTTATCTAACCCCTCCTCCAGTTCAAAGCGTCATAAGATGGCAAAAATAGTATGAAAAATAAAATGAAAAAGATGTCCCCAAGCTCAGAGGGCCAACTGACATTCTGGACATTCTGACATTTGTTTTTTATTTATGTGTGATCCATGCTTTGTTATAATTTATGAGGTTTGTAATAATTGTGATAATTTTTTATAATAAGATTTCCGACTGCTCTTACCCTTGCTTATTTCCTCTTTAAATTAGTACAAAATAATTATAATAGTATCAGAGCAGTAAGTACTTCTGTTATACTTCTAATTCTTTGTGTATGATCCACTTTTCACATTATTACGACCGCCGATCACTGATATTCTGACTGCGCTTTTTCTTGTCTTTTCTCGCTGCAGATAAGTACATAGCATTGATGATAATAATAATAATAATGATAATAATAATGATACGTGAATGACACGTATAACAACAACAACAACAACTACAGTAATAATAATAATGGTAGTAATAATAATAATAATAATAACAGTAATAATAATAATAATAATAATAACAGTAATAATAATAATAATAATAATAACAACAACAACAACAACAACAACTACGTAAATGCCACGTATGAACTTCATTTATATTTATTTGCATATTATGATCCCTCCATCCCCTTATTACGACCACCACTCACCAATCCCTTTACATTCCCTGGTGTATTTTCCGCCAATGATCGCAGTCTGGGATGGACGCTGAATATCATCGGGCTGAGGTTAGGGTCGCTTGCATTTCCTATGTCTGTTTCAGCTATACTCCTTTTACACTAACTTGTCCTAAAACTACTATTTTTCCATCTTGAACGCGCTGAGTTGTAGCAGTACATGGACACTGGATTATCATTCTTGTTACGAAGAAGTTCTGTGGAAGGGATGTAGAGCCGTAGCATTGTCCTTCTCTGCCACTGAACTGTGTGAAGTAAGCTGTAAATGGACGAAAATTTTGGCCAAGTTAAGACGAAAAAAATATAGATTACGTCATTTTAAATTTATTCTCTCTGCCACCCGACCATGTGTAGTGAAATCGGTTCCAGTAGTTTCTCCTAAGCTTAATAAAATCGCCTGAAGATGGCAAGAAGGAAATACGGGAGACGTCGCGATTGAGAACGCCAGAAGCAGACTCCATCTTGAGAAATTCTTGCGGTAACTATTAATATTATTATTTTTTTTTTCAACTGAGGAATGGAGTCTCGTCGTCTGAAGTTAAATTATAAAACACAGTATCTCATTTTCCTATCTCTCATTTTCTTAAAAGATATTGTAATTATTGTCACGGAAGAATTTGATATTTTTCCTACACCGCAGGCTAATTTGTGACCGATATTTCTGTATCCTCCAAATAAAAAAAGATTTACGGCAGTCAGTGAATAATTTTGTGTTAGTATTTGGACACGATATGTATAATTCTTCTTGTTCTCTGTATCGAAAATATTAAAGTACCGATTTTTTTGTCTTTATTCATTTATTTATTTATTGGTATATTTTTGAGGGACGGGTAGAGGGAACTACACTTCAGAATTTGTCTTAATAGAAAAAAATATATTTTTTAAACCAAAAATTTTTACCGCCAGTTATATGAAACACACACACACACACACACACACACACACACACACACACACACACACACACACACACACACACACACACACAGCAGCAGACCTCCCGCCAGTGCTCGGTGGCCCCAAGATAGATCGTGTATAGCGGTGATCTATATCCATGTGTTGAATATTAAATCAAGATATATGCCTCGTTTATTGCAGCAGTGCTAGGCGATAAATCTGGGCAATATTTATCAGTTGAGGAGTATAGCGAATATGGATGGCCTAGCAAGGTTGTGTTTTATGGTTATATCAAGGTTGGGGCCACTTCAGTACGGTGACGTGTTTTTTTCTGGTTTGATTTTTTTTTTGGTGGCTTTTTTTAAGGGGGGAAAAGGGGGTTAATTTTTGCTGCTAACTGGGTGATTTTGTCATTCATGTTAGGGAAGGTGTTAATGGAGGCAATTTTTACCCATTTTTTATAATAATGTACTTTATATTTCATGTTCATTTATGTATTTTTATTTGTGCATTCTATTTCATCGTTTATCTGTTCATTTATTCATGCTACCAGACGATTTTATTCAGCTCTTGTGGTGAGGGGGTTAAAGGAGGCTCTATATAAGCCCTCCAAATATCTCTACAGCTGAATAAAATCGTCTGGAGATAATAAGAGCAAATTATTTAAAATATTATTGAAGTGGGGAAGTTTATTTTTAAGAGAATCCTTTGGCTTATTATGCTTTGATATCTTTTAGGAAATTTAAGTCATGGCGTCTTGTTTTTTGTTCTTGGGTAATGGTGTGATATGGATTAGGGTTATGGTCTCTCTCTCTCTCTCTCTCTCTCTCTCTCTCTCTCTCTCTCTCTCTCTCTCTCTCATCCTGTCCTTCAAAGAGAGTAATATCATGCCATTCTCTCACGAAACCCTAATGTAATAAAGGTAATAAGGTCACACGACAAAACAGACTTTCTTCCTCAGGACAAGTAGTTTTTTTTTGTCTACTTATTTACTTATTTTACTGCCCCTGAAAATTGTTGTTAGTTAATGCAGTATTAAGCTCATAGATGTGCTGAAAAAAGCTCCATATTGCTCACTTGTATTTCTTATATAAAATGTAAAATTGCCTAAATGTATATATAGTGCATAAATATGTTGAAAAGGATGTTGCTTAATGCTCGATCTTATTTCTTTGGTAAATGTAAGAAAATATAAAGGCCATGAAATGAATAAATAAGGATGAACAGGCTGAATAATTTTGCATATTTCTCACTCTGATTTTTTGGACACATTGGTTAGAATATAAGTGTGTGTGTGTGTGTGTGTGTGTGTGTGTGTGTGTGTGTGTGTGTGTGTGTGTGGGGCGAGAGAACTGTCACTGTGTTACTACCATTGTGTTAGCATCGATTACGAGGGGTTGGGAGGCTAGTGAATTGTTAATATTATCGACAGCGCCACCCCACATGCTTGCTTGTGCTTGGTTCTCGCTCACTGATCTTGAGAGAGAGAGAGAGAGAGAGAGAGAGAGAGAGAGAGAGAGAGAGAGAAATAAGAGCCTGCATGACGGGTGAGGTGCAAAACGAAGCGCAAGTTGCCGTTTTTTATTTTCGTTTTTTTTTTTTTAGGTTCAAAATATATGACATGGCAAAACTTAATTATGGCAAGACAAAGCGACAGGCGGGAGTTTATGGTAGCGTGGAGGGACGGAGAGGAAGAGGGAGGGGAGGGAGAGAGAGAGGAAGAGGGAGTAGGGGGAGAGGAAAGACGAGGGAGAGGGAGGAAATGGAAAGGGAGGGAGAACATGGGGAGACGAGGGAGGGAAGAGGGAGTTTGATGAAGAGGGGAGAAAAAGTGGAAGGGGAGGGAGGAAAGAGGGTGAAAAGAGGAAGGGAATAGAAGGGAGAGAGGAAATGAGGAATTGGAGAGGACGAGGAAGAAGGGAAGAATATTAAGAAATGAGCCAATTGGAAGAAGTGTTGACAAAAGAGAGAGAGAAGTTGAAAAGAGGGAGTTGAGTGGGGGAGAAGATGGGAGAATGGGAAATTAAGAAAAAAGAGGGGGCGATGAGAAAATAAGCAGTGAAAAGAGAGAGAGAGAGAGAGGAAACAGAAGCGGAAGAGGGAGGAAAGGAGGAGGAGACGTCAGAAATAGACATGGAGGTAGGAAAGAGAAGAGAGAAAAGGGGAGAGAGCGTCAGATAATAGACAGGGAGGAGAGTGAAGAGAAAGGGGAGAGAGAATGTCAGAAAGTAAAGGCACGGTAGGAGGAAAGAGAAGAGAGAAAGCGGGGAGAGAGCGTCAGAAAATAGACAGAAAGGGAGGAAAGAGAAGAGAGAAAGCGGGGAGAGAGCGTCAGAAAATAGACAGAGAGGGAGGAAAGAGAAGAGAGAAAGGGGGGGAGAGAAAGGGTGAGAGACCGTCAGGCAAGGCAGGCCATCTCCCTCCCCTGAATTGATGGCGTTATGTCCAGAGCAGCGGAATCCATTTGTGGCGCTACTCTGTCCATTCCATAGCCAGACCAACGCGTCCCACTTGCAACGCACCCTTGCAACCTTCCGTCAGTGCATGCAACAATGAAAAATGTGGGGCAAAAATTGGTGGGGATATTTTCGATTAGTGGGGTGCTAAGAATGTAGTGGGAGTATCGATTGCCATGTCTTTTGCAACATTCCTTCGGTGCATGCAATAGTGAATGATGGTACCAAAAACCTGTAGGATACCGGTATTTTTTATTGGAAGATTGTTAAGAATTGTGTGTGTGTGTGTGTGTGTGTGTGTGCGCGCGCGCATTTAAGAAAGTGTACCTCTGTGGTATGTTTCTTGAAGGATCCTTTTTTGCCGTCATTTGTATGTTTAAAGAAATTTCGTTCCCGTACATTCACTGATAACAGTTAAAAAAGCCTCATATCATTTTCTTTCCTTGCTGACTAGGAAGGGGCATCTGTCATAAACAAGACTTACAAAAAAAAAATGCTCATTGATAATGTTGCAATTTGATGTGAATAGAAGATGGGATGGAGGGGGAAGAGTAAGGGAAAGGAGGGATAGGAAGAGGGGGGAAGGAGAAATGGGAAGGGGGAGGGTGATAGGAGGGGAGGGGAATATGGGAGAGAGTGGGACAGGGAATTGTGTCTGAGATCTCTTAAATCTCACACGATCAACTCTCAACACGTGAAGTTTCTTGTGGCAATCATAAATTCCTTGAAATCTTAAGAAGGGGCAAGAATGAGTTTCGGTGGATCGAGCTGCTTCAAGTGCTGGACATTGATTCTAGGCATTGATTCTGGGCATTGATTCTTCGTGCGGGGCTTGTCTGGGATACTTGGCTCCTCTTGTGTGTCCCAGTACCCCACATTTCTCAAGTATCGAGGTGTAATTTGGTTTTCTGAAAGTGCTTATTCGCTTCTTTGTGATTACAGTGGCTTCTTTGTGGGTGTCTTGAGTTCCTCTCCTTTTTATTTTTATTTTTTGTGTGTGTGATATTGAATAATCTTTGAGTGAATACTTTTAAATTTAGAATAGTTTCTTTGTGAACACTTGAGCTTTTAATGATTGTGTGTGTGTGTGTGTGTGTGTGTGTGTAGAGGGGAAACTTTTGAACTTTGATTTAATTCTTTTTTGTGTCTTTTGAACTTTGAATAATTGTGGTTACTTTTAAATATCTTTTGTTGGTGAATATTCTGAACTAATTTTTTTCGTAGTTTTTTCTGGGCTTTGAATAATGTTTGGGAATATATTTTGAGTTTTTTCTTTCAATTATTTAGTTTTCCATTTCCATTTCATATCGTTAGTTAATCGTTTTTATATTGTGTCTTTTCTTATCATCGTTTTCCACTTTTTTTTATTATTTTTTTCACGTTATAATTGGTCGAAGGTTGGTGTTTGTTGTCTTTGTCTTTTGTTGTTTATAAATGTCTGTCGATTTTGATATCTACATTTTTCTCTCCTGTTTTTATTTGTATTTGTGTCTCCTGTTTTTATCTACATTTTCTCCTGTTTTTTATCTATATATATGTCTTGTTTTTATTTACATTTTCTCATGTTTTTATCGGTATTTGTGTCTCCTGTTTTTATCTACGTTTTCTGTTTTTATCTACGTTTTCTCCTGTTTTTATCTACATATTCTCCTGTTTTTATCTACATTTTCTCCGTTTTCATGTAGATTTTCTCCTGTTTTTATCTACATTTATTCTTGTTTTTATATTCATTTTCTCCTGTTTTTATCTAAATTCTGTTTTTATCTAAATTCTGTGTTTTTATCTACGTTTGTGTCTCCTGTTTTTTTTTTTTAATTTTCTCTTGTTTTTCCCTAAATTTTCTCCTGTTTTCATCTACGTTTTCTCCTGTTTTCATCTACGTTTTCTCCTGTTTTCATCTACATTTGTCGCCTGTTTTTATCTACATTTTCCACGTCTCCGAGCACAGCCGTAGGAATGTCGCTTCTTCTCTCCCCTCGCTCTTCATCTCCGCCCATTAAAAGTGGCCCGACTGTCAAGACAAAAATAAAAAGGAAAAATGTGTTGAAGAAAAAAAAAAATCCTGGCTCTGATTCTTGCCCATTCCTCATTGGCTCGAAGGGGAGGCTGGGGGGCGTGGCTTAAATCATGACGTCACTGGTTTGTTTTGAGTTACTCCATAACAACGAAGCCCTTTTGTTTTGTGTTTTGCCACCTCCAGACGATTTTGTTCACTTGAGACTCCAAGGGAAATCGTCTAGAAACAGTCTTCGTTGGTGCTATAAGGGTGTAGTTTTGTGACTGGAGGTTTTAATACAGTAAAAAAAATCACCCCCTCCCCCTTTTTTCTTCTTTTTATCTTGTGTCAAACTTGTATCTGGAAGTAAAAAATCGTGCGCACTCTTTTCTGGCTCCCCTCAGACGATTTTTGGTGCAGCCTTCCATCCTCTAAGGGTTACAGCCAGTCTCTATAATGAAAAATCTTTAGGACTTTGCTGTTCCTCTCCTTATTCGATTCTGTGCAACTTCAGATTAGCCACCTATCCTCCGTTCTCACTGATTTAACTTATTTCCACCCTGAGGAGAGAGACGATAAAAAAATAAATAAATAAATGATGAATAAATTGAACTGGATTATCAGCACTTATCAGGAAGGTGAATAAATTGGACTAGAGGGGGAATACATCTGTGAAGGGAGGCGCCACCAGCAACATGCCTTATCAGAAAATTGGGAAGGACTTACGGGTAGGCTTAGGCTGACGTAAGATTGAGTCATGGCGCCCCGGTTTCGCGTTGTTTTTTTAGGAGACTATTCTCGTGGGTTTAGGAGGCTCTAGTCATTCTCGTGGACTTAGGAGGCTGTGTAATCTTGTGGGCTTAGGAGGCTGTAATTCTTGTGGGCATAGGCGGTTTAATGCCTGTGGGCTTAGGGGTTCTTCAGTCATTCTCGTGGGTTTAGGGGTTCTTCAGTCATCCTCGTGGACTTATGGGGCTCTGTAGTCATTCTGGTGGGCTTAGGGAACTCTATAGTTATTCTTGTGGGCTTGGTGGGCTCTGTAGTCATTCTCGTGGCATAGGAGGCCTTGTAGTCATTTTCTTGTGTTTAAGGGGCTCTGTAGTCATTCTCGAACGCTTACGGGCTCTATAGTAATTTATGTGGGCTTGGGGATTCACTAGGGGATCTGTAGTAATATATATGGACTAAGTGGGTTTTATAGTCATTCTTGTGGGCTTAGGGACTCTGTAGGGGCTGTCAAGTCATTCTCGTGGTCTTAGAGGACTCAGTAGCACCTCTTCCTTTCTAGTACATATATATTTTTTTTACTAAGAGCAGCTATGTCTGTAATTGAAATGTGTAGATAATTGTGTATAAGAGCCTATTGAAGTGTAAAATGCAAAATAAATCGCTCGTGTAGAGGTGCTAGGGAGCCTTCTAACTCAGGAGAATTCAGTCCATGAAGTGGAGACGAGCTGGGTGGGAGGAAGGAAGGAAGGAAGAAATAAGAGATGAAGGCGAGTAAGTGAGGTGGATATCCCTCCTTCTTCCTTCTCCCTCAGCTAGGCTTATGTAATGGCCTTCTTTTCTCCCTTCATCTCTCCATCTCCCTGCTCCCTTCTTTTTTTCTTTCCCTCACTGTTTCCATTTCTGCATCTCCCCGCCTTGATTTTTTCCCCTCATTATTCTCATGTTTCCCCTCATCTCTCCATCTCCCTTCCTCTCTTTACTTTTCCTTCCTGCACTACTTTCATCTCTCCCTTCTCTCATCAGTCTCCCTTCCTTACTTCATTTTTCATTCCTTCACTACTTTTGATTTTTCACCTCCCTTTCTCCCTTCGTCTCATTTTCTTCGTCTTGCTCCATCTCCCTAACTCCATTCTTTCATCTTGTCCTCTCTCCCTTATTCCTTCTCTACTTTCCTTTCATCATCTTGCCTTCTTCCTCCCTTCCGTCCTCCTCCTCACCCATCATCTCTTTCCTCTCCTCATCCTCTTCTCCTTAAATCCCTTCATCTCACTCCTCCTTTCTCCCCCCCCCCCTCCAGTATCTCCATCTCACTTTCTCCCTTCTTCCATCTCTAGTTCACTTCCTTATCTCTTCATTCCTGCCAACATTCTCATTTTTCATCCTGTCATCTTCATCGTTCCTCCATCCCAACCTTCTTCAGTGTCTCTTCGTCTGTTTATCTTCTTTCGTCCTTCATCTCTCCATCTTATTCCCTCCCTCCCTTCTTCATCTCTCAATCTTCTTTCCTCCTTCCTTCTCCCTCTTTTTTTCTTTTTTTTCCTCTTCCCCTTCCTCCTCCTCCTTCCCTCAGAAGTTGGCCTGGTGCCCCCACTGGCTCCGAATCGTCCAAGTCTCATCCGTAAAGAGAGAGAGAGAGCACAAAAACACGAATTCTGATGACAACTTTTGAGGGATTTTTAGAAGTTCAATTCGTGGGCAACATACATTATTTTTGCTTCCCCTAGACGATTAAATCCATCTTAGGAAGGAACTTTTGTAGTGAAGGGGTTAATGAAGGCAGTATCTAACCCCTCCAGTTCGAAAATCTTATCCATGTTTGAAAAAATTGTCTGGAGATGTCAAGAAAAAAATTGGGACGATTTTGAAGAAGTAATATAACACCTACGTCTGTCTCTGTTATTTATTTATATATTTTTTTAGTAACGGGGTCTAACTTGAGCCGTATATCTCTCTCTTTCTCTTTTTTTTCAACTCCCTCAGAAATTTATGCCACCAAGAAGCTGAGATAAGCATTAAGAAATTATATGAATCACCGTATCAGTGAGGCGAATATCCTTGTTGTGATCTAAGAAATCCTGATGCCCTTTATGTAAAATTCTTAAAATACAAAGGGAAATATACCAGACGCCATCTTCCTCTAGCCTGTGACTGTAATAAGAATGGAGATATAGATGACGGTGCATGTTTTTTTTCCCTTTTTTTATTAGTGATTAATGGTCGCCTCAGATGTTCTCTTGATGGACAATTTTTATTTATTTTATTTTACAGCCTGATGGTTTTATTGAATGTAGTAAAGACTCTGTGTTGAATGGGTTAATGACGTAGTGAAAGAATTATCTTCCGTGCTTCATATTAAAAAAAAAAAAAAATATATACTTATTAATTTGCCTTGTATTTTTTGAGTTCATGAAGATAGGAAGACCAATAATGAGGCTGAAATATTAGAGTGGATGAATACCTGAGGGAGGGTTGCTTGGAGTGGCATGAGGGAGAGATGACTGTGATGATTTGTGACATTTGAGGCTTGAATTTTTTTTTTTCCTTCTTCCTCTGGCTACATTGGATCACCTCTTGCATTTTATTCTGGAAATATAATAAAAAAAAGATTGATAATACATTGATAGATTGACACGTTATATTGTGTAATCCGGAAATTGTTGCCACGTATCCTCTTGAATAATAGATAGATGGAGATAGATAGATACCTTAATATTACATTGACCATAAATTTAGTCATTTAAAGGATTTTTTAGGTACATAAACCTGTAGATAGATATTGGTTGCTAATAACCTTAATATCCCGTCGTCCAGGCATTGTCACCCATAGATGTTAATAGATAGACAGACGACAGACATATAGGTAAATAGACAGATAGATACATAGAATGATGGGTAGATGGGCAGATAGACAGATAGATAGCTTGATAGATAAATTGCTAAATAAGGTAGATAAAAGTTCACTCACCTGTACCGGAAGTTTTCAGTAACAACACGATTATAAACAATACCCCCTTCGTCGTTCTTAATAACGTTATCTCGATAGGAAAAACGCAAGAGGGAGGGGTACGGCGTTATTGTCTTGAGGTGCGGCGATATTGTCTTGGTGATACGTGACATGTCGGGTCATACGGGGTGGTGATAGGGGTAGTGGGGTAGGTAAGGGGTCGTCCAGCGTGTTTATGGTGTATTGTTTCTAAGTGATGGATGGTGGCGTCTCCCACCTCCCTTCCTTTCATCACATCCCACTGACGCTAGTGTGAGTTTACTTGAGGATGTGAAGCGACTGCTGAGAATATTAAAGAAGGATGCAGATTGATAGATAAACTGGTTGATGGATGGCTGGGCTGAAAGAATGATTGATGGATTGACGGAAGTGTAAATTTAGTTCACGTATGGATGTGGAGACTGGCGAGGAATATGAAAGAAGGGAGTACATTGGTAGATTGATAAATAGATGGACTGATAGAATGATTGACAGATTGACGGAAGCGAGGATGTGGAAAGACTGGTGAGAAATGTAAGACAAGGTGGATGTGTGGGTGGAAGGATTGGTTGATGTATATAATGTTCTCACGTCTCAATTACCCTTCCTCCTACTTCTGCCATCCTTTATCTCAATTCTTTTTCTCCATTCTGCTGTTCCTGTATCCTCTATCTTCCCTCCTTACAATTTCAGTTTATATACATGCATTATTCGTTTCTCTACCTCCATTCATTATTTCCAGTTTTCTCACCTTTCTCTTGTTCCTCTCCCTTTTTCCCCTTCTCCTCTCCCCCCTCACCTTTTCCTCTCTCCCCTCGCCTTCATTTCTCCCCCTTCACCTTCTCCTCTTCCCCCCTCACCTTCTTCTCTCCCACTTCACCTTCTCCTCTGTCCCCTTCCACCTTCACCCCCACCCCAGACAACATTCTAACGGGAGCTACGATGATGGACAGAGTTGTTTGAAATAGTTGCGGTTGCGTGCGTGATTTGTCCATTCTGTTTTATTTTATTTTTTCTTTGTGAGGAGGGGGATGGTGGGGGCTGTCAACGAGAGTAAATAAATGTCGTACGAGGAACAATCTTCCCCCTGAAAAAAGAAAAGAAAGAAAAGGTGTGCGAGTGATCATTGTTTTGATTTCTTGATGACGCGGTGGATGGATGAGGCGATTTGTCAAGTTCATCCCAGAAGTTAATATTGTCAGTTATATACCGATTTATTTTTATTTTTACTTTTATTCTTGTTTGTTTTTGCTCCGAAAGACATAAGCAAACATACATTAGTTCCCCCAAATATACGAGGTGGTTTTTAATCCATTGGCGTCTCTCTTTTAATATATTTTTACTACGACCTGATGACTTTATTGAATTTACTTGCCGGAATAGCGAAGGGCCCCAATTCTCTTCGATTAAGGAAACTCCCTAACACCTTTTCCTAAGCGATTTATTTTATTTATGACACCTGGCTCTCCTCTTTTGTATTAATATAAATCCTTCCAATATCGTCGTATTCTGCATCTATAACGTACAAAAGGATATTAACCAGCCATATGCAAAAATAAATCGCTAAGGATGGGGTGTTAGGGAGCTTCCTTAACCGACGAGCATACGAGTCAAGGAATTAATCAAACCTGTTCCTTATAAGCAGAATAAATTTATATGGGGGTAACAAACTAAAAAAAAAGAAAAGTCACCGTATTATGTGGGTTAATTTCCGTGCATATTATTATTATTATTATTATTATTATTATTATTCTGTTTTGGTTTATTCTTGCCACCTACGGACCATTTTCTTCAACACAGGAAAGGCATCTTGTATGGAAAGAGTTAATGGACCCTCTAGCCCGAGAAGAACTTCAGAACTTAAAAAAAAGAAAAAATCGTCTGTAGGCAGCAAGAACTAAGCCAAGACACAATCGTACTGATAAGATTAATTAGAAAAAAACGCAATGGTCGAATCTGCGCCCTCCATTAAAAAAAAAAAATCTCCCAAGCCGAGCAAAATCGTTTGAATAGAGCAAGAATAAACTAACCCGAGACGTAATTATTCTGAGAGGATTAAAAAGAAAAAAATGCAGTCTTCTTCCCGACGGCCCCCAAGAAAGGTAAATTGGCCAACTTCATTAATTTAGTCATTACCTTGGGGAGTGAGAGAGAGAGAGAGAGAAAAAAAAAGAGGAAAAAAGTGGAAGAAAAAATGAGAGTTCACGCCTCATTCCCCTGGCAAATGAAAAAGCAGGTTAACACTTTGATGGTGCTAGGAATAACACCAGATAACACGCACCTGGTGTGATCAATAGTCCCTTTACAGTCTGGGGTTCCTGACTGTAGTTCTTTTACTTGAACTTGGCCCAGATTTCAGTGTTTTTTATAGCTTATTTCACGTAGCTCAGTGGTAGAAAAAGACAGCACAACGGCTCTACATCCCTTACCTAGCACTGCATCGTGATTAACACTAATCTAGTATTAATCTTTCTTTCTGGACCTCACCATTAAAGATAGATACCGGTAGCAATGTCAGGCCAAGCTAAAGTGGAAGGATTATAGTCAGTGGGGCTCGATCTCACTCTAGAGCGTCCCCCGAGCGTGAGAAGTGCCAAACCGCCCAAGCCATGAGGTAGTGGGCCATCGCATGCTTAGCGCCCGTACCTCACCGCGCCTGCACATTAAGGGGGGGCTGAGTGCCCTATCCGGCCCCCTCCAGTCACCGTAATTAAGCCTCTCCCTGAGTAACAAAGACGCGAGAGCCTCTTTATTGGAAGATTATTGTCATCAGGAGCCCACGGTAAGATGGACGGCTGTCAGGCTTCCTCTGCGGCCAGTGAACCTTTAACACTGTCACACATTTCTCCCAGACTGATTTAGGTCGCAGGCGATAGTAATAATAAAATGAAAGGCTGATTATTGCTAAAAGGTCCATGAATTTATGATTAATGGAAAGGATAAGGACGTTTCTGGCAAGATATTTCAGCTTATGTGTATACATGTACTTGTGTTCTCAACTTCCTCAGTATGGTTAAGTTAGATCACACTGCAGATCCTGTTAATTTGTTACTTCACTGGTATGTACTTCATTGTCTCTGCTCACATCAGGTTTTCTTGTTTCAGTGCAACAACAGATTCGTCCTTACGTGGTATTCACCCCTTCCTCCTCGTTTATATCAGTGTCCCCTCATGTTTACTTCACTTTCTATGAGTATTTTGTGTCCTTTGGCCGCCACTAACCATCCTCTTTCTTCCTCCGCAGGGGCCAATGGGCTGCGACGCCGCGGAAGACAGACCTACACGCGGTACCAGACGTTGGAGCTGGAGAAGGAGTTCCACACAAACCACTATCTAACGCGGCGAAGAAGAATAGAAATGGCGCATGCCCTCTGCCTCACCGAGCGACAGATCAAGATATGGTTCCAGAACAGGAGGATGAAGCTGAAGAAAGAGATCCAGGCGATTAAGGAGCTTAATGAGCAAGAGAAGCAGGCACAGAACGCGAAACTGGCGGCGCAGCAAGCTGCACAAAATGCCCAATCCATGACCCAAAACCAGGGGGCGGGAGGGGGGGCCGGGGACCAGAACCCCGCGAACCCCCCGCAAAACTAACGACGCTACTTCATCTATACGCTAGGATTAAGGTGAGTACCCGCACTGGTCTGCCCTGTTGTTTATATGAGTATTCCTGAGTATGTTGTCACTGAGGAGAAGAAATTTTAAGATGGGTTTAAAAGGTGTGCAGGATTGATGTTTGGGGATGAGGGTAGGAACCTACTGCTGTAAACATTGTCTCGGTTATCATATTTCCAGACGGACGCATTAAAGCATTTTTTTTTTTTTTTTTTTTTTTTTTTTTACCATCAGACGATAATATTCTAGATAATACAAGACGATCTTTTTCAGCAGAAGGGGTTATTGATATCAGTTAGAGGGTTACTATAGCTTTCAATCTAACATCTTTTTAGTTAAAGACATGTAGTTAACATTTCATCCAAGGAGATTTATTGGACGGGAATTTCGGGAGGCGTAACTGCTTCTGATGCACTAGAAATACGAGGACAGCATCTTGACACTCCTGGTACATCTGTTTTTATTTCATTTCCATAAAGCCATAGTTCATAATACTTCATGTAAAAAATACCGTTTTCCTCCTCTGGCTTGTTTAAAAGTAGTGCATGACAAGTTGATGCAGTTAAGTTGTGCTCGTAGAGAGTTCGAAAAAAGAGTTGACTAGTTTTATTACTTACTCATTCATTGATCATTACTAACAGAAATATAGTAGTGAAAAAAGGCTTTTTCTATATAAAAATAATGATAGATGAGGGTCGTACTTTGAGGAAAAATTTTGCTGGTTTCCTTGTCACAGTCAGAGGCTAACCTTACTTATAAGGTACGAAGGGTCTCGTGTAACCTTGAGAAAAACCTTGGCCGGTAGAACGGATGGAATTAAAACAGTATATACTGAACATATTACAGTACCACGAAAGTTGTCTCTTAAGCTAAATAGTCTGAAGGCAGCAAAAATAAAAATGATACCTAGAAATAAATAATGCAACACGTCGTCCGTTAAGAGATGGTAAGTTTGGCTATTCCCGTCACAGATAAGGATAATGAGCTATCGGTAAATCCTAAAACTGACCAAAGTTCCACATTTATGCTTCCTTGTATTTGGTATTGGAGAGTGAAGACAGTTCTTGGGATTCTTTATGAGAGTGAAGAATGTTAGAGCGAAAGTGAATATCCGTCTGGCCGCCTTTCACCCTCTGCACTGTAAGGTGACAAAATACGAGCAGTACGAACAGGTAGTGTGGCCTTGTAAATGCATCACCCACGCTTCCCTCAGTATGACCCTCCTGTTGCACACCCTCGCTGATCTAATGTCAATAATCAGACAATAAGTGATGTTATTAGCTGGTCAACGGTGTCTCATTTTGACTTCCGAGAGAAAAGGTGTGCGTGCGTGTGGTGGTCGTGGTAGCGTAGACTAAAGGTGGCAGAGAGACCCTAGTGGAGGTGGCACGTCAGGAGAGGTAGGGGAAGCAGGTGAGAGAGAGAGGGGGAGGGAGATAAGTGCAAGGTGGGGGAGAGAGAAGGGGAAGTGGAGGACAGGAGGGGGTGGAAAGCCGTTCATCGTAGGACGCCGCCCCTACCCCAACCTGGGAGGGGCTTTATACCTCCACCCACACCCTCGTCTCACCTCCCTTCTCTTGCGCTAACGTGAGAGAGAGTAAGAGGGAAGAAGGAGGGGGTGGCTGGTGGGAAGAAGAGAAGAAACCCACAGGTGTATGGAAAGTAGCCCGTTAAAGAATCCTTTGCATGTACTATCGTCGTAATTGAGTTACACGTATTTCATCGACAAATATTCAAGGAAGTGTGTGAGAAGGTAGAAGTGTAGGTCTTCCCATCAACAGTTTCCCTTTAGGATCTGTTATACTCCTCTCACCACACCCTCGCCATACGCAGCTTACTACCACATCCGTCTCTCGCTGCTCACACTCTCCCTCGCCTCCTCTAGCAGGCCTCCCCACCCCTTCTTCCCCATCTTCTTCCGTCTCTTTCCCCTTCCCCTTCTTCATTCCCCCTGTCTTGCCTCCTCTTGCCTCGTGTTGGTCCCTGGCAGGGCTGGCGGGGGCTCACGTCTCAAGCATGGCCCGAATTTCAATAAGGTAATCAATACGGGAGACTCCGCCCCCCGCCAGCTTCCTCCTCCTCCCCTCACACGCCCTCTCTCTCACCCTCTCCCTCTCTCTCTCACTCTCACTCCTCTCTTCTCGCTCTCTTTGGCGCTCTCCCCCCATCCCCACACCCCTCTCTCACACCCCTCCCCTTCCATACGCCTTCCTCCACGGACCGCCCTCCTGCTCCCTCCTTTCCAGTCCCCGCCCCCCTCCTCCCCCACGCCCCCCCCCTGGCCGAAATGCTAGCTTTCCCATGCTCTCTGGCCCAGCTGAAGGTAAAAAACGGGAAACTCTCCATTGCCGCTCAGCTGGACTCAAACTCGGCGTAACGGAGTTGGCACACTTGCACGCCCAGACACCTCGCTTGCGGTCGTGTTAGGGCTTTGTTGATGATGGCGTGGCGTGCAACTTTGTGCTGTTAATCAATATAGCCCTTACTGGGTGTATGAGCTGGTATGAAGGGGAGTCGGCGGGAGGAAGGGTTGATGCAGTGGACGACGGGTGATGTTTTATGCCTCCCATTCTTGTACGAGGAACCTTGAGGAGTTTATATCAATAGACATGACAATCAGCACTTCACATTTCTTCAAATGCTTCCCAGTAAGAAGAGAGTTTAATTACAAGCTCTATCACTCGTCTTCCCTACAATCCAGTGTCACACTAAGCACAGAGGGTCTCCCTCAGCTCAGCAGCTCAACAGAATCGCCTGGCGTCAAACGTGAAATTAATGTGACTCAGAAGCTAAAGCCATCATACGTCGGGATACTTTCAGCGAGAAATTGGTTTATACAACACTATCCTACGCTTCCTTTCAGGGTCGGTTTCTGTGTAGCATCTCTAATTCAGCGATCTAGTTCTCTCTCACACCAGATTTATGTTATTTATAGCATTTTAATATCGCCATGTTTGCACAGATAACATGCAAGACTATAGCGAGATATAATATGTGGAATGAATGGCAAAAGAGGATGTGCAAGGAAATCCCAGAGTCGCTTAACAATATAACGTCGTTGACACATCCCCGTTCGACAGCCTCTTGTGTCGCCCCTCACATGCTTCTGGAACTCCCTGGAAAACCATGTCTCTCACTTAAAGTACACGTATACGGCCATCATGCATAATGCAATGCTTTATTTACATATTAAATGAGGCATCACTCTGAATTTACAGCCCCCCCTCCTTGCCTTCTGCCCTTGCATACATGACGAGTGTTGCGGCAGACATGAAACCGCAGCTGGCAACACACACACACACACACACACACACACACACACACACACACACACACACACACACACACACACACACACACACACACATCGAAAATATTAAGAAAATCGATTACCAATGACTCGCTTCGAACGCACCTCACAGCCCCCTGATTCAGCTCGATTATAGATTTCAAGAATCAGAGTAAAAAAATAAAATAAAATAGAAAGGAAAAGGAGACAGGAAAGGAAGGAGGGACACTCGGCCACAGTAGCTGACAACAGTAAAAAAAATAGGAAGGTAAAAATAATACGGAAAATAAAAAAAAAATAGAGAAAATAAAATGAGAGGGTCGCAGGTAATTTGTTCCGTGCCAGGTCCAATTCAGCACTTGCCCCTGCTAATGATAGCTTGTCCGGTATTGCCCCCAACTTATTGCCCTTCCATGGAGTTATTCGGGGGTGATTCGGGGGCAGGCACCTCCCTTTGATGAGACACGGGTGCAGCATCTCTCTCTCTCTCTCTCTCTCTCTCTCTCTCTCTCTCTCTCTCTCTCTCTCTCTCTCGATAGTTGTTCAGGAATCTTACAACTAGTATCTTCTTTTATCATTTTTTTTTTTTAATGGCTTGGTTAAAGGTTAAGTCGAGTTCTGATATTTTTCTTGCACCGAATCCTTGAAATGAGAGGGATGGAGTTCAGTCACCTAGCCTCCTCCTCCTTATCATTCCCAAATTCTAACTTGGCAGAAATACCTGTTAATTGGCAGCGTATTTCCCTTGGTTAATTAGATGAAGGCATTAATCTTTTCATCTTTCTGGCCGGTTTCATATTCTAGTACTGATCAGTTGTTACACCACAGCAGTCAAGATGAAGAAATGTTAGGTTTAGACCAGGTTAAGGTGGATAGAGTATAATTCTTTGGTCCAACAATGGCAAAACCCTCGGAGGAGAAGGGGTAGCAGCAGTAAGCCAGGCGCATAATTTTCCTCAGTGCAAATGTGTAAGTGTTAAAACTGTTGTGTTGTTACGCCGAGAATATTTTGGCCACATTCTCCCTGCCTAAATCTTTCTAATAGGAAATACAAGATGTTCACTTTTGAGCCAAGAGAATATTTTATTTAATCGAATTTAGTGATCCTCCTAATCGCTGTGAAAATTTTTGTGGGATGAGAAGCCCAGCTTATAACGTGATTGATCTTCTGTACTTAAAAAGGAGCATATAAGGAGGTGTGCTTCCACATATCGACGTTTTTATCAGTAGTAAAGTTCTGTATATGATTTTGGGTTACAGTGTGTGTGTGTGTGTGTGTGTGTGTGTGTGTGTGTGTGTGTGTGTGTGTGTTTGTACCCGGTAGCTAGAGGGCGGGGGGAGCGAGACAACTTCATGATTACACTGAGTCTGGGTTATAATCACGACACTGATACCCGCAGTTTGGCGAGAGAGAGAGAGAGAGAGAGAGAGAGGGAGAGTCTATATAGGTATTGGGACGGGAGGAGGGGGGGAAAATAGAGGTAGTAGGGGAAGGGAAGGGAAGAGAGAGGGTGGAGGAAGAACGCCGGATAACCCATTCAGATTATTTCCTCTCCCACTGTGTTCTTACCCTAAATTGAACATGTGAACGTTATCATTAGTTGCAGAATAGAATTAACCAATATTAAGAAATAAATCCTTTTCTGCCCCTTTTTCGTCTTATTTTTTTTTTTTTTACATGTGTGTGTTACATCCCCATCCCCATCCCCATTCAAGAAATCCATACCTGATATAGCTTGTATATTGGAAGGATAGGTTTCGTTTGAGAATTTCGAATAATATTGATGACTTTTTTTGTCCTGTACATTTTTTCTCTCTCCTTCGTATGCTTTTTAAAATGTCCCCTTCCCCCTCAAAAAAATGTCTGATAGAGCTTGTCTGTTTGACTTCATGCACATTATTTAAAGGCAGGAGAAAAGAGGAAAAAGTCTCCTTGATCTTGTCCGTTTCACGTGAGAATCATTTCGACGTTAAAGAAAAAAAAAAGTGAAAAAGAAAAGAAAGGGGAAAGTCTGATTGGGCATGTCTTCTTGACGTGAGGCACATTATTTCGAGGTATTGGTGAACGCCCATCCTTTTTTCTTTTCTTTTTTAATACATGTACGTGAGTGGAGGGACCGACTTTGTATTGAAGGAACTCCCCATTAGGCAAATCAATAGAGTGTGCCCTGGTATTACGAGATTCACCCACTGGTATTATAAGATTCGCTGTCTTCAATTACACGCCTCCGACACCACCTCAACACGGCATCTCCTTGTCACAAAAACTCTCTCTCTTCCCCAGTGATGCACCTGCTCCTATTTTCCTTATATTCTTCTTGCTACTGCCAAACATCTTCCACAATGATGCAACTTTTGTGTCAGTGTGTCCCGTATTCTCGCTATTTTATTTATTTATTTATTCATTTATTTATTTACGTATTATTTATTTATTGCCATCACCGGACATCTTGCCTATATGGATATTCCTCTACTTGTGTGTCTGATGCTTAGTGGATTTAGAGATTCCGTAACACCTCTTCGTTAGTGATTTAGGCTGTACACTGCACCTCGTCTGTGCCACTGATTTAAGCACTGTCGATATTAGAGCGAATAAAGCGATAAATTAAGTCAGGGGAATGAAGGGGTTGAGAGGGACATTACGGATTTACCAGTAGCAAGGACAGGGAAAAGCTAGGACCCCCTTTTTAATTTGCATTTTATTTTTTCCTTTTACTTATTTTTCGGCTGCAGAATGAGGGAAGGCGTGTGATGTGGAGGTTTGTGTTGTCATGAGTTGGCTTAGGAACACGTATTGTCGTTTTTTGGAGATCTCTTAATACCCCTTCCTTTGCGACTAATTCTGGACGGTACACCTCATTAGCCTCTTGTGTTATTGTTGTAAATTGTTGGTATTAAAACCATATACATAACATAGTGGAGAGTGTAATGGACATAATGATTCACCAAGAAATAGGTGTTGCGTGGCCTCCCAAGCCTTCTAGATCGTCCCCCGTGATGTGATGTGTAAAACTGGGAATCTTTGTTCATTGTTAGTTTAATAGCTAGAGCCTTCAGGGACTCTCACTTACACGGCACTTTACCCTTGGCTTTTGTGATAGAGACCACAATCGAGTATTAATTGCGATTGATTGTTACGGCCTGTGCGAAAGTGGATCATTACTGCCAGTCCCTTGTGGTAGAAAAGAAATAGGAAGAAGAATGCAATCGATGAAAAACAATACCCGGTACTTTAGTGGCGTAGAAAACAGTCTTTACAATCCTGCATAGAAATCATCAGTCCTCCAAGGAATAGAGAAAAACGCTATCACTAAAGCATTACATCTGGTACTTGATATTTGGCGTAGGAAACCATAAAGTATGCTGTAACTTTCATCATTCTTGTAAAATTAGAGCTTTTGCAGTAGTAGTTGTTACTGGCCTGTGGGAGCCTTGATGAGTTCAAAAGATCCTCACATACTGACTATAAATACCCACTCCTTGTTGCTGACTTCGATCACTGATTTAAAAGCATTTGGAATTAACCCCTTTAGTTTAAGGACACATTTTTTTTTTTTTAACTTACTTTTGCTACTAAAAGATAATTATATTCACCATAGGTGCTTTTGAATGTTTTGTTTAGCCCCCAAGTTCGAAAAGTTTCACCTAAACTGTAAAGCATCGTCTGAACATAACCAGAATTAAACATCATTAAATTTGTGTGTGCGTGTTTGTGTGTTACCCAAGAATATCGGAAAAGTATGTGTGTATAAGAAGTGTTAGTGATTGAAGAAGTTAATATTGCCATTGAAGAGTTTAACATTGTTTTGTGTTGCTTCAGAATATCGGAAAGTTGCGTGTGTGAGGGTCGTTAGGTTGAGTTTGGTGAGAGCCCAAGTCACGGCGGTTCAGAAATACCCTGGCTATCGGCACACCAGCTCATGTGAGAAGACGACATGACACGAGCGTCTGGTCTACCCATGCCCACGTCATGCCTGGCCTTGGCAAGCAACACAGACCACGGACAGTCATATCAGGCCCGGTCACCGTCATATACAGTCATGCCAGCCCCAGTTACTGTAATATCCCATCATACCAGTTACTGTCATCCAGCCTTACCATCCCCAGTTACTGTAATAACCTGTCATACAAACCCCCAGTTATTGTCATCCAGCAATACCAGTCCTACTCCAGTCACTAATCTCAGTCAAGTGTCATATACAATCATACCAGCTCAAGTTACTGTCATCCAATCATACCAGGCCCAGTCATTGTCAAAACCAGTCACTGGCACCAGTTACGAGGACTGAAAACAATGCCTAGCCAGTCAGTTCATCAGACTTTCACTATCACACAGCTGTAACCACTTCGGCCTGATGACGTAGTTCTTCATTTATTCTTGCAACTTTTCAGAGGCATATATTCAGCCTAGGGGAGATTTCGAATAGGTGGAGTTAAAGGAATATATAATTCTATTGGATAATCGATCCTTTATCCAGCTCGTAAGTCATATTTTTCTTAATGAAGACGCGCATTTTCTCTTACAGACTCCTATCATCACAGAAACCAAACTTCCTTGCTTCTCTCTCTCTCTCTCTCTCTCTCTCTCTCTCTGATATATCGAGTTCCCTTTACTTCGAATCGTCTTTATCTCTCTGTCTTCCTCTTGCATTTTTCCTTTACCTTTAGCTCTCTTTGACCTCCCCATGTATTTCCCCTTTATCTCAAACTCTCTTTTCCTCTCTTTGATCTTCCCTTGTATTTCCTCTTTACCTCAAGCTCCCTTTTGCTCTCTTTGACCTCCTATATCCCCTTTACCTCAAGTTCTCTTTTGCTCTCTCTGTCCTCATCTTGTACTCTGTTTCTCTCAGCTGTTGCACCTCTTATAGTGTCTTAGAGAGTTTAGTTTTTGCCCATGATAGTCTGTCTGTCGTGTATTCTTTGGCTTGGATATTCTGTTTATCTGCAACATTTTCATTGATGATATTTGACTGGCTCATTAATTACCTGATTCTGCTCTAATGCACACTGCTCGTCTACATTACCCTACTCCACTTCTTTCTTTTGTGATCGACGGTACTCTGCACTGCCTTGATTTACATTGCTTTTCACTGCTTTGCTTTGTTCTGCCCTACCCTACCCTACCCTACCCTACGGTACCCTACCCTGCCCTGCCCTGCCATCCCCTACCCTACCCTACGGTACCCTACCCTGCCCTGCCCTGCCATACCCTACTCTTTTATTTCTGTCTGTCTGTCTGTCTGTCTGTCTCTCTCTGTCTGTCTGTCTGTCTGTCTCTCTCTGTCTGTCTGTCTGTCTCTCTCTCTCTCTCTCTCTCTCTCTCTCTCTCTCTCTCTCTCTCTCATGAATGCACCACTGTTTCCAAAGACTCAGGTTTCAGCAGAGAATAACCACACACTAATGAGAGTAATGGAAGTGACCCGTGGATAATAATTAACCCTTTAACTTCTTCAGGCCGAGGACGTCTTAAAATTTTACTCTCGCTCCCCTCGGAATAGTTTATGGAAATTTTGAATGACTTGGAACTGAAGGAATTTGATTGTAGCCTTCATTTATTTATTTATTTAATTTTTTCATGCGAGACATTTTTAGAGATCAGTAATACCGTCTGGTACTAATATAGGGAAGAGGTTAAGTGTTGGAGGGAAATAGGGAGGGAGAGGATGAGAAAGAGAGGGGAAAAGGGAGAGAGGAAGGGAGCTGGAAGGGGAAAAAAAGGGGGGGAGGGGGAGGAGGAGACAAGGGGGTATAAAGGGAGGGAGGGATGGAAGGAAGGAAGTAGGTAAAAGGAAGGTGTTAGAAAGGGAAGGAAAAAGCGAGAACTAGTAGGTGAGGAAAGTGGAGGAAGAGGAATGGAGAAGGAGGGAAAGAAAGGTGGATAGGAGAAGGGTTGAAGGAGAAGGGGGGAACAGGCGGGGGGAGAAAAAAGGTTGGAAAAGAGAGAGGGAGGAGGGAAACAAGACAGAGAGGGAAAGGAAGCAGAAGAAACTGAGGGGAAGAGGAAGGGGAGAGGGGAAGAGAAGGAAAAAGGGATTAGAGAGGGAGAGGAGGAGGTGGAGTAAGGGGAAGAGAGAGGAGAAAGGAAAGGAGTTATCTAATATTCATCCCTCATCAGTCCAGACGGGGTTGAATAAGCGCGGTGGTTCATGGTCTTAAGGTGGTGATTTGATAAGAGAGTTTGCCGTGACGATTGCCTAATTGGGGTCGTAGGTCATTAGAGGCAGGGATTAATGAGGCTTGAATTAGTCCCCGGCCGACTTATGGGTGAGGGATGAAGTGTGGTATGCAAATGGGGCGAACCAGTCATCATCATCATCATCATAATTATTATCATCATCATCGTTGTCGTCATCATCATTGGACGTTTTCATTGTGAATTTTTTCAACGCCGTTTTTTTTTTTTTTTTTTAAATATTGTTAGTCTGTATATTTCGTTTATTTACTTATTTTTGTAACCTGGAGTACTTTTTGAGAGACTAAAGTATTATGATGAGAGAGAGAGAGAGAGAGAGAGAGAGAGAGAGAGAGCGGAAAGCGAAGAGAATGAGTGAGGGACGTGAAGTGGAAAGACGAGAGGAGGGAGAGGGAGAGAGTGGGATGGAGGGAGGGGAGAAAGAGGAAGATGAGAGGATAAGATAAAAGCTGTCATGAAGATAGAGAAGCCATGTGATAGTCCTGGTAAGGTCGGGGTAAACTCACACACACACACCGCAAAACCTAAGCACATGTGGACAGAGAGAGAGAGAGAGAGAGAGAGAGAGAGAGAGAGAGAGAGAGAGAGAGAGAGACTTGGTGATGAACACTAGTTAAGTCCTATCGGTTATTTTTGAGGTAATACATTTTAATCCCGCAATTAAAACGCGAACAAGTCAGCAATGGATAGTGTGATAAATTTGAGAGATTGGACAATGGATGGAAACTGTAAGAAAAGTAAAAATGAAACTATGTGAGAAAGAATCATAAGCCTAATAACACATGGTGTATGCATACACACACAAAAATAATAAATAGTAAAATAAAAGGGACATAGAAGAGGTTATTTTCATAGTTGTAAATACAGAAGCACTCATTTATACAAACATAACGGAGAATTAGATTACAGCAAGTGGTTTCACACACACACACACACACACACACACACACACACACACACACACAGATAAATGGGGAGAGAGAGAGAGAGAGAGAGAGAGAGGAGCTACATACAGACATGCATACAGACAGGAAAAAACAGTGAAATAGCATCATTCTAAGTGCAGGTTGATTCCCAGAAGAAAAATACATCCACGGTATAATATTTCCCATCCGTCCCTGGCTTTAATAATACCGCATCTGTGACGTTACTCAGCCAGGTGTGATGCCGCTCATTTAGCTCTCGTGAGGAAGGTAAGAGCAATTTGGATCAATTACATTCAGTGGATAATGAAGGCAATTATGTGCATTAGAGCGGGATTATGATAGTTGATGTTTTACCCGGCTTTTTTTCTTCGGTTGATTATTATTTTTATATGGTAATTGTAGATTATAATAATTTTCAGAACAGAAATTATCGAGTGAAATAATGATGTGAGAAGGTATTGGATCATACGAATGTGGTATGGTGTTACCAAGACTCTCTCCGCTAGTTGTATTGGTCATGAGTAATTTTGTTCAGTATTTAAAAAAAAAAAAAAAAATGTATGAGATATTAGTAGGAAAATGTTGATACTGGATCGAAGGTTAGGTGCGTTACCTTGAGGCTTTCTTTCATAAGCTGTCGGCTGTCATGAAAGATTTTGTTTAGGAATTACTTAGTACTACTTGTGATGGTATGTATTTGTGTCTGCTGTGAAATGAATGAGGTTTTTGCTTTTCATAAAGCTGTATTTCCGCCTCCAGTCATATAGTACAGTAAGAGCGAGTCGACAGATACCCTTCCTCTTCGGCAGCCGCCACAAGAACTGAGCATGTTAGCCAACGTTCTCCTGAGGTCGATCTTATCCCCCCACCCCTTCCCTCCGCCTCCACTCTTCCCTCCCACCCCGGCAACGTTGACGCCAAGGAAAAGTTCTTCGCCCGGTTATGTTTACAGAAACCATGATACTTTAATACATTCCAGTGCATTCTAGTACTTCGCCTTATAGAATAAAAGAGGATATTAATGCCATGAGTTTAGTAAAAACATATTTGCCACTACTAATGCATTAACTGAGTTGTGTGTCTTTTGTTAAATGTAGTAAATAAGGAAAAAAGGTGAAAAAGAACGAACTACTCTGAAATTTTCTGGTGGGCGGTTACCCTGCGGAGGAATACACGAGGGGCGGGGCACGCATGCGCACGCAGGGGCGGGGAACATGGCCGCCATAACTTCACTTTATGGTTTGTTTTGATGGCGCGATGTAGTAAAATCCACGCTCTCTACCATGTGCTCCAAAGGAATAACTTGGGGTCCTCTCTCCACTCTCTCTCTTTAAGGTCAATGTCATGTGCGAGGACGGGACAATTTGAGTTTTATGGCCAATAATGGTGACGGGGGAGACTGTTTTAGCACCCAGTGTGATGCTCGGCGGTCTCGGCAAATTGCCTGATTACTATCTTTATTGCTTGTTAGGTTACTCTTAAATACACACCCCAGCCGAGATTCGCACACTCTTAAGGGCTGGTTTTATTGACTTGGAGGAATGTTTTTTTCTTATTTTACAGCGCCAGGGTTTATGGTAGGAGTGATAATTGATGCTGAGCGGTTTCCTTGAGCGGTAGGAGGAAGGCTAGTGGATACACGAGATAGGACTGAATTTCCTATATCTTTTTCCACCTTTTGACCGAGTTGTTATCTAAATTTATGCCTTTAGTGCATGAGACCTGTTCGGGTGGTCGTATTAATGGCTGGTGATTAGTAGCTAGGTTGATTTTTCACAGCTTTACTTTGTTTCTACTGTCAGTTTAGGGTAAGTGCAGAAATATATAACATTAGTATTATTTAAAAGAATACTCCGTAAATATCCTTGGAAAAACAATAATATTTAATTCTGAAGGGGTTTTGCATCCTCAGCCTCTTTCATTTGAGAAAACCAAAATGTATATAAAATTGATGAAACTGATTATATTTTGTAATATATCCTCGTTGAGTCATAACCTTACGTACGCCAACAGAAGCAATAAATTATTTTTAGTAAATTAAATTCTTGCAGTTATTTCATGAATTCCAAATCATCCAATTTTACGGGATTCGTCGGAGGTATGAAAGCCGTCTTACTTCCTTAAATTTAACCTCGTTTTAGTCGTCATTCTGGACAAAATGTGTATTCACCACTTCCATGGATGCCCAGAGTGTTTTATTTTAGAATGTCCGATGGAGGAAAGTGTTAGGTCTAAGTGCCACTTGAGTTTGAAAGCCGACACGTTACCGCCGGCGGGAGTTTAGCGTCAAGTGGTCGTTGCCGCCGCCGCCTCTGCCTGTCGCTGTCCCCGCCGCTAACCCCACAAAATGCCGCCGCTGCCTATGACGTCATGCCAACCTGCTGTGCTTTGACCATTTCCTAAACCGCAAAATTCCTCAGTCTGGGGGACCTGTCGATGTTAACCTAAGCCAAAACGTGTCGTAAGGTCACACCATTGACGCCGTTTAATCACTCCCTGTCTCAAAAAATGCTGTAGCTTGTATTTCCTACCGCCATGACAGTAATCGTCCGACAACGCCGCGCAAAGTAGCATCTATATCTTAATTTTGAAAGCTTGGGTATTAGAATTTAGTTATACTAGTAGATCTCCTTTACCCGGATGGATAATCCAGCGTGTTGAGACTGACAGTCGAGAATGAAGGGGTAAGAAGGATAATGAACGAAATCCATAGTGAACAAGAGTCTGGCATCGATGCAGGGAGGTAACGCTAGGAAAGTAAAATATACTATAATGAGATTTTTATAACTTTTTTTACCGGACGAAAATTCGTACGATAGGACTTCTAATCACTAATAAAGCGATGAGGAAAACGGAGGAGGAAATAAAAAAGGATGAAAAGAAGAAAAACCTGAAAACCAGTGAGCTATGGTGAACAAGAGAAACCGGGATCCACGAAGGGAGGCCTCATGCTGCGTGTGGTACCTGACCCTGGCCCCTTATAACGTAAAATGTAGGCTTGTATTTTATAGACCTCGGCTGTGACAATGCAGTTTCGTGTCGTGAGGGTTATATACAGGTTCTGGAAAGAAAAAAATGCCTCTACGACTGAGTTTTGTGGTCGATAGAAACTTTAGGCGAGCGGTATATGCCGATGCATTGATATTATTTCTGGAAAATCTTCGCTAATATAATATTTTTTAAGTCAAAAAAAGAAAGTGTTGTTAGAATTACAGGGATTTTTTTTTTTTTTTTTTTTTTTTTTTTTTTTTTTGGGTTCAGTAGGTTTCTGCGAATATTCAGTCAGGTAAAGATATTGCAATTGTTACAAAAATGAGAAAGGCAAGATATTGGATCGTGAGTGGATTTTCCAGGAATAAGTCAAGGCCAAATATAAGAAGGCACTGTGTCTATTTACGGATATATTTACAGACAGAGTATGTACAGTATATGTGCACATACACAGTATATGTTCCCTGTGTATGTGATGGTGTTAGCATTAGGGAGGATTTGGAAGGCTAATTATGTACCATGTTGATAATATTTGTGCATAGACGAGCAGGCAAAGTATTTCCATATGTGTGCATATGTGTTTTATGCGTACCGATGGTAGCATTTGGAAGGTGCTAGAAGGCTAGATGTACCTTTTTTTTTGGGGGGGGAGGGGTACAGGTGCAGGGAGAATATTTGTACAGAATATGTACCAGTAGGTGACGGTGGTAAGTGAAGGTTAAATATATTATGTAGATTCGGGTATATTACGTACAAGAAGTGAATGAATATAGTGGACAAACAGAGTACATGGGCAACCCATGTAGGTACTCTAAATATTGCATATATACATGGCAGAGAAGGTGGCCATTAGCACCGCATTATGAATATATACGCATCCACATGAGCTCGAACGGTATATAAAACACTGATAGCAGGCCGTGTATATATATGTATACACGCAGGTATACATATTATATATATATATATATACGTAGCGGTGGTAGCATTTGGGAGGTGGTGGAAGGAGCGTGGCTGACAGAGAGATTAATACCATAGGAGATATATCGCCGCTCCCCGCTCCGCCGTCACCCGCCGGAGATGTATCGCCGGCGTGGGACCCGGACCTCTGAAAGCCTATTGAAGGAAAACTTGCCCCAGAAAAAGGTTATAAGTGTTTTTTATTGAAACGGCAGAAGAAGCGGGAGAGATTAAGAGATAAGATGAATTGAGAAACAGAGGAAAAAAAGACTATTTTGAAGATAAGGTAGCGAGAAATGAGATGAATAAATTAGGGAATGAAAAAAATGAATAGGTAAGGAGTATGTGGGAATAAAAGATAAATTCATACAGAAATAATATTGAAAAGATAAGGTATAGAGAGACAGGTAGATAAGATGAAATGAGTAATAAAAAAAATATCGAGATAAAACAGGGAGATACAGTGAAAAGTGAAACAAACAATATTAATGAAGGATAAGAGACAGAGTGACTTAGAGAAAAGATGGAAATGAAATAGAGAAAACAAAGATTATTGAAATAGTAAGGTGATAAGTTAAAATGAATTGATGAAAAAAAAGAAAAAAAAAATTGAAGTTCAGATTAATTAAAACTGGGGAAGAGAAGAAAATATTGAAAAAAGGAATGGGAGATAAGATGAACTGAAAAACAAGAATAAAGCTGTTTATAAGGTAGGGGAAAATTGGAAGATAGGAGAAATTGAGAAACACAAACAATATTGAAAAAGATAATTCTAAGTGAGACTGGAAGAAAAGGTGAGAAACAAAAAAACGATTACAGAAAATATGTGAAAGAGATTGGGAGATAAAATGAATTGAGGAACAGAAGGAAAAGTGGTTATCGAAATTATACGAAAAAGAAACTGGGATATAAGATGAATTGAGAAACAGAAAAAAAAAGATACTGAAAAGTTATGAAAAAGAGGGAATGAGAAAAGTTGAATTGAGAAACATGAAAAAATATATATATATGAAAAAGAGACTGGGAGAAAAAAATAAATTGAACAGAAAAAAAAAAATATTGAAAAGATACGAAAAGAGAATGGGAGATGAAATGAACTGGGGACCAGCGATTAAAAAAAAAAAAAAAAAAAAAAAAACTAGGCTATTTAAGAGATAAGATCTGAAGAGGTGAAATATTGCTCCATATATTTGAAATTTATTATGCGTTTGGAAATATCAAATTCAATTCTGTGAACAGCACACGTCAGTTCATTAATCCCTTGCCTGTAATTAATAGATTAAAGGGATATTATTGTGATTATTGACAGGCAAGGCAACAGCCGATGATATTGCCACGGGAATTTAATGTATTTCGATATGATTGCTGTTATTATTATTATTATTATTATTATTATTATTATTATTATATTTATTAATATTATTACTATTACTTTATTATTATTATTATTATGGTTTATCGTAATATGATATTACCTGATATTACAATATTTACAGTTATTTTTATCTAAGGTATTTTGATCAGTATTATCTGTATCCTTGAGGTTATAATCATTATATTATTATTTTTTTTTTTTACATTAGTGAGGTTTTATTCTGTATTTTTATTTGTGGCGTTTTATTTGTGTTTATTATTGTTTCTGAATTTGGAATCTTTGAGTTTATTTTAGTCTTGGATTGTATTTTGTATTATTCTGTTTGGCTGTGTTTCTCATTTTTGTTCCATATATTTTTATCAAAATTTTCGTAGGTTATATCCTTTGGAAATATTATCGTCTAAGTTTTATTTTTAGGTAGTCCTCGTATTCATTTTTATCTTCAATTTTCTTGTCCTTTTTAGTGATGTATCAATAAAAGCAAAATAAATCCAAACATCCATGCGACATTTTCGTTTCTGGGAATATATTGATAAATAAAACTATAAATAATAATAATTCACTCACAGCTTAATGCCATCCGTGCGTAGATATTTTCCGATAAGCTACAGGTCTTGAAAACTCAGTGAAAACCACGTTAAAAAATGAAAGCCATAAAGATCGCTGGGTAGTCTATCAATGGTGGCGTGTTCACCCCGTAGAGTTTATGGTGTCCCGTCCCCCCCCCACATTCCCCTCCCCCCTCTCTCTTCCCCATAACCCCCTTGCCCCATCTCCCTAACCCCCTTCCTACCCCTCCACACCCCATCCCCACCCTTCCCACCCCTCCACACCCCATCCCCACCCCTTCCTTCTCCAAGTCTCTCCCCGCTAACCCCTCTTTCACATTTATTTCACTGTTACTCGATATACTTATATTTTCCTTGTATTTTACTAAATTATTAATGGATGTGCTATCACTAGATTATTTAACATTTTACTCAATAACGCCAAACGAATTTTTATTTATTTATTATTTTAAGTTTTAGAGGCACTTTACCCAGTTTTTTCGGTGTTATTTTTGCATTGGCTTTATTATTTTTTTTTTTTTACTCGATAAATGTGTAAGGAAAATTTTGCTGTGCTGTAAATGATACCGGTACTGACCTAGAACACTGTAATTTTATCTCGTTTTCTTGTTAATGGTTGAGGATTTTATTCAGCTTTGGGCCTGTTCGATCGGTGCGGGAACCTTAATGTATATGATTTTTGATGCGCTGTTTTCGCCATGTAAAGATGTATTATAATAATAATAATTATTAATTATTATTATTATTATTATTATTATTATTGTGCTACACATACTACAACTACCGCTACTGCTACTAGTTATTATTATATTATTATTTTTATTATTATTATTATTTTTATTATTATTATTATAAGTGGTGTTGTATTATGAATTTTTTCCCCTCTCGGGACGTGGAATTTATTTTTTATATTTAATTATTGATATACTGTATTTATTTTATTTTGTCGCCAACTCCAGACGCCTTTATTCAGAGTTGTCTGTCCGCTAAACGTTACGAATTGGCTTTACTTTGCGTTATACCTTACATATGATTTGTTTAGCGCTGTTCTTAATTAAAATACGGAACAAACGAATTACACGACAATTTTTTTCCTATTTTATAATAATCAGTAAATTTTTTTTGATGATTTATACCGCCGTAATTGTTAATATAGGCCTATAAAATATCGATTTGTTGTTATACTGGATTTATATAATATGTGATTTTATGTTTCTTACTAAACTTCATATATATTTTTTTGCCGTGTCGTAGTATTCCCGATAGATAAGAATTTTTTCGATAGGGTCCAGAGTATATGAATGTGTATATGAGCGAATGGGAGGTGAATTATACCCTTTACTCTAACTTGGCCTAAAATTGCCATTTCTACATACTGAGTACTGAGTTTACCACTACATTAGCACTGGAATAGGGTGCTAGTCACGAAGAAGTGCTGTGGAGATGATATAGAGCCGTAGTATTGCTTTATTCCGCCACTGCGCAGTGGAAAAGAGGCTGCATTAGGACGAAAATCTAGGCCAGGTGAGGGTGAAACGACTGTAGATTTAACAAAATAAAGATGCTTGTATTGCCTTAGAGTTTTAATCATAGGTTGGGTAAAAGAATGCTGTATAATTCTGTATTTATGCAGGTAACTTTGTACATGCTAGTATATGTGGATGGTAATGAACCTAAATACTAGAAATATGTAGCTTGTGATGCGCAGAATATGTAGTTTGGGTTGTTAGGAATATTAGAATGTTTATATGATACAGTAGTGGTGTTTTTATTTGAATATTTCTGCCGCTTCTCCAGGCTCCTGGGCTTGTAATAATAGTAATAATAATAATAATAATAGGCATTATTATTATTATTATTATTATTATTATTATTATTATTATTAACATCCTCCATTTTCTTAAATATATTTTGAAGCCGAGTTATTTCCACACTAGCAGTAGAGTTTTAGATTTAGTGTCTTTTGTGCTTGTATTTTCATATCAAGGGACTGTGTAGAATCCAATACACTTCATAAATTGCTTTTTTATATGTATATGTTTTTTCCTCGTCGTCGTCGTAGTCTACTTGTTTTTAATTCTGGGGACCATGAAGCATAAATTAAGATTAAAGAAAGTGTGGAAAATATTACCTTTTTAAGTCAGGGTGGCTTTCCTTTTTTCTTTTTTTCTTTTTCGTTTTTTGTTCTTTTTACATTTTGAATCCAGGTGACTTCCCTTTTCTCTTCTTTTTCTAATATTTTGAATCCAGGTGACTTCCCTTTTCTCGTTTTTTTTTTTATATATAGAATCCTGGAGACTTCCTGTTTTCGTTTTTTTTTTTTTTTTTTTTATAGTTTTGAATCCTGGTGGCTTTCTTTTTTCTTTTCCTTTTTCTTGTGCATGCCCCTGCTCTATCAGACGATTTTCTTAATCATGGGAAAAACGCGTATTGAAGGGTTTAGTGAAGGGTTTATTGAATTTATTTAACCTCACATGTTCGTTAAGTCTTCCTATAGCCGCATGATATTATTATTATTATTATTATTTTCCTATGTTTATACTCTGTTAAGGGGGAACTCAAGCAGCATGTGTTATATATAGTCCTTATTAACCCCTTCACAACGAGAGCTCTTTTGTAAATAGAGTAAGAGCCATTTGGAAGCAGTGACTGGATTGAAGGGGTTAAAATTAGATAATAATTGATATTTTTTGCGTTATCTGATTTGTATTTCCCTAATCATTGTTTTTTCTTCAGCAGTCGTCATTTTACCCAACGTCAGTATTTCATGGTAATTTCTAGTAAGATAAAATAAATTTCTGTGATCGGAAGGAGGTAAAAGAAAAAACACGGATGAAATAGAGGTGTGTTTTATTCCAGTGTTTCTTCCCACCCGCGTTTTCTTCCACCTCATTCCCATACTTGTAATAATGTCTGTACAATTTCCCTAAAATGCGTAATGGCGTCTTCCAGTTCTGCATTACGTATTTTATTGCCACTTACCCGAGGATGGCCATTTAGTTATGATCTTCAATATTTACTTCCCTCCTAATGGCTGTGTATAATATCGTACGAGTAATGTCCATAGATTTTCCAGTGCGCTTCTTCGAGGGATCCCGAACGCCTTAGGTTAACTCCCGGGCTCCTGTAGCTCACTGTCGATCCAACAAAATCGTCTAGCTTTAGCTGGAATGCAGTAGTAGAGGGTTTTCGCCCGTGAGAGGATTAACAGATTACCCTTAGGCTCCTGTGATTCACTCAGCACAATAAAATCGTCTGGTGTTCGCTCAGATACAGTAAAATACAAGCGTTGATCCGAGCATGAGAGGGTTAACGATACTTACAGACCTTACACCATTATAGGTTTATTTGTATGAAGCAGTACGAGTAAGCAGTTTTATATTAACCCCGAAGCTACCGTTAACCAATAATGTATAGATCTTACGTTTTATAATGTACTCCTGTATAGTAGTATTTGTGAAGATTTTCATTTTAAATAGGCATTGATATTCGATTCATTCGCTAATCCTCCCCTCTTACGTACATGTATTTAAATCTTTGGTCAGGAAGTTCATTAGGAGCTCTCACCTCTCTTAAATCTGCCTATGTAGCTGTCTGTGTTTATATTAGTCTGTCTGTCTGTCTGTTACTTGATCCTCAGTGGCGGATGTTGTACTGGAGTGACTGTGACAGAAATCCCTTCATTAATTTATTTTTCTATTTTGTTAAATCATTCTTGACCTTAGTTGAATATTATCTCACTTGCATATATCTCGCCCACAAATACCAACACTGATACACTTAACTTTTTCTGTAGGAGTGGTTTCTTTCCCTCAGCTGAATAACCACCTGAACCAGTGAAAGGTTTTAACGCAGGTTCCTGTGACACCCAGCTGAATAAAATCATCTGGGGTTACTGGGGTTAGGTGAAAATGTGACTGTAGTAAAACTGGCTTGATCATGAGAGGGGAAATTTTGTCGGTATTAACACTCAGCCCCGTATGACCCACTCAGTTGAATACAATCGACTGGTGTTGGCTAGAATTTAACGGTAGAGAAGAAGCGACCTTGGGAGGGTTCATTTTGTAACTGGGAAAGATGTGGTTAATCTTAATCATGCCGTTTAGATTTGGTTAACCATTTTACTATTTTTATGTACTGGGACGACTTTTACTCAATCGAATGGTGTCTTATAAGATATACTCCCCAAATCTGGTGTAAATTTCTCCAAAACTGCAGTGTATTCCTCCAAAACTGCCGTGTATTCATCCAAAGCTGCAGTGTATTCCTCAAAACCTTCAGTGTATTCATTTAAAATTGCAGTGTATTCCTCCAAAACTGGTGTGTATTCCTCCAAAAGTAGTGTATATTCCTCCAAAGCTTGTGTATATTCCTCCAAAGCTGGTGTTTATTTCTCAGATAAATGATGTCTTATGATGTATATTTTCCAAAACTGATAGGAGGTACAATCCCACATCTTACCACTACACCTAGACTAAGTGACGGGTGTTTCAGTGGGTGTATCGGTGGGTTTATCAGTGGGTGTATCAGTGGGTGTATTGGTGGGTGTTTCGTTGGGTGTATTGGTGGTGTATTGGTGGGTGTATCAGTGGGTGTAGTGGTGGGTGTATCAGTGGGTGTATTAGTGGGTGTAGTGGTGGGTGTATCAGTGGGTGTAGTGGTGGGTGTATCAGTGGGTATGTCAGTGGGTGTTTCGTTGGGTGTATTGGTGGTTATTGGTGGGTGTATCAGTGGGTGTATTGATGGGTGTAGTGGTGGGTGTATCAGTGGGTGTAGTGGTGGGTGTATCGGTGGGTGTAATCAGTCTCTTTCCTGACCTGCTGACAATTTCGGGAGGGGCCAACACTTTTTTTTTTTTTTTTTACGGAGTTGTCCCTACTTGGCGCCCCCGTATGTTGTTTATGGTGGGGCGATAATTCTCTTCGATTATAGGTAAGGCTCTCCCCTCCTTCCCCTTCTAACTAACCCCTACTTCCTTATCCTCCCCCCCTTCCATCACCCCCATCCCCTCCCCCATCTCCCCCTACGAGTGTGATGACCTTTTTAGTTTCCCCCATTTTTCCTTCATTTTTTCCCCCATTTTCTGGTTGTTGTTATTTTCCCCATTTTTTTCTTTTTCCGTTTTCCTATGTCTTGTATTTACCATTTTCTGTATTTCCTTTCTTATTATATCTTACATACTCGCCTTATAGTCGCCTAAAACACACACACACACACACACACACACACACACACACACACACACTCTCTCTCTCTCTCTCTCTCTCTCTCTCTCTCTCTCTCTCTCTCTCTCGTGAAGAAGAACTTGATGTTATGGTCGAGTTGAAGGGGGAACTTCGGGATTCTTTCTCCCTTTTAAGGAATACACACATCCTTCTTATTTTACCCCTTCAGTACGAGAGCGTCTTAAGTATTTCATTTCTGCCACCGCCTGACGATTTTATTCAGCTTAGGAATCTCACATTAAATGACTTAGAATTGTTTAGTTATTATTATTATTATTATTATTAGTAGTAGTAGTAGTAGCAGTAGTAGTGAAACCATCTCCAGTTACTACTACTACTACTACTATTATTATTATTATTATTATTATTATTATTATTTTTATTATTGGTTTGACGTTCATTAATTTGGTACTATTGATTGGACGGTATCGATAGCATGCCAGTGATGCTTAATTATGATATTTAAATTACCTTCATCAGTCACTCTCAATTATATTCCCTTAGCATGTGTCAGTGTCGTAGTATTCTTTTTATTTTCTATTTGTTTACTTTTCTATTTACGTTATTCAGTCCCTCCCTCCCTCTGGTTTTGTCGTGTAATTACGTTTATTATTATCATGATTAAAATTTTGTGTGGACTTAATTGGTAAGCTTCGTTCTTGTGCTGTATACCTTCTGTGTTGAATATACAGTATTGCTAAGGAATAGAATTTATCTTTATAATTTATCTGTATTTTTTAACCTTATCGAAGAGTCGTTTGTTATATAGTGTAGTATACGGCTTCTGTAGTGGTTATTATTATTATTATTATTATTATTATTATTATTATATTATTGTTATTATTGTTATTATTATTATAAGCTGCCAAGGAGTTTTGCAAGTATATACACGTAAAACACCAATTGCATTATAAAGTGGAGGTTTACTTGTTTTTCTTTGATTCTTTGGCGCTGTGCGGGACCTCAGCGTTAGTCCTTGCCAGGGAAATTCTTACAAGATCCATCCAACAATTCCATTCCGTCGAGAAAACAGCTCATACATCTCGCCCTGTCAGTTTCCTTTACGAGTTACACACATTTTCTGGACCCCCTCCTTCTCTCCCTCCACCTCTCCCTCTCCCTGTTCCCTCCCTCCCTAGACCCCCTTCTCCTTCCATTCCTCTCCTCCATCCATCCTTCCCTTCCTTCCACCATCCCCTGCCATCCTTCTGCCCCTCATCTTGCCTTCCCTCCCCTTTTCTCCCTCTCCATCCTTAGCCCCTCTTACACCCTCTACTATCCTTCACCCTTCCTCCTTCTATCCCTTCCACTTCCTTTTTCTCCTCTCCCTTTCCCCATCCCATTCCCCTCACTCTTCTTTTCATCACTTATTTCCGACCCCTTTTCTCCTACCCATCCTTCCCATTTCCCCCCATTTCGCTCCTCCTCCTTTCTCTTTTTCCTCTATCTTACTTCTCATCTCCCATCCGTCCTCGTCTCCTCTTCCTTCGCTCTCCCCCCATCCTACATCTCCCATTCCTTCCATCCCTTTTTCCTCATATTCCTTCCATACATTTAACTTTTCACGTTTTCAGCCTGGCGTCCTCCTCTTTTTCTTCCCATATTATAATTTCTCTCCCCTACTTTATCTCTATTTTTCCCCTTCAGTTTCCCCTTCCTTCAATCCTTTCTCAGTTTATCACGCCTTTTCTCAGTTCTCCCTACCATTTTCTTTTCTCCCCTCTTATTTTTCCCTATCCTCTTCCCCTTTCCCTACTTACACCTTCTCCTTGTCCTTCCTTTCACCGTTTTCCCTTCTTCCACTTTCCTCCCACATTAACTTTTTACTCCTCACCCCATTCCTTCATCCCCTTTCCACTTCTCCCTGTTTTCCCCATACACTTCGGGTATCCCTCTCCCCTTCCTCCCTCCCCTCTCCCCATCTTCGCCACCCTTCACCTTTTCTTCCCTCTCTTCCTCCCCGCACACATGCCAGTGGAAAAAAAAAAAAAAAAAAAAATAGGGGAGGGGGGGGAAGATCAGAGAGAGGAGCGGTAAAGTGATCATAAAGAATGCGTAGGTGTATGTGTCTTTGGTTACCGTATGTGTGTGTGTGTGTGTGTGTGTGTGTGTGTGTGTGTGATTTATTCGTCCTTGTGTGTGTGCGTATGTTTGATTATTTTAGTCATAAGATTACACTGTGTGCATTATCGTGTATGAATTTTAATATATAAAAGAATCTGCTATATGCTAGTGTGTTTGGAAGTGCTCTTAGTGTGTCAGGCAAGGTATGTGTACAAGAGTGCGCTAGTAATATGAAAATAAAATAGCTAGTGTAAAGGCAGTGAGAATGTTTGAATATTTTGTTATGGTTCTTGCATTTATTTAGTATTGATTTAGCCTTCGAATTTAGATTACGGATTTAATTAATAATGTTCATGATAGATCAAACCCAGGATTTAATGTTCTTAAAAAAAAAAAAAAAAAAAAATCGGTAAAAATATTAAGCGTTGTCCTAATAATATTAAAATTCAGTAAAGATGTTGAACGTGTTGCTAATTATACGCCTTTATTTTTTCAGGTAAGGCAAGGACTGAAACTGTTATGATCTGCTTTTGGTGAGTACAGTGTGTGACGTGCTTTGGAAAACTCTGTGGTGGTGGGGTGGCAGGATTTGTTAGTGTGACTGGTAGAACTAATTTTCACAATAATATTCGCTGCTGTCATCACTTGGGGGAGGACATAGAATTGTAGTGACTATAAATGCAGATACAGAAATACATGCAGCTAGCTATTGGGGGAGTAGGCAATGAAGGCGAGCGAAATAAAGAGCGCCAGCCCATGCAAGTCCCCCCTTACCAACGCGGCCAGAGAGCAATGGAAGAAAAGGGGAAATAAGACGAGGGGAAGAAAGAAACTGGGAATAGCGGAGAGATGATGGATGAATGGGGAGGTGAAAGAGAGTTATTAAAAGAGGGGTAAAGCCAAGGGGAAGACGCACGAAAGGAAGGAGGAACGCATAATATAAAGATAGGCAGGTTAGTCAGAGGAGTGAACGGGAGGAATTGAAGCAACGCAGGAATTACGAACATTGATAAAGAAAATATATGAGACAAAAAGGTAATAAAAAGTTGTTAAAAGTATAGATTGAAGAAACCGAGAGACTTGAAGTACCAAGACCGGAAAATGACTAAAATACTAAAATTAATCTAGAAGTAGAAACAAGTAGACACATATAGAAGACAAAAGTAGGAAGGAAAGTAGGCACTGAATTACGAAGGAAGTAGGATGTAAGAAAATTTAGATCAGGACAATATTTGAAAGAAGAAAATGCATAAAAAAATACATCTGAGCTCTGGAGAAAAGCGGGTTACGTAATTCAATTCCTTAAGGTCTGGAATTAGATTGATAAGAGGGTAAGAGGGGCCCAGTTGAGGGGTCCTGTTCAAGGTTCTGGCATTAGTGAGAGAGAGAGAGAGAGAGAGAGAGAGAGAGAGAGAGAGAATGCCTGATAGATTGATAGGTAGAATGATAGACAGAGAGATATGTAGTTCCGTAGGTATACAATACAGACCACATTAAGTTCACGATCCTTACCAATTATCGAATCATAAGAAAAAGACAGGAAGCAGAGAGAGAGAGAGAGAGAGAAAGGACGTGTTAAGAGGGAGACAAGAGACGTGGAGAATATTAATGCGTGTTATAGCAAGAGCAGCAATGGTTTATGTCTCTCCCTGACCCATATTTCACATTACAGGAGAACAGGTACAGCTGTAATGGTTATTTGTACACATCGCTCACCCTCTTGTACTTGTACCTTACGCACGCACCCCCTCCTCCCCCCTCCCCCGACCCGCGACCCCCCCAATCTTTGCTCTTTGTTGAGTACTTGAGGTGTGTGTTTGTTGTGGTGGGGGTAAGGAGGAGAGGGAAGGGGAAGAGAGGGAGAAGCTGGAGGGAAGGAACAGAGGAGGTAGGTGGAGGGAAGGAAGGTATAGAGGAGGTAGGTATGAAGAAGGAAGGGAGAGGGTGTGGCTGCTGGGAGAAGGAAGGAGAGAGAGAGAGAAGTTGGAAGGAAAGAAGACGTAGTGGAAGGGGTTTAGTATGACGTCTTACTTGTGTGTGTGTGTGTGTGTGTGTGTGTGTGTGTGTGTGTGTGTGATTCTTTGCACAAGTCTTAGCTTCATTTTTATCATTTTAGCATTTAAAGTAAGCATTATTATATACATCTGATGACCTACTTTCACCACTTAGTAACAGAAAAATCACACCTATTCCCAGTATCCTCATCAGTACACCTGTAAAGCCCTCAGTAATATCATGCCTCAGGTGTTAAATTCCCCACCAAAACACCTGTAATAAAAATGAGCTTCGCACCTGTGACTAACGAGCGAGGAGCACCATGAATGAAAATTTTATAGGTATTGAGAGATGGGCTGTGATTCATGCCTCCGGTCTCCACGATAAATAAACACGGCAATAATTATCACCAAAGCGGAATGACTGGAGTGAATTAAGCAGTCATGGGGAAAGGGTTGCTAGTGACGGGGGTAAAGTGAAGTATGTAATTGTGTGTATGCGTGTGTTCCGTATTTGGTTTCAGTTGCAGTACATGGAGTTGATGGTGTGTGTGTTTGTAGTCATGTTCTTCCCGTTTGGGTTTTAGTTACACTTTGCTCCAAGGAATGTGTGATTTGTGTGTTCAAGTAGTTGAGGACTGGAATACCGTTCTTGCTTCCTTTAGTGGTCATATATCTTGGCGAAGTCTGGTCATGTCCTTCATTTTGTTTCCAGTTACACCATGCACCATAAATCTTACGGTCTGTATACTTTCTTACCATGCATTCCATTTTGGCTGTAGTTATAATCAGCCCCATGATGCCTGAGTTACTGAAGGCGGGTTTTTGTTTCCTAACTGTCTTAGTTATCGGGCATATTTCAGATAGCTGGATTGTAGTAAATAGCTCAAATTTCAGATATGCAATCAAAATAGCCGGTGGAAGAAATGAAGTACTTATGGATATTGCCGACTATAATGAAACTAGTATAATTTTCCAGTAAACAAAATTCCCATATGTGGTATAATTTTTCCATTTAAACACTTGACTGCTGGGTGATATAAAAAACGAAAGCTGTTGCACTTTTATCTTGTACTATTTACGTTTCAGTCTTTTGATATGCAGTGTTTCAGGTATAAAGGTGTCGCGTTTATGGGTGTCGTGATTAATCCGGGAACTGATTGTGGAGATTGAGTTCGTCATAAGAGCGGCGGCGTGTCATTCTGAGGATGCCTTGGCTCCTTATCCATTTCAGGGGCACAGTGCCAAGGATTTTTTTTTAGCGCCTTTGGAGATTTATGGGTCTTTGTGTGTGTGTGTGTGTGTGTGTGTGTGTGTGTGTGTGTGTGTGTTTGAGAGGGGGAGGCCTGTGTTTTTTGTGCGTTTTTATTTTTTTTCATCAGTCTTAGGAATAATTTTGTGTATATGCATGTACATGTATGTATATGTCTACGAGTATTTATGCATGTACATGTATGAATGTATGTGTGTATATATATATATGTATGTGTAGGCTGAGGAAACATACACACTGCTAGGTAGAGGTGCGGACGTCAGGAGAAGGATGGCCTGCCTTACCAAACACAGAGTTACATATATATACACAATGGAATACAGTGGGAGCAAAAATTGGTGGCCACGATGATGCATATCCTTAGGCTGTGTTTATGTGGCTGTGGTGGTGGTGGTGGTGGTGGTAGTGATGGTCGTGGTGGCTAAATTTGTATTTGCTGTTGTGGTGGTAGTGGTATGGTGTGGTGGTTGTGGTGGATGTATTTGTGCAAGTTGTGGTGGTTGTTGTGAAGATGCTGCTTGTGATGGTGATGTTTATGGGGATGCTATCCACAGTGGTGGTGGTTGTAGTCGTGACGGTGACGGTAATGGTGGTGGTTGTGGAGGCAGTGACAGGCTTAGTTGTGATGGTGGCTGTAATTGTAGCAGTGACAGTGGTGGTAACGGTGTTTGTGGTAACGATGGTGGTGGTACTTGTAGTTGTAATAGTTGCTGCAGTGGTAATGCTGGTGGTGGTTGTAATGGTGGTGGTAGTGGCGGTGGTGATGGTAATAGTTAAGGTAGGGGTCTTTTATTTCTTGTCGCCTGGCAGATGATTCTTGTATCTTGTGGGGTGCGAGAGGAACCTGATGTTCCAGTTTGTAATTACCAATTTTAAGCTCACTAGGGCTATAATTGAGAGAGAGAGAGAGAGAGAGAGAGAGAGAGAGAGAGAGAGAGAGAGGCTGAAGGCTTTTGATGTCCATATATGGCCAAGTAGCACTTTCCTCAAGTTTGTTACAGCCATCAAGTCAGCGCTGAGGAGGAACTTTGCATTAGCTCATAGCAACCAAGTTAAAAAAAAATACTTTGAGTACAATTGGAAACTTACTGCCATTCTTGCATATTGTGGAGGCATTAAGAGGACCAGTTTGATCAGATACCAACCCGAGAGCGAGTTTATGACTAGTTTATGTTTATTGTATGTGGTCTTGTGTATTTTGTAGTCAGTCATAGTGTGAGTAAGAGTGTTGAGTTGGTTCATGGTAGTGTGAATCGATGTTTTAATATTATATCGCCTAGTTAAAAAGAAGTCTGGATGTGGGGAAGGAGGAACCATTTTGACTTATCATCAATGCCTAGCTTTGGTATACGGTTGCAGCATAAATATAAATCAGTCCCTCATAACGTCAGTTTTAATGGCATACACGAATGGATTGTTGGTGGACATAGCAAGAGATGGACAACAACGCACCACTTCCTTTTGAGGTGCTTAGCTGTAGGATATATATAGGCACTCATGCCCTTAAGAGAGTGCAAGTATGAAGAGGTATTGCTCACATAAGGAGACTCATGAGAAGGAGAAGAAGAAGAGAAGAGAGATGCTGAGGAGGGAGAAGAGGGGCAGGCTGGGGAGAGGGGAGGGCAAGGCCGAGGATGGAAGCTTTAAGGAAAACATGTTAATCGTCCACCAACCTTTTTTCTTTTTTTTTTTACCCCTACTATTTTTTATATTTTTTTCTGGGCAGACGCAGATGAAAGTTATTTATATGATTTATGAAGATGGATGCTCGTGACCCAGTGAGTAATATTTCCACGGCATGCCAACCTCTCCTACCCCCTACCAACACCCCTCCAAGCCTCCCCTCCCCTCCCCCATCATCTATATATGACGGAGATGTCGTGGTGCAATTTTTGGTTGATTGATCGGCCGTCGTGTTGTATCGGGTGCGACATGTCTTTGGTGCTTCATATATTATCCCCCTGGTGGTGGTGATGGTGGGGGATGAGTTGGTGGGGGTTGGGGGAGAGGGACAGGTGTGTGTTGGGGAGAGGTGGGGGATGGAAAGAGAGGATAGAGAGAGTGGGTGAGGTAAGATAAATGTCTGTGTGTGTGAGAGAGGGGGGGGGGTTGGGGAATAGGGAGAGTGAGAGAGTGGGAAAGGTTAGGGAGAGTGAAAGAGGTAGAAGAAAGGATAAAAGATAGAAGGTAGGACTAAAAGAGAAGTTAGATGAAGGTATAGGAGGCTGGAGAACGTTACGGAGGAATTAGAGAGACAGAAGAATGATAAAGATGGAAGTCAGAGGAAAAGTCGAGTAGAGAGAGAGAGGCGTATGAGAGAAGATGAGAAAAGTGAGAGAATTATAGAAGATACCCTTAGAATGAGGAGAGGAAGGAAGGTGAAAATATGAGAAGAGAGAGAGAAGAGAAAAAGTGAAGAGAAATGGAGAGAGGGTGTAGAGTCGGGGAGACGGGGCGAGATAGGAAGATGAACAAAAGGAAGTCATAAAAAGGACAAAGGAAGCAGGAAGGGGAAAATTAGGAAGTGGCGAGGGAGTGCACTGAGAGAGAGAGAGAGAGAGAGAGAGAGTTATCTTTTTCCTTGTCCTCCTTTTACTCTCTCTCTCTCTCTCTCTCTCTCTCCCCCCCCCCCCATTTTCCCCTCTTTTTTTTTCCCCACCCCCTGAAGCGGTGGGGTGGGCCTGGGGAAACATGCATCGTTCAGCGGGATGCCGTCTTGCCCTGGTAATTTATGGGAGACGCGGCCTACAGAATCATATGAAAATTGTGCCTTACTTTCCTCCCTTTAAATTTCCCTTGAATATAATCCTCACGTTAGACCGGTTAAGATGATGGCCCTTATTTATGTTTTTTTTTTTTCTTTTATGGTACTATTTGATAATGCTTTTATAATTCAGTTTTAGTAATCTATATATTGTTAGAATAATTTGAGCTTCGTTGTGTTAGAATTTGGAAACATAATATTCTTTCATACACAGTTAGAAAGGCATGGTGGTGGTGGTTGTGGTGGTTCTTTAATTATATGATAAAATTTAACGATGTTTATATTATGCAGGCGAAGTACTGTAATATTTTGTAGATTTGAATATTGAGCTCATTAATCTTAGAAACTGAAAGTACATTAAGCCTTCTATACATAGTTGCATTGCCACAGAGAATACTTTTTTTCTGTTAGTAAAATCAGATTTGAGAATATTTTAAGAGTGTCATCAGTTAATTAGAAAAATGAGAGAGCATCTTTTTTTATAGTAAGTACTGTTAGTAAGTACTGTTAGTTCTTGGAAGAACAGTCGTCTTAGTGAGAACTCAGTGTAGACTTGATGTGTTATTTCAGAAGCAATATTGTACTATGAATTAATTTTATGCAAAGAAAGAAAATAATGAATAAAAAGATCATGCGACTATCTACTTAACTTTAAAAAATAGTTTTAGCTGTCGATTTGGGATGACAGGAAAAGAGAGAGTGAGAGAGATAGAAAGGAAGCAGGAGGAGGGAGTAAATGTCTCGGGAGGTTATGGAAAGTGTGAGGAAGACGGAGAGGAGTACGAGAGATGGAAGATTGGTCAAGAGCATGGAAAAGAAAAGAAAAGAGGTAGGGAGATAAAAGCGAAATGTGGGTTAAGGACTCGGATAATGAGTGGAAGGGATAAAGACTGATGGAAATGAAGTAGAAAAATAAAACGACAGTGGGATGTGAGGCAATGGATGAAGGCCTGGTGGAAGAAAAATGGCGAGGGATTAGGTGAGAGAGAATATATATATATATATATATATATATATATATATATATATATATATATATTAATACCTGAAAGCGTGAAAGGAGAGTTGGAGGGAAAAAAAACACAGGGAAAGAAACAAGAATTATGAAGCGATAGTGTATGTGAAAGAAAGACAAAAGGGAGGAAAAATGTTGATGAGTGAAGTAGGAGATAGAGAATGTAGGAGGAAAATAGTGAATACCAGAAAAGGAAACTTGAGCAGGAGGAAATACAGAGGTGAAGGAAAGGAAGTAGGTTGGCCAGAAGGAAGTGAGGAAGATGTGTTGCAAGTAAGATAGGCTGCAGATAACGAGAGAAGACAGGCTAAAAGGAAGGAAAAGTAAGAAATAGACTTAGCGGAAGCAGGAAATGATGGAGTTAGTTTCTAAGGAAGGAAGCGGGAAGTATTCTGACAAAAAGAGTGGAAGGAAGAAGGCTATGGATAAAAGAGGAACAAGGTAGGCTGGAGGGAAGGAAGAAGAGGAAACAAGTCGGCTACAAGGAAGGAAGGAAAGAAGGCCTAGTTGGAGAAAGGATAATAAGGGGATGGAAAAGGAGGAAGGAAAGGTAGGTAAGCTACAAGAAAATGAGGCAGGAGAAGGGTTGACCCAAAATAATAAAGGAGGGAAAGGAAGAAAGTAAGAAAGACAGGAAGGCACCAAGGCAGGAAGAAGGGAAAGAAGGAAAAAAACGGAAGAAGGTAGGCAACAAGTAAGGAAGAAGAGGAAGACAGATATGGTTTAAGGAAGACCAAGAGAGGAAGAAATGGAAGGCAAGTAGGCTCGAAGGAGGGAGGACAAGAGAGGAAGGAAGGAACAGAAAACAGACGGACTCGTAAGAAGGAGAGAGGGCAAGAGAGGAAGGAGGGAGAGAGGGCCAGAGAGGAAGGACAGGAGGAAGGACAAGAGAGGAAGGAAGGAAGTGGGCGAGAAAGAGAGAGACGGAGGAATGTTGTGTGCGCCCAGAATTCATCAAGTTTATCTTCGTCGTGGGAATAGCGGGACGCACACAGAGCCTGCACTTTGTTTTGATCAGTCGCGGCATTTTGCTCAAATCATAGGAATGTTTTCATCTCCTCCTCCCGCCCCACGTGATGGATGAAGTCAGGCTTATCTCCCTCGGTGTATACATGGGAATTAACTCCTTCACTGTTTACCTTTCCTGTTTCCCTGTTTACCTTTCCTGCTTCAGTGTTTACCTTTCCTACTTCACTGTTTACCTTTCCTGCTTCACTATTTGCCTTTCCTGGATCACTGTTTACCTTTCTTGCTTCACTGTTTACCTTTCCTACTTCACTGTTTACCTTTCCTACTTCACTGTTTATCTATTCCGCCATGGAAAGGATATGGACTTGCAGTTATTATCGTATTCTCGATCTTTAAGGAAGTTCCCTAACACCTTTTCATGAGCGATTTATTTTGCTTATTACTCCTTACTCTCCTGTAAATCCTTCTGATACCGCCACTCTTCATAGATAACAAAATTGTATTAACCAAAGATATCCAGAAATAAATCGCTACGGAAGAGGTGTTAGGCAGCTTCCTTAATACGGACCAAAGTCTGTCCTTGAATTACGGGAAATAAGATGCAAGAGGACGAAAACTACAAGGCACACATGAAGTCTTAAGAAGTGTGTGTGTGTGTGTGTGTGTGTGTGTGTGTGTGTGTGTTCTGCGAAGCATACATGGCAGACACAGTGACACCATTCCTCTCAAGCATGAATACGCTCGGGACGCTTGCATGCATTAAACCCCTTCAGTACGAGGCGACGGTCCTGCGTTAAAATAATAATAATAATAATAATAATAGTAACAATAGCTGTGGAGTGGAAAAGATATTAATCATCGTCGTAGTGAAGGAATTATTGGAAGGTATTTGTGTGTGTGTGTGTGTGTGTGTGTGTGTGTGTGTGTGTGTGTGTGTGTGTGTGTGTGTGTGTGTGTGTGTCTGTTTTAGCTGAGTAAAATCGTTTGGGGATAACGAGAACAGAGAAAAAAATCGTACTTGTTTTGAAGAGGCAAATGTCGGAATGATTGATGTATGATGGTACACAAAGAGGAGAGAGAGAGAGAGAGCATAGTGACACCTACCCACTTCAGTATACATAAATCATAACGTATACATGTACGCGAGCTTGGTAGGGGGTCATGGTGTGTACATAACCCCCTTCCTTCCCCCCACACACACGGAGGGGGGGAGCTGGGTGAAAAGGGGGAGGAAAGAGGGACGAAGGGAAAGTTGAAGGGGAGAGAGGTAGCCGGTGAGATGAGGCCGAGAAAGGAAAGGGGCATTGGCTCGGGGTAGAGTGGGCTCTCACATGAAGGGGGAAGAGAGGGGGTGTGAGAGAGGGACTGTGGGATAGAGACACAGAAGAGGCAGAGGGAAAGTCTGGGGATAGAGAGAGAGAGGGGGGGGGTACGGGGGGAACATCAGGTGGAGACAGAGGAAAGGGGAGGAAAAGGGGGGTGGGAGTCTCGAGGGGTATGGAGGGAGAGAGACAGAGAGAGATGGAGGTAAGGGGGTACTTAAGATGAAGATAGAGAAAAGGGGAGGAAGATGGGGAATAACTGGAGTAGGGCAGAGAGACAGAGACACACAGAGAGGAAAGGGGTAAAGTGGGAAGGGGTATAAGGGGGGACTCTTTCATGATGCATTGTATTGTTGCACTGCCACGCCACTTGGTCGGGCCATGAATAAGGGACTTGTCATTTTCCTGAAAGGTGCACGTGTTCATAATGCCGGGCCGTGTGTCTCCGTCCGACCCGTAATGCTTTTCCTGAATTATGTGTTTATGCGCGTTTTGCTCTCTGTAATTCATTCGTCACTCCTCTGGCCCGAACAGCACTACCGCCACCGCCACCGCTAGAGGGGGTGAGGCCTGGGTTGGTTAGGGATCTGTGTGTGTGGAGAGAGAGAGAGAGAGTAACAAGAATGGAAACAGAGTAAGAAAACACTATACAGACCAGTCTAGGTAATTTTAAACAAACAGTACCATTAATAGAGGGGATACGTAAATATTCAAAGAGGTTTTAGAGGAAGAGAGGTATATTTAAGAAACCTTATAGAGGTAAATATAAAATCCAGTAAAAGTTATGCTGCTGTGGGTTGCCGTTTGTTATGTGTGGCCAGTTTCCCGGGGCCGATAAGAATGTGTCATCCTCCATCTTTTCTTGCTCTTTTTCTTATTTTACTCCAGCCGAAAAGAAAAACACGTGTCGCAAAATCCTGCATACTTAGAATCTTACATCACATTTTCATAATTTCCACCATTTTACCTCTGTTTTCAATCCTTATAATACTCTTTCCTACCCATTTCGTCCATATGTACGTTAAATACTGTTGACGCTTCTATTTCTTTCCCTTTTCTGTTTAATATGCCGCTCCCAACAGTTTTAGACTTCTTCAGTACCCTGTAATTGTGATGACTTTTTTTTTTTTTTACATTGTATTTCATTCTCACTACAGCCATAAAGTTACAGTCGTGGGTTGCTACCGTAGAGGAATTTCTTAAGATTTTGGTGTTGAACAGTTATTCAACCATTCACCAGTTCCATCTCTTTCCCAGAAATTTCAGAGCCGTGACTTTCTATCTCATAGTTTGTTTTGTCCCCGCCTCCCATCCATGTCTTTGTTCACTTTGATGGCGACTTTCTGCAGAGTAAAAGAGTTTAATATATGCCATCGACATGTAACATACCAAGCAGACGGAACGTTGTATTTTAAAGCAAGACTGACTACGAATCCTGCACCCCTTCATCCTTCTCTTCCTCTCCGGAAATTCGACACAGGAGAGTGTGGCGCTTTTCGTTATAATAGAGAGTAAATCCCGGTGGCTCTGGGGGGACAAACAGGGGCTTTTGTCGGAGCGTGGGGCGTTTAGTGGGGAGCGTGGTGGAGTTAACACCGGAGGGGGAATGCTTTCTCTGTGGGGGGACGGGGAGGAGGGGTGTTTATATGATGCCAGAACAGAAGTACACAGCATGTTTCTGTAACGTTGTAAGTTAAATAGCATACCATTGAGAAACAAAACCTTTTTTTTTTCCTTCATTATAGGCAAGAGTAAAGTATCATGGAAAACGTTATTGCTATCATCCTGTACAGTATAGTTTCTCAAGCTTTATAACCCGAGGGATGTCTCCGGAGATGAATAAATAGTTTTGCCTCAGCCAAAAAAATAAATAAAAAAATAAAAAAATAGCAATAATAATAATTCCTTGGACTGAAGTGTTTAATGCGAATCAGTTATACGGTACAATGAATTACAGTAAATCAGAGGCTACTGTGAATCATAGGTGTAGGGAGGTGGGGGGGAAAGGTCCGTAAGACAGACAAGTGGTTGAGAAAAGAGTGAGTAAAGGACTTCCATGTTTACACCTAAATGAAGAGTTACCTGGCGACAGTGCGAATACCTTAAAAATACCTTACAATTACAACACAGGTAAGCACTAGTTAGACATTCCAAGGGGAGGGCAAAAGGTGGGTAGGATACAGATAAGAGGACTGTCGTTGTACTCTGTAAGGATCTCAGTGTAAATACGGTATATCTTGTCAAAAAAATAAATAAATAAATAAATAAACACCCCTTGAGGCCTGAGTAAGAGCAAGGGTGGGCGATAGACAGAGAAGAGAGACATCATAACACTTACAGGGTCAATAAAGATTCCAAACGATGTGGGCTACTGAGATATATCCATTCTCTTTCTCTACGCGCCCCCTCCGCCCCCCAATCCATCCTCCCCACCACCAGTCCAGTCCCCCCCTTACTCCCATTCCCATCCTCAGCGCGTGAAGTTTCCGTTTTCTGTGGAGCTGCGCGTGTTAGTGCAACTCACTCCCCACCCTCTATTCTTGTATGTGTGTGTGTGTGTGTGTGTGTGTGTGTGTGTGTAAATATTTCTTGTTTGTTAAAGTCTCCCCTGTGTAGAAGTTTCTCGAGCGTGTAAAGTTCACTCTAGTTTCGCGTACATGTTAAACTTCCCCTTGTGTAAAATGATATAAAGTATGTAATAAGTTGCCCTATGTGTGAAAGATACCCCTTGCTACCCTTATGTACATGCTAACCGTGTGTGTGTGTGTGTGTGTGTGTGTGTGTGTGTGTCTGTGTGTGTGTGTGTGTGTGTGTGTGTGTGTGTGTGTGTGTGTTTTACGGGTGAGGCGATGGTGCGAGGAACAAACGACCTGATCTCACGACACATGAGGCAAAGATGCTACTGTTGCTTCCCTCGGCCTATACCAGGTGTTACTTTGTCCTGGTGTTATTCCTGACTGGTATTGTTGTGTCGTGTGTTATCCCTGGGGTGGTGTTACTGTCTTATGGCTTCCTGGGTCCTATACCTGTACTTGGTGTTACTATTTGTCTTGGTATTAATGTCTCCTGTATTACTGGTGTGTTATAGTTGTGTTGTTGCCTCTTGGACCCTGTTGCTGGTGTTATTCTTTGTCCTGGTATTATGGCTGGCTGGTATTAGTGGCTATATTGTATTACTTTCACTGGTATCACTCTCATTCTTGTATTGCTGTAGGTTTGGTATTACTGTCATTCATTTATTATCTTCTACTCTGGTATTACTATCTTATAATGCTGTTCCTGTTTAGGTCCTATAGCTGATGTTATTCTTAGTTCCGGTATCGTCTCTCACTCTGGTATAACATTCATGCTTGTAGTACTGTCATTGATATTAGTGTCATTCTTTTGCTACTAATATTGTTATCATTCTCACTTTTTCTTCTACCATCACGTTATATTTCTCTTTTGTAATGATCGCTGTGAAGGACACGTGAGTCATGTGTGTTAAAGAAAAGGGTCATCCGCTTTTGAGAGCCGTAAATCTTGTTAATTTTCTATAATTGTTTTAAGAGACACAAGAGTCATATATATATTTTGTCTCAAGAGAAAAAGAATTACATAAAAAATAATGACAAAAAGTGTATCAGTGGGCTTGAGTACCTTATATATCACTAATTATCAGGCATCTGAAATCGACAGGAAAATTGTATCTTGTCTCTGAAAAAAAAAAAAAAAAAAAAAGTAAACCAAAATCTCCATTATTCAGTACCGTACTTCACAAATCATTGATATCCCATATCATTTTAAGGGGACACGGGAATCATGCATATTCCCAAAAATAAATAAAGAAAAGTAAGTCCGTTCCTAAATACTCCACATAAGAATTTTTTGGAGTGACATAGTATTCATGTATCGTAAAGTAAATAAATAAATAAATAAAAACCAAATAAAGAGAAATAAGGTATCAATAAACAAGTAACTAGATTAAATAAAAGCTAAATGGAGGAGAAAGAAAAAAAATGCCTGCTATGCTTTCCCAGGGACTATTAGTTTAGATTACGGGTGTGCCTGGAGCGCTGGAGTGACAAAAACATGGGCCTTCCACCTACATAGATTTATCGCTGGTCCGGGATGATAATGAAGCTTCTGTAGTGGGGCGGGGATAAGTCATGCCCCATCTGCTCAAAGCCACCACACACACACACACACACACACACACACACACACACACACACACACACACACACACACACACACACACACACACACACACACACACACACACACACACACACACACACACACACACACGGTTATTTATTGGGCATTCAGAGCGAGTGAGTAAGCGCTTGTGTGGGTTTTATAGGTGTACGGGTTTGGGTAGTGAGATCCTTGAGACGATTATCAGCTTAAGGAAGGATCTCTGTATTAAGCTCCTTTGAGATCTCTGTATTAAATTCCTTCAGGATCACTGTATTAAGCTCCTTCAAGTGATAATATTCGGGTAAAGAAGGATCTCTTATTAAGCTTATTCAGACGATTCCTTCAGCGTAGGAAACATCTGTACAAAACTCCTTCAGGTGATTATCTTACGCTTAAGGCAACATCTCTGCGAATAAAGAATAAGATTTTCAGATGAGGAGAGACCGTTCAGCCACTTCAATACAATGACCTCTTAATTTTATTTTGGTTATCGCAAGTTTTATTTTCTTTTACTCCGCTTATAGAAACCCATCGTGGTGAAGGGGTTAGCAACAATTTTCTTTTGGCGAGTGTATGGGGAATTTGTTAAGCTCCTGTGTCATGTATGGAACACGTATTATCCGGGAATCATAAGTAAACACTAGATGGATTTCCAGAACTTAAAGAAAAGCGAGGAATTTACTATTAGATCCACCTGTGAAAGAGCCACAAATATCCTAATGTTTCTCGTTGAAATATAAGTTCATTTTTGTTCATATTTTTGCCTCCTGTGTACATTAATCTTCAGGACGATTAAATACGGACGACTTAATTTTCAGGTTAAAGGAACACACAATCTCTGAAGAAAAGGAGGGGGTGGAGGGGCTGTATAGCGTCCGACATCATGTATGTTAATTAATTCCATTCTGAGAGTTGGATGAATTAATCTGAGACACAATTTATCCTCTTTCTCTGTCTCTTTCTTCCTCCCCTGAATATCTCTATTTAAGCTTTTTTTTTAAGTATGGCGGGCGATTATAACCCCTGTGCCCCGTGTCCGTAGAGCCCCCTTCCCCGTCCAATCAGAGGAGAGGCAAAGAAAGGATCAGTACTTAGCTTATACAAACAAGGTGAACTGGGTAGGGGAGAGGGCTATGGAGAGGAGTTAGGGGGAGATGAGGTAGGGAGTAGAGAGAGGGAGTTGCTTATGAAATCTAAGAAACGGAGGACAAGGCTAGGGAGAAGGAGCAAGGGAGAGGGAGCTAGTAAGGGGAGTGTATGTGAGAGCTAAAGAGAGGGAGCTAAGGAAAGACTAGGGAGAAGGGGATCCTAGGAGAATAGGGAGAGGAGGTGAAGGGGGGCGTATCTCCCCATCAGCCCAACCTGACACCTAATTTAGCGATGGAGGTGATGAGCTTCCATATATATTCCCTGTTGGTGTAATCCCTCAGGCCATCAGTGGAGGAAGAGTGTAGTGTTATGGAGAGAGGATGGAGACTTTATTTGTTTAGTACCCCCTCTCAGTAGCCCTTAATTCTAATAGCCCTACGTTCTGAGAGAGTACCTTCTAATAGCACCATTTTTTCTAATAGTTCATGGTTCCAATCGTCCCAGCGTTTTTGTAGCCTTATCGTCTAGTAGCCCAATTTTCCATAGCCCCACTATATAGCCCATCCTTCTAATAGTCCCAGCCTTCCAGTAGCCCCACCTTCTTCCTTTGTATCATGGCTAATAAACTCATCAGGGGAAGTGAGGGGGGGGGGAGAAGGGGGACGGGGAGGGTAATAGGACGTAGGGGGAATTAGGCTTGGGGGATTGCTCAAGGGGGGGAGGAGGAAGAGGGGAGGAGTAGGCCTATACTTTACGGCATCAAAAATTGCCAGACAGTATTTCTTGTAGCCGGTAATGCCTTTTGATATTCTAGTACAAAAATTTCTCAAGTATTCCATGTGAAATATAATGTTCAATTTTGGCAGGAAAAGATAATGACCCAATTTTCAACCGATTTTTGTTTATTTATTTATTTTTCTTTTTACCTCACTAGTACATCCTTGCATATATTTCGAGTAATTAATAAAGTCATGTTACCGACTGCACAGTTTGGCGTTGGTAGGATCTCTCTACTGTATATGTATTTCCCTCTCCCCCTTAGTCTTTTCTCTCACCCACACTTCCTCTGCCTGTAATTCCACTTCTTTATCTCCTGTTCCCCCTCTTTTGTCTGTCTTATGTTGTTCCCTCCTCCCATCCTTTCCATCCTCCTCCTTCTTCCTTCCACTTCTATCTTTCAACTCCCCTCTTCTTCCCCTATCCAATACCCTCCTTCCGCTTCTCACCATTCCCCCTCCCTCCCTTTCCAGGTCATCCCGTCTTCTCTCCCTCCCTACATACCTTTCCATTCTCCCTCCTCTCACCTTCCCCTGTAGGAAACCCAAAGGACCTCCAATTGGGTCGTTACCGTCACCCTCTGCACGGAGCGAAACAGCGCCAGTCTATTATCTGATTCCTTCCACTCCGTATTAAGATCTATGAGTCTACGGTACACAGGCAGCATAGGGACACAAGGGATGGTGTGTCGTGTGTACCTGGTGGGGGTGTAGTATATTTTTGTTGTGTCTGAGTATATCTTCCCCTAATCACTCACGGTAGTTCTGTACCGTCTCTGTAATTTTGTCTTTTTCTCTCTCCTTCCTCCTCTTTTTTATTGTCCCCCCCTCTCCTCGCTCCATCATTCACACTTAAACTTTCTCTTCCCCCAAACACATATCCAGCAGAGGCTTAAGGCAACTTTACCTTAAAAAACTTTCCCGGTATAACGAAACACCAAGAGTAATCCCAAGAACACACACACACACACACACACACACACACACACACACACACACACACACACACACACACACACACACAGTTGAAAAATCCCCCCAATCAGTCTGATAGTCCGGATTAATTCACAGAGGGGGTTAATGAGCTCGTTTTTGAAGAAGGCACATTAATTCCAAAGACCCCCCCTACCCCCACCCTACCCCCACCCAGCCACCACCTCCTCCTCTCCGAAGTTAGTTCCTCAAGAGACCCTTAGCGGTTCACTTAATTGGAGGAATTACGTGCCGCCCCTTGCCCCCTCCACCCCCTCACCTTCCCCCACCCCTCCACCCCCACCCCTCCCCCTCCTCCAAGGCTTATCCGAACAGACTTCATTAAAACGAGTGGATGGATTTTTTTTTTTTCCCCCACTTGGTTATTCGTGTTTTTTTTTCCCCTAATTTTTTTCTCAAGCCTCGCCACCATGGATTATTTTAAGCCTCAAGACAACGACTGGGTCACTTTAAGGAAATTTCCAGGACCGTAGCAAGAGTAACATTAGTAAGATTTCTGTCGACCTGAAAGAGTTAAGCAGTTACATGATTTTTTATTTTTATTCGAATATTCATTTAATATTTTTTTGTTCTGAGGTGATGATGATGATGATGATGATTGATGATAATAATAATGATGATGATAATGATGGTGATGATGATGATAATGATGGCGCATTGATGATGATGGTGATGATGACGGCAGTGATGATGATAATGATGGTGATGATGCTTGATGATGATGATGATCGCAACCCATCTGTTTTTCACTGAGGCGATATGTTTCAAGATTCTGCATATTTGAACACCATTATTGGCCATATAAATCGTGAAACACACCTGGATAACCCGAAAACACCTCATTAACACAGGTAAACACGTTTGCCGACACGTAAATTAGCAGGATGCACTCCATAATTGAGTTGGACGGATCCAGCATCAGTTAATCCTGTTTTATTTGAGTCTCCCTTGTTGTTGAGTCTGAAGTGAGTGAAAACGCGAAAAATTTGAGTTGGTTGAAATTTTAGTTATTCTAGTTATTTCTAGGGCCAGAGAGAGAGAGAGAGAGAGAGAGAGAGAGAGAGAGAGATTCAGGTGCTGTCTAGGAAGTTTGATCCTTCTCTCTCTTGCCCGGAGGACGCCTTTCCGAAGTTGACTTTATCCAGGACAGAAATAAATTGACGTTTTAGGGCTGAAGGGGCTAATAATAATAATAATAATATGATGATGATGATGATGATGAAGGAGAATCAGGATAAGATAAAAACCCAATTTCCTTATTATAAATCCCTAAATCAGTGACAAGAAAGAAGGAATGCTAAAGTGAAAATGATGACAGAAAAAGGCGATTCCAGATAATGAATAACGTGCCATGTAGATTCTTATAGAGATTTGACAAAGATCTTTTATGAATACGACCCACGACGAAGAGGAAGTGGTGTGGGCGGGGTTGGCAGATAAGGTGTTAATGAGTGTCTGGCCACCTCGTGTAATTAGACAGGTGGACGGGGTGAAATTTGATGGCATAATTAGGACCGCTTTCCCCTTGGAGTCTTATATATATATTTTTAGGCGCCCTCCGGATCTTTTATAGGCTCCAGGTGGCGTCAGGTGGGTTAATTAATGGGTAATAATACAGGTAAAGTACTATCGGTGAGGAGTATAGGAAGAGCTTCGGGATAAAAAATAAAAATAAAAAAGAAGAGGAAGATGATATGGAGTCAGACCGTATAAAAAAAAAAAAAACTGAAAAGGAAAATGAACGTCATGCATTTTTTATTATTTTCCATCAGTCCAGCTCTTGTCTCAGTCTTTAAATGGAGTGAAGTAAGTATAATGTGTTAAGGAAAACATATATCGTGCAAATATACGGTAGCCATTTTAATATAACTTTAAAATATTTCACTTTTTAAAATCTAGACTTCCTATTACTACAGAAAAAGTCGACTTGCATATGAAAGAATTATATGTCGTGCAGATAGTTTCGATTTTCTTTTAACTTAGAATAATCCATTTTCGTTTTATCCCTGTAAACTTCTTTAAAGAAAATTTCATAAAATTATAGTCGAGATTATTTTTGCCGTCGAATATTCCTTTTGCCTTTTATTCCATCTTTTACATGGAAAATGCATTTATTGATTTTTAGATTTTTTTTTTTATGGCTGACTTTCCATATATTGTTAAAAAAAAAAATACATACAAGAATACGTGCTTCATGCATATATATTTTATAACTTTTGAAACCTTGGATATTTTGTTTTTATCATAATTTTTCGTGTGCCACCGAAGGAAAAACTAAAAAAACATGCGTCATTCAGATACAGTTCAGATTTTTTTTTTCTTTTTTTTTTAGCCTTGACTGTGCGTAAAAATGTGCGTTATGCAAATGTGGTATAGAATATATATTTCTTAAACCTTGAATATTATCGGAAATTTTCTTTGTGTCGTTACAGAAGTATATATTTGATAAAAACGTGCGTCATGGAAGTATTGTCAAAATTATTTTCTTAACCTTGAATTTGCCATTCCCCACCCCGTATTGTTAACACACACACACACACACACACACACACACACACACACACACACAGAAAAGAAACCCTGCGTCATGCAAATACAGTTATGCGTATATATATTTTTTGCTTTTACATTTTCCCTCGATGGATTTATTTACGTGGATGTACAATCACGGATTTAATTAACGGAGGGGACGCGTGCACCTCCATGAATCCCAGGCACGGGGAGGGGGGAGGGGGAGGGGAGGGGGATTACGTATGCAGGGGCTTGGTGACAGATGGTGGCTGATGACGGGTCCTAACGCATAGAGGAATCCCGGTATTAATCTCGTTCTCGCCCTCGTCCCTATCTCGCTTCTCGTCTCCACTTCCTTTATATTTGTTTCATTCATCGTTGCGTCTCTAGTTCTTTGTTCTTTCATCATTTCTTCCCTTCTACTTTCTTTAGCCTTCATTTAAACTCTTATTCGTCCTTCCTTTTTTGTCATCCTGTTTCTTGTCGCCTCATCTTTCCTAACTATTTCCTTTCGTTTTCTCTTTTCCTCGCCATGCTGTTTATTATAATATATATACATATAGATAGATAAATAGATAGATATAGATGTAGATATAAAAGATAGATAGAGGGATAGGTTGATAGATAGATAGGTATTATATATATACATAGTTTTCATTTTCCTCTACCACTATCGCTATCACAGCCGCAACCGGCACCGCACGCAGATACCAGCACTGTTGCTGAACGAGAGAGAGAGAGAGAGAGAGAGCAACGTGCAGGGGGATTGCATGAGTTGGGCCCATTTTTTAACACTTCCAATTTTCTGACTTTATCATTAGAAGGATGACAGCAATTGCAAGAGGGGAGGGGAGGGGAGGGGGAAGAGGAAGAGGGGAGGGGGGAGAAGGAGAGGGAGAGGGGAGAGAACCGATCTGTCACACGGCTCATCTCGTCGTGGTTACCGAGAGACAGATAGACGGAGAGATAGATAAATGGCTGGAGGGATGGCTGTGAATGCTTGGATAGGCCGAATACGGAAGCAGCTGGAGCAGTAGTTAGATGGGTGGCTGGAGGGTTGGGTAAATGGAGAGAGAGAGAGAGAGAGAATGTGGGAAAATTGGGAATTCTGGAAACCTGTTTTGAGTTGGACAGGTGACTTCACGGACCAAAACCCGTTCTGAGGTCGACCTTGCGAGAGAACGGGGAGAATTTGAGGCTTTGTTATTGTTCGAGAGAGAGAGATATTATTTCTGTTTGTTTTTTTAGTAGCTTCCATCTCATACCCCACTTATTTTATTTTTTTTTTTTTTAGCACTGATCTCTGTAAAGTGTAATTTTTTTTTTTTTTTTTTTTTTCTGCTTGAACATTAACAGAATTATCTTTATATTTATACGATACCGATATTCTTACAGCCTCCTTACGCAAATTTCACGAATGTGCATGGAGATGCATACCGATATAGATAGTAACATTTGGGTCACACACACACACACACACACACACACACACACACACACACACACACACACACACACACACACACACACACACACACACACACACACACACACACTCTTTCCTAGAATATGTGCCCTTATGTCAACATCCATAGACAGTGTAGTTAGTAAAAAGCGACTGATATATGGATTTCACTTCTTTCCTCAGAGTATTTCTAAGTAATTTAAAGATAGTCAGACTGATGGGAAGGCTCAGTAGATACAAAATACAGATATATAGACACGTATAAATTCCATCTTCTGTATCAGGGGCTTTGAACTAAAATTCCAGATCGTTCCTTACTCAGACACTAGTAATCACTCACCTGTGTCCTGCAGGCCTGAGAGAGGAACCTTTAACTTGTGCGTCCTCACCTGATGCTCCAGATACACTGAACATTTAAAGCAGACCAGTTTTCACCAAGGGAATCCTGTCGTACACCACACCACTCTTGAGCTTGTGTCGTAAAAATTAAGGCAAGCAAAAAATAGTATGGACGGAGGAAAGCAAGAGGGAAAAAGGGTAAAAAAAAATGGGGGAAAAAATCGTAAGGGTAAGATGGGCCTGTATGTCATAAACGTAGGTATGGGAGTTGTGTGAAGGAGAAAGTAGGTGTAAGTTTTTTTTTTTTTTTTTTTTTTTTTAAGGAAAAAAAAGTGTGTGCGTGTGTAAGTTTGAGTGAGTGTTCTAGTTTATTTTTTATGTTTTTTTTTCCTGTGTGTTTGTGTGTGTGTGTGTGTGTGTGTGTGTGTGTGTGTGTGTGTGTGTGTGTGTGTGTGTGTTAGGCTATGGTTAGAAGGGGAAGATGGTCTGAAAATGGAAAGTCTTGTTAAGCTGGTGGGCCACTCTCGTTTTCTCTCATAATATTTTGACCTGGGTGGTGTAGGGCTGGGGATGGGAGAGGTACGCAAGGAGGGAAGAAGATGGAGGGGAGGAGGGATGGAGAGAGAAGCTGGAGGAGGGGGGTAAGAGAGAGTTCCAGGGAGGGAGGAAGATGAGAGTGTATTGAGGAAGTTTGAGCCCTTTACGCTTCTATGTCAAGGAGGTTGGCGGTGATACTACTATGCCCCTTTTACTCTTAACTTATCACCATCTTGAATACTGGGTTGTAACAGCAGATTAACACAAGAGTATGATGGTAGTCATGAAAGAGTGCTATGGAAGGGATATAGAGACACAGTATTGTCTTATTCTGTCACTGGGTTTCTTGAAGTTATATGCAGCAGGACGAAAATCTGGGCCAAGTTAAGGTGAAAGTACTCTAGGCTCGTACGCTTTTGAGTTTAAAAGTTTTTTTAACATCTTTTTTGTCATGGTATATGTTATTTGTTACACCTTAATGTTCTCTTGTATGTAATTTATCATTTAATATCAACATTCTTACCTATGCATTTTGAAGAATATTCTCAGCAGCATCTGTAGTTACACAAGTCATTGGATTGTTCTTTCCTTACTGCATGTTGTTGAGGCTTAGCAGCTTTGCATGCTAGAAACCAAGAAAAAAAATCATCCAAAACTTTTTCTGTTAGACAGTCTTACCTTACAGTATATTTATGTACGTGAAGACTATTTTATATGAAAACTTATGAACAGTTTTATTTCCTTTTGACTGTATATTTTTTATAACAATACACGGTGCATACGAAAACTTAAAGCTTTTAGGAAAGACTTTGTTTATCTCGGCACTTTACCCTCGTGTTTTTAGATCATCAGACAGAAGCAGGAATTAAGTGAAATTGACATCATTATCTGGAAGAAACTAATAGACAATTTCTAGTCTAGCAGAGTTTGTTTCTAACTCTTCCAGTGCGAGGGATCTCCCTTAAACCCTCCACTGCCATGGTCGGACTTAGGCCTTTTAATTTAGACGATTTTCTTCACCTGAGAAAATCGAGAGTCATATGGTTAAGTTAAACACAGTTACCTTGCAGTAAGAAGAGTTGAATAAGAACCGCGTCATGGAACTGAATAGGTTGATAAAAATGATCCCGAGATAGACTTAGGACAGGCGCGTCATGCAGGGAGCCGAAGAGTAATTTACCGGCAGAGGAAAGAGCGAGAAAAAGCAGGGAGGTCACTCTATCTGGCTTCTCTGCAGCCTATAAAGTAGCTCCTCCTAATGGGGTGTAAGTAAGCAAAAAGAGGCCTAATGGACGACCGTAAGTAAAAGAGTAATTTTCCAGACAACCATGACATGTTAAACCTTAGAAGAGAAGGCTTGCGGGGGAGGCCAAATTTATATGGCTTTTTCCTCACCCCCCTCACCCCTGAGCGCCCCCACTCCTCTCCTCCCCATGCCACCCCCTCACCTCCCCCCTTCCATGGACTCTTTTCTGGTCCCTCCTCTCCTCCACCCCTGTCGCCAGTCCCCCTTCCCCGATTTCATCCTGGTTCCCCACCCCCCGCCTCGCCTAGCCCCATCCAACCCCACCAGATCGACTCCTCCCTCTCCTAGCCCCCCCTCCAGGTCCGCCCGTTTGGCCTAATTCCCCACTCAGCCCCATCCTTCTTGCCTTCCCCTCCTTCCGCCACTAAGCACACCCTACACATCCTAATCTAACCCTCTTTCCCCACCCCACCCCTTCCTTCCTTCTACACCTACCCCCTCCGTTTCTTCTCCCTTTCTCCTCCCTATTCCCCCTCTCAGCCTTCTCGTCGTCCTTTCTCCCTCCCTCATCCCCACCATTCTCCCCCTTCTTTCTCCTCATCCCCCTTCCCTCTATCTCTGTCACCCCTTTCTTCCATCCCCCTTACCCACTCCCTCTCTCCCTCCCTTTCTTCCTCATCCCCCTCCCTTCCTTCTCTCCCCCTCTTTTCTTATTTGGGTTTTATCTCAGAATTTATTGGGGGGAGGGCGTTATCTTCCAGTAAGGGGGGGGAGTGGAGGATGAGTTTGCAGGTTTTGCCTACCCCCCACACAAGAAGAAGAAGACGGCTGAATTACGTAGCTCTGTACATATAAAGGAACTGTTGTGTAAATTGGCTATATATATGTGTGTGTGTGTGATACAGAATGGCATTGTAAATATATCTGTCAACTTGTGTAAATTGGTGTTCTGTTAATGAGAGTCAATGGCGAGGTTCTGTAAATTATATGGGGACTTGGGTAAACTGGATGTCCCTATGTGGGTAAACTGGATGTCCCTAGGCAACATAGGGAAGCTATACAGATGCAGTGCAAGAAAATGAGGCCTGTCCTTTTTTTCTGTATTCAGTTTTCTTTAAGCAGGACTAAGGGTTGGGTTGATGGGCTGATATATAATTTTTTTTTTCTTAGCAAAGACAGCAAGAATAAAAACTGTTCAAATGCACTGATGGAAGAAATTTGACGTAATTCTGTTTTTATCATCTTCTATACTTCCTCTTGAATATAGTGCCTGTGGTGGACAGTCATGAGGGTGAAGGAGGAGGAGGGCTTCTTGAGAGAGTGTGTGAGACGCGTCTGAATGTAATTTGGTGGAAGTAGCAAGACTAGAAGGAAAAAGAAGGGAGTTGACGTGGTTACAGTTGAGGCTAGTGGTGGTGGTAATGGTGGTGGAGGTTAGGAATGGTGGTCTTGATGATAGTGGTGGAGGTTAGGAATGGTGGTCTTGATGATAGTGGTGGAGGTTAGGAATGGTGGTCTTGATGATAGTGGTGGTTAGGACTGGCAGTGATAATGGTGGTAGTGGTAGTGATAGTGGTGGTATGGACTGGTGGTGATGGCGATGATGGTGGTTGAGACTCGCGTTGTTGGTGGTGATGGTTAACACTGGCAGTAGTGGTGGGTGGTTAGGAGTGGTGGCGGTGGTGGTGGAGAGGGAATGAGGCGAGTCTGCTAATGCCGTTCGACTGTCTAGGATGGATCTCTCCTTTTTTACCCCTTCGCTTGGAGATTCATGGCCCCCCCCCAACCCCCCCTCTCTACTCCTCCTTCTTCCCCTCTTCACTCCACCTCCTCTTCCTCCTCCTTTCTCCTTCCTTTTCTTCTTCTACTTCTCTCTTACTCTGTCCTTTTATGTTTCTTCTTCTACCCTTTCTTCTTCATCTCTCCTGTGGTCCATCCTTCCAAGTCTCTATTTTGTTCCCTTTTTCTCCCTCCTCCGCTTCTTCATTCCCCTTATGCAACTTTTTTTTTTTTTTTTTTCGCTCTCCATTATTTTCATGTCCGTCCATCCTTCCCTACCCTTTCTCCCCCTCCACTCTTTGTTTTCACTTTCCATGTATTCCTTCCTCTCACATTCCCTATTCTCCTCTTGTTTCCCTCCCCCCTTTCCCTAACTTCCTTTACTCCTCATTTTCCCGTACTATATTCTCTAAGTTTTTCCTTCCTACTTCCTCTCTCTCTATTTCTTCCTGCATTCCCTCCTTCCTCCGTCTCCTTTTCATTGTTCCTTCCTTCCCCAAGCTGTCCTTATTTTGTTGCCCCCCTCCCCTTTCCGTCCATTCTCCCCTTTACTGCTCTTTCTCCATCCCTTTCCTTTTTTCCTAATTTCATGTTTCCATACTCTTATTTGCACGTTTTCTCCTCACCTTACTTCAATTCTTTCTCTCTCCTCCTCCCTTACTTCCGTGTACCATTTTCCTCAGTCTCTTGTAGGTTTTTATTTTCCTCTCTTCACATTCATTACTCATTATCATCTGTCTCGTCTCCTTCCCCATTCGTTATCTTTCCATCCTTTTATTCAATACTCTTCCTTGTCCTCTTTTTCCTCCACACCCCTCAGCCCTATTTCCATCCCATTCCTCTTCCTCAATCCTCTCCCTCTTTCCATGCTCCTTCCCAAGCCTCTTAATCTATAGTACATCACATCCCTCCCCCCCTCCTGCTCCCATCCTCCATGCTTCCACCACCATTCCCCCACCCCCATTACCTTCTTTTCCATTCCTCCCTTTCCCCCATACCTCCATGCTCCCCTTTCCCCTACACATTCCTCTTTCCCCCATCCATCCTTCCCTTTCCCTCACACATTCCTCTTTCCCCCCCCTCCATCCTCCCCTTTCCCCTACACATTCCTCTTTTCCCCTTCCATCCTCCCCTTTCCCCCACACATTCCTCTTTTCCCCCTCCATCCTCCCCTTTCCCCCACACATTCCTCTTTCCCCCCTCCATCCTCCCCTTTCCCCCCTCCATCCTCCCCTTTCCCTCTCCATCCTCCCCTTTCCCCCTCCATCCTCCCCTTTCCCCCATTTCCATCCCCCCCTCTTTTTCCCAACTACATGCTCCCCTTTCCCCCACCTTCATTCTTCCTTCCACTTCCTTTCCTCCACCACCTCTCCCCCATCCCTCCCAGTTCCTCCCCTCCCCCCACATCCCTCACTCTTTATATACTCTCTTCTTCAGTCTTCTCTGTTTGCTCCTGCCATTTTTCCCCCACGTTATTCAATACTTCTCACATAATTCCTCTTGTTCTTCCTTACCTTTAACTTTTTCCTCTTCTTTTTCTTTCACCTCCTCTTTATTCCATTCCACCTCAACTCCATCACTACGAAGATGCCTTTACTTTCCTCAGGCTGCCATCAGTTTTATTCAAATTTGGAAGGATCATCTAATGGCAAAGAATATTACGTAGACTATACCTTCAGCTGAGTAAAGTCCCCTGGATGTGTTATGAAAAAAGTAAAGGAGACGTCATCTAATGGAGGGGTTTAAGCACTGTCCTTTCCCGCCTCACCTACTGCCTTTGCCCTTTCAAGTACTGATGTTTATACCCTTTTGAAATACCTCTCCCTTTTTCTGTTACTGTTTATTCACCTCCTCAGTGCCATCCCCTTTTTGCCTCTTATCTACTACCCTTTCCTCTCTGACTGCTGCCCTTACTCGCCCTTTAAGTACTGTCCTTCTCCACTCCCTTTCCTCCCAAAAATGCTGTTCTCCCCACTCTCTAGTACTGATTTTCCTCCTCTTATCTCTCTTCAGTACTGTGTCGTTTCAAGAACAGCCCTTTTGCATTTCCTCCCTAACTTCTTTTATTCTTCTCTCAGTCCTCCCCAGGTTCTCTTCCCTTGATCCCCATACTGCGCCTTTCTTAAGCTTAATAAAAAGTCTTTCATTAGCTGGAATAAAGCACAAATTACATAGTCGGGCTGAAAGGGCTGAAGTACCGCCATGTCCTTAACCGCATCAGTTCGATTATGTACTTTTCGTTTTATTCTTGCCATCTCCAGACCATTTTATATGCCTGAGGAGAGAGGCTTTTAGAGCTGGAAGGGTTAGATACGGTCTTCTAGTTGGCTGTCCTAGGCTTAATGGAATCGTCCTTTAGAAGCAGGAATAAAAATCCGAAGTGCGTGATGGGACTGAATGGGCTGGAAGTATATATTCCCCTTTCTTTCCCCCTCAGACCCTGCCCTTGTCCATCTCAAGTAGCTACTGCCTATCCTTCTCTTCCTCTTCCTCTCTCCTTCTCCTCTCCTTCTCCTCCTCCTCTTCCTCTGGCAATATACAACAGAATACGAATCGACACACTAAATATACGAGGCCACAAATCTGATGCAGCAAGAACATCGATTCGCTCCCAGAGATGGATTTCTTTACACGTTGATTTAGGAGCAGGATCGATGAATGTAGTGACGCCTCCCCCTCCCCCCTCCTTTCTCCTTTCCCTCCTTCCCCTCCCTCCTTTCTCCTTTCCTTCCTTCCCCTCCCTCCTTTCCCTCGGCCTTCTCTCCCTCCTTCTCTCCTTCTTACTCCCCTGTCCCTCCTTTACTTGGTCCCCTTCCTTCTTATTCCCTTTCCTTGCTTTGGTCTCCCCCTCTTTTTCCCTTCTTGTTTTCAGTCCTTCCCTCGGCCTCCTCTCCTTCAAGGTTTCCCCCTCCTCTCCTTGGTCTCTCCTCCTTCCTTCTTACTCCCCTTCCTTGCCTTGGTATCCCCTCCTTCTTCATTCTTATCGTTGTTCATTGTCTATCCTTTGCTTCTTACTCCTCCTCCTTCCCATCGTCTCTTTTCCTTCGTAATGCCATTCTCTCGTCCCTCTCACAGTCCTTCCTTATTATTTTTATTTTCTTCTCCGTCATTCCTTATCTTCTTCCCTCCATCCTATTCTCCCTCCCCTCTCTCTCTCTCTCTCTCTCTCTCTCTCACACACACACACACACACACACACACACACACACACACACACACACACACACACACACACACACACACACACACACACACACACACACACACACACACACACACACACACACCTCTTAAAACAAGTTAGCAGTGTCCTTAAATTATGTGTAAACAGACAAACAGAAAGATATACAGAAAGATAGAGAATGTAAGGTGAAGAATTCCAGTACTGTGAATAATTAAAGGAAAGTAAGGGCATTATTTTTTTTACATAGTTAAAGTGTATAGTCTTTAGTAAAATTATATCCTATTCTTGTTACTTGTACTCAGTTTTTTCCTATTATTATTATTATTAGTAGTAGTAGTAGTATTTTCTGGACAAATCTCATCCTTTTTTTTCCGCTTGTCACTGTTAGGTCAGAGTTCACCAATTAACCACCGGGAAAAACATAGATTTGCCGGATATATATGAGCGTGCCTTACCCCTCTCATAATATCGGTGTCTCAAGGCTTTCATTTATTTCAGGCTAATGAGTAGTGTCGAGTTAGAACTATTGTTGCCGTGCGGTCGAATTAGCCAAGATATTTGCATAGGAAATCAGCCGGGTGCATGTGAAATAATAGATGTTTAGACTGAGTACATACATATAAGTCAACAGTAATATACATAAATCTGTCACGCACACAAGCCATTTATCACCAGCGAGATGTGCTTGGGAAGGCACACATGCGCATACTGCATACACATACAGGCACATACACACACGGATGCATACACGCTCACACATACATGCATGCATTCGTGCACGCAAGGTTGCACCACACACGCACTCAGCCTCTCTCTCTCTCTCTCACACACACACACACACACACACACACACACACACACACACACACACACACACACACACACACACACACACACATTAAAGAGACTGGATTTTTGGGTTTAGAGGTGAAATGTATTATGAAATTTAAAAAAGAAAAATATTTGTTGGACGTGGAGATGTTTAGTTCTCTCTCTCTCTCTCTCTCTCTCTCTCTCTCTCTCTCTCTCTCTCTCTCTCTCTCTCTCTCTCTCTCTCACTCTCTAAAAGATACATAGGTTATTATAGGAATACTTAAGATAGATGAGGAAATATTAATCATTTAAATATACAGTATGGCCGTAATGTTCAGGTATATAGATATTTAACAGTAATCGTCACTGTAGTTTGCATGTCCATTATTATTATTATCTGTGGAGTTTTTATTGATATTGCAGATATTATTTATTTATTTATTTTTTTTGGGGGGAGGGGGGAGATCCATAAGGCTGGCATTCCAAGACCGTTCGAGATAGAAATGTGAAATTTTCAGGAGCGATGTATCTTTGTTGTAGGTTTCTTTTGGTACAAAAAAAAAAAAAAAATCCTGGCACTAGCACCACGCTAGCACCCTTTGTGTTATTTTTTTTTTTTTTCAATTTTTGCTCGTGCGGAGCAGAAAGTACTGAATGGATTGCTTTCCAAATGTTCCAGTACGTAGTCGTCAACATATACTGGTGCACCTGGGTAATGATATTGAGATCCAACAAATACATTTTGAGATATTGAAGAAAACCAAAAGTGCTTCCTCATGCCTGAAAGTGCTAAATTCGAAAATATGTAGGCGATTTTGACCAAACTTAGTGGAAATGCAGTGGGTCATGAGTGAACATTATTTGCCTAACATGAATATCCTTGACCTTGATCTCAAGGTTACAGGTCAAAATCTGTAAAAAATTTTGAATCATAGCAAAAGTCCCTTAATATTAGATCTGCAGTGATAACAAAAGTATTTCCATCAGGAATGTGGAGTTTTTTTAATACTTATTCACGAGTTTCAGAATTCTATTATTATTATTATTATTATTATTATTATATTGTTATCCTCATCATTGTATTCATTGTCGTCGTTATCACCATCATCATCATCGTCACCATTAGTAGTAGTAGTATTTAGAAGAAGCCTCAACATTCTCAGGCCAAACAAGTATGGGTTCTGTGGCGAAACACATGAAATAGCAAATATAGAATGGATGATGGCAACGAAAAAGAAGAAGACATCGCTTAAAACTAGGCCAATAGAAAATGAATGTAGCCGCTCTTCACACAAGGCATCTTCCAAGAGGCTGAGATAGGGGGGGGAGGGGGAGAGAGAGAGAGAGAGGGAAGAGAAGAAAGACTAGGAATCATCAGAGAGAGAGAGAGAGAGAGAGAGAATGGGAATCGTCACTAGAAAGCGAGAGAGACGGGGGAAGGGGGGGGGGGTAGAGTAGCGTAGTAGGGCGCCTCTTCCATGCGTATGTTGCCAAGGGTTTTGAGATGAAGAAAACGGTACTTTCAAGCTGGGGAGACAGACGCGTAGAAATTGGGAACACGATTTCTATGGTAGACTCGCCTGAATGTTTTGAATTTAAGTTTTATGGATTATTTTAATTTGTAAGTATGATTTGTGCTAAGTGGTGGCGACCATCATCCACTCACTTGATGTAGTGCTGCCTACTTCTTCCGTAGCCTGTATCATTCTTTTTCTGTGCATGTCCTCCTCTCTTCCTATTTCTCCCATCTTTCCTGTCACTTCTTATTGCTTTTCTTTCCTTTACAGGTGGCTTTACATTGAGTGACAAGGCTAATGGTTTCCTGTAAGCCAAAAAACCATTTACAAACCTGGGTGGTAACCATATAACCAAACCATACGTGCTCCCTACGTGTCAGCAAGTGGGTTGGTGGAGGGTTAGTGTCCCTCCTCGTAAAACAACTAACTCAAAGTCAAATGGCCACCCCTTACGGGATTACAGCGTCTGGCAGTAGATAGTAGAAGTATGATTTTTATATATTCCTTCAGTACGATGACGCCTTGTTAATGTGACCGTATTCATTTATTATACGAGTAATTTGGGACCATATATCCCTTAAATACCCTTCCTCGCCACCTAGTGTACTCCACGAAAGACCAGATGGTGTTCGTTATGTTTCATTGTTTGGCTTACACAGTATCCACATATCACCGTATACCTTGATGCCTGACACCATAGACTCACACACCCCGCAACACCAAGTCAGCCCATACCATCCTCATCTTCACCCCAGCATCCACAAGTCAGCCTATACCGTCCTCATCTTCACCTCAGCATCCAGCCACATCTCCCACAGATATACCTCCTCATCCCTGCCACTCACAGATATATTCTCCTCCCCCTTTCCCACCACACCCCACCCCACCCCACCCCACCCCACCCCACTAAGAAACATCCTCCATTAACTCCTTCAGTAGCGTGACGCACTTTTTTTTTCATGCTAGAGACGGACATTTATTTTGCCCAGAAGATATCCATTGACACCCATCACCCACACACAGACCCCTTCCCCTCACCCCACTCCCATTCCACATCACCCCCACAAGCTTACCCCACAGCCCTTACCCCCCACCCCCACATTCTCATCCAAGCCACTCACACCCACACGCCCATCACCCACCCACACACCAGCACCGCCACCTTACCTCTCGCGGGTGCCTTAAATCTGGTAAATTTAGGAGACATGACAAAAACTTATGGAAGAACAGTGATTTAGATTTCAATTTAACATTCGTCCCTTGTATAAATTTTGGCCCCGTAAGTAAAACAATCCGAGCCTGGCCCGAGAAAGTAAGTGTGTTTTGAGTGGAGTGCGTTGAAGAGAGATTGAGTGTGGGGGTGAAGAAGCCAGATAGAGTGTGTTTGTTTCTGGATGCTCGCAGGCTGAGCTCTGACTTTACGCTTGATAATGAGAAGGCACGTAGGAAATTCAGTTAAATAAAGATGATGGATTGGCTGTTGGAGTAAAATGAAAGCTGGGATGAACGCTGATGCTAATCCTGATGTCAAGCTGGTAAAGGCTGGGAGGTTCATGCACTGATTTTACTCTTGATTATGAAGAACAACTTAGAAAATTTAGGGTTTTAAAAGTTGATTGATCGATATACTAAATTGGAGGGTCGGCTGAGCACTGTTTTAACTCAGTTACATGGAAGCTCATAGGAGAATAAGATTTTTTTTTTTCCCGAAGATGATTAATTGAGTGATAATACGAAATTGGCGCTTGGGATGAACATCGATCTTGTTCTTACTTAAGAGATACCGAGCAAGAAATATAGATTATTGGAAAGGTGATTAATAGGAAGTTTAAATGAGCACTGATTTTGGTCTTGTTGATGAGGATGCCTATGGGAAAGCTGAAATTATACTGAAGGCTTATTGTTGTACTGAACATTTATCAGTGGAAAATATGGTGTTAGTGGTGATGGAAGAACCTGTAAAGTAAGGAGCGAAAGCGAGGTGGAACTTTTCATCACAGAACAGGTAGCCATTGCAGACTTCCGTATAATTACTTTTTTCCTTTTAATCAAACTACTACTTAACTATTTTTTTTTTTTATGCATCTCCGGTATTGAAGGAGTTGATTAATGCTATATCTAACCCCACCAGTGCGAAAAGTCTTCCCAAATTAACTAAACTCGTCTGAAAATAGTAAGAATAAAGCAAAAAGTCTTTAGATTGAATGGATTTGTTCAGAGTTGTGCAGATTATGTGGCGTAATTTGCACCTTCCTGCTTAGATTATAACTACACAGCATCATTGGACGGCAGCGGATTTTTAAGAGTATAGATATAAGAAATCGTCAAGTGATTCTTTTTTCTATGTGGAAGATGTTGATCGGTCGAATATCTATAAATGTAGAGCCAAAGAACGTATTCTAGAGTGTCTGGAGTGTTTTGTAGCATGTCCTCCTTACTACTGTAATTTGTCTTTGCGTATGGCTCTTTAATGATCTTTGCGTATGGCTCTTTAATGATCTTTGCGTATGGCTCTTTAATGATCTTTGCGTATGGCTCCTTAATGATCTTTGAGTATGGCTCCTTAATGATCTCTGCGTATGGCTCTTTAATGATCTCTGCGTATGGCCTTTTAATTATCTTTGCCCATGGCCCTTTAATGATCTTTGCTCATGGCTCTTTAATGATCTCTGCTTATGGCCAGTTAATGATCTTTGTGAATGGCTCTTTAATTATCTCTGCATTTGGCTCTTTAATCTCTATGTATGACCCTTTAATACTCTCTTCCATACTTATGCGTACTGTCGATATTAAACCTCTGTATCCGAGAGGTATTTTCCAAGCTGAATAAAATCGTCTGGCCGCAGCGAGACTAAAGAAATCGTCTGACTGAAAAGGTTAATGTTTGCTTTTTAGCCCCTTTACATCAGAGTGGCTTTTCCTAATCTGAATTTTATCATTACTGTATGTCAGAAATAAAATAAAAAATATTGAATGAGTTGTACTGTAATATGTGAAATAAACTACGTAAGAGAAAATGAAGTAAAAAAAAATCGTACTCATTTAGTTAAAGTGTAATATACAAAATAAACTGCTAAATAAGAGAGATGGCATTGAGAGCCTTTTAACACTAACAAGAAAATAAAGCGCCGAATAAGAGGGGTATAGAGAGATTTTAACCTTATGCGCACACGTATGAACTACTAAATAAGAGACAATATAGGGAACATTATAACCACACACACACACACACACACACACACACACACACACACACACACACACACACACACACACACACACACACACACACACACACACACAGCTAAATAAGAGGTAGTAAAGGAGGCCTCCAAATCACACTGGCACGAAAATCAACAGCTGAATAAAGGATGATACAGGGAGCCGTCTAAGCCCACTCCCACACGTATAAACTGCTGCATAATTGGCCGGGTGTATATATATAGGGAGCGAGGTGGTGTATACAGTAGGGAGCCTCCTAGATACGCCACCCCAGCGCCCCAAGACTGGCAACCATAAGTCAGTGAGCAGGTGAGCGCCGCGTCCCCTAAATCACAGGACCTCAGCGGCTCACAAAGCTCTCTTCCTCGACTGTCAAGGGTTTTTGTCCCCGGCCCAGATTTACAGAGTGGGATGGGCATTAATTTTGAGCTGGATACTTCTGAATGCTTGTAATTGATGGCTGCTTCTGTGGCTAAGCTGGCAAACACTTACACACACGCGCACCTAGACACACACACACACACACACACACACACACTCTCTCTCTCTCTCTCTCTCTCTCTGTTGATATCTTATTTCTTGATTTAGTGGAACTGATGTCTTGATATCATCCGATGTTTGTTCCGTCTTGCAGGCTTCGTGTTTCTGTTTCAGTGACTTCAGTTTGTGTTGCTGATGTCATGTTCCTATTTTGTGTTTCTGGTGATGATATTCTTCTCGATGTTCCTACTGAAGTTTTGATTTTTTGTTTTGTTTTCTACTTGGTGTCTTAATTTTGCTTTGTGGTCCTGGTGATGATTTCTTGACACTTTGGGGTTTGTTTTAATCTGCGTCTCAGGGATTGATGTCTTCATTGTACTTGATGTTCCTCTTGATGTCTGATGCTGTTCTTCTTGATGTCTGATGATGTTCCTTTTGATGTCTTGATTCTGATGTGTGTTCCGGGGTCTTTTCTGTCGCTCCTGCTCTTGCTGTGGTAATTATTTTTCTTCATGCTGGCCTCATCTCTTAAGGAACGGGTCTTTCTTTGATTCGCTTCTTAGGTTTCTCATAAAATATATACTTTTTTGGTTATTCATTTTTGCATTAGTTCATTATGGAGGTAGGCCTGAAACCGTCTATTTAAAGATCTGATATCGCCACCTAGTTTTGTGTTACTAGTGTTAATTATATCACGAGGTTTGTAGTCACCACGAAGTGTTATGTGCGTGCTACTTCTGTTTTCTATAGTCCTTACATCAAGAGTTTTGTTATCATGAACTGTTGCTTATGTGTTACTGGTGCTCCTTATAACATCGGTGGGTACGCTACTTGCCGGGTGTTTCTCAGGCGGGGCTATTATTCAACCGGGTGAAGGAAATATATCCTCCAGACGTCCCAGCCAGAGCTCACTCCCCTCACCTTACTACTCCCCTACCACCTCACCCCCACCCCCTGCCTCTCCAAACACCTCCACACACACCCTACCCCTTCATCACCCCCATTCTCTTCCTCTCCAGACACCTCCACACACCCCTATCTCCTTTCGAAACACCTCTACCTCCTTCACACACCTCTGCTTCCTTCACACATCCCTGGCTCCTTCCAACACACCTCTCTGGCTCCTTCATATCCCCTCTACATATTCTTACCTTCTTCATACACCTCCACCTCCACCCCCCCCCCACCCACCCCACACACTCACTTCTCCTCTAACCATACAAACGTCCATGTTTTCTTGTCCAAACTTTACTACCCAAACTCTTATCCCTTCGCCCATCTGTTTCTCCTCACCCATCCTTCTTTCCCTTCCCCTCCTCTCCTTTCTCCCGTCCTTCCTTTCCCCATATTTCCTACCCTCCTCCTTCACTTACACATCCCCCCACTCATACGTTCCCAATAACCGATTCTCTCCCCTTATTCATCTGTCTCCCTTCCCTGTCCGCCTTCCTTCAACCCATCCATTCCCCTCACCCATCTATTCCCCTCTCACCCTTAATCCTGCCCTCCTCTTCTTGGATACGATCTAAGGATGGATGATACCTCTCTTAGACACTTCCCCCAGCTCACTGTCTTCCCCTCTTTCTCGCGCTTGATCCCCTTTTCCCCTCACGGTTCCTCCATGCCTCTTTCCTCCCCTTCTTTCTCCCTTTCCTCCAGTTCCCTTTCCTTCCTATCTTTTCCCGTACTCCCTCCAGACAGTCCCTTACCCAGCCCGCTTTCATCAACTCCTCTTCCCTCATTTCCCCTCTCTCCTTCATTCACCCATTCTCCCTCCTCCTCCTGTCTCTTCCTTTCCCCTCATCCTCCCTCTGCTTTCACCCTTACAACCTTCCTTTCCCCTCTTCCTCATCCCCTCCTTCTGCCTCCCATACCCCTCTCCCATCAACCTTTCTTCCCTCATTTCCCCCACTACTCTTAGTTTCACCTAGTCTTCCTCTCCTCCCTTCTTCTCCCCCACCTACTCCCTCCATCTTCTTCTCCTTTCCCCCATACAACCTTCCCTTCCCCTTATCCTCATCTCCTCCCTCTGCCCCCCATACCCCACTTCCATCACCCACTGTTTTCTCATTTCCCCCTCTCTTCACCTTCCTTTCTCCCATTCACTCTTCCTCTTCTTTCCTCTCCTCCTTCCTCTGCTTTCCCCCATACAACCCTCCCTTCACCATCTCCTCCCTCTGTCCCCCTTCTCCCTGACTATTTTTCTAAGGCCTTGGGAGTTTAACAGCCCTTGCATAATGGTTGTGTTGACACTAGGGGAGTTCAGAGATTGTACACTTGAGGGTCGAACTGAGGCTAATATATCACCTTTCGCAGGGAACATCTTCAAAGGCGTCAAAAGAAAATAAAACAGTACCCCCTCCCCCTTCCTCTCGCCACGAAAACTAAGCCACATTGGGTCGTTTGCTCATGGTCGTAGGAGGCGGTCGTAACACCTCTTCTTTAGCGATTTATTTTGCGTATACACCTATATGATTCTCTAGTATGTTGTATATATATGTGTGTTTTAATACGGATATATTTTTCATCATTAACAAGCAAGAGAATATTAACGTGTAAAAATAGTAGGCTCACTAACACCTCTGTCCTAGCGATTTATTTTTGTATTCCGTCTTTATTATTTTGCAGTATGTTAATGTATACCTTTATAATACGGAAATTGTTTGCCTAATTAACAAACTTAAAAATATGAACTTGTCATACGGTAGGTAGAAATAAACTGTACTACTTTTACATCAACTTGGCCCAGATTCTCGTCCTTTTGTGGCTTATATAACGAAAGTCAGTGTCAGAAAAAGATAATGCTACGGCTCTGCTTCTCCTTCATAGCATCTCTTCGTGACCAGCACCATATTCTTGTGTTAATCTGTTGTTGCAACTTAGCTTTCAAGATGGAGAGATGACAGTTTTAGGCTAAGTTAGAATAAAAAGAGTATAGGAAGGACGAGATGTACAGGAACCTCCCAGACACACAAGATACGCTCCGTTGAAGGTTATCTGGCACAGAAAAGGTTAGGTTAGGTTAAATTAAGTTGGCACAGAAAAGGTTAGGTTAGGTTAGATTAGGTTTACTCAGAAAAGGTTAGGTTAGGTTAGTTTAAGTTAGATTAAGTTAGGATACTCAGGTTATTACTAAGGTTGACTTGAGAAATATTAACAGCAGTGATCCCTTCTTACAAGACGTCTCCTTTGAGCTGAATACACTAGCTTGGCTGCAGCAGGAACAACTTGAGTGAGATATTGTACTGAAATTGTTGATAATTGATTCAGATGTTGTGAAGTAATGTGTAGCTTTTGTGGAGGGTAACGTCTAAGCTTTAAGCATGGAAAGTCTTAGTTATAGTGTTTGTTATATTGTTAAGAAGGGTAATTAACGTCATCTTTAAAGGATTTGGGGCGTTCTTAAATTTTGTAAAGTTTTCTGCGCTTGCTGTGAGACAATCGCTGTGGGTTTCTTTATATTGGGTGATTTATGGCTGGTTCATTCACGGACATCTATCGAAACGCAGAAGACCCGAGGACGAGGAGAAAATGGGAGAAGAAGAGGAAAAGGAAAAGGAGGAGAAGAAGACGAAGAAGAAAAAGAAGTTAATGATGTTGATTATGGTACGATGATGACGATAAAGAGGATTTGGACAAGAAAGAGGAGGAGGATGGAGAGAGAGAGAGAGAGAGAGAGAGAGAGAGAGAACCTTGGCTCTCATTCTGCACCTACTATCCCTTCAACGTGAGACCTAGAATCCAGTGCCACTTGCTTTTCCTTTTTCCTTTTCGCGATTTGACTTACGTGACCAAAATTTTCTCCCTTTCCCATTACGCGGTTTCTACATTAGACCCCAAAATTCAGGAATACAATTGTTTTTATTCCGAGGGGGGAGGGGAGTCGCTTGAGGATTTATCGGCCATTACACCACTCCATCCATTTCCCTACACAGATTTGGCCAACGACAGGGAAAGTGGGAGGTTTGTTTGGGCTGTGAGTGGAGGGAGGGCGTCTTAGAGAGAGAGAGAGAGAGCAAGACTGGTTCGAAACAGGGTATTGCAACTAAATCCATCAGAAAATATTTTTAAAAGTGACATTTTCCATCCCTCATTGAATCAGGGCTCAAAAGATAAAGAAAAAAATATTAGTACGGTATCCTCTTCCCTCACCCTCTCAGGAAATTCTAGAATCTCGTTATTTTTTTTTCTCACTGTACAACCCCCCACACCCCCCAAAAAAAAATCCATGATCTCCATCCCTCCCTCCCTCCTTCCCTTTCCCCCATCACCTTAAGACCAACTTCCCAGTCTGGAAGGGTTGGATAGAGCCTTAACTGCAGGAACTCTCATTGTACCTGAATAAAATCGTCTGGTACCAACAAGAACAAACTAAGAATTCATGTCCTCGATTTGAAAAGGTATTGAAAAAATCCTTGTCCCCCCTCCTCGTACCCAGACTTCAAGTGCCGTTCGTCATGGCTGCAACAAACTCCGGAGAAGAAAGTTGCTGTTGATATTGCAAAGGAAAATACTGCAAGAATTACGAGGCATTGTGAGGCATGAGCTGTGTGGATAAATGGCCGGTTTGAGCTAACGAGTAGGGGATTAACCTGGGTCGTGGGTTAGAGGTGGGAATAGGGAAGGAGGAAGGAAAAAAAAATGGAGTTTGGGATCGTGAGTGGTGGTTGTGATTCTGTGGAGGTCTCTCTCTCTCTCTCTCTCTCTCTCTCTCTCTCTCTCTCTTTCACACACACACACACACACACACACACACACACACACACACACACACACACACACACACACACACACACACACACCAATATATAATTAAGCTGCATAATCCCAGTCCATCATAGAAAAATATGCACCATCATCCGGGCTTCGTGAGTTCCATAGCCCCAGTTTATGCTACAATATCTTTTCCTTTATTTCCATCCTTCATTTCTCATTCCTGTAACTTTATTTCATTCTCTCATCATGGACGACTAAGATACGAAAGGGTAATCGTACTAGAATGACACTTTTTATTTTTAGTAGAATGACACTTTTTATTTCTAGTGTTTTTTTTTAATAACAGAACAGAGGAAGGAAAACAAATGACTAAAAAAAATCAAAACAAGAGACAACAAATAAAGTAAATAAAATACTTCCTGTATGTGAAATATTGAATGACGATTGAGCTTTACTTTTCATTCATTTTTTCTTAATTTTTTGCAAGCCTGACCCCTTTTTGTTTTTATTTTTTGTTGAGTACACTGGCAAGAATTTTTCCCTTTTCCTAGTTTTCCAGTTTTCTTCTGCTGGATGACACTCACCCCGTAAATGGTAACGGAAGTAGAGTGACGATATTTATTTAGTTGTTTATTCTTTTTATATGCGAAGGAGATTAATCGAAATTTTTAGATTTATTTAACCAGTTGGATATTTGTCATGCATTTAAACCTGCATTCATTCTTTTGGGTGATTTATGTACACAAGAAGTTTATGTTTAGAATTTTTTTGGGAGGGGTCTGTCACAACCTGCTGTTTTATTTTTCAAAAAATTCATGCTAAAAGAATAAAAGACTTCATACACAACAGAGAGAGAGAGAGTTGCTTCCGCTTACTCAGTTTCTTGAAGATTATTTGGCATCAGACGGACAAACTTAGGAGAGTTATTGCGTCTACCAGTCTTGCCACACCAGCCCATGACCCTCCCCCCCTCCCCGCGCTCTCTCTCTTTCTCTCTCTCCCCTCTTCTCTTCTGTGCTTCATCCATTCTTTCCCTTTTTCCCTGTTCTGTCTTATTCTCTCCCTTCCTCCCTTCGTTGACAGTCGCTCTCCTCTCTGCCCCTATCCTATCACTTCTTCCTTTTCCTCCACAGTTTCCCTTCCTTTATTTTCGTCCACACTCATCCTTCTCGCATCCTTAAACTCAATTCGCATCCCTTCCTCCCTCCCCTACCTGCTCTTTTTCCCCAAGATACCTCAATACTTTCGTTCCGTCTCAACTCATGCCTCTTGATTTTTCTTCATCTCTCTACTTTTCATTACTTTCCCCATGATTATTCATCCAAACTCGGCTCTTTCCCATTTCTAAAAGCAGCGCTCTTCCTCTCCTTCCCTCTCTTGTCAGCTCCTCTTCTTTCATATTCACAATTTGTTTCCCGTTCCTTCATCTCTACTTTTCTCACCTCTACTCTTATCCAAACCCATCCCTCTTATGTAAGCCTTAGCATCTTCTCTCCCCTCCCCCTTCCTCCCCTGCCTATCTGCTTCATCGCACCTACCCTTTTACTTCCTCTTTTTTAAGATTCCCCCTTTTATGCCTTTCAAAAATTCATCCAAACTTGTTCTTCCTACATCTCTAAACTCCAGCACCTTCCCCTATTTTCCTCCCTCTTCAACCCTTCTACTATCCTCTGCTCTCTTTCTCTACATTCCCCTCTTCTGCCTCCCTACTTTCCCTCCTTTACCTCTAGTCTCCCCTTCCTCTCCCTCCACAACTTCCCCTGCTTTGCTGTCCTCCTCACTTGGCCCTCTCACACCTCAAACTCCAGCCCCTTCCCTTCCCTGCCCTAGCGATGTCAGCAAGTCCAGGCCTACACCACATCCCTGTCTCCCTCCCCCACACACATACACACATCCCCAGCAGCAACAGGACCATCAATACGCCGCCAAAGAGCGCTGGGAAGTGTATATATACCGAGGCGACCCAAGCCGCTGCTCGCATATTGAACACCTACGAGGAGAGCCACGCCAGTCCTGCCAACCCGCCCTATTTATCACCCAATTGGCTATTTTGGCGAGACGCATCTGGCGGGTATTAGGGAGGACGGGGCAAAGGTGCGGGTCTCATCCTACCTTGGAAAAATGGCGGAAGATGAGGTATTTTGTTGTTTTTTGAGGGTGTGTGTGGGAGGGTGTGACGGATGGCGGCGCGGGTGACGGCTGTGTTGGTACCACTGGGCCCAAACCGTGAGGCCCCGGGACCCCCCCCCCCCAAAATGGTTGATATATCGAGCAATATTCAGGCAAGCGTTGTGATGGAAAACCTCGCCAAAATTGCGAGATGAATGATGATCAATGTGTTACGTGAGGAAGGGCACTTATGGGCATTAATAAGGCCAAGTTTTGTATATATATCATTATGGGAAGACCGCCATACCACCCCCCGCTATATTTAGGAAGACGAATTGTCGGCTTTTAAAAGATGTATCTCTCCCTTAAAAAAAATAATACTATGGATATATTTGGTGAAGATGATGAATACGTATCGGGTTTTTTAAAAAGAGGCTTGGGTTAGCTAAAGGGCTTTTGTTTCTCCCTTCACGGTAGCATCCACCTGAATCCTCTTTTATTTATGAGAAATTTTGTTACCTAATAATAGAGCAGCGGTGTTGGAGGAGCTGCCGACGTCTGTATTGAAGTATGATGTATAAGTATATTTTGAAATCAGCTGTTACATAATCATTTTCACTGCTGGGAAAGATATTAGGTATTTCGTGAAGGCAGCTACAAGACGATTTTACTCAGTTGAGAGAAATACTACCAGTGGAGAAGCTCAAGATGCTGTAAGTCATGTTTCCTATCGATTCAAGCTTTCCAGGGCAAGAGCATGTATTTTTTATTGCAACCTCGTGTGGAAGGGGTTAGATACAGGGGTCAATAACACCTTGAGTGAGATTATTTTATATATCAATTTATTTTCCCATCTATTCCACCTCCTGAAAATATTATATAGCTTAATTAACCCCCTTAGTCCGCGTGATCTCCCTCAAGTTTTATGGCAAAATGAAATCGTCTGGTTGGTACCAAGAATATAGTTATAAATAAGTCAAGTGATTTAAGTGGTCAAATATTCTCGAGTTCTCCAAGGCAGTGTGTTATCTCGGAGGGCTAGCTCCCCCCTCTCTCCCCGACTGACTCCCTCTCTTGCTTTCCCTCCCTCCCTCTCTATCCCTCACTCTCCCTTTTTCTCTCCCTTTCTCCCCATCATCCCCCCTCTTATTCCCCCCTTTTTCACTCCCATGCTCCCTCCTTTGCTCTCTCTGTCCCTCTCTCTTTCCCTCACTTTCTCTCCCAGTCCAAAACTCCCACGCTAGTAAACTGGCTTATAACTCCAAGGAAACGCGGCCACTTGATCTCCGGAATGAAAGCGCTCTCGTCTGGGGGAAAGTGGAGGTGAAGGGGTGCGTAGTGGAGAAAAGTGTAATGAAGAGTAGGGGACGTGGAGGGAAAATGAGACGGTTGGTAAGTGGATGGGAAAGGAGAGGAAATGTTAGAATTGGAAGTAGGAGGTATTTTGGAGATGTAAATGTGGAGGAAAGATAAATAGATGTAGAGTGAGTATGGGAGTGTTGGTTAGGGAGTGTTGGAGGAGGAAAGTGGAGGTAACGGATGTTTCGTGGGAGGAGGAGGAAGAGGAGGAGAGGAAGGAGGAAAGGTAAGGGAATGTGGAGGAATATCGAGAGGAAAAGGTAGGGAGATTAAAAAATGTGGAAGGAAATATTTTGGTAAGGGAACTAAGGCAACTTTGGTGAAGGGCAGGAATTTTAAGGGGGCTGTGTTGAGAGGGAAGGTGAAGGAACGAGCAGGGAAGAGGAGCGGTGTTGGGAGGAAAGGTAGAAGGAGAGAAGAAGGAAGAGGATGGAAAGAGAGAAAAGGTGGAAAGAAACCATAGGGAGGGAAGAGGAAATAGGGAGAGAGGGTGGCTGGAAAGATTGGAGTAGAAGGAGCCTGGATAGGGTAGCGAGGGAGTGGGAGTCAGAGAGAGAGAGAGAGAGAGAGAGAGAGAGAGGAAAGATGTGGGAAAGAGAAAGAGATGGGGGAGTCTGGCTTGGGGGTGGGTGGGGGTGGGGAAGGAGGCAACAGTGGAAGTCAAGGCGAGAAAAATGCTAAACACAAAAAGTCATTAAGACCCGGAACCCTAGTGTGTGGCCATGACAAACTCGCCCTTTCGGAGTCCAGCCCTCATAGCACTGTGTTTCCCCGAGCCCTTTCAAATAACCAGTGTGTCGGGCATGACTTATGATTTTTAATTTCGAGCTACATCAAAGAGCAATACATCAGCGGAGTGTCGGGGAATCCAAGCAGAGCAGAGCGTAAATCACCGTTACTGAAGGCCTGGAAAACGGGGGCAATTTGCAGGGTAAACACGGCTAAACATTTTCTCTCTCTCTCCCTCACTCTTTAATAATTTTTCCTCGATATTGTAAAGGAGGGTAAATTAAGCCGCCTCGTGGGCCCCTGACGTATTGTTCTTCCGATTGGCATTTTCCTTTAATGGAACTGCTGGGGTAGAGGTGAGGCCTGTAAAAGAGAGAGAGAGAGAGAGAGAGAGAGAGAGAGAGAGAAATAACAGTGTTTGGATTATAGTTTACTTGTGTGCATCTTCATGTCAGTTCTGTATACCTTTTGTGTGTGTTGAAATTTTCGTGGTTGTGTGTGTGTGTGTGTGTGTGTGTGTGTGTGTGTGTGTGTGTGTGTGTGTGTGTGTGTGTGTGTGTGTGTGTGTGTGTGTGTGTCAGCAAGCTACATATCAGGAAAATTCATGCCCATACCCTCTGTGAGTTCAATTTTTTAGAGAAGCTGTTCAGGATCAAAACATATCTCTTTAACGTTGTAAGTAAAGCAGTTTATGGCCAATGCATACAGATTTTTTATTTGTAAGCTTTATCCACGTATTCTTACATCAAACATAGTTATTATGTCATGCGAAAAAGATAAAAGGTAAAATTAACTTTGAAATATATGATACAAATTTCACGCTACCTTGCTGCATTGTTAGTCAGTTTTATTTATGTTCCAGTATTTGTTTTTGTAGGGGTCAGAGTACAACAGTCCCCCCTCATGCACTTTTTCTTTTCATTTTTACCTGGGGGTCAAATATACAGTCACGAAAAAATATAGAAAAAAGAATTGTTACTCTTCTGTTGTATTGTCAGAAACGCAGGTCGGGATATTTTGATATACGGTACTGTTTTGTGTTTATTTCCTGAAAGTTTGTAATAATTTCTTTTGGTTTTCATTACAGTGGCATCAGTCAAAATTTTCGGTCTGTGAATAGTATCAGACTTGGCAGGACATGTGAAGATCCATCGCTCACGCCCATTTCCATTAAATCCAAGGAGAAATATGGCACAGCGCTGATATAAATGAATATTTTGAATTAAAAAAAATATTTCAGACCCAATTTGATGGAACGTAAACATAAAAAAAAAAAAAACTTTTTTGCATTATACGTAAGTAAGAAATTCCTCATGTCCAGATTGATGGAACGTATTGATTTATGGAAAAATAAAAATCCTTTTTTAAATTTATCACACCTGTAAATAGAAAAAGATAGGCTAACTCAGGTACAGGATCATCAGACTTGTAGAAAAAAGGCTTCGTGTCCAGTGTGATTTAATCTGTGTATGTGGGAAAAAAAAAAAAAAAAAAACGACATCATGAATTTGTAAAAGAAACGTGGCTCAGGTTCAATTTCCTCAAAGCCATGTTCAGTTTCATCAAAACCAGTAAAATTTCATCAGAGACAGGTTCAGTTTCACCGAAGCCAGATAAAATATCACCAAAGCCAGGTTCATTTCCACCAAACTAGGTCCAATTTCACCAAAGACAGGTTCAATTTCACCAAAGCTAGGTTCAGTTTCATCAAAGCCAGGTTCAGTTTCGCCAAAGCTAAGTCCAATTTCCCCTCAAACTATGATCAGTTTCACCCAAGCCAGGTTCAATATCACCAAAAGGTATGGGTAACAAATACTTCTTTCCGGGCCCCGTACAACTGATGCCCACCCCCAGAATACTCTTTCACGATAGAGTAAACAGAACCCAAACTCCATTAACCATCCTTTTTAATCCTCTCTACACCGGGAGGGGGAAACTCATAACGCTGGAGGGGTTCAATATTCACCTCTGGGGTCCCTGAATGGAAGGGTGAGAGTCCTGTGGAATATTTGGCTTGAGGTCGAGAGAGAGACGAGGAGAGAGAGAGGGGAAGAGGGATGTAAGAGAGAGAGAGAGAGAGAGAGAGAGAGAGAGAGATGAGGAAGGGGGTGTGGTTCATAGCGCCTCTTGGTTACACACACACACACACACACACACACACACACACACACACACACAGCTCTCACATTCACATTCTCTCTCTCTCTCTCTCTCTCTCTCTCTCTCTCTCTCTCTCTCATTTTTAGCTTTCGAGGTTGTTTATTGCTGATGCCTCTCATGCCCTTGACATCCCTCCTCTCTCTCTCTCTCTCTCTCTCTCTCTCTCTCTCTCTCTCTCTCTCTCTCTCTCTCTCTCTCTCTCTCTCTCTCTCTCTCTCTCTCTCTCTCTCTCTCTCACCTCAAGTGCATGAATCATTGAGCTGTCAAATCTACAAGAGAGTTATTCAGTGGGGGGTCCTTCTGCCTCCCTTCTCCCCGTCTCTCTCATGCCCACCTTTTCTCTCCCTCTCCCCTCTCGTTTCTTCTTCCTCCCCCTCCCCCACTTTCCCTCATTCACCACTGCCTTTTCTCTCCATTCTTCATTTTACCCTCCCGTCTCCAAACCCTTTTTTTTTCCCCTCCTACCTCCCTTTCTTTCCCCTCACCTTCATCATCCCTCTCCCGGCTGATTTTCCCTCACTCCTCCATCTTTCCTTCCCTTTTCCTTCCCCCTCATCTCTCTCCCTGTTGATCTTCCCTTTCTCCTCCATCTGTCCCCTCCCGTCCTTCCCCCTCATCCCTCTCTTCCCTCTCTCCTTCATCTGTCCTCTCCAGTCCTTCCCCCTTATCCTTCTCCCGGTTGATATTCCCTCTCCTCTCCTTCCTTCCTTCACCCTCCATGTTCCCTTTCACCTACTTTTTCTCCAGTTCACCTCAACCGACGTAAACTCGCTGCTCTACCCATTCCAGGAAACTGAGATGTGAGAAGGCTAAAGAAGACATCAGAGTATTTGGCAGTGTCCTATCTGTTAATATTTGGCGGAGTCATATTTCTTCCATTTGGCGATTATCTCTTATATTTAGCGGTGTCACATATTTTTGAGTTGCAATGGCGAGGTGTGACTTCGAGGCCGCTGGTAAATTGCTTTTAGTGGGTTATATTTAGGTTCACGATATATCTCTGTGGTGTTTATAGAGGCTATGGGTTTAGAATCGGCTCAGGTTGACGCAGGAATATAGATGAAGTAGAAATATGACTACTGTACTCTCTCTCTCTCTCTCTCTCTCTCTCTCTCTCCGCCAATATACCCTGATGAATCCCCCGCCTCACAGAGTATATCACGAGTGGTCAGTTATACCTCGGCCAATATTATACTCATTGTGACTCATTGAACCATTAATCTACCATACCGTGAAGTATATACCACCAGTTGCACGGGCTTGCAGGGATTGTTGCATGGGAGAGAGAGAGAGAGAGAGAGAGAGAGAGAGAGAGAGAGAGAGAGAAAGAGAGAGAGAGAGAGAATTGTGTGTGTGTGTGTGTGTGTGTGTGTGTGTGTGTGTGTGTCCATTAATTGAGCAATAGTGTCACACAAACAAGGTCTAATAGTAGAGCAAACACACACACACACACACACACACACACACACACACACACACACACACACACACACACACACACACACACCAATTAAACCCTTTGGCCGGAACAACAATCGCTCATTCGCCAACACGGTAAACAATCAAGCCATTGTTTTGTTTGCTTTGCCTCACCTAAATCACCTTGCAGACCATCTAATTAATATCTTCGTGGTGAGGAGTCGTGCATCATCCCTGTACATTACTCACCGCGTACATCGTTCACCCATTGAGAGTTTCATTGCAGGAAGAGAGGGGGAGTGCACAGGCTTGGTCCTTAATTTTCACCTCACTAGCTCGCTGGATACGTTGTTTTTCGCGTTCTTAAACCATTTCAGTCCTGGGGGTCTCTGCTAATCTTAAAAATTCTCTCAGATATTACTCAGAAATAGAGAAACGTCATATTGCTTAGGAACTTGATGGAGATTAATACTTTTCTAACACCCTTACCTTAAAGTCTTTTTCCTAAGTGAATAAATTTGCCTAGCGTTAGTCACGGTAGCCTTCTGCATACGTCCTTGGGATGAAGGGATTAGTGGTGATCGCCTCTAGCCATTTCAGTGCGATGGGTCTTTTATAAGCTGAATAAAGTTAAGCGGTGTTAGCCAGAATGATCATCAATTTCTGTGTTTTCTCCACCTATAGCGCTCGTCATGCAAGTTACTTTCCATAGACATCACTGAACCCATCCCTACATGAATCACCACTAACACCCTTGACCCATTGATGTCATAATTTATATCATCAGTCGCCACTTAACGCCTTTGACCTTCTGACATCATTATTCACATCATCACTTCACTCCTGTCTCTCTGGGTCAATCGTCAGTCATCAACGTAGGTCTCTTCATCATGGGTACATCATTCTTCCGCTGTCCTCACGTCATACATCAATTAATTACCGTAACGGCGCATCAATTACCCCCCTCGTTAGTCATCATCTCATCAATTATCCACCTCTCTTTATCCTGGTATTTCTGTAGTAGTTAATATAGTGTACATTTTATTTTTTTTGTGTGTGTGAAATGGGTGTGTGTGTGTGTGTGTGTGTGTGTTTCTAGTCTTGCGTCTGTGTTTGTGTGTGTTTCCAGCCTTGTGTGTGTATAAGTGAAATGTCTGTTCTTGAGGGGGAGAAACTGTAGTGTGTCAGACGTAAGTGTGTGTAGAGAGGCAGGCCTAGGCAAGAGGGAACCCATGTCACCCATCCTTCAGGGAATTCCACTATCAAAACCAAAACAAACGTGGAGGACGCGTGTTTGGGAGTGTTTATCTTTTTAAAAACGGTACATTACACTTTTTCATTGAGATTTATTTCTGGTGCTCTTTGCTTTTATGAAAATGTCTCTTCCCGTGTGTGTGTGTGTGTGTGTGTGTGTGTGTGTGTGTGTGTGTGTGTGTGTGTTTCGATCTTTTATTTTTTTGTACGGCGTTTTTTTTTTTAATTTCTTTTCTCTCTTGTACCTTCTCTGTTTATGATGTTAGTTTTTTCATTTCACTTGTCCCTCTGATTTTTTTTTTTCAGCCTTCATCGGAGCGTTTGCCTTTTCGCTTTCTATCCCTCCTTCTTTTCTCTCCATTCTTTCTTCTCATCCTGACTACTGTTAACATCCAAGAATTTCGTCTAATCCATTTTCCTCTCATATTATCGTGTCTTCTTTTACTTTCTTCTCTTTCTCTTAGTACGTCTTTACCCTGCCTCTCATCCCTTTCTTTCCCCTACTTTATTTTTCCCCTTCCATCACTTCACTCCGTATCCCCTTCATTACTGTGACCCAATTATATATTTCTGCTCTTCACGTGTTAACTTTTACAACTGGATGTTCTCTCTACCCACTGTGTTACTTCTGCATTGCCCCTTTCCGTCCCCTTCCCCTCTACCCTTTCTCTTCACTCCATTCTTCTTTCCTCCTCCTCTCCTCCCCTGAATATCCCCCTCCCTCCCCTTCATTTCTTTCACTTTTCTTTCTGTTTCCTTCCCTCCTGCGCTTTCCCTCCTCCTCTTTTCTCCATCTCTCTCTCTTCCTCCTTCTCCCCACCCCATAATCTCCACTCTTGACCCCCCTCTTTCTCACTTTGCACTCCGTTTCCTCCCCTTCTGCTCATTCTCTCCTCCCGTTCTCTCCTTCTTTCATTCTCTTCACCACTTAATCTCCTAGAAGGCCTCCCCCTACTCCCTTCCTCCCCTGTAAATTACACTCTTTTCCATTACTCATGCTTTCCCCTTTCACCTCCCTGTTTTTCCCTCTCTCTTTTTCTTTCTTCCTTTTTTTCTCGTTCCTCCTTTTCTCTCTTCCCCCTTTATCTCCAGGAAGGTCTCCCCATTCTCCCTTCCCTCCCCGTGAATATTACACTCTCCTACCTTACGCATACCTTCCCCTCTAGGTCTCACTCGTTCCTTCCCTTCTGCACTTTCTCTCCTCCCTTTCTCTCTCCCTCCCTTCTTCTCTGCACCCCCTTAATCTCCAAGACGGCCTCCACCACCACCTCCCTCTCCCCTCTCCCTCCCCCTGTATATTACACTCTCCTACATTACCTTTGCCCACATTCATCATCTCCCCTTGTGACTAACTTAATTTCCCCTCTGGTTCCCTCCCGGAGAGTCGTAATTTTTGGATTTTTCTTCACGCCATCTCGAAGGACACTTTTTTTTTTTTTTTTTGGGGGGGGGAGTGCCACGCTTCTTCCCCCCTTTCCCATTGTTGCTTTGGCCACCCTTTTCTTTAGTTCCCCCATCAGTATTTCTCTCTCTCTCTCTCTCTCTCTCTCTTTTTTTTGATGGGGTCCAGTTAACCTCAGCTTCATATATTAATGGGTCTGCGTCTTGATGAATGGGGCAGAATCTAGAGTTTTTTTTTTTTTTTCTTTTCCCCTTTTTACCCTTATAATTATTGGAATGGTATTTTTTTTTTTTGGTTCATCCCATTTTTATTTTTATTTTTTGGGGTGTTTTCTTACCGTCTTTAGAAGCGAATATTTTACAGTTGGAGTTATTACGTGTTTTCTTTGGGGGATTTTTTTTTTCTTTAGTGACCCGTTTATCATTTTATTTTGGTGCAATTTCTTGTTTTCTTTTCTCTTGGTGGGATTTCTTTTAGCCATCTATTTTAGCAGAATTTTCTTGCTTTGTTTTTTCCTGGGTGATTTTCTTTAGGTATTATTTCTTGGACTAGATTCTTGTTTTCATTTCTCCTGGTGGGATTTTCATTACTATTTTCTCCATTTTCTGCCGCGTCCTTGCCCTTTTCTGGAATTTTCTGTATTTTTTTATCCATATTTTGTGAGTCCTCGCCCTTTTCTGGGATTTTCTTTATTTTTTTCTCAATTTTCTTTTGCATCCTCGCTTTTTTCTTGGATTTTCTTTATTTTTTCTCTATTTTCTCCTGCGTCTTCGCCGTTTTCTGATCTCGTCTTTCAAATTCCTTGGGTGGAAATCAGTTCAGCAATTCGGTGACGGAACTCTCATTCTATAGACAATAATTCTCTTTGTCCCCGGCTCCTCTTCCAACTTCCTTTCACGTTGAAGGTTTTTCTGTGTCAACTATAATTCTTCTCTCCCATTCCGCGCCGTCTTTCCTCCCTCCCTCCTCTCCTTCCCTCCACCCCCTCCTCCCCGCCCCTCCACCCCCTCCTCTCTGCCCCCCTGCCGCCCCCCAGCGTCATCAGTCTTCTCTGTCTCTCCTCCTGGTTTTCCATTCTCCGCCTTCGTTACGTCTCCTGACTTTTATCGTTTGTTCCTCCCTTCTTCTTTTTCTCCATACTCCTCCTCCTCCTCTTCCTCCTACCTCCTCTTCCTTCTCCTCCCCTTTTTTTGCCTTCAGATTCCTCCAGGTACCTTCCCTAACTTACTATCTTTTCTTCCTTCTTTCCTTCATTCCCTCCCTCCTTCCTTCCTTTTCTGCCTTCCTTCCCTTTTTTTCTTTTTGCCTCTACCTCCTTCCATTCCATCGCTTCTCGACTGTCGGTCCTTCCTTCTTTTTCTTCCTCCTCTCCTCCTCCTACATCCTTCCTCCGCTTCGCCTCCTATCTTCCCCTTTTCCTCCACTTTTATTCCTTCCACCCTTCTTTTCCCCACTTATCTTATACGTGTCTTATCTTTCATCCCCTCCTTCGTCTTCCTTACTTCTTTCCGTCCATTTTTACCTTCACGTTCTTCTCCTCATCTGCTTCTCCTTATATCTTTTGCATTCCCCCACCTTCCTTCCCTCCTTCTTTCGAGTTTTTCTCCTAGACGTTCTTCTTTCTCTTCGTTCTTCCTTTCCTTTTCCCCTATTCCCAACACCCCCAGCATCTCAGCCATCCTTCCTTCCTACTTTCATTTCCTCCTTCCTCCTTTCCTCCTTCGTCGCCTTCTTCTTCTATCTCCTATCTTCCTTCCTTCCTTCCCTCCTTCCTTCCTTCCTTCCTTCCCCCATCCCCTGTGCTCTCAAGTTTTCCCATTGTCGATTTTTGTGCCAGTGTAATTATTGAAAATCTTGTTAATGTTCTTTTGGTAATAGATCTTGTGTCCCCCCCTCAGTTCTCTCTCTCTCTCTCTCCACCACCACATTATTCTTATCATTATTATTATTGTAGTAGTAATAGTAGTAGTGACTTTTTACCCTTCTGGTTTCTCACTATTCCCCCATACATCGCCTCGTACACATCCCTTTCACTCTTTCTCCTTTTTTTTTTTTAAACTTTCATCCATTTCCATCACCATTCTCCTACCACTGATTATTATTTTTTTTTTTTTACTTTTCAAGCACCTCTTTAATCGTTTCCATTTCTTTTATCCCTTCTTCTGACCCATTCCCTAATTTCCTCTCCCCATTTTGTCTATCACCCCACACACCAGCTCTTTCTCTCAGTCTTATTTACCCCTTTTAATGTGCTTCACTCAGATTCTCCTCCTCCTCCCTTTCCACTCACGTCCACTTTTCTCCATCCCTTTGTCTTTCACCTCACAGACGATAACCCTTTCTTTCTAGTGTCTTTAATCTTCCTTCTTTGCTCCCTTTGTCTTCTTCTCCAGTTCTCCCCCAATTTCTCCATCTATCACCTCACACAAACACCTCTCTCATTCGCTCTCTCTGTTTTCTTCTCCATTTCTCTCTCGATTCCTCCATCTATCACCTCACACAAACACCTCTCTTTTTCGCTCCCTCTGTCTTCTTCTTCTTCTCCAATTCTCCCTCCATTCCTCCATCTATCACCTCACACAAACACGGTCCCTCCCTCACCCCTTTTCTCCCCTCTAAGCCACTCCACTCCGATCACCTTAATTACTCCGGTACCATCATTATCGAAGGCCATTAAGGGTTCCTCCAATAGCCTCGTTCGTTAGGCGGATATGAGATTATTAGAGGAGGCCTTGTTAGACGGTCAGAAAGGAAGTGGGGGTGACAGAGGTGAGTGCTGGGGGTGAGGGAAAAGGGGGAGAATAGGTGTAAAGTTGGGGAAGTCAAAAAGAGGGATATGTATGAAGAAAAGGAAGATGAGGAAAAGAGGAGGAGGTTTGGGAGTCGAGGTGCAGAAGAGGAAGATGCTGTGGGAAAAATGATGGAGGAGTGGCTATGAGGGATCAGGGGCGCAGGTGGGATGAGGGGAAATTTTCAAGATGTAAGAAATGGAGTATAGGAGGATTAGGGCGTTAAACTTACAGAGTAGGTCTTGGTAGAGGAAGAGTGAGGAAGGTAGTAGGGATGATAAGGGTGAGAGAAGGGTAGGGGATGGGGGACGGGTGAAGGTGAAAGGTTGGGGATACTAGCTGTGCACTGGGTAATTTTTAGTCATGCTGCCAACAGAAGATTTTAGTCAGCTCGAGAGACGTCATTAACTCTTTAATTGCTCTGTTTTCTCCTTGCTGAACGAAATTGTCAGGTGTTGGAATTAATATAGCACCCAAATTTTGTGGATCTAAAACTGAAAATTTTACTCAAGATTTATGTTAACCCTACAGACTGCTATAATAATTCTTTGCTGATGAAAATGGATCAAGTGTTTGCCCCCCCCTCCATAAAAAAATAAGAAAGAAATATGTAGTGGCTTTAAAGCTACGAAATGACTAAGTTAAAATAGTGCAAGGAAGCGTTAGAAAACTAAAGAGGATGTTACGAATACCAGAGATGGGAAAAATGTCAACAAAGGTAGACAGGTGAAAAAGAAATTAATATCGTCTTTTACATAACTTGCTCCAGCCATAGCCAGTTCAGCCTAACTTCCTTAAACCAAACCCAAACCAAGCTATCCCTGTTCATTCTAACCTAACCTAACCTAATATATGCAGGTATAAGAATTTTTTTTTTTCTGTATTTGAGACTAACGTAATTAACAACACTGTATATTAAAGTGTGTATTCTTTATTTTTCTTTACAGGTAAGGAGATCACTAAGGTGTTCATGTTGCAGTTGCATTCTTTGGTGAGTATAAGGTGTAAGGGTAGTAGTAGTTGCAGTGTTCCTATTTTATCACCATTATCCATAACAGTGACTTTAGCGTTGGTGCTTTTGTCCTTGGTTGGAAGTGTCATCTCCTTTTCCCCGTGGGCAGTACCTGTAGAAGTAAGACTGATTGTTGACCATACTCATTAGCGTGGTTAGGTCGAATGAAATGTATTGTGAACAGATACCATATGCCATTCACAATAGTTTCAGACAGATGGAGTAAGGGTGATAGAGGCAGGGTAGTGAGTGTCCTAGTAGATGCAGTAGTACTCACTTTTATTTACTCCTATTCATGCTTTTATCATCCATGTTGTTGTTGTTGTTGTTGTTGCTGGTGTTAGGCGTAAAATGTACTCTGATGTATGCATATAAATTCTGTGGCGCCTTCCCCACCCACGGCCTCCTCAAAAACCGGAAACACATCCATCACTAAGTTTTCATGCAAAGCTCTCCCAAAGTTCTTATGCCGCCTCGTCCCTCCCTTAAGCCCCCCTAACTTAGTCGCCTCCTGGGTAGTTCTGGGCTTCGGAACTCGGTCAGAGAGGCCTTGGGAGCAGGTCACATGACGTGGTGCTAGGTCAAAGGTCGTAGAGGAGGAAGGTTGGAATACTGAGTGAAGAGAAGAGGTTAATATGGAAAGAGAAATTTTTTTTCCTCTTCCTTTCATGACGTGGTGTTAGGTCTGGGGTCTAAGAGGAGGAAGGTTGAAATACTGATAGATTAGAGAGGAGAGAAGAGGTGAACAGGAGAGAAATAGGTATATATTTTCTCCCCCTTTGCCTTTTTTATTCGCCATTTTTCTGAGTATTTATTCATTCAGTTTATCTTCTTTATTCATTTTCCATCTCCCCTCAGACCCTTTTTTCGTTCTCCTGGGTTGTTTTTTTCCTTTATTGTTGGTTCAGTATCTTGTAATTTTTTCTTCTTGGTAATTACTTCCATATATCTTCATTTCCCTTCCTTCCTTTATTATTTTTTTTTCCTGTAATCTCCTTAATTATGTTATATTCTCCTCCTCTCTCTTTCAGCTGTTACTTATTTTTTTCGTTTATTTGTAATTCCATATTTCTGGTGTTATATCCATTCGACCTCCCCATAATCCTTTCATCCTCTCTTCCTAAATCTTCCTTCTTCCTTCCTCTTATTTTGGCTCTTTCACACATTTTCCCCTCTTTTCCATTCTTTCTCCTTTCTTCCATATCTCCATTATTTTCTTCTTTCCCCAGGCCTATTCTTTCTTCGTTTTCTTCCTTTCCCCTTTCCTTTTCCCTTTCCTACCTTCTATACTCCCTCTATTTTTACATTTGTCTCTCTCCGTCTTTCTTCCTTTCTTTCCCTTTTTCATTCCCTCTTTCGTATCTTCCTTCTGCCCTTCTCCCATGCCTCCATTTTATTAATTAATTTATTGCATTTATTTTCGTCACTCCTCCTTTGGCCAAAACTTATTATTAATATTCAGGGACTTCCATTCCCCCTATTCCTTTCGCCGTTCTCTCATTCCTTTCCCTTTTCTTTTCTTTCTTCCCTTCTTCCATCCCCTTCTTCTCTCTCCTCTCCTTGAAACCTCTCTTCCCTCTCGTCCTTCTCTCTCTCTTTTTCCTTTCCCCAGTCCTTCCATCTCTCTGTCTGTCCAGCCTTCTCTTTGTTTTTCTCCTCTTCTTTCGTTCGTTTCATTCTTTCCTTCTCTCATTACTTTATCTCCCTCTCTTTCTCACTTTTTTTTTTCTTTTCGTCTCGTCGTGACTAACGTTTCAAAATCTTGGGGTTTTCTTCGTACCCTTTTCTATTCTTCTTATTCATTTCTTCCTCTCCTTCCTCTGTCTTCCTTCTTGCTTCATTTCCTTCTCTGTCCATGGGCCTCAAACCTGTTAAAATTGGGGTTTTTATGTAGCCCTTCTCTCTTCTCTTCCTTCCCTCTGCTTCCCCCCCCGCCTCTCCATTTTCTTCCTCATACCTCTCATCTCTCCTTCATTTCATTTATCCGTTGTCCCTTTCGTCCTTCCTCTCTTTCTTTTCTCTCCTTTCCATGTGGCCAAACCTTAATCATTCTTCTTTCCCTCTTCGTCCCACTTTCATTAATTTCTTTCTCTTCTCTCTCCTCATCTCCCTCTCTCTTCCTCCATCTCATATCTCTTTTCTCCTTGTGCCATAATCGTAATAATATTCTGGGGTCCTCATTACCTCTTTCCTTCCATTCCTCCTCCTTTCCTGTCTTCTTTCCTTCCATCCTTTTATCTCTCTCTTTTCTTCTTCCTTCCTTCCTTCCTTTCTTCTGACATTTATTTCGTCCCTCCCTCTTTCCTCTCTTCCTCATTCTCAACTCCACCTGTTGCTCTCTCTACTCTCTTCCTCTCTCTCCTCCTCCTGTCTCCCTCCTTCCTCTCTTCCCGTCTTTCCTCCTTGTGTCTCCCCCCTTCCTTTCCATCCTCCACTCCTTCCGTGGACCTCAGAGTTGTTAATATTATCGGGTTCTTACGTCCATCTTTCCTTTCCGTCTGCCTCGCTTTACTCATTCTTCTCTTCCTGTCTTCTTTCTTTCTCCTTGCTTTCCCTCATCCGTTTCTCTTATTTTTTTCTTTCCCCCCCCTTCTCTCTCTCTCTCTCTCGCTTGTTCCCCATACTAATTAATATTCTTTGGTTTTTCTTTCCATTTTTCCTTTCATCCATTCTTTTTGTCTTTCTCTTCATCCGTCCGTCTTTAGATATACTTCTTTCTTTCATCCCTCATTTCTCTCTTCCATTCTTTCTTCTCTCTTCCATTCTTTCTTCTCTCTTCCTGTCTTTCTACCTCTGCCCTAAGCATAATAAAATTTTCTTACATAAAACTTCCAATTCATGTTTTTTTCCTCACTCTTCCTTTCCTCTGTACTTCTTTTCCTCTGTCTCTCCTTTCTTTACTCTCATTTGCCTTTTTCCTTCCTCTTTCTCCTAATGTTCTTTCTCTCCTTTCTTCATTTCCACTTAGCTTCTTTCTTTCCTCTGTCTCTGTACTCCATCTTTCCTTCTCCCTTTCTTCCATCTATCGTCTCCTCCCTGTCTCCCTCCTTCCTTTGTTTCCTCCTCTATGTGTGCCCCAAACTTATTCTAGTGCACTCATTCCCTCTTTCCTTTCATCCCTCCTCTCCTTCCCACGTCCTTCTTTATTATGTCTGTTCTTTGCTCTTTCTCTCCATGTTTCCTCCTCTTCCTTCTCTTCTCCTTCCATTCCTCCTTTCTTCTCCTTCATTCTCCCAGATTTATTAATATTATGGAGTTATTTGCTTGAAACCTTTCGTTCTGTCTCCTCTTTCCCTTTCCTTTTCTTCTATCTTTCCTTCTCTCTTCACTCCCACTCCTCTCCTCCCTCTTCTCGTCTCTCCTCCGTCTCCCTCCTTCCTTGCTTTCTCTCCTTCTCTCCCTGTGCCCCAGACTTACTAATATTCTGGGGTTCTCTGCGTGAAGCCATCCATCACTAATCTCTTATTATCCCTTGCAACCTCTTATTAAAATTCTCGCCACTACCGCTGCCCCTGTCCTGCCTCCCTTCTTCGTATTCTCTCCCTCTATTTCTTCCTCCCTTCTTTCTCTCCCTTGTTCTTTCCTCCTTTCTTCGTCTATCTTCTTTTCTTCCCATTTTGTTCCCTTCGTCGTCGTCTCCCTTTTTTTTCGTAGTGTTTTTTATTTTTGTCCTCATTTCCTTTTGTGTTTTTCGTCTTTCTTGTTTCATCCTTCTTTCTATTTTTCCGTCTCTTTTTCCCACCTTCTTTCTCTGTTTTCTCGTTCTCCACAGTTCCCTCTTTCTTCACGAATTTCTTTCCCATTTCCTTCAGTTTATTCCTCCTTTCCCTTTGTCCACTTTTCTTCCCCTCTCTCGTGTGTACATTTTCTTCCTCTCGGTCTCCCATACTTTTTTTTTTCCTCTTTCTTCATGTCCCTCCTTTTTCACCCTCTTTTCTTCATTCTGTTTGTATTTTCTTGGGCATTTTTTCATAGTCACCTTGGTCGTTTTCTCACGGCCATCTCCTTGACACCTCTTTTTTCTTCTCCTTTTTTCTTCATGGTGTTCTCTCCTTTCTCATCTTCTTTCTGTTTCTCCACCTTGGTTTCCTCTTTTGTTTTTTACCGTCCTCTTCTTTTTCGGCCCTTCGTCTTCTTCAGTGTTCCCTGTATCTTGCTAACTCTTCTCCACCTTGTTCTTCTTTTCTCTTTGGTCTCCCATCCTTATTTGACGTCTCTCTTCTAACAGTGTTCTCTTATTCCTTTCTTTTTTATTGAAGGGGTTTCTCATTTTGGTCTCTTCTTTTTTACATCTCTTGGATTCACGTCGTCTGTCTTCTTCGTTATCTTCTTTCCCTTTCATCTTCTTTCTTCCTCCTGTCTTGCTTTCCGTTGTCACCGTCGCATTCTTCCTGTGTGCGAAGTCAGTTTCCTTTTATATCATCCCTCGTCTCTGTGGTTTTCTGCACTTTTTGTTCCTCAGTTTTGTTCCTCTCAGTTTATTTCTGTTTCCCTTTTGTATATATCCTTTCTTTCCCTTCATCATGGTTTTTCCTTTCTTTGTCTTCTTTGTCTCACTGTCTTTCCGTTCTCTCCTAAAGTTTCCTTCACTGTTCTATTCTGAGTGGGTTTTCCTTCTTTGTCTCTATTTCATTCTTTCCTCCTCAGTATATTTTCTTCTATATTATCTGTCTTTGTGTTTTTCATTTAATTCATCAGGCGCCATTAATTCCTTCATCATCATCATCATCATCATCATCTGTTCCCTGTCTTCCCATCCGACCCTCCCCTGCCCTACCTCCCATTTCCATTTCCTTTACTCATTTCCCCACCACTTCCTTCCCCTCTCCCTCCCCCTCCCTACCCAGACCTCCTCCTCCTCCTCCTCCTCCGTCTTAGTGGTAGTAGTATTAATAGTAGTTTACTATTGTTATTGTTCCTCCTCTTCTTCCTTCCTTCTCCCTCTTCTTTTTCTTCTTCTTCCTCCTCCTCCTCCTCCCTGTTCTTATTATTATTACATTAATAATAATAATAATAATAATAATAATAATAATAATGATAATAACAACATTACTATTATTTTTATTACCATCATTATTATTATTATTATCATTATTATTATTATTATTATTAAAAGTATTAGTATTGTACTCTCTCTGTCTGTCTGTCTGTCTGTCTCTCTCTCTCTCTCTCTCTCTCTCTCTCTCTCTCTCTCTCTCTCTCTCGACTCCTTGAGCTCACCACTTCATCTCCATATATCTTGGTCTACCTTCCGACCCCCCGTACCAACTTCCTGAAGCGCCCCCTCCCGAGTATGAGAGAGAGAGAGAGAGCGAGAGAGAGAGAGAGAGAGAGACTTTCCGTATATGGTATTGCCACTCTGAGGACTCTCTCTCTCTCTCTCTCTCTCTCTCTCTCTCTCTCTCATATTTTCATTGAGATCTTTGTGTAAGGTCCTGCCCACATCCTCTTCTGTAGGTCATCTTGAAAGGAGCCTCTTGAAAAATCTGAAAAGGAAGAGAAAAAAGCGTATGTGAAAAAAAAATATATGGTTTCTATGGGTAAGATGCCTTATGGGTATTTTTTACTGCCATAGCTTCCTTCCCTCTTTCCCTTGCGCCTCCCTTCCATAGCATCGTATTTTTTCCCCTCTTATTTTTCCCGCTTCCCCTCTTCCCCTTTCGTCTTTCCCCTTCGGATCCCTTCCATATCATTTTGTTTTTCCCTTCTTGCTTTTCTTTTCCCCTCTTCCCCTTCCCTCTTTCCCTTGTGCCTCCCTTATTTAGCATCGTAATTTTTCCCCTCTTATTTTTCCTTTCTTCCCATCTTATTTTTCTCTCCTCTCCTCTTATTTCAACTTCTAATCTCCTCTTCCCTTGTATCTCAGGCTTTTTCCCCTCAGCACTCCCTCTCTGTCATTTGTATCTCTTCATTTTCCCCTTTTTCTTTGTATTCCATCATTCCTATTTTTTTTTTTTTTTTGTCTCCCCCTTTCTCACCCTGTCCCTCTCTCTCTCTCTCTCTCTCTCTCTCTCTCTCTCTCTCTAATTTCTTTTCTTGTAAGGGAGATGAAGAGTGGAAGCGAGATTACCTTCCTCATCAAGACACTATTATATCTTTGCCATGTTCCAACGATTTTATTCAGCTGAGAGGGAGTTGGATTTAACCCTTATAAATCCCTTAATAATGACAGGATTTCCCTAAGCTGGATTAAACCGTCTGTAGTGTGAAATGCGTCACCAGATTGAAAGGGTTGGATGAAGGAAAAGAGATATGAATTGAGAGGAGTGAGGGAGGTGAGAAGGGAAGAATGAGAGGAGGGGAAAGGACCAGAGGAGATGAGAAACTGGATGATGAGAGGTGAAAAAAGGGAAAGGATAAAGAGATGAGAGAAAGGGCAGGAAAAAACAAGAGAAAGAGAGAGAGAGAGAGAGAATGGGAAAAGAAAGAGAGAAGAGAAGAGGAGAAAATTGGAAAAGAGAAGTCGAAATAGAAGAAATATAAGTTGAGAGGAAGAGGAAAGAAAAAATATATATATATAAAAGCTAAAAGAGAAGAGAAAAAGATGAGGAAGGGGAAAGAAAAGAGAAAAAAGGAAAAAAAAGAGGAAAAGAGAAAAAAGAGTAAAAAGAGAAAAGAGTGAAGAGAGAAAAAAAGTGAAAAGAGAGGGTCAGAGGGAAACTGTGGAGAGAGTGTCAGCCATTCATTTTGACCGCTTAGTAAGAGACAGGATAAAAGTTTTTAATGCCGGGTTTTATTAGGTAAGCGAGAGAGAGAGAGAGAGAGAGAGAGAGAGAGAGAGAGAATTTTTAGATAGTTTCAGACAACATTATTTATTTGTTACTAATCCAGAGAGAGAGACAGAGCGAACACCATTCCACTGTAATTCATAACAAAATCAACTCAATAGAATCACAGCTGAAGCGATTGTCACATTTTGGGACGTAATTCACTGAGATTAAATGAAAATTAATGACATGCACAAAAGCAAAATTAAGCTCAGAATTACGTAAAACATCAGTCAGGTTGAGCAAAAAATAAAGAGAACATCAGAGGAGGATTATTGGGACGGTCGTAAATATTTCATAATTAATCGGTCAAAATAATTGTGGTAATGCACTTTTTAACTTTCCCATATATTTGTTGTTGAGTGGTAAAGCCTTTCTGTTTCCACCCAGTGATGAGAGTTTTGTTTAGTGGTGTTATTATTTGTCTTTATCGTCTTTGTTATCTTTATTATAAGTGTGTGTCATTATTATTTACAGTATCATCATCACCATCATCATCATCATCATCATCAACAAAACTGTTAACCATCATCATCACCATCAACATCTTGTATTATCATCATTCTCGTCCACTGTATCATCATCATCATCATCATCATCATCATCATCATCATCATCATCATCTGTGCCGTCCTATTACCGTCAACAGCAATTAAGACCACAAGGCCAAAAATGGAGGCTCACGCGGCCATCCATCACGCCCATTGATACTATTATTATTATTAACATCACTCAGGCGGACCGGAGCGCATGATCTATTGCTAAAGTTACCCCTCCCCCTTTTCGTCCTGCACCCAGCTCTCGTTTTCTTTCGGCTGTGTCTGTTTCTCATTTCTCAAGTTGTGTTCCTTCCCTCCACCTTTCTCTTCTCTCTATCCTTCCTCCTCATTCAACTTTCACAGTTCTACCCATTCCATCGCATCACTCTTCCGTTTCTCTTATCCTAGTCAACGCCTCCTTGCACCTCCCCCATTATCACTTTGTTTTTCTCCCCTCTTCCTCCCGTACTGACCCCAACTTCCTCTTCCCACCCGCAGTCATTCCACTCTTTCTCAGTCACAGATATTCTTCCTTCTCTCCATGTTAGTCACCCCCTTTCTTCTCCCCTGTCACTTCTCCACTTTCCACCGTCACCTATCGTTCGCTCTTCATTCTCTTCCTCCCCATCTCGGCATTATCTTCTCGCGTCAGTTATTTTTCTTCCTTCTTTTAGCTACGCGTCCTCCTTCCCCGTCTCAGTTACCCCTTATTCTCCCCCTCTTTTCACCCCATCTTCTCACTCCTAAGTCGTTTCTTTCTCCCTTTTCAGTCTCGCTCCCCCCTCTTCAATCTCAGTCATTACCTTCCCACGTCAATCATTTTCCTTCTCTCGCTTTTTAGTGATGTGTCTTTCACCCTTCAGATATCCTAGGTTCTATCCCCGCCAGTAGTAGCCAGGTTGCTGTTAGCTAATGATGATAGTGATGATTTCTTTTCTCTCTGTCACGCAACCTGTCTTCCCCCTCCAGTATCTTGCATTATCTTTTCTTAGGATTGCTAAATAAGTGTATTGCTGATAATGATAACGATGATGATGATGATGATGATAATGATGATATTTACAACTGCCTCCCCTTTAAGCTACCCCACCTCACCCCACTACATCCCCCATCCCCCACTCTGCCCCCCACCACCTCCCCTCCCCCTGAAAAGATGATGAATGCCGTCTGTCAAACTGGGAATCTCCGGGCTTCCAACTCGCGACTGATAGTGATTAATGGGTCTTGTCGGGCAACCTGATCGTCCGTAATTTGGGGGGTGGGTGGCTGGTGGTACTGGTTGTTGCCTGTGCTGTTGCCGGTTGTGGTTGTGTGGTAGGTGTGGTTCTGGTGGGTGTGTGGTAGGAAGAGTTGTGTGGCAGGATCGGTTGTGGTCCCAGGTGGGTAGGTGTCTGGTGATTGTTGTGTTGGTTGTGTGGTAGGAATGGTTGTTGTGGTCGTGTGGCAGGATTGGCTGTTGTGGTTGTGTGGTAGGATTGGTTGTGGTCCCAGGTGGTAGGTGTGTGGTGATTGTGGTGGTGGTTATGTGGTAGGAGTGGTTGTGTTTTGTATGGTATGGTTGCGGTCGTGGGAATGGTTGATGGAAGGTGTGGTGGAAGTGGTTGTGATTATTTAGTAGGAAATATTGGTGCCAGTGATGCTAGTGATGACTGTTGTGGTGGTAGTGGCAATGGTTGTTGGTTGTAGTGATTGTTAGAGTGGTGTGGTAGATGGGGTATTGAAAGTTGTGGTGATGGATAATTTGATTGCGATGGTGGTGCGGCTACTGTGCGGTGGAAATGATTGGTCACTAGATGGAATTGAATTGTAAGTTAATTATTCTGTGGCAAAAAGTTGATCATGAGGGCTGTTTACTTTTTCCGTACCCTAGGATTCTCTTGAGCTTAGTAAAATTGTGTGACCTTAGTCGAAATAGATGAGTAATTTGAAGCTAAAGGATTAGAAGAGGATATCGTAGAAATGCCAAAAGTAGAACGATTTTACTGTGATACATTTTTTGATTAAACTACCGAGTTGTTGTTATTATTCTTGATCCATCTCTAAGTGCTCATGCTTACCGACAGCTTCTTGTTGTTTAAGAAGGACGGTACTTTGTTATAACCCAGAGCTTCTTTAAAATTGATTCTGCCTTGAGTTCTTACCATTAGTACTCAGATCTGCCCTGAATGTATTTATTGCTAATGTTTTGGAAAAGATGAATAAGATGCGAGAGGATTTTAAGTTGCATTAATTAAAAACATAATTAGATGATATTTAACTGTTGCCCCATACACTGCTGTTTGGTGAACGATGTATAAGACTTGAAAGGGTATGAAATTAGTGTTGATGTTTTCTGAGAGATGAATGAGTTATTTTGAACACATTTAATTAAGTGTATCCTGGGCACCCAGCCTGCCTGCCACCTGGGGTTTGTCAGTCTCTCGGGGTCACTCAGTCAGCCTGGTGGTGGAGGTGTAATAGAGGCACCCCCACTCTCACCTCCACCTCCATCCTCATCCCTATCCCCATCTCCACCCCACCTCAGCTTATATCCTTGAGTTGAACTTGATATGATCCTCATTATACCTTTAATTGCTAATAATCTACTGTCAAATGTCGTCAGTTCATTAATTGACTATGGGATAACTGTCAATTCATGTACACAGTCATCGTTAGTATTACGTACGGTTGACGTCATCTTCTTTTTTATCCAAATATTCTTGTTGGAGGATAATTCGTATCAGGATAAGGATTAAATCCATTAAGCTGATTATCATAGTAAACTGAATAAAACCGTCTGGCAAAGAATATAAATTGAAAAGACGTCCATGAATAGATTGAGATAGTGAAGTTTGTTTCCTCCCCCCTACCCTTTTTTTTGTAATAGCCCATGGGTCCCTCCATAACTTAAAGCGATCTGTTCATTGGCCATATTTGTAAAGACTTAACATCAGTACAGTGAATTATTTGCAACACCATACGTCATCAAGAAGATATTTCCTTTTTTTTTTTTTTTTTTCTCCAATACTGCAGCTTGTGTGGTGTATGGAGAGGGGAGGGGGAAGGGTTGGTGACAGGACGCACACCACCAGGCGCTAATACCCCCGCCGCACCCAGCCCTCGCACCCATCCATCCCCTTGATACAAACATCCCACCCCTCCTCCATCACACCTTCCCTCACTCCCTCTCCCCCTCCCTCACTCCCCCTTGAACACCTCTAACAGAACACACATTGCCCCATTGAACCTGGTAGAATCGATGCTTAAAATTTATATCGAGCACCAGAGAATAGTTAATAAATGATGGCGAGGAAGTTTTGAGTCGAAGATTATGAGTGTGATTTTCGCTTTAGTCGTCTTGTTTACCTTAATGCATTGAAGGGGGGGGAAAAAAAAAAGTTTGTGAATGTATGGTTGGTTTTCGTCTATGACACATTCTCGCCATTGCTGTAAAAAGAAAAAAATCATGTAATGCCAAGTTGGGTAGTTGGAAAAATAAAGTTGGTGCTTTCTTTCTTTCTCTTTTTTCTCGTAGCAACACCACTAAGGGGGACAGAACAGAGATTTGTGGGGCGTATGTATTTTTTTTTCTCACATCTAATCCCATTGCTTTAAGAAAATGTTCATTACCAATAAGTCCGCAAATTGGAACGTTAACAAGGTGTTCGTGAAGATAAGTATATACCGGTATCATTTGCACAGCTTTTTGGAAGGGTAGCAACGAGATTTTCATTGTTTGTGTATTTTTCATTTACTGATTTTGGTTGTTAACAGGAAGGGTAAAATGGAGTTAGTGATCAGTATAAGTTAGTAGAGAAAAAAATTAGCTGTTTATGGCGTTACTTTTCCCTTACTAATTTCTGCACTTCAAAAGGTAACAGCGCATCCTTCATTGTATGTGTGTATTTCATCTGCTATTTTTTTGTGGAAGAAAGATTAACAGCGAGTATTTCAGTGTAGGTGTATTTCTTATATATTAATTTTTACAGGTGGAAAGGTGAAAGGTAATCCTTGTGTATTTTTCATTTACCAATTTTTATAGGTGAAAAAGATAACAGAAAGTTCTTCATTGTATGTGTATTTTTCATCCGAGTCCCCCCTCTTTGCCGGGTTCAGGAGGGGCTTGTGGAGATACAGTTAATACCTCTTGGCATCTTAGGGATTACCATTAATTACGGGTGCATGATAATTAATCCACACCCCCTCCCACGACCCCTAAATCCCCCCTGACCCTCTTCCCTTCCCTCCTCTGCTCCCACTCACCGCCATCCCCTGCCCTGCTCACATCCACCCCCTCTTCCCCTTCCCCACACTCTGCCCATCTGTCATTCTTTGTGTGGAGGTGTTATATACTCCCCCTCCCCCTTCCCCTCACCCCTCCCTCTGCTATGCCCCCGCCACTCTGAGGTTATGATAAGGCGTCTTGGAGAAGGGGGTTTATGAAGAAGGAACAGATGATATGAAAATGAGGAGAAAAGAGGAAAAGATGCGAGACGGAAAATATACTTGTATACTCATTGCTCGAGATCTCCATCCCTTTCTCTTTATGATAGGGAGGCTTAGAGAAAGGATATGAGAAGGGACAGGTGAAGATGGAGATGAGCAGGCATGAGAAAGGAGAAAAATATTAGTAAGCTCTCTCTTTCTATGACATCCATCCTTCTTAGGTTGAAGTTGATGGAAAAGGGAGATTATGGAGAAGGAGCCGTTAATGATATAAATGAAGTGGGAGATGAATAAATGTATAGTGCACTTTCTAAGCACGTTTTTCCCAGTAATTTATACATCTTGTTGATAAATCGACTAAGAAAATGTGTTTATCGAGGAAGAGAAGGGACAATTTGGATACTGGTTATTGTAGAATAGACGGAGGAGTTGGTGATGAAGGTACAGGTAGGCAAAGAACACGGATTTATTAACAGGTAAACATATTGAGAAGTAGACTGATGGAAGAAGAAAGTGATCGTTCAAAACAGATAAATAACTTCCTGGATCTGAAATGTGTACATAAAAAACATTAGTGTACGTGTAATGAGGTAAAGAAGAAGAAGAAAAAGAAGAACTGCCAGATGGTGGGGAAAGGGCCTAAAAAAGTACGAGTCTAAAGTAGTAGACAAAGAAAACTTTTAATATACAAACACCAGGGTGAAGCCAACTGGAGGCTGCATTTCGTTCCTCTAAAACCACCACCTACCACCTTCAGCATCCCCCCCATCTCAGGTCACAATCATTATCACCACAGCCACTGTTATCACCCACCACCACCACCACTACCAATACCATCCCTCTTCACCACAAACTCCATCACTACATATACGTTTACCGGCTCTAGCACCACGCCTGACTGTTCTCCCTCCCTTACCAGCACCGCATACCCCCTCCCATCCGATCCCCCACCTGTACTACCACCAGAGCCACTCTCCACTGCCCCCCACTCCCCCCTCTCAACCCCACCATACTCCAACCGCCTGATTCCCTCACCAACACCACCATGACATCCCCCCACCTTCTCATCCCTCCAGCGCACACCACCACCACCACTTCCCCTCCCCCTCCCCACCATACCGCACCTCTTCCTACCCCCCTTGTGTGATGACGAGGGACGATAACCCTGACGACTGATGACGACGATAAGGGTGACGACTGACTTACGACCGCCCCTGCTTACTCACCCACCACCACCTTCCTTATGCCACCCTTGTTTACCTTCTGACGGAGGGGTAGTGTGGTCGTGATTTATATTTTCAAATTTATTATTATTTTTCTTTACCCACTTTGGAGGGGGGGCTTGATTTTTTGCTTCTTACATTTTACAGGTATTTGTTTAACATATTTACTGTTGCTTTTACTTATTATTTCCTTGTATTTTCTGACTTGTTTTACTTGTGGCATAATTTTTATTGTTACGACCGATGTGCGTTTGTGTTTTATCTTATTGGGTTTTTTTTTCTTGTGGTATTTCGAATGATTGGTGTTCAGGTGATATATGCTCTACTTTGTGCTCTCATTCCCCTAATCTTGGTCTTCTCTACCCCGTTTATTGATGAGAAATAGTGGTACCGTAAAGTTTTAGGGAAGGATGATGATGATGATGATGATGATGATGATGATGATGATGATGATGATGATGAGGAGGAGGAGGAGGAGGAGGAGAATGTAATATTGCTGTATCATTTACCACTTGTTATGAGAAGAAGTAGGCCTAATTTTCCGTTGCAGTAGTACGCTAACACAACTCCGACTGTATTTCCTGTTAGGTTTCTCTCAAAAACGATGGTGTATCAGAGGAACCTAATTTATTCATTCCCAGAGGCATCTTTATGATAAGCTGATTATTGTCTTTATGTAGATGGGTAGGGGAGGTAAGGGCGTGGGAGAAGGGAGAGGGAGGAGAGAGTGATTGAGTGGGGAAGGTATGGGTGGGGGAGGGAGATGGGGGATGAGTAGGAAAGTTGGGTGAGGGAGGAATAGGTGGGAGTATGGATAGGGAAGGTGGGTGATGTAGGGAAGAAGAGGAGTGAATGGAGAGGAGAACTTAAGGTGAGTGGGGACAGGATAGGGGATAAATATAGAAATGGGCTGACGAAGGTGACAGGAAGAGTGGAATAGGAAGGAAAAATTGGATGAAAGAGGGGAAGCGAGGAGGAGGGGAAAGGGCAGGGGAATTTTGGGTGAAGGAAGGATTGGAGGGGGAGGGGAATATAGGCTAGGGAAGTAAGAGTAGGGGTAAATGGGCAATGGAAATAAGATGATATAAGGGGAGTTAGGAGAAAATGAATAGAGAAGGTAGGGAAAGGGTGGAAGGTGGAGAAATGGAGAAAAAAGGTATAAGGAAAGCAGGATGAAGGAAAAGTAGGAAGAGAAATGGGGAGGAATGGCTACGAGAAGCATGGTGACAGGGGGGGCGGAGGAGAGGGGGGGAGGGTGAAGGAGTGAGTGGGGGCACTACGCTGAAATGACTCTACCAGTCCCCTGACCCCTACAATCATCCAGCCCTTCACCTCCCTGGGTAGGCCAAGATTACCACCTATAGAGCTCCTTTCCGGTTCGTATAATTCGTCTTGATTGTTGTTGATTTACGAGAAGGAAGACAATTGGTGAGAGGAGCGGGAGGCGCCATTGTCGGGAGTGTGATTGCCACCTGCCTGAGTCAAGTGGATGAGGGTGATCTGATACAGGTGACCCTCTTGACCTCCTCCCTTGTCCCCCTCTTCCCCCTCCAGCAACCCCTCTCCGTCTCACCTGCCCCCCCCACCAACCCACTCCCCTCCCCCCGAGGATCCATATTCTGAGAAGCTTTTAACCGCTTCTTCGACAATTTTGCATATTATTGGGTATAACAGAAATCATCTTACAGTATTATTTTTCTTTTTCATGTTATTGTTACTCTAGTTTGGCTTGGAAGTGTTTGGTAGCTTTATTAAGTTAGAAATATAAATAACCAATCTTTTACACAACTTAAGCTCAAGAATATTTGTGAATTGGTCTCCATCTCCAGATCCTACCACCACCAGCAGCCACCAACCTCTCTTGCCCTTTTACGCTCATGCCCTTTTAGTCTCTGAGGCCCTCTTCCCTCTTGTTCTTGTCTTTTCCACTCGGTACATCTTTATCCTTCTGCATTTTCAACCTCTTCTGCTCAGCCTTTAACATTCACCATCTTACTATCCCTTTCCATCTGGTTCTCGTCTATTTCACATCCCAGGTCCTTATCTTCTATCCAGCTGCTCTCTTACCATTGACGAAACTATCCACCTGCATTTTCGTCCCTCACATATATTCATACAATCTTTCTAGCCCCACCTCCATGTTATTGTCACTTCCATGCTTATCCCTGTCCCATTTTTAGCATCCTCTCCATTTATCTCATGATTTTTTTTTTTCTCTGCTTACCCCTTCCATCGTATTCATATCTCTTCTACATCGTCTCCTTTGGAATATTTTCACGTCTTATGCATCCTTACCAGTCATTTTGCCCCTCCTTTGTGTTCAGCTTTGTGTAATTTTATTTTAGTTTCCTTCATTACTTGTTTTATTCTCGTGTCTATTATACACATCGTATTATTATTTTTATATATTGTTATTTTTCCATGTTATTATTTGTATTATTATTGCTTATTTAAATTATTTGATCCCTCCATCTTTTCCTTAGCCTATCTCTTTCATTCTTTGTTCTTGTGTTTTGATCTCTCACCACTTACTTTTTTTTTTTTTTCCCACGTACTTACCATGTTAGTCCTTCTCCTTCTCCTCCTCTTACTCTCATCTCTACCTGCCGCTTCATTATCCTTCAGCAGAGTTACTGTCTTTACCTCTCTGCTTTCTCAAAGTATTACGCTTCCGTCGTGTTAGTATTTTTCACAGTTTCTAATTCATTTCGTCGACCATTAGGTGAAGGTCTTTTGATTTATGCCGGATGTTAAGGATGTGACGTAATTAGACAGACAGATAAATAGACAGGCAGGTAGGCAGGTAGGTGGGAAACTGATAGCTAGAAGTAGTAACTTAGGCTGATATATGGATAGGTAGATATGTATTGATAGACAGAAATATAAGTTTAGTCATGTATTTTTTTTCATGTTCTACAGTGTTCTTCCCATTTTAACATTTCATTCATGTAAACAGTGTATCAGGACAGAATTTCCACGCATTTAATGTAAGTATTACAACCTGTGCTCCCTGTTTTACCATTCCGTTCACGTAAGTAATTCACTGGGTCAAATTTGAGAGCATTTACACTTTTTACATTTTCCAAAGCGACCTAGAAGACAAGATCCAGACGGACAGATGAGGGTGTAGGTGTGTGCTGTGGTCACTGTAACCCTTTGCGGCGGTGTGTCTAAAGCTCTGGTCAGGCACATACGCTGGACAGGACAGAGACCAACACTTGCCCTGCCATTGGTCCTGGGGGGGGGGGGGTAGAGTTGGATTCCCTTCTCTCCGGTCAAAATAATGCTGCTCGCTACTATGGCTTTTGTTTGTGTTTTATTCTTGCTACGGCCAAATGATCGTACTTAACACTGAAGGGATTAATTATATCGTAATAAATAAGACTGTGTTTGATTTTTCCAGTTCGAACATTTTCCTCGATAGATAGATAGACAGATGGATAGATAGATGTGTATAATGTCCTTGTCAGTGTTAGCAGCAAACAAGGGAGCAGTGCAAGGTCGCTGGTGCAGGTGTGTGTGTTAAAGTCACTGCCACCACACATACTGGCGAAGGGCAGGGAAGACAAGGGGTTTCCATCAGACCGGGAGGGGGATGCAGGGGCGTCAGGGTGGAGGACAGATACAAGGATGGTGTGGAAGATGAAGCAGATATGTGGTCGATGGTGGGTGGTGGAGGCGAGAGATGGTGAGGGAGTGTTGATTATAGGCAGAGGGAGGCAGGTGCAAAGAGTGTGGAAAGCGTGGAGATAGATATACGACGTGGAAAAGAAGTAGAAAATTTTGGATGATGGTGACATGGTGGAAGGACTGGTAGTTATTGCCATAATATTCCACCATTCTTCTTACCTCTCTCCTTCCTCCTTATTCTCTCCGTTTGTCCTCTTAACAAGGTCGCTCAGTCCCGTCCTCCTAAGCACGTTTGTCAGTCTCATTGTGTGCCAGCAGGTAATTACGGGTTACCTTGAACAATGGCGGTGACTGAGGACTCCCTGTGACTCAAACTGAAACATGAGAACGTGTCTGAGTCCGAACTGGGTCTTACCGAGTCCTCTACACAAGGCCGTACAAATCGCTCCAGCGTGACATAGTTTCATAGCACTTAGGATCTGAAATGCGAACTTGGTATTTTATTTCGACTGATGCCATACGATTTTATTCATCTTCGAAAAATCCACAGTGACAGAATGGTAAAAAACGACCACTGTTAACGTTTTGACCAACACTTAGAAACTATATTTGATTCCCCTGATAGGACGAAGGTGTAGGAAGTCCCGGTCATTGAGTTATTTGTGTTGTCTTCTCTGATCGTAGCTGAATGCGCTCTTTAATGTGGCATGCAGGCTAACCACATCAAGCGTTAGCGGTGATTCCATTAGTAACCTTCGGAAATTGAGGTCTTGAATACACATGCACATGCAGCTATAACTCCTGCATTAGTGACACTATTTCCTAGTTATTTCAGCCACCCCTGGACGAGTTTGGACAATTTAGGAAAAATATCTTGTAGTTATTCGTGTAGAAGCAACTGCTATTGGGTGTAATGAGATCCTTTTTATTATCCTTTTCTCACACATGTTGGTTAGATTCATTGTTTTACTCCAAAAGATAATCCCGTTGAAAACCAGTAGGCCTCCTGTTACGTGCACTCTCTCGTAATCGTGTGTACCCCTTAATTTTATTACAGGAAGTGCCGCTTGTATTGAAAGTGCTAAAAATACGGTCCTTAACAAACTCGTGTCACATTAGAGAGATTTGTAAGGCTTTGAAGAGAGAGAGAGAGAGAGAGAGAGAGAGAGAGAGAGAGAGAATTGGAGACACCTGCCATGGGTTGGCTGTACCTGTGAGGCGAGGGATAAGGGGCAGCACAGGTAATGAAGTACTCACCCCTCCTCAAATCATACCCAGTGTCTCCCACCATTACATTCATAACAATTAATCTTCGGTGGTCACGTGAGGTATGGCGGGGGTAATGAGAGAGTATCGCCTGGTTTGTTATTACTCATTGGACCTTTGAGAGATGGAGTGGTAGGTGGCCAGCCTGTTCCTGGGTGGCCCTCTGTGCCTGCCTCCTGTACCTGCTCTTTCGAAACGGACTTGAAATGAGGCTTGGAGTAAAGTAGGAATTTTTTACTCATACCAGATGCACGGTCTGTAGTGGGTCTTTCTTGGTGGTGGTTTCTGGCACTTCTACTTAAAGAATACCCTCTCATCGTGAATAAAGTCGACCAGTGGTAACCAGGCGACTTCACTCGCCATTTGGACGGCATGTGTCTCCCTCATCTGAATATAATCATATGGTTGTAGCCAGAATAGAGTACCTAAGTGGGCCCTTTCCCTCTAAACCTGTAAATTCATTCAATCCAGCATGTGATAACTAACCCAGGAAGTCCTCTCTCTTGTCGATGAAGGTGGTAGAGGTATCATGACACACAGAACATACCGCTAAAGTATATGTCATGTATCCCTCTCACCTGCGGTAATTACACACCTGACGAGTAGGCCCCAATCTGCCACATGGATGAGAACATTAACAGCCTTTAATCCAACACTCCCTCGGGAATTGCGTCAGAGGGATCAAAGAAAAAAAAGTATCCACAAAAGAGAAGTGACCAGCCCTAACCTTTGCCGAGCCCTGCTAATGTGAGATTGGTATTTGTGGGGTGTTATTTAGTCTGGGTAATGGCAGTCCTTTGGCCGGAATCCATCATGCAAGGAGTACGTATTGAGGGAAGGAATGGGAGGCCAAGTTAGAGGAGGGACTGGCAGGGTCTCTTTGGAAGCCCCCTGGCACCCCTTGCGTTACCAACTTTATTTCTCCATATGTCGACCTATTTTTTCCTTTTTATTACTTTGTTATATGCCGAGTAAATTAAGATTATTTTTAGAGAACCACATAAGCCCACAAGAATACGCATATTTAGAGAGTAAGATGTACACTAAGCAAAATGATCATCTTCGCAATATTTGTTGGACACACAGCAGAAAAGTCGAACCTGAGACAAGCATTAGTCGAAGTAAGAATTTTGTTATATGTCTTCAGTTGAAATTAATCTTCAGAGTAGGGGGGGTAGGGGATGAAGATGTAGGGAGGTCAGTGGAAATGAGGAGGAAAGTAATGAGTGGTTATGATAATCGTTGAATAGAAAACTCAGTAGAAAATAACGCATAAGGTGATGATAGAGGCTGAGGTCAGGATTGAGAGGTTGGATATTGGAAGCTGTACCTATCAAGCTTTTCACTTTAATTATGATATTTGGACATGTCTTTAGTAGCAGTGAAGATCATAAGCTAAGAAGAATATGACTGAATAAAAGGAATCATTCTCCTAGGAACTGAAATGAGTTACAAAATTATAGATGACAGAGAAAAAACTAAAGATGGAGGGCGATAGACGGGGACAGAGAGAGAGAGAGAAAGAATGGAACAGGAGGGGGAGGGGAGAATGTAGAAAGGAGAGAGTGACCGAGGCTTGGAGGAATAAGGGGAGAGGGGAAAAGAGATGAAAGGGGGAGGAGCGGGGGGAAGCAGGAGACAGAGCCATGGTAAAGAAGAGGGAAGGGCAGTGACGGGAGGAACGATGGGAAGAATAGCTAGACACAGAGACAAGACAGAAAGACTCGAGGGAAGAGAGAGAGAGGAGAATGAGAGACTTGGTGTGGCCATGCAAAGAGAAGATGAATGGTCCAGTCAGGAGGGTGGAGAGGAGAGCCGTCGGAGGAAATCCTGGGAGAAGAATATAATTGGAGGTACTGACGGGGAGAGAAGGGTGAAGAGGAGGGAACCTGAGTCGGGAACGATAAATACCGAGACACAGATGTTTATTATCCAAATCATATGCATGTCTTGAGCGCAAACTGTTCTATTTGAGTCCGGGGCCCGCAAATTAGGGGTAATTGCATTGTGGGCTGTAGACCTCATTTGAGATGGTTCATTTCTTTTCCCCACACTGCGTTTCCGAGCAATTCATTATGGGAAATTATATATACTCAGGCGTAATGAAGATTAATTGTACCTCTTTCTGCCATAAAACCGCGGACGTATTAAAACTTCACCTCTTGTAAATGAGGCCTAATGCTTCTTTCTCTCTCTCTCTGTTTTTACTCTGTCTCGGCTCCAGGTAAACAACAAGGAAGTGACCCACGTTTAAAGAATGGACATTTGAGTTTCCAAGGTCAAATGCGTGTAAATGAAACCTGATTCTCCTTGGAGTTGGTGGAAAGAAACAATTATCCTTAATTTACAAGTGTGCAAACTTTTCGACGTTAACTTGTGTATGAAGCTCGATGCTTTCCAGTGTCTTTGGTAGAGAGAGAGAAAGAAAGAAAAAGGTACTTCCCCGAAACTAAAGACTTTTTTAAATATGACTTAAACTTAGTGCACGGTTCATGAGGGCTGATGCATTAAGGAAAAAACAAAAGGAAATTTTCTGAATTTAAATAGTAGGCGCTGAGCTTCTGACGTGAACTTTTTTTTTTTTCTTTTTTTTCCGACTCTGGGCATAGGCTTCACATCCTGCTATCAAGGCCCAACAGTCCTCCTACATACCATACACCTCTTTATGTCACTTGTTAATGAAACTGTATTCAGTTTGCTTTTAGTGGGCGAAAAAAAAAAAATACCTTTCGTGTGCAGAAGGGGCACTGGGTTTTTGAGGTGAACTTCATGTTAATTAGGACTGCTGCTTCTGCTCCTGTTTGATTCTTGGGAAAAATAAGGAAGTGCCTTCAGATTTTTTAAAGGGGTAGGAATATTATGACACGCATTTTTTTTTTTTTTTTTTTTTTTTTTCCCAGAGTGGTGACCCAGATACGAGCCACCTGGTTCACTGTTGTTGCACTGCCCCGTACCCACACACCCACTCATTTTAGTGTTTCCGTCTTTCATTTTGTCGCCGCATCCTCCTGTTGCGACTCCCCTCCCCCCCATTCCATTGTTATTATCCTTTGTGTGTGTGTGTGTGTGTGTGTGTGTGTGTGTGTGTGTGTGTGTGTGTGTGTGTGTGTGTGTGTGTTTGAGCGCGCGTGCGTACGGACGCACTGGAATTGCTTCTTCCTATATTCCTTACTCGCCAAAATAATTTGCACTGATATCAGCTTTTTCTGATGTTCTCTTCCATTGTCGCATATATGGTTTAACCATATTAATATCAAAATGGCATCGGAACGTGAACTTTTTCTAAGAACAGGTCGACTCCAGTATATTAAAATCGACCAGACTCGGACAAAACCTAGACTGTTTCGACATTTATCAAAAAACTCTGTGTTGTACAAAATCACATAAGTAAGCTGTGATACGCGATAAAGCACTGATCTATGCGATGGTGGTTGACGGGGCCAGGATTAAGATTACAGGCGATGAAGATACACCTGGGCCTCTGCGTCCTACTCCCTGCCTCCCAACTTCCTGCTCGCTGCCTCCCTGTTCTCAGTCTTCCTGCTCGTAGTCTCCCTGCCTTCCAACCTCCCTGCATCTTGTCTTTCTGCATTCCTATTCCCAGTCTCCCTGCCGTCCTAGTGTGTGTCTTCCTATCCTCTGCTCCTAGTTCCCTTTCTCTTCCCTACTTCCCTGCTTCGCTTCTCCCTGCCCCCAGCTCCTTTCTCCCTCCTCCTCGCTTCGTACTCCCTGTTCTATACTTCCTGCTCACTACCTCCCTGCCTCCTCTTTTGGATCACACATTACACCCCATCCATCACATTCCTACCAGGCTTCGGAGCTGTCATCAGATGGACTCGACAGTAAGACAGATAGATAGAGAGATAGACAGAGCCGCGGACACCTGCCGTTATATGAGGCTTGTGACAGAGAGAAGATAGAATTGTAGGCATCCCTTATTATATGGGATTCAGTAAACAGACAGACAGGTAAATAGATTGACAGGTAGACAGTAACACGGGCAGTTGTCATCATTTTAGACCCGACATCCGTAGAGAGAATGACGGAACATAGACAGACAAGGCAGACAGACAGAACAGATAGATGGGCAGATCAAGCAGAACACACACACACACACACACACACACACACACACACACACACACACACACACACACACACACACACACACACACACACACACACACACACACACACACACACACACACACACACACACACACACACACACACACACACACACACACACACACACACACACACACACACACACACACACACACACACACACAGACGGACAGACAGACAGACAGACAGAACGATTAATCAAACAGAACAGACAGACAGACAGGTAGAGAGAATCCGGACCAGGTGGTGTGGGCATAAATCATGATGGGGATGCCTGAACCGCATGACGGATGGCTTTGGCTGCCCTTCCCCCATAGTAACGTGCATGACCCTTGGCAAGCACATGTATGGGGACGAGAGAGAGAGAGGAAACTACAAATGAAAGTGAAACAGAAAAGGAGACAGAAATAAGAGGCAACCAGAGATGATAGTGAGCTGGAGACGAGAGGATGACAGAGATGAAGCTACAGAGGTCATTTAGCCAGAAATGAGAAAAAGAAAAAAAAAAAAAAAACGGAAACAAAATAGAGAGAGACAAAGGTACAGACGAAAACTCACCAGAGACAAGAAAGGACCAGAGAGGATGCTGGAGACGAAAAAGAGTTAAGAGATGATCGTGAGTTAGAGATTAGTGAACCAGAGTTAAGGTGGACGAAGGATGAGTGAATCCGAGAGGAAAGTGAGTCATAGAAGAGAATGAGTTAGAGAAGAGAATGAGCCAGAGATGAAAGCGACATAGAGACGAGTGAACCAAAGACGAGGACGAGAAAAGAGGCAAAGTTTAGAGACAGGGAATAAATGAGACAATAGCTGATCAAATGCGAAAGATAGCCACAGACGACAACAAACCAGAGGCGAGAGCGAGAACCAGGAGACGAGACCAAGAGACTAGGACGAGCCAGAGACGACAGCCAGTCCCGGAGCCAGTGTTTGGGAATAATCACAGCGTCTCGATTACGTTAGTGTTATGCAACGAACGTGAGCTCGTAAATTAGCGTAAACATATGAATTAGTCGGCGTGTCGGAGTAAGACGGGATCGGGGTAGTTAGAGGGGACCCGAGAAGACCTGTGTTTATACTGATGATAGCAGGCCTAGAGCTCCCCCAGGTGAACTCTGCTTGATGTAACAGCTGTATTAGTCTGTGTGAGGGTTGATAGAGAGAGATTATAGGCTCAAGGAGACAGATGGTTCAGAGAGATAGCAAGGTATGTGAGATAGCAGGGTATGGGAGACAGCTGGAGGTAGTGGGCATAGGGAGATAGCTGAGTGAGGGAGAAGGCTTTGAGAAATATCAAGCTTAGATAGATAGGCCCATATGGTTCAGGGAGATAGCAAGCTGTAGGAGATACCAAGTAGTTCCTGCTCCCGGTGGATTCTGCTTGATGTGACAGCTGTATATGTGTGGGAGGCTTGTAGGAGATAGATGATTCGATAATTAACTACAGTCCTACAAAAAAACAGCAGCACCAAGAACCACGACGACCGCTCTCAAGAAAAATTATATCCATCATATTCAAAGGCATAAAGATACCAGAAGAAGTCTCTAAGCTTTTTTTTGTTCTTTTTACGCATACTAAATGAAAAAAAAAAAAAAGATAAGGAGGAATGGACATCTAGTATAATCATGCATACGTCGTACTGTCGGCATCCCAGTTTTTGTCATGAACATCGAAATGGTGGTAAACATGAACCTGGAAACAGAAAGTAAGAAAAGACATACAGTGGATGGAATCTGCTGAATCCTTTTATGGTTCAAATAATAATAGATGCGGCAAAAAAAGGTAAACGATAAAGAAGGCAGAACTGTGAATTCCAGCCTTCTTTTTCCCTCCATCACTGCCTAGGCGTTTGGGACTCTCTGTGTTTCATGCAAGCGTTAGAGACACCACCAGCGCCTTGGAAGCTTCCCCTCGCATGCACGCAACGAACCCACGCAAAGTAACTCGTAATTATAGTCATACAGTCGAGCAAACAGACTCGTTCCCTCCACCCTTTGGCCTCAGAGGGGTGTAGGAGGATGCAGGGAGGGGTGAAGGAAGAGGGAAATGAGGGGGTAGGGGAAGGAAGAAAGGAGAGGGAAAGGCGTAGGGGATGGAGGAATGGAGAGGAGGTGGGTGGGAGCTGGGAGATATGGGGAGGTGGTGGGGAAGAGGGATAAGGGAAGTTGCTGGGATTAGAGTGAGGGGGTGGAAAAGGGGAAGGGGAGGACGGGGGAAGGGAGGGGGACTGGCTAAGGTTAAGGGTACGTGAGCAAGAGGGAAAAATGTAGGAATGGACGAGAATGGGAGGAGGAAAGGGACTGGCAAAAAAATAAAATAAAAATCGTAATTATATACAAAAGAGAGGTGCATAAAAATAGATGAAAATGAATATGGATGTGAGTAAATACCTAAGTTAATAGATATGTGAATGCAAAGAGTGAACGGTGTTTGCTAAGTATAATTACAGAGAAAAAGAATGTATTTGATGAACGAGAATAGGAGGAGATAAAAGACAAACAGAAAAGAAAAGCAAGTTTCTGTAAAAAAGGAAGTAGATTAGTATGATTATCTATAAAGAATGAGCGAACGTGGAGGAAAAGTACTAAGGGAAAAGCACCAAAATGTAGGTAGAGAAAATGCATATGAAAAGTTGATGAATTTGGTGATTATGGTGTTAGAAAGAAAATCGAATAGACGAGAATGGAAGAAAAAAAAATCAAGAAAAAACTTCATATTATGTAAATGCGGTGTCTGTGAATATAGATCAGTAGTGTACTACTCTGGACGTGAGTGTATAGATAAGTAAATATATGTAAGACAGAGAAGGAGATGGACATAACAAGAGAGGAAAGAGGAAGACGTGAATATGATTGGATACAAGAAGATGTAGATACTTGTAAAGGCCATAGCGAGAGTGAGAAGGCGAAATAGGAGTGGACACAGTTGATATGTAAATAGATGTAGGTAAAAACCCTAGAGGTTAGACAGACTGAAAGAGGAAAGGGGAGAGGGGGACGAATTGATACCGGTATATAGGTGTAGGAACGACAGACAGACCGAAAGAAGGAAATAGATAAATAGTTTAAATGTAAAGGCGATAGAGGGAGAGAGAGAGAGAGAGAGAGAGAAGGGGGGGGTAGGTAAGGGTCGCAGGTGGGGGAGGGAGTTGCACAATGGATATGAACACAAACAGACGCAAATAGAGTCATCCATCCCTCACCTTGTCTCCCTCCAGCCTCCCACATGTATCATCCCGGCCATGCTACCACACCCACTATACCACACCATCACTAACATATTGACAACCACTCCACTGTTACCACACCCTCTACCGCACTGACAACCACACTTTTTCTGTACCACCACAACCACTGCCACACTCACGATCACATCCCATCTGCTATCGTCACCCCTGCCACATATACCATTGCAACATCACATCCACCAGCACCCCATCACTACTACACCAGCTGCCATACCACTGCTCCATCACACACTACCACACCATGTCTATACCACCACTGATACCACACTTTCACCCCCCATTACATCAGTACCACCACCAACACGGAGGGTCATACCAGAAAGCCGTCATTCATATCACCACCACACGCCCGTCAACACCACATCCTCATCCACACGGCTAAGCCCTCACCTTCGTCACAGCTCCATCACTATTGCTAAACCACACCACCACCACCACCACCAATGCACCACAACACACACACACACACACACACACACACACACACACACACACACACCAAAGTCACATAAATTATATACCCACACGACCCCAGCCACTCATCACCACATCCACACTTCCATCCACACCATCCCACCATCCACATCAACATTTCTACCCACAGCATCCACATCCACACAAGACCAGGAGCCAGAGCACTGAGCCCCACTGCACTTATCATTCCCTCGTGGGCAGCAGCCAGCACAGACGCGAAGAAATACGAGGGCGGCCTTTGTTCTTGCGCTCAATGGTGGCGAGGCGATTAATCAAGGAGTGGAAGGAAGGGGCTTTTTGTGGGTTTTTTGTGCGGTTCTTATGCCAGTGTTTAGTTTACCCTCTGTGTTTCCTTTTTCTTCTTTTTTCTTTAGGTCCCATTTTCGGATTTTGTTTCTCTTTTTTTTTTTTCCTTCTCTTTCCTTTTGTTCCCCTCTGTGTTTTCAGTTTTTGTTAGCTTTGCATATTGTTTTTAATTCCCCTCTTTGTATTTTCTTTCTTCTTCAATTCGTTGTATTTTCCTTGTTCCTTTGTTCCCGTCTCTGTATTTTCTTTTTTTCTTTATCCATCTTACTCCTCTTTCGTCCTATCCACCTTCTGTTTCCTTCATCTGCTACCTCTCTACTTACATTTACGTTTCCCGTCTCTCTTTTAGGTGACTCTTCTTGTATGTGTCGCCTTTAGTTTACTCACATCTTTCTCTGGCATTCTTTTTCCTGTTTCTTCTACACTATTCTTTATGTTTCAACACTAATCTCACCTCCCTCGTTTTCTTCATTTTTCCTCCTTCTCTTTTTCCTGTTCTTTGCATCCATAATTTTCTCATATATATATATATATATATATATATATATATCACTCACAAGGCCAGATGAAGAAAAGGAGAGGGGGATGAATGAGGAGTAAGAGAAGAAGTAGGATGGAAGGGAGAAAGGAAAGTAGGAAAGAATGAGCAAATATAGGAGCCCCCCCCACCCCTTCTGTACCTCGTTGACATTCCAGTTCTTCCCTACCTCTATTTATCTTTCTTGCTCGTGACATACCCCTCCTTTACCGTGACACCCTACTTCCCTCCCTCACACCTCTACCCCGCCTTGTTTCCACACACACACACACACACACACACACACACACACACACACACACACACACACACACACACACTTCTCTTTACCCTCCCCCTTTTTCTCTGTCCTCGTCCTTCTTCTTTCCCTCTTCCTCCTCCCTTCTCACCCCATCCCTTCTTCCCACCTATCTCCCTCATTCATACCTCTACCCCTCCATGCTTCCTCATACACACTTTCCCCTTCTTTTTTCCTCTTCCTTTCACCTTCTTCCCCCTCCTTCTATCCCTTTCTCTCCTCCCTTTTCCACTTGCCCCCTCCTCCCCTCTTCTTACTTTCCCTCCCCTCTCTCCCACCCCCTTCTTTTAGTTCGTTCCTACCTTTCTCTTTTCTCCCTCTTTCACGCTTAGTCTTTCAGTCTTCTCGTATTTCTTCTTCTTCTCTCTCTCTCTCTCTCTCTCTCTCTCCTATTTTTGTTTCTCTTTTCCCACTTACATTCGTTCAGTGCTGTTATATTTAATCCCTCTTCCGTCAGTTACTTCCTCTACCTCCCCGTCCTCTCTCTCTCTCTCTCTCTCTCTCTCTCTCTCTCTCTCTCTCTCTAAGCCCCAAAGCTATAAATACAACACAGGCCTAATCACGTATCAGTAAAAAAAACAACAACAACAAAACATTAACTCAGAGATATATGGAGAGCAATATAGACCAGTTATATATATTTCCTCCCCTGTCTTTTTTATTCTTTTTTTTTTCTTTTTTTGCGTGTTCGACATAAGTTTTCCATTCGGCGTTCTTTGCTGACGATCCCCCCCCCCCCAGCCTCCCCCTTTCCCCCCTGAAATAAATTAACTAAAGTAGGTATATATATTTTTCTCCCTCAGTGTCTGGGTTTTGTCCCGTCAAAGTCAGGGCAAAACCACAGTGAGAGGGACAGTTCGACTTTTTTCTATTTTATTTTTTTACAATGATGCCTTTTTTTTTTTCTTTTTTTTTTTCCGAACGCCAGATGATTTTATTCACCTGAGAAGAAATACCTGTCTTAGTGAAGGGATTAAAACCAGACTTCATTAGGCCCACCTGTGAAATGACGTCTTTTTAGCATTTCATTCCTGCAGCGAACAAATTATTTTATCCAGCTTGAGATTGAACACGGAGACTGAAGGGGTAAACTAAAGCATATATATTTTCCCTCATAATGTCTGGGTTGTGTCCCGTCAAGGCGAACAGTCACAAGGCAAACCACAGGACATGGTGAGAGAGGGTCAGCTTAACACCATCTTTGGGGTCTTCGCTATTCCACATTTATCATTTTTTTTTTCCTTTTACCCATTTTCTTTAGCTGTACAGGAATTTAGATTCTTAAACTGACTCTAATCATTTGGAGATAAGATAAAAGAGAGACGTCTTCGTTTTGAAGGGGATAATGTAAACTGTAAAGTGATAAAAAAATAGCTGTTAGTAAACTGTAGTGATGAAAAAATAGCTGTTACTTTTTTCATTCTCTCCCTCACGTACTCAAGCTTCATGTGATCTTTTCCATCCACGCGCCACTTCCCGTTTTTGCATTTGGTCTTCATTTGCACATCGCTTGCAACATATTAGTCGGCATACTGAATGAAAATCTATGAACCAGCATAGTCTCTCATTTTGCCCGCCGCCTCCCTTTCACAATATACAGTATATTCGAACCCCTTCAGCACGAGGGCGTATTTTCATTTTCATCAGGCTACCACCAGAAGATTTTATTAAACTGTAAAAGGACGTGTTGTAGTGAAAGAGTTAATGAAAGCTGGAATTAAAAAAAAAAAAAAAAGCGGCATCTTATTGACAAGATTAGCTCCTGCTACCCTAAAGAGGTGATGCAAGGGAGGAAGGGGGGGGGGCGAAGAGGAGAGGGGGAGGATAGAGTTATAGCTATAAAAATATGGAGACGAAAACTTATCTGAATTTCATGCTACATAGCAACTACATTCAGCTGCTTCACTATGTTCTTTGCTTATTTAATTATTATAAAACATGCTGCACTGAAATTCCTGGGTTCATAAGAGGGGTTGCTGCGCAGAAGTAGCTGGAGGGGGTGGGGGAGGATGGAGGGCGGCGATGCGAGACGGGCAGGAGGAGAGGGTATGGGGGGATGTGGGGAGGGGGAGAAGTGTTGGTGGAGGGAGGTGTCGAGAGCCTGGTTGGGGGAGATGCATGAAATCTGGATGCCTTCCTTTACAAGTGTACGCCAATTCTGTCACTTCTTCCGCTATCATCTGAAGAACCAGTAGATTAAAAAATGTCAGTGGACATTACTGTTACCGGTTGGGGTGTCATTTGAGGGATGTAATTAGCGTTTGTTAAGAGGTTTGGCATCTCTGGTATGCAGGGGGATGATGGCGAGAGGGCGTGAAATATGTACTCAGTTACCGTTAGTAAATATCAACCACATATTTATTAACTCATTCTCTATTTCTTTTAGCAGATTAAGTTTAGAATGTAATGAGGATAAAATCATGTAAGTAGAGAGACAGGAAAGGTGACAGTACTATTGTTTGGTAAATTTGTTTAATTATTCGAAAAATATGTTACTGGCAACTCATCAAGTCTCACCGGCTATGAGCTGCTGTTTAAGGACAGAGTGACCGGTTTCCATCTCGCGTCTAGTTTGATTGATGGATGTTCGTATTTTTTTCTGTGTATTTTTGTGCGTACGAAGAGAAGAATAGGAAAATTAGGAGTCACATGAAGTGGTGTGTGGCTTGCAGTGGCCTTGAGGGTGACATCGATGGGACCCAAGCAACGTAGGCGTGATTATAAGGTAAGGAAAGAAGAATTATACAATTTTTGCCGGCTTGATCTTGTGGGTAGGTAGGTGGTCGAGTACGTGGGTGAAGAAAGAAATTTAACTGATTTTGTGATGTTCTTGTAAGTCGGTAAATGGGTGAAATAAAAATTTTTATTAGGTAAAGAGTTAGGGTGAGTGAGGCTGCCAGATATTATGATGCTTATTTAATTAGGCAGTTAGGTAAACAGGCAGGTAAATATTTACGTAAGTATATGAGTGAAGGAATGAATTAACCAGATGATGTTTTAGCAGGCATATAAGTAGGTAGGTAAGTAGGCGAGAAAGAAAATGAAGTTAGGTAAGTGAAGGAAGAAATGCACGTGGCATTATGATAGTCGTGTAGTTTATTCGGTTAGCTACGTGTGTGTGAAGGATAATAGTTACATAGGTACCTGAGGGAAGGAATTACGAGATGCATGATTTTGTAGGCAGATGGGTTGGTAGAGGAATTACAGTGGCATGGTGATAGGTTTGACCCGCTATAAATGTATACTGGACATAAGAAGAGGGTGGCGATAGTAGTCAAGTCGTTCAATGTAATCTCATTTTGATGGCGTATACAAACTCATACACACAGACGTAGCCATTTAAACAGATCGACTTTATAGCATGCACTACTCTCCCGGCAGATACCACTTCCCCATTCCTACTTCGCCAACATGGGGGTGGGTTAATTCTCTCTCCTTTTTATCAACTTTTCCTTACGTTAGAAATTACGAAACACTGTATCGAGGTCTGTGAAATCCTAAATACGCTTCCCCCACTCGTTCGTAGTTTGCACACACACACACACACACACACACACACACACACACACACACACACACACACACACACACACACACACACACACACACACACACAGCTATGTATCTATAATATATTCCAAGAGATTTATCTCCCCTCTGAGTTTCCTTGATAAGCAGGTTATTATTATTATTATAATTATTATTATTATTATTACTATTATTATGGAGAATGAAAGACTGACTAAGAGGGTGTATGTAGGTGAGGTGGAGGGAGGGAGAGGGAGAGGTAGACCGAGGATGAGGTGGAGGGATGGAGTTGAGAGGTATATGAGGAAGGGGGGGGTGAGATGGGGGGAGGGTAGTCAAATGGTGGGTGACAGCGACTTGGAGGCATTTTGTCTGCGGCCACCCTTTGCGGGATTAGGGCGTCGGGCTATAGATAGATAGACAGATGGACTATTATTGTTGTTGTAGGAAAATCATGACATGATGAATGATTCTCTCTCTCTTTCTCTCCCTCTCTCTCTCTCTCTCTCTCTCTCTCGACAGTGGCAAATCGATCTAATGACATGGGCGACCCCAGACTGGAACGCGATCGAAAACAGACACCTCCCCCACGCCCCACCTCCTCTCCCCCACTGGCATCCTTCTCCCCTTTCCCCCAGTCATCCTTCTCCCCTCCCCCTTTTCATCCTTCTCCCATACCCCTCTTTCATCCTTCTTCATTCTCCCTCGGTCATTCTTCCCTCTCCCTCCTTCACCCCTCTCCAATCTCCGTACGACATCATTCAGCACATTCCTTCAGTTCCTTCAGTAATTCTCCGCTCTCCTTTAGTCATCCTTCTCCCGTCTCCCACCTTCACTTGCTTCCTATCCACCTCCTGCACACACTACCCCTCACTTCCTTCCCCTCTGCCCCTCCCCCTTTCCCCTTCAGCACCTTCCCTCTCCATAACCTCTCCGCCACCTTTACCCCCTCTCTCTTAATCTCCTTTCCCTCACCGTCACATGCTTCCTCCCCCTCCCCAGCTGCTCTTCCGTCCTCCTTTCCCTCCTTAACCAGTTTTCCCTTCTCCCCCTCTCTCTCCCAACCGCTTTTCCCTTCCCTTCTCTCCCCAACCTCTCTTCCCTCCCCCCCTCTCTCTCTCCCCAGCCGCACTTCCCTCCCCTCTCTCCCTCCCACAACACCCGACCCCATCACTCCCTCCCCCACCACCAGCCAGACCCGCGCTAGACTACGGGTGCTGAGCGTCACCAGATCGACCGCTGGGGGAAGTAAATAGAAGGGAAAGCTATGAGGAAAAGAAGCCTGTATGAAAAGGAAAGGAAATGGCAAAAGTAGACATGATGGGAAAGAAAAATAATATTGATAACCATTTTCACTTGTTGCGGTTGATGTCCATTCGGTTACTTCTATAGGCTAGCTAGCTTTTTTTTTTTTTTTATTTTTTTTATAGGGCAGGAGTTTCCCTCAGTAGAATAAAAACGCCTTGGGCAAGCAAAAGTAAAATGCCCAACATTTTACTTTAAGAAGGATCAGAACGGAATTATGATTTTTGAGACTGCTGTCTCGAGAAGATGAGGAAAATGAACACTCTAGAGGTTCATTGATATCAGTGTTTTAACAAGAGATAATATTAACACAGTAACAGGCATGCTTTTATGTACCTCGTTTAAGAGTTTATTGAGTGATTAAAAGCTACAGTATAGAGGGAACTTCTCATGGCGCGGTGTGAAATGTGTCATTATATTATCATATCGCCACTTCCCTCACCCTATAACCTGGCACGGGTCCTGAGTCGGGGAAGTGGCATCAGCTCAGCATTGTTTAACTAGGCCAACACACCCACCACCACGCCGGCCAGGGGAGGGAGGAACGGACGGGGTTGGGGCAGCATTTCTTACCTCCTCCTCCTCTTCCATAACGCTTCACCTCTATGCATGGCAGGGTAGTTCGGCTATTTATACACTTGAAGGGTTAATTTATACCCCTGGCCATAGGCTGGTCCGTGGTGTTATTGTCCTCTGGAAACGGAAAAGCTTAAAAATCAGTTAAAGAGGCGGGTGTGTGGCGGTAGACTGTAATGGCGCTCCGATCCTGGCAGCCAACAAAAGCAAGATGGTTCCGCTCGCCAATTTAAACTACTATTTTCCCGTTTATTCACCCTCGCGGCTCCTCTAGGTGGGGTTAAGGCACTCAGGCGGATAGATCTTTCAATTCTGAATCGACTGGGGGTTGCATCACCTCCGAGGGCGTCCCGTGCGAGGTGATAATTCAAGTAGAGTCTTCTTTTAATTTCGACGCCTGGCAACTGTACCCGAAGCGTAGAGGATTTATACCCCTTCAGAGTCTGTCCGCCATACATCAAAGACAGGCCACGTCGTGTGAGATTAATGGGGACCGGCCCTGTCACCGCCTCCACCAATGGCAGCGCGGCCTTCCCAGTCCTGCATTCCTCGCTGGGAAAAGCATTTTTTTTTCTTATAAATATAGCGGTTTAACGCAGGAACGAAAAATGAACCTAATCCATGATAATGCAGAGTGTTTGTGGGCACGTTAGGTGTCGCGAAATAAGGAGGAACTAAAGATATAAAGGTCAAGTTGTAGGTAGTATAGTTGGCTTCGTAACGCCTCTCCCAAAGCGATTTATTCTGTGTATTATGCATTTTCATCCTCTTGAAGCAAACTGTGTCAATAATAGAATAAATGAGTATTGCAAGGTGTGCTATGGTTGATAAATAGCCAAGAAAAAATTGCTGCGGCGCGTCCAGTGTTCAGGGCAGGATCACTGGGCCAAGACGATCAGCGTGACATCCTTCCCGTCGGTCCAGTATGAATAAATTGATAATTGCTGCCCCGTTGCTTGCGTACCAGTGCTGGGACACTCCTGGGACACAGCGAGAGGTCGTGTGTGTGTGTGTGTGTGTGTGTGTGTGTGTGTGTGTGTGTGTGTGTGTGTGCTTGCTTGCTTGTCCACTATTTCAGCCTTATTCACATTGGCATAAGCCTCGTCTCACCCCTTCCCTAGCGATTTATTATGCACATTACACTTTAGTTTTCTCCTGTATATAATCTGTAATTTTTAATTTATATATTATTTGCATCAGTAACATACAAGTTGATATTAAGGTGTTGTAGGCAAAATTAATGGGAACGAAAATACTGCTTCATGTCTATAGAAGTCAGAAATGATGATAATGATGATGATGCACTATAGATTTGGATGATGATGATGATATACTGGTAAAAGTAGCTGATGATGATATCTACTTTCTTGTTCAGTCTTTCTCACAACTTGCCCCGCTCCCAACACCCAGACTTAAGTGTGTGTGTGTGTGTGTGTAGCTCGTACCGCTTGCTTTTCTGTTGCAGCGGAAGCCAACACCCCCTCCCCCCCTTGTCTCACGTTCCCCCCCTCTTCCCCTCCCTCTCCCCCTGCACCATCCTGCAACTCGTAAATTTAGGGTAACAGAGTCGAGGGGGTGAAGGGCAGGTGTGTGTGTGTGTGTGTGTGTGTGTGTGTGTGTGTGTGTGTGTAGTTGCTCGTAAAATCATGCACTAACCAAACTCCTCTTCCTCCATTGCAGGTATGTGACTTCCGGTGTTGTCCTGAGTTAAACCCCGTTGGTGAGTAAGGCTGTCGAGAGCTCTGTTAATCCCAAGTAGCAGAAATTATACCCACATAGTTAGGATGTAAATATTGCAAACATAAAACATTTTCGGCCCTACTTGGACCCTCCTCATGCTGTAACTTTATTATATACCTATGTGTATAATTTTTTCTATCAAAACACCTACTGTCTCTCAAATCAATATCTCCCATAATATCATACGTCTCCTTTGGTAGTGCAGTTAACTATGTACCCATATAGGTTCGATTGAACTTGAGCGGCTTTTCTTAATTTATTTTTTACTTGTCTGGCCATTGAGAAGAGGTAGCTAAATAAGTATTATCATAAACCCCCTCAAAATACTCTTCATCTTAATTTGGCCCATGTTTTCGTCCGTTTGCAGCTTACTTCACGTACTGTACCTCAGTGGTAGAGAAAGATAATTGTATTAAAACTCGACATCTTCCTATAGCACCTCCTCTTGTCTAGCATCGCAGAGTGTTGTTAGTCTAATGTTACAACTCAGCATTGAAGATGGAGAGATGTCATTGTTAGGCCAAGTTAGAGTAAAAAGAGGATAATTTTAATCCTGGTTAGAGCAAAAAAGAGGATCATTTTCAGTCGTTAGAGTAAATACTGTGTCGTTGTATTGTGCACGTGGGTACTGGTTCCTCGATAGAAAAGGGGTATTGTAGAGCAGGGACAGATGTTTTGGACCCTGAGTGCTGGTGTCAGCGTCCATGCATACATTAATTCCGGATTGACGTGATAAAGGCACGGGTTGTGGCAGTCGATATTTCTCTCAGACTTACCATTTCACTCTGAGGACATGCTTTTTCACACCGTTGTTGCCACTGGACGTCTTAGTTATTTTTTTTTTCTTTTATGCTTGAACCTTCATATCGGGGACGTATTTTTTCTCGTTGTTGTAAGTAGACGATTTTATTCAACTTAGTGAAGAGGTTTTTTAATGAAGGGGTTAATGGAAGCTTTATCTGTCTCCAACAATTTGAAAATCAACCCAAAATATATATAAATAAAAAAATCACCGGGATAGCAAGAATAAAAAAATAAAAAATAAAAAGTGTAAAGTGGTAAATTTTTCTTAAAACTGCGGGAATTTTGACACTCGGTTTTGTCTCCATATTTTTTTTCCTGGATTTGAGTTTACTTTATCTGGATGGAGATTAATAACTTCCTTTGTTTTGAATGGTGATGATGAGGAAGTGATAATTATTCTTTAATTGATATGAATGGTTAAAACGTCTTGGTTTTTAGTAATGAATAATAATAGTAGCTTTTCTGTATCTAAAAAATGAATAATGATGGTTGTGATGACGTGATGATTTTTTAATGGAAATAAATGAAGTGATATTCTTTATTTGATGTTGAAAGTGAATAATTATAGCTTCTTGATTTACGTGATGAAAATTGATGGTCGTTTTTTTAATTTGGATGTTGACAATAATTTATCACTGATTATACATCTTGATTTTAGATGATAGATGATTTTTTGTCCCGATTATGATAACGATGATTTGTGATAATATTGTTTGATTTGTGTAATGGATTGTGAAGGCGTCCACCACCAAGACATGTATTTATGCTCTCTCTTCACCCCATGTAATTTACGGCATCTCTACCTTTTTTATCCTAATTTAAATTAAAATTTCTATCTCCGTCTTGATTGCCGCGCTGTAGCAATCGACTAACACTAGAATATGATGCTGGTCATGCAAAAGTGTTACGAGAAGGATGTAGAGCTGTAGTTTTGCCCTTTTCTGCCATTGAGCTACGTGAAAGAAGCTGCAAAGGCACGAAACTCTGGAGCAATTTAGAAAGGCTTTAGTGAAAATATTAGCGCTAAACGTCTCATCCTTGCTACTGCCAATTGATTATATGCAGGTTAGGAGAGCTTTCGACCTTGAGGGATTAGATATAGCCTTCATTAATTCCTTCAGTATCAGGGGCTCGTTTATGAAGTTGAATTAATCGTCAGGAGGTTGCAAGAATTTGACGGAAAAAGACGTCATTGTATTGTAGGGGTTGAAGTGCAGAGTTAATAAACCTTCGAATATCCGAGTGAGGGAGTTGATTCACACCATTCTTCACCAGCCTGGACGCTGTATTAAAAGAAGAAAAGCGAAAAGAAAAGTAAAGCAAAATGGTGGGAAAATCAAGCGTGTAAGTGCGTTCAGGAAATCTCGGCTTGAAAATATGGCTGATCTTGGTTTAAAAATATTGCCCATTACCATTAAGGCATGACTTCCTCGGCTGTCACGTGCACAGTGCGATGATCTTTGTGTGCACAGAGGAGTATAATCAGGGAGGGGTATTGTCTGCGATTTTGATGTGTGGGAAGTCGTTTTTTCTTTCTTACTGGCTGATGAAAGCTTGCCAAAAAGTTGTCGAAATAAGTGATAGTCCTCGAATGTTTATTGTATCATATCAGCAGTGCAGTGATTTTGGTGTGCAAAGAGGGTTATCATCAGGGAGGAGTATTATCTGTGCCCTTTATGATGTGTGATGATTTGGTTCTGTTTTTAATGGAAAGTAAAAAAAAAAATAAAAATAAAAAATAAAAATCAGTCTTGTTACAAAATTATTTCAAACAGGTGTCGAAATTGGGCAGTGGTTTACAAGTGTGTGATGCTAACAAGTGATAAAATAAGCAGCGGAGAAGTGTGAATAGCGGGCAACTATTAACATGGGCAGTGTTGTTCAGAGTGTGTATTTCAAACAAGAATAAGTATGGACAGTATTACAAAAGCATACTGCAAGAAATGGGCAGTATTACCAGGAGGTGTATTGCAAACAGGTGTCGAAATGGGCAGTTATTCAAGTGTGTATTGAAAAAAAAAAAAAAAAATCAGGAGCAATTATTCGTGTGAATTGCCGAATTGCCAGAGAAAATATTTGTGTGAGCAGTTACTTAAGCGTGTATTGCAAACAGGTGTTAAAGTGAGCAGTGGAGAAATGTGTCCTGCAGGCAAGTGATAAATTGGACAACGTTACTTAAGTGTGTACCATATTGCAAACAAGCATAAGTATGGACAGTGAATTGCAGATTGATGTTAAATGGAAAAGTGCAAAGGTCAAAATTATCAATGATATTCTAGCGTATCAGTTGCGGACGAGTGCTAAAGTGGGAAATGATATTCATGTGCGTATTGCAAACTAACTTAACAGTGAATAATGTTTCCCACGTGGGTATTGCAAACAAGTGATAAAACACTGAGTGCAGAAGTATAATTCGAACAAGTTATCCAATATTATTACAAACTCGAAACAAGTGCCACCAAAGTGCGTATTGCAAACATATCGAAGTGAGCAGTGTAGAAGTGTGTAGAGCAGACAAGTGTTGGAATGGACAGTGTGTATAAGTGTCAAGTTCAGAAGTATTTAGATCTTCCCTGAGCTCAAGAAAATCGTCAGGAGGTAGAAAGAACAAAGTGTAAAATCAGGCAGGGCACAGAAGGTTTAACTATAAGGATGTGAGGAAGGGTTAAGTGGCAGTGGGAAATAGGTTAGGGTGAGGCTTGACACACGAGATGGAATGGGATGGGAGGGGAAGGGTAGAATGAAATAGGGTGTTTTATGGTGTGGAAAGGAAGAGAAGTGTGAAGAGAAGGAAAAGAGAGGAAAAAGGGAAACCGTGAAGAAAATACGATGGAAGGGAAGGGTGAAGAACCTAAAGGAAGGGAAAAATGAGGAAAGACAAAGGAGAGTAAAAGAGCAGTAAGGAGTGGAAATGATGGGGGAATAACGTATGGAAAAACTGGAAAAATTGGAGAAAAAAAAATGGGATCTTTGTTTACGTGAAGGGAAAATTATGCATTTACTATTATGAGCAAAGCCAATAGTTGTATATTGATACTTCTTAAGAACAAAATTACAATTATGAGAAAGAAAAGTGAAAGAAAAAGGAGAAATGGAGGTAGGGAAGGGAAAGGAGGGAAGAAGACTTGAAGGTAGGGGAGAGTAAGATTAATTGGGTAAATATGAAGGTGCACTGAGGTGGAGGAATGTCTGGGGAAAATATGTGAAGAAAATGAGGGGAAAGAAAAAGGGAGCTACGTGCTAGGGAAAAGTATAATATATAAAAACAATAGAGGAAGAAATGTGTGATATATGAAGAAAATGAAGGGATGTGAGGGGATGTGCACTGAAATAGGGAAACATATGAAAAATGGTATAAAATAAGTACAAGAGGATTTTGTATTTAGTACTGTTGAAAAAGAAATGAAGCATGGGAAGCAGGAGGGAAATGGAGCACAGAGGAAGAGAAGGAGCAGGAAAGGAGAACGGGAAGAGGAATAAGAGGAAGGGTAGTAGTGGGAAAGAGGAAGAGACGAAGACGTGGTAATATGATGAGTAGGAGGAAAGAGGAGGAGCAGAGAGAGGAAGAGGAGGAGAAGGATTTAGTACCTTGTATGGAGCCCGAGCGCAGGACACGTAATACCAGCCCCACATAAATCAAGGGAGCCTCCATCAATCATCCCACTACACCCACGGATCCCTTGTATTTCCCTTATATTAGTTCCCCCTCCCTGTGTGTCTAGGCCTAAGGTTGGTAGTGGTGGTGGTTGGGTGGTTCTGAGGCGGCAGTGGCGGTGGAGTAGGAGGCGGGAAAGAAGGATCGAAGTAGGGGGGGCACGAGAGAGAGTATTTGTATAATGTCTTCATCGCTTCCACCTTAGAGTTCAGATGATTTGAATTTTGTGTAGTCAGCAAGTTTAATATAGCTTAGGAATTTTTGTCTGTAATCTCTTGTGAAAAATCTTTAGTATTTAGTATGTACTCAGAAAATAAACAGTCTCTTCAGCGTAGGATTAGAGGATAGTAATGCAGCTACCTGTTGTTACATTACATCAGTGTGCTGTTGTTTATGCCTTCAGTGGACAGTCTCGGGGTGTGGGGTAGGGGGATGGAGGGTGAGGGAGTGCTTAGTGTTGACTACCATGCACGGAGGGAAAAAATCTTACCAATAGGGATCAGAACTGCTAACACTATCACTACGAAACCCTTTTTTTCTGTTCTTTTCTGACCACCATAGGACGATTTTATTCGGATGAGGAAGGGTTTGTCGTGCTGAAGAGGTTATAAATTGCTTCCAGTCACCACGTCTTTGCGATAATGATTGTTCTGTGTCGTTCTTGATGCCCTTAAACGGTTTTCTTCAGCTTAAAAAGAACACACACACACACACACACACACACACACACACACACACACACACACACACACACACACAAAATTCTCTCTCTCTCTCTCTCTCTCTCTCTTATATAAATTCATAAGGAAACTTGGCTTTTTCTAGATACGCCTGGGCTTGATTTATGGGGTAAACTTTGTCAACTAAACACAGGACGCCGGGAGAAAAAAGCACCGAGTTTTTATTTTTTTTTCCCTTTCCCTCCGTATTAATGGGTTTCTCGAGGGACGCAGCTTAAAGTCACATTAGATGGCGGGAGAAGCAGGATCGAAACCCCTCCCCCCCTCCTTCAGGAATGGACGAACACCTTGAGCGACCAGGTGTGCTCAGGTGATGGTGGTGGTGATGAGGAGATGGTGAGGTGTTGCGATAGAGGGTTTGAGTGAGCCTATGGATGTGGGTTTGATTCAGTCGTGTTTATTGTCTCAGTATCTTTGTTATTATCATTAGCATCTTTATTGTTTTCACTACCATCGTCATCATCATCATCATCATCATCGAAATTTACACTTAGTCTTCTCCGCTGACGGGTCCATGTTTTGAGTTGAACTGGATCCTCAGAAGAGAATGAAGAAGACATCCTCGCAGTGAAGAGGTTAATTGAGACTTTTTTCAAACACCTTTAAGCTGCAGGGTCTCTCCTGGGTCGAATTAAATCGTCTAGCGCGTACCAGAACCAGTTTATAAAAGACGTTCTCGGTGTGAAAGGGTTAAGGTGTGGTGTGAGCGTGTAGGGTGGCGGTAGTGTGATGGCGAACAAGGTGGGGTAAATGATAACAAATGGACCGCCAGCCGCTTGACACATCCGAGGGCCAGGTCGAGGCAGGCAAGGAGCACTCACAATGGCCACACTCACACTCCATCATCCCCTATTTTGCATCCCATCCCACCACACCCCAAACCACCCCTTCCCACTCCTCTCACCCCACTTCTCTACCTCACCCCTTTCTTCAAACCCACACCTCCCCCTGCCCTCCACCCCTACCCAACCCAACCCCACCTCACCTCCCCTTCCATCCCATCCCGCTTGTTACCCCTTCCCACATCACCCCTCCATACCTCATTTCATCCCCCTACTAGCCACCCTACCGTCCCCCTCCTCACCGAACACTGGCTTGTAATTATGTCCCCGATTTACAGTCAATAAAGCAGTATTGTGTTTTCGTATCAATCCATATTCACATGCTTATACTAAACCTGATCCGCCATACACATGATATATACTGGTCATCATCCTGTAGTTGCTTGCCACTCTTCACAGGACCCTGACAGCACGAGTAGGTATATGGCCCTTCACATGCATATATTAACTCGATCCTACCACATAAAACAAAATATATCCCGGTACTTCTTTTATACCAGCCTCTTCACCCAGCTGAATAAAATCGTCTGGCTTTAGAAAGAATGTTTTAGAAGAGATCGTCCTCAGTCTCACTGAAGTGTATAATCATATTCTGTTAAAATCTGCGTACACTCGGACGATTTGATTTGTATTAGAGGAGCAATCGCAGTGAGGAGGTCAACGTATCTGCTCTCGTTATCACCCCACCCACCTCAGCCACACGGTCATTTGATCTGAGCCACCTGTATTCTACCCAGACAAAAATAAGCCATGCGTCAAACTAGAATGCTGAACCATAATTTCCGGTATTAATTATGAGGTGGAGTGAAACCAAAAGCCAAATATAATGAAGTATAGAAGAACCGTAGCATTGTCCTTCCTGCAATAATATCAGCCAGTTAGCTACATGGAGAGGGGATCATTTTAGCCAAGAAACCCTAAACTGACTAGACCCAACCTTGCCTGCCTGACAGCCACCTCGTACTTACCTGGCCCCTATCGCCACTTTACCTGGCCATATTATGACCCTGCGTTACGTACCTTTCTGTGGCCCTACCTGCTGCAGACATAACAACCAACTTATACGCATATCAACCACGCCACTCTTCATTCACCTCTCCTCCACTCACCTCTCCTCTCACTCACCTCTCCTCTCACTTACACCTCCTCTGCTTACCTTTTCTCTCACTTACCTGTCCTCCACTCATGAGATCCTTCTTTATACGGTTATTATATACACTACCCACTTCATGCACCTCTAGACCACTCATCCTTCCCTTCTTCGAAACAGTAATATAACAATAACCAGTTTAGCCGGATAACGTATTGGTAGTTATTTTCTTCCTTCCGCCACTCGATCGTAATATCAGCCTAGGAGAAACCCCCTTGTAGTGGCAGGGTTAATCACACACACACACACACACACACACACACACACACACACACACACACACACACACACACACACACACACACACACACACCTCATAAACAAACACCATAACACGATCCTAGTCTGCATTTTTTTGGGGGGGGAGGGGAGGGGGACAGGGAGAGGGAGAGAGTGAGGAAACTGCATCCCATCCATTATACACAAACCCCCCAGCTCTGAAAAATGATGGTGCGACCTGGTTACTGAAAATCCACCAACTTTTCTCCTCCCGTCTAGATTATCAGAGATGTAGGATGGAAGGGGAGGGGGACTGATGGGGGATGGGGGTGAAGAAGGGACAGTCAATCAACCCTCCTTTATACATACACTTTTCTCTCCCCCTGACCCCCTTTTGCCTCCCCTTCACCTCAGTTCCCCCCCCCCACCTGTTATGTCTCCCCTTCCCCTCTTTTGCCTCCTCCCTTCATTTGTCTCCTACTCTCCTCTTTTGTCCCCTCTCTTCCTTTGTCCCCTCCCCTCTTTTGCCCTCCCCTCTTATGCTTCTTTCCCTCTTATGCCTTCCCATTACTTCTTTCTTCCCCCCCTCTATTTTGCCTTCCCATCACCTACGTCCCCTTCCCATATTTCTATCTCCAGACCTTTTTCTCAACGTCACCTTCCCCCAGTCCATACTTGCCCCCTTTCACTGGCAGGTTGAGGGAAAGGGAACGGGTGGGAGGAAGAGTCCAAAAGGGGGAGGGGGGCAATGGATCACGCCCCCCATGCCCCCTTCTGGCCCCCCTCCCCCCAACCCCGGAGATATGTAATGAAAAAGTCGGGCGTAATTTAGAGGACGAGGAAATTCATACGTGATTTATGCAGCGTCACTTCCACGTCACTAAGTTGGCGATAAAAGTGAGTCGCCTCGTATATTGTCCCGCTCACGGAAACTCTATAAAAGGAGAGACCTAGATTTTTTTTTTTTTTTTAATGGGGGTGGCATCTGTTTTTTTCTTGTCATATGCTGGAAGGAAGGAAGAAAAGAATTGTGTTAGTTGATTGTGCTTAGATGGGTTTGTGGTGTTTCTGGGGCGCGTGTGTGTGTGTGTGTGTGTGTGTGTGTGTGTGTGTGTGTGTTCTCCCTCATGATCTCTATTTTCCTTTCCGATAGACAATGCCGGTAAGAAAATCGCTGCTCTTGATCTTCAGAAATATTCACGTCAAGTTTTTCATCTTCACAGCCACCACCATTACTGACACCATATGCAGGGTAGAGATCAAGTTGAGCAAGGTCTTAAAATTCAGCCCCTTTCTTCACTATCGTCATCATCATCATCATCATCATCATCATCATCATCATCATCATCGTCGTCGTCGTCTTCTTCGTGGTCGTCGTCGTCGTCGTCATCGTCACCACCACCACCACCACCACATACAGTGCAGAGGTTAAATTGGACCTCAACTTTGAATTCCAACTCTTTTCCTACCTCCCCTCCTTCCTTCCTTCCTTCCTCTTCTCCCCCTCCTCCTTCCCTACTCCCTCACCTCCCTAATGCAAGCCACATATCATTTCTGCTTCATTTATCACGTCATTCCGATTCGTATTTTTCTTGTTCCCGGCATGATTTAGAAGCAATAAGTTTGAGAAAGTAGAAGACGCAAGGAAAAACAAGGAGAACAGAAGAAATGCGTCCCCCTCCCCAGCCCCCTTATGCCACACCCATTTTTTTTTGCTTGACGTGATTAATCCAGCTAATTTACCCCCCCCCCATCGGTACTGTCACACCTCTTTTCTTTCTCTTCTTTCTCTTTTCTGTTTTTCTGATTTTCTCTTTCTTTTGATATTGTATTTTCTTTCCGCTTTTTCTGTTTTTCTTTTTCTCCTTTTAATTTTCTTGTTTTTCTTTTTTTTTTTTTCTACTGTCAGACAACTTTAATTTTCAGACACTCTTCGCAGTTAAAATGGCTAGTAAACTGTCTCCATTATCTCTTTCATTACCATTTTTTATTTCTTTTATTTTGCACCTCCTGACGATTTTATTTACTGCAGATATTTTTAAAGTCAATGGGGATCGAGACTTTCTCCATTAACACCTTCAGAAAAATGAGGCCATATATTTGTTTTTATTTATTTATTTATTTATTTTTTATTCTTGCTACCGTCACACTGTTTTCCATTCACCCTGGGGCAGACCTCTCGTTTTGAAGGGGTTAATTATAGGCTAATTATACAGTGAATATTTAGAGGGTATATTAATGGTGATAGAAGGGATTTTGGATGGGAGGACTTTATTATTATTATTATTATTATTATTTTACCACAACTACTACTACTGTTATTGTTATTATTATTATTGTTATTATTATTATTATTATTATTATTATTACTATCATTGTTATTATTATTTTTCTGCGTCGTGAGTTACTTAAATGAAATACTGGATTTTTACATTACGTGAGGAGAGAGGCAAGAACCGTTTGATGGCGAGCGAGTCCCTCAGATTAATAAATATCGTTTGGCAATTGGCGTGTTAACCTGACTAATGCACGCTTTTAGTAATTCTAGACTTAACAATATCTGATAATGAAAACTGGTAATAGAATAAGATAGATACCAGTAATGAGAGGTGATAAGGAGTTAATAATGATGATGATGATGATAATAATAATAATAATAATAATAATAATAATAATAATAAAATAATAGTATATAATGATAATGATAAAAATAATAATCTCCCTAGCGTCTCTCTCCCTACGTCAACATCTCTCTCCCTTCTCCCCATCTTGATTTCTCTCCTCCCCACCACCATCTCTCCCTCTCCAAAGCTTTTCCCCTCTCCCCTCCCTATACATATTTTGACTTTCCTCCCCCTTCTAAAATAATATTCCCTTACCATTTCCCCAAAACATCCCGTCTCCCACCCACACCCCGTCTTTCCGAAATGTCTTCTTTCACTCCCCTATTATTTCTTCTCACCCCCCCCCCCAACCTCAAGTAAACTCCCCTCTTAAAAAAATAAAACGCATTGTGTCTCCCCTACTTCCCCCAGCATCTTTTCCTTCCCTCTCCTCTAGCATCTCCCCTCCTCCTCCAGCATCCTTGTCTTCCCTCCGGTGTTTCCTACGCCCAGTTATCTCTCCCTCTCCCTCCCAAAATCTCTTCTTCCCCTACCAACATCTCGTCTTCCTCTACAGCATCTCTCCTCCTCACCACGCTCTCTCTCGCTCCTCTCCAGCATCTCTATTCCTTCTCTCCAGCATCTCTCTCCCTCCTTTCCAACATCCCTCCCTTTCCCTACAGCACCTTTCTCTCTGCCCTCCAAAATCCCCTTTCCCCCCTCCAGCATCCCCATCCCCCCTCCTTCCTCCAGCATCCCCCTCCCCCTCCTTCCTCCAGCATCCCCATCCCCCCTCCTTCCTCCAGCATCCCCCTCCCCCTCCTTCCTCCAGCATCCCCCTCCCCCTCCTTCCTCCAGCATCCCCCTCCCCCTCCTTCCTCCAGCATCCCCCTCCCTTTCCTTCCTCCAGCATCTCTCTCTCCCCTTCAGCATCTTCTCTCCCCTTCCAGCATCCCCCGTCCCTCGCCAGCATCACCCTCCTTCTCCACCTACAGCATCCCATACCTCCTCCAGCATCCCCCTACCTCCTCCAGCATCCCCCTACCTCCAGCATCTTCCTGCCCCTCCACCATCTCCTCATCCTGCCTCCAGCATCTCTCACTTCTCTTCCAGCATCTCTCCTTCCACTCTCTCATCTTACCTCCAGCATGTCTCCCTCCCCTGTCCATCATCCTCCCCCTCCCCTCTCCATCACCCTCCCCCTCCCCAAACCTTTCCTCTCTCCAGCTTCTCTCTCCCCCCCACCCCTAGCCACATACACTTTTAAAAGCAAAGAGGAGAAAATTTTTGTGCTGCAAGCCTATGATAGGATCAGGAAACAGGGGCCGTAAATTGTGTCGCTTCTCTTGATAACTGGGACTCGCGACGGCACGAAAATTGGGCTTCTGATGAGGGATGGCTGCTGCTCCGTCCCTCAGTCCCACCCAGCCCACACCAGCCCAGCCCAGCCCAGCCCAGCCCTTCCCTCCGGCATTACTGTGGCTACTTTTGTGCCGAGACTGTTACTGCTCTAGTCTGTTCCAGCCCTATTCTGTTATCAACCCGTCCATCCTGGCCCACTCTCAATCCAACCCACCCCAGCCCTTCCCATCCCTCCGGTGTTACTGTTACTACTAGCCCAATCCAGTCCTTTCCACCATTTTAACCCTTACTATCAACTCAGCCTATTGCACTACCAATCTAATCACCCCAGCCCTCTCAGACCCAACCTAGCCAACCCTAGCCCAACTTAACCCAGCCCAGCCCTTCCCTCTGGCACTGCTGTTGCTACTTGTGCTGGATTTCTTACTGCTAGCCCACTCCAGCCGTTCCACATTTTCTGTTAGTTCTTATCCTGGCACTACTACCTTTCCATCCCAATCATTGCTACGTATCTTTGCATTCTTACTACTGTACCTTCCCATTCCAGCTCTTTCTGTTAGTTACTTATGTTGGCACTACAACTCCTACCAGCCCATTCCAACCCATTTCACCACCATTGCAATTTGATGCTAGAAGTGCTACTGGTCCGTGCTCTAGGTATATTCAAGCGAACATCACACGGCTTTGTTCAGTTTGGGGGGAAAAAAATGTAGCACTCAGGGGGTTAAAACGTACGAGACAGCCCCATGCAAGTAAATTAGGAGAAACATTTTTTATATCCATCAGGAAAATAATAACAGTTCCGGCGTCTGTCTTCCATGGCTCCCTGCCCAAGGTTGTGTGTGTGAGTGTGTCGAATGTCTTATGGCTCAAGGTCGAGGTTGTGGTGGAGGAGTTTACGTCATTGTCACTATGGTTGGCCCTTGGTTGCTTGTTCCTTCCAGCTGGCCATGGAATATAAATACTTCAGTGGATAGTATCTTAGGCTGTAATAGATAACTAGACATTTTATCACAGTAGGTAGGCGAAAGAATGGCTCTAACTCAACACCTAATATATTATTTTTAATGAACAAATCTGACTTAGGAGTGTGTTTAATTAATGGAACTGATTTAACATTCAATATACTGTTTAATGAATTGATCTGACTTGACACTAAATACATCTTGTTTAAGGAGTGGATCTGACATAACACTGAATATATTGTGTTTGGTAAATGGATATAACTTCACTCTGAGTATATTGTGTGTTTCGCTAAAGGTTGATTAAAACTATTAAATCGTTCTTTTGGAATTGAATGTTTCATGTCATTGGGGTTTGTTTTGTATATTTGGATTCATCAGACTGATTGCTGTAGTCTGTTACGATGCCATTTCTTTTATAGCGGGAAGTTTATGTTGTTGAGTATAAATGCATACACTTGTTTTTCTGCTAGTAAGGTTGTTTATATATTTCTCCCATTGTTGCTGCTACTTCCTCTTTCATGAGTATACTGAATACCTATAACCTTTTCACTATGATAGGTGATTAAAAGTACGTATGATGGTACAAGAACAAAGCAGAAAATTAATGGTGTTGAAGGAGTGAATGGAAATTGTACCTATCTTCTTAACTAGGTGAAATCTGCCCCAAGCTGAATGAAACCCTCTGGCAGCAGCAAAAATTAAATAAAGAAAGAAGTACCGTATCTTGTATATGTGAGACTGTATGGTTAAAAGGCACGTCTCTTTCCTTTAATAACCAACATAACTTACCCTCGTATAATAATCTCAAAGCAAACCCTCCATATATCAAGCTTGTCCCCTCCCCATAAGGATATATTTTTCCTTTTTTGGTGAGAGGAAAAAATATATGGTGGTGGGGTAGAGAAGGCAGGAGAGGTGACGGATGGTGGGGATGGAGGGATAAGAGTTGATAGAGGAGGATAAATGAGAGAGAGAGAGAGAGAAGGGGGGCGGAATACGAGCACCTCTTTCTCTCAAGTCGCTCCCTTTTTTGCTTTCTCGTGTATCTTTTTCTTTCTCGTTTATATTTTTCTTTCCCTCCTCTCTCCTCTCCTGTTGTGGTTTCTCACCCACTTTCCTCTCCCTTTTACCTCTCCCTCTCCTTCTCTCTCCCTCTCCCTCTTCTTCTCCCTCCCCCCTGTGGCTTCTGTGATAGTGAGAGTCCCACGAGAGTCTTCGGTATAACTATCTTACAAACTGTCCTGGGATTCTCTCTCTCTCTCTCTCTCTCTCTCTCTCACACACACACACACACACACACACACACACACACACACACACACACACACACACACACACACACACACACACACACACACACACACACACACACACACACACACACACACACACACACACACACACACACACACACACACACACACACACACACACACACACACACACACACACATTTTTTTTCCTTTAATATACATGTCTACCACAACGCCAGCTGACGGTCACTTGGCAAGCATATAATAGGAAGTCGATGGATATATATTTTTGGAGCTGTTGATATGCTGTTTATTCGTAGTACGTATATTATCTACGTGTAATTCATAATGAGAGATAAAGACACACACACACACACACACACACACACACACACACACACACAGATAGACAGATGGTTAGATAAATGGATGGAGTCGTGGAGAAAGACAATCCATCTCTCCCTTGAAGGATATGGATGTGATTCTTAGCGTCCAAGATTCCCAAGAGATAGGGAGGCGCGCGCGCGCGTGCGTACGTGTGTGTGTGTGTGTGTGTGTGTGTGTGTGTGTGTGTGTGTGTGTGTGTGTGTGATTATACTGTTGCTGCAAATTAGTCTTAATTCTAAGAAAAATTACTAAGTATGTCTTGAAGGGATTAAGGAAGGCTATACCTAATCCGTCAAGCTGAAGGTTTCTTTCTCCTAAGCGGAATAAAATAATCTGATACATAAGACGCAATCATAGTGAAGAGGTTAATAGCAAAAATAGATACGTAACACGGAATTGTAATGGAAGGGTTAGGAACTGTCAAGAGTAAAATTTAAAGTGCTCAGCTTCTATAAATAAAATGTGAAATTTGTAAGTTAATTGAAGAGATTTGATAGGAAGATATGAACAGATACCAAGAAGAGTTAATTTTTGAGAAGATTATGCCACAAAATTTACGTGATCATATTGGAGGTGTGGTTAATCTCAAAGTCGAAGTCGCAGCCAAGTGTGGTGTTTAAGACGCTTGTGTAGGCCTATGGTATTCTGGCCCAGGGCAGGCTTAGGGGGGGACCTCGGATGCCGGTGGTCTAGAAGATTACGACGGTTTCTCATTGTTTCGGCGCTCTCTGATGGCCCCACTGGCTCTATATGGCGCTCAGAGAACTCTAAAATCCTTCTCTTACTCCTGCGGGGGCCTGAGTGGTGATTTAGAGTGCCTGGAGTTAGAATTTGGATGTTAGAACTGGGTGGGTTTTGAGATCTCCTACCGTGTTAAAATTTTGAGGTGTGTTAAATGTTGGGAAATAAGAGTCACGTCAGAGCACACGCGATGGTCTGGGAAGCCTGGCTGGTGGGAGGGGAGGGAGAAGGGTAGTGGGGAGGGGAGGGGGTGTGGGGGAAGCTTGAGGAAAAGGGGGGTGAGGGAAAGATGTGGGAGAAGGGAGGGATGAGTTTGAGAGGAACTGTTGGTTGGTAGGGCTTGAAGGAAAGAGTAAGTTGGAGAGGCTGACGGGAAGGGAGTGAGGAGAGGTAGTGGAGGGAAGAGGAGTTGGGGAAGCTTGAGGAGAGAGAGAGAGAGAGGAGGGAAACAAGAAAAGACAAACGGTGGTAGAGTGGGAAATAATGTTGAGAGGAAAAAAGGGCTTTGAAGAATACAATAAGCTGAACAGACTGATGGAACAGAGGAGAAGAAGGGGTAAAAGAAGGGGAGGAAGGGAGGGTGGGGAAGTTTGGGGAAGGAGAGAGAGAGAGGGGGGGGAGGGAAGAGGAGTGGTGAGTCTAAGAGGAACAGAGGCCTTGAAGGAAAGAATAATTTGGAGGACCCGGCCGTAGGGGGAGGGGGGGAAGGGGCTTTACGCTCCCTTGTTTTTCCTTTCTTCCTCCTCCTCATCATTACCATATTTCCGTCCATCCATTTTCCTCTCCTCCCCTCATTACCGCCGTCTTGTTATTTTGCTTTATCATTTTATCTTTGTTATCTTGCAAGGGGAATTAGTCACATTGTTTTCCCTTTACCGTATTTTTCTGCTCTTTCACATCTTCTTTTCATTTTTTATATATTCTCCTCCTCTGCTTATTTTATCTTTCTTCTTGCTCTGACCTGATTATTGTAACTTTCTTCTTCCTCTGACCTGCTTATCTTATCTCGCCTCTTCCTCTGACCTGCTTATTTAACTCACCTTTGCCACTTACGTTCATGTCTTATCATTCCTCGTACTTTTATCACCTTTTTTTAAATTTTCTTCCCCTCACACTGTCACAGCGTTTTCTTTTTTTTCCCCTCCTACAGAAGGACTTTTGCAAAGACTGGTAACAATTCCAAGTATTGGCCTACAGTTTTTATAAATAATTCCATTGCACTTCTGGGATTGCGAATTGGTTAAGCAAGAGACCGACCTGTTTGATTATTATTGAATTTATTTTGGCAGAATCGCTTTAGGTGCCGATACGTTTTCCAGATTATAGAAATAAATAACTTCAGCTTTACAGCGGTGTTTAAGTTTAATAAATATCTTTTCGCCTATAACCCTCTCCCTTCACCATAAAGCACTCTATTCCTTTTCTATAATTCTGGCATCACCCTCACACCAAGACCTATCAAAATTCCTGTAATCTATAACATTTTCTCCCCCACTCACATCCCCTCCTGAGCCTAATGCATTCGACTTCATATTTTATAACTGTGGTGCTCCCCTCATTTCCCCTCACCTCCCCTCACCTCCCTATGACACCCCAGTCGCAATTATAGTCAGCTGTGTGTCCTTTGGTGACATAAGGGCCGAGTCCAGGAGTGACTCTTCTTCCCATCTTCTTTGTGAAAACGTATTAGTCGCACATTTTATCTCTTTACCCTTAGAACTTCTTGGAATATGATTTAATTACTTTCAGATTTATAAAGACTAGAATTCATTTACTCAAAACAATCCGCAGAAAAATAACTGCAGTAGATATTTGTGATTTTTTCTTTTTCTATGTTGCTCCTTCACACCAATTCATACATTCCTACCTACACACATCACCAGTCACCACCACCCAGACCCACCAGTAAATCCAAGGCCATATTTCATAATCATCATCATCACATTCATCACCACCACCACCATCACCCACTATCATCATTCCTCACATCCACCTACCAATCCCCCACACCTCCAGACCCCCCAATCCCCAGCCTCGTGCCTCCGCCCCAGAGCAGCGAGAAACTCAACACCTGCCGAGTAAAATAATCCCATAATCACTCTCTTATCCCGCCGCTGAGTGAATCATTAATTAGGTTACTTGGTGGGTTAGTTTGCTGTAATTGTGGAGAGAGATGTGTGGGAGAGGAGGTGTTTTGTCATGGTTTTTGACTCTCTCTCTCTCTCTCTCTCTCTCTCTCTCTCTCTCTCTCTCTCTCTCTCTCTCTCTCTCTCTCTCTCTCTCATTCTTGTGACTTATTATGTTATCACTTTCTGTTTTGGTTCCTCCTCCACCAGTATTAGTTTCGTGTCGTCTTCCTACCATTTATCATCTATCCTTTTTTAAGACTGACATACATTCCCCTTTACATCCCTCTTCGTTACCGCAACTTGTAGACTTCTTCCTATTCACCTTCCTCATCCTCTACCTCTCACCTTTGCCTTCCATTCAGCCTCCACTTCATTTATTTACTGTTCTCATTTTTTTCTAGCCCTTACTCATTACCCATCCCGTCGCCCACCTACTCTCTCTTTCCCACCATCATCATTTGTCCTTCTCCCGATTCCTCCCCTCCCCTAGACATACATTCATCCCGTATTTCCTTACTTCTGATTCTCATCCCACACTCTCTCCATGCAGTCCGCTCCCCTCTCTTACACCTTTCCTCCCCCTTTTATTTAAGACTTTCCCCAGTATCCATCGTGCTCCACCTTTCCCATATTTTCTTAGTACCAACTCTCATCCCCACGTTCCCCTTTCCCCTATGATAGATGTCACCCATACCCATTTATATCCAGTCTCTCCCTTCCTCTTTCCCTTTCTCCATCCTTCCTCCTTCTCGGAACTACTTGTAGCTTTCCTCCCCCTTCCCCGATTTCCACCATCTGCTCATGCACTACTTCCTTGCTTCACTTCTTCCCCTCATTTGCCCTCCCCTCTTCCCCTCATGCCCCATTCGCCACATACATCCCCACCCCTTCAGACATTCCTTTCCTCTTCATGCACTCCTTCAACTTCCTGTTCCCTCTCCTCCCGCATCTGCCTCTTCACCGTCCTCTCTTGCCCCCTATCCTCCCTCTCCTACCCCCTTCTCGTTCTCCTGTCCCTTCGCCTCCCCTTCTTCTTCCCCTCCCCTCCCTTCCTTTTCCCCTCTCCCCTCTCCTCCTGCTCCCCCTTCCCTCCCCCAACATGAGGTATATACATAGTGTGGTGGTGTGAGTGGCGGTATCTCCCCCCCCTCCCTAGTATTATCTGATGAATATTTTCCTCACCACTGTTCTTGCTTCACTCACCTACTGCACCCACTCACACCTCCCCTGATGGATGAGAGAGAGAGAGAGAGAGAGAGAAACATGATAACCACAAAGAATCAAATGAAAAACACTCGTATGTTCATTATGGTCATGTTTCCCGTGTGTGTGTATGTGTGTGTGTGTGTGTGTGTGTGTGTGTGTGTGTGTGTGTGTGTGTGTGTGTGTGATGTATGGGCAGAGAAATCAAGTCATCTCCATATAATTTTGATGGCCATATTGGTGTGTAGGGGAGGACATTGGTAGCTCGTCCCCTCACCCTCCCTCTCTTTCCCCTCGGCTCCCCTCTTCCTCCCTTCATATATGAGCTCTTCTTCCCTCATATCACCCATCGCCCCTCCTCATTTCATCAGCTCCGCCATTGTCTGTCCCGTCTTTCATTTTGTCCTTGTTTCAGTCTTTTGTTATTGTCGTAATGTTGTTTGTTTATGTTCTTTGATTTTGACACCCCCTGGTTTCTATGTTTTGTTATTGTATTGTGTTTTATTCCTTTTTGCACTTATGCTAAAAGCGATTTATTTTACACTTGCAACTAACACACACACACACACACACACACACACACACACACACACACACACACACACACACACACACACACACACACACACACACACACACACACGAGCGACATCTACACATGCAAAATCATCTGAAACCACGAATTCACTCAAATACCCTTAACGTCATACAGTGTAGATCCTCACCCATGCTCAACATTCCCTTTTACTCCAAGACCCTCATTGAAGCCATTCACACGGCCTAGCTTCCGCACCACATCACTACTCCACCCTTCAGCATTTTCCCACACATTCAGTCACGAGCACCGTCCCTTAGCGTCCTCGACCAACACACAGAAACATGCCTACAGTATACCCACCCACTCTCACAAGGATCTCTCTCTGTAACCCTAAGATATCTTCCTCCCTTCCTTTCATCCTTCGTCCTTCCTTCCTTCCATTTTCTTCGTTCCTTCCTTACATATGCACAGCTACCAATCATTCTCACAAACACACCCAAACTCAGCCATAATCACCCACTGTTACAAAGCATCTCCCTCTTTCACCCTCATATCTCCCTTCCTTCCTTATTTCCTTCCTTCCCCCCTTCCCCGTTGAGCCAAGCAAGTGTGAGTTTAGTGCTAGTCCGTTTAGCTATTAGGAAGTAAATAAAACGCTTAAGAGGGCCCAGCCTAACTAGGAACTAATAGACACTGAAAATTGGAAGGAAAGACGGGGCGGAAGTGAGGCTTATCCGGTCTCAGGAGGAGGAAGGAAAGAAATGGGTTTCGAGGAGAGGAGAGAAAAGGAGGGAAGTGAGGAGGAGGAGCGGGAGGGAAAGGGAGGGGAGGATGGGGAAGAGCGAAAGGGAGAGAAAGGGAAATATTGAAAGAAAAAAGAAGAGGAGAAGAGTGAGAGATGGAAGTGAAGAAAGGCTGGGGGAAGAGCAGGAGAGGAAGGGAAGAGAGGAAAGAAAGGGGAATCCACAGGAGAAGGGAGGAAATGAAGTAATAGAGAGAGAGAGAGAGAGAGAGAGAGAGAGGCGATGGATGAACTACAGGAGAGGAAAGAAGGAGAGGTAGGGAAGGGAGAGAGAAAGGGAGGGGGAGGAAAAGGGATTTAAAAAGGGGGTCGGTGGTAGGCCTATGAATATCGGCTGGCTCAGACTGGCTATTAAGGGTATTTTCGGGAGAATTCCTGGTGTTTTTCTCCCAAATTAGGGCGACACGTTTGTTTCCTAATGCTTTCATCGAGGTGAGGATGATGAGGGAAGGTGAGGGAGTGAAGAGGAAGTTGAAGGGGAGAGGGAAGGGAGAGGGAGAGCATAGGAGAGGTGAGGGAGTGAAGGGGAGTGTAAGGGGGAAGGGAAGAGTATGGGGGTGCGAGGGAGTGAAGGGGAGGGTAAGGAGGAGAGGGAGAATATAAGGGAGGCAAGGGAGTGAGTATGAGGGGTTGGGAAGCAAGAGGATGAGAGGAAGTATTAGGTGTGAGGATGGTGTAAGGGGTGAGGGAACGTGTAAGAGGAGAAGTCACGGGAGGAGAGAAAAGGAAGGGAAGAGAAAGGTGAAGGGTATTTGCAGGAAACATGTGAAGAATGTCGCGAATTTCTCAAGATATATTTTTCCCTGGCTTTCTTAGGTCAACAGAAGGGGCCGGAAATATCTTGACGGGATCCTGTTATGCCACTTTAAGATTCGCACTCAAAACTCTGAAATGCCCTTCGAAAACGGGATTAGATCTCATGTTATTCACCTTATGTTTTAATTATCTCATTCCACTTATACTTTTTTTTTTTCTACATTAGGATTCGCACTCAAAACATTTAAAGTTTTCGAGAGTAGTATTTGGCGTTATTCTTGTGTTATTTATCGGTATTCATTTGCTCATCATCATCATCATCATAACTTTTTTTCCGCCAAAGATAAAGGTGAGGCAGGATCTAGAAAAAAGAAAAGAGAAAGCACTTGCCAAATATCAGTCGCATGCCCGCTTTCGTTTTCCTTAATCATGCTATTTTCATTTTATAACTACTGAAAACTTTAGTATATTGGTAACTAATGGTCGAACGTAACTGAGAGCCCTTTTGCATCATTCGTGTATTTTATTTTTTTATTATTATTACTTCGCCCCATCCGCAGGTGAGAAAACTCGGAATGACGATGTGGAAGATGAAGATGGTTTATTGATGAAAGAAAAAGTGTATGTCCATTAGTTTTTAATTTTCTTTAAAGCAACCCAGACACTGATGCATTGATGTTATTTTATTTACATTATTTTTTTTTTATTTGCAATATTATATTTTTTCATTTTGTTTTTCTTCCTCTGATCTGTTAAAAAAAAAAACATTGTAATGAAAGAATTAATGTATATATCTTCGTCCTGTAGATAGATAGATAGGTAGGTAGACAGACAGACAGACAGATATTCAAGTAGAAGATACATACAGACAGAAATAGATAGATATTTTGTAACTTCCATTCTAACCAAAAAGAAGACCTGGCCACCTACATCACAACAGCAAAAAAAAACATTGGAGTCGAGTCCATATATCTTTCAATAGCAACCGAGCCAAAAGCAATATATATGGTGAATTTACATACCCCCCTGTACTGCCTTGGTTAAGTGAGAGAGAGAGAGAGAGAGAGAGAGAGAGAGAGAGAGAGAGAGAGAGAGTACCAGCTTCAAGGTAATTTTGGTTGACAACTTAATGTACAGAACTAGTGTATATCCTCCCCTCTCCCCTCATCCTTGTACATAGACCTTTATTGTGTGTCCTTATGTCCATGTTTGGTGATGTCCTTATTATGTCCTTGTTGTGTCCTTGTGACGTCCCATGTTTGCTTATTTTTCTTGTTCGTTAAAATAATGCAGCTTTTCTTGTCTGAGTTATGATACGTTTTGAAGTCCGTATAAGTTAGTGAGATGTTCATGTGATGTCCTAACTACCCACGTTTAGTGATATTCTTCTTGTAGTTGTTATATCTTTACCTGATTTTTCTGTTATCTGTATTCACTCTTTTGTTTACACAGTATAATAATGCAGTTTGACTTAATCCTTACCTGTTAAATCACACCTGTAGTAAGTTATCAGTGCTTTACTTTTTCACCAAACCTTCATCTTTCCATCGTCTTCCTTCGTTATCTTCCATTTTCCAGTTTTTCCCGTCCTCACTTCCTGGTTTTCATTCCCTCCTCCTCCTCCTCTTCCTTCTCCGCTTGTTTGTACTAAACTTCTTATTTTCATCTTCCCTCTTCTTCTCTTCCATCTCCCCTTGTCGTTGTTCCACCTCTCTCTTATTAATCTTACCTTTCCCGTCTTCTGCACCCTGTTTTACTCACTTCCCCTTCCTCTTTTTTCCCTTCCTTATTCTTCCTCTCTTTTCGTTATTATATTTTCTGTCCCCATCTTTTTTTTCTCTCCCCACTTAACTTTCCTATCCCTCCTCCTTTTTCTCATTCTCTCTCATCCTCCACATCCGTTCTTTCCCCCATATTCTTTTTCCCTTAGCTGTTCCTTAGGTTTTCTTTCCTTTCCTCAGCTTCCTTTCCCTCTACTGGGTCTTTCCTCCTCCTCTTCGCCCTCTTTCTCCTCATCATTTCTCTCTCCTCTTCCTCCTTATCTTTCCTTCCTCCTCTTTTTCTCTTCCTGCTTCTCATTCTTCTTCTCCTCTCGTTTTCCTCATCCCACCTCTCCCCTCTTCCCCATCCTCCCCATCACTCACCCTGCACCTATCACCTCTTCATTCCTCACCTATCTGTCCTCATAATTCACTTTCTAATATCACTTATCATCACTCACCCGCTTACCCTTCACCTCTTATCATTCACTTCTCACCCATCTTCTTTCTCTCAACCCTTCCCTGTCTCTTCCCCCTCTCTTCCACCTTTCCTCCCTTTTCTTCTCTTGCACCTTCCCCTCTATCCAGCCTCCTCCTTCCCCTCCTCCTCTGTGCGGCTGCTCCCCCCCTCGTTTATCCGTCCCTCCTTCCTCTTTCCCCTCCCTCTTCTACCTCTTCCCCACCCCAATCTACCCATTCCCACCTCTCTTTCCTCCTTTCCCCGACGTTACTCTTTCCCCCCAACCCTTTTCTCCTCTTCCTTCCCCCGCCCTCCCCATCCTCCTGAAACCCCATCCTCCTTTCCTTCACCCTTTCCCCAGGCAGTGTACATCCCTTTACTACGAAAAGACCCCTCTTGCTCTCATCTCTTACCCCACATTCCTCTCCTCATCCCTCAATGCACCGTTCCTGGCAACACGAGAGAGAGAGAGAGAGAGAGAGAGAGAGAGAGAGAGAGAGAGAGAGAGAGAGAGAGAGAGAGAGAGAGGGATCTGAGCGCTGAGTTTCATTTGGACATCACCCAGGGAACGGAATGAGGAGGGGCGTGGAGAGAGAGAGAGAGAGAGAGAGGGGGGGGGCAAATGGTAGGGCGAGAAGATGGAATTAAGAAAAACTGTAGAAAATGAATTGCGTAGTACATTAATTGGGGAATATAAACAAAGATAATGAATCTGTATGTACATTAACGTGAAGTGAAGAGAGATAACGATGAGGGAGCAGATAAACAATGGATCTAGTGGTTAAAAATGACAGGAAAAAATAGTGAAAAAAAAGACTGATTTTAAATTGATACAAGTTACGAAATACGAAGAATTTCAGTACTGAATATGCACTAATAGCAGTCACCACCAAATATATTGCCTAATTATATTTATATTTGTTCTGTTTAATTTGCAACTTAGACATATAATATTTGCAAGTAACAGATGTCCTAATTGTCTTGGAGAATTAGTCTTTAATATGTAATTTGTGTTAAGAAAAAATTATTAAAATTATTTTCCTACCTTTTAAAGTGTTCTCTCTTGTTAATGTAATTGATTTTTCCTTTTTTTTTTTTTTAGGTAAGCCACACTAGATGATGCTGTGATTTTCAGGCTGGATACCGGTGAGTAAGATTTAGTGTGTGTGTGTGTGTTTGTGTGTTTTTTCTTGGAGGTCTGAGTGTGGAAGTGCTTACATGTGTGTGTGTTTATTTGTTTGTCTGTCTTTGATTTGTAAGATATCTTTGTACATGTTAATGTATAGCCTACTTTTCTGTGTACCATTACATTTGCACTGAAGTAGGCTACTGTCACGTGCAGATGCTTTAGCTTTGCATATTGTTGTCACGCATACAAACGTAATGCTTGATTGGAATGAAATACTGAGCCTAGTGCTGCATGTGTTTCCTTAATTTAACTCTGTTTCTGCTTCGTAATATACTGTAGACTTTTTTTTTCTTTAGTGCTGTGTAAATTGTCAAATGAGATATTGTAAAAAACAGAGAAAAAACTTACTTTCAGCCGATAAATTTGCAATGAAACACTGCTTTTCTTATGTATGCTTTTATTCAAGATTATCATTAATATATAGAGATAATGAAAAATCTTACAAATCAGAATCTCAGCAATAATTATTTACTCCGCGTTCCATTCTGCATAACTATAAATAAATAATTAATACTCGGTTAAATTAAAATAAATAATTCCCTCTGTGTATTTAAATCCGTAACGCCACCACACACTGAATTCACCCACAATTTCGTAAATCCATGGCACTTCCAAGATAGAATTATATTTTACTATATTTATTTTGAACCCGGAATGAAATACAGTGTGAGGACGCAGTTGTACCATTCTCCATCCCCCCATCCCCCCACCCCTTGTCCGGTAACTTTTTTTTTTTTTGGGGGGGGGGTGATGGGCGGAGGTGAAATGTGGAAAAGGAAGAATGGGCGAAATGAGGGGAAGTGGGTGATAGGAGGAAATAGAGGCGAAGGGGTGATATGGAATAGGAGGAAAGGAAGGGAGGGGACGAAATGGAGAGAAGGGGAGGAAGGAACGAAAATGGAGGGAAAAGTGAAGGAAGAAAAGGGGGAGAAAATAGAGGAAAAAGTTGGAATGGAGGAGATAGAGGAAAGGCGGTTAGGGCCGAAATGGGAGGGGAAGGAGACGAAATGCAGGGATGAGAGGAGAGGACGAAATGGGAGAAAAGGAGGGGGAGGGGACGAAGTGGGAGGAAAAATAGGGAGTGGGAACGGAATGGGAGGAAAATATGGGGAGAGGAATTGGGGGTAAAGAGGGGAAAGGGATAAAAGGGGAGCGGACGAAATGGGGGAAAAGGAGGGGAGGGGACGAAGTGAGGGGAGAAAAGGGGGGAGGAGACGAAATAGGATGGGGAGGGGGGGCGGCAGGGGATGCAGGAGGGGAGAGAAAGGTGCCTGGATATATGCACATTTATTTTTGCTCGAGTTTATTATTTTGTTGTGACTTATTTTTCCGCGTGGCTGTTATGATTAATCTGGGGTAATTTAGATGCGTTTATCATGGCCTTTTTTGCGACACTTGTTCTCGCCGAGGGAAAAATTGTCCATAACGGAGTGTGTTTTTGCGAAATGTTGTGCGTTTCAGGCGTGTCCGCGAGAATGGATACCTCACACACACTGCCCGCTCGTTCTCTGTATACACTGCTAACTACGGCCTCATTACATGCAGTTAATAAATGTTTTTCAGTATATTAACATGAGCATTATATTGTCTGGCGTGAATTAAGAAGGTATAAATATCGCTGTTATATTGTCTGACGTGAATTAAGAAGGCATAAATATCGCTGTTTTAGTATACCGTGTTTTAAATGTTGTAAAGAATATTATAGAATATTTTAGCTTGATTATTTTTACTCGCTTGTATTAAATATGAATAGTTTAATGTAACATGTGTATCACGAGGTCAGACTTACGTAGTCATTTAAGTTCAGAAGCTTGTGTAAGCGATTCACAACTAGCTTCATTATATGAAAATAGTTTAATATTATAAACTCAGACTTAATTGTTCTTTTATGTTCAGAACTTTTGTAAGTTACGTACAGTCGAAATCAGTGGTTCTTCAACACTTATTTTACAGCAGTCGAACCCAAGGAATCTTTCCAGGTTAATTACTAAAGACGGTTTGGAATCTCGTTTCACTTATTCAGATCCTCAGAGAAACGTTTAAGGAATAACTGTACTGACGGTGATTTTACATCGGAATATTTAAACACTAAAATGATATAGTATGTCATGTCCTGTTATTTTAAATCTTCTCAGTATCCCTTTTCCTTCCTTTGTTCCTTGTCTCCTTCCTTTGCCTCTTCTTTTTTCTTTGCCCCCTCCCCCTTCCTTCCCTCGCCCACCCCTTCCTCTTTCCCTCGTTCCTCTTCCTCTTACTCTCCCCCCTCCCTCTTTCTCTACCCCCACACACTCGAGAGACAAACATACATCCACCGGTCAGGTGCCAAACAGACAGAACCTCGTCTCACATTTGCCACCATACTTAGGTGTGGCAGGTAACAATTATCAGTACTAAATAGCGTTCGGTGTTCATAGGACCCACCCGTATAATCAGGTCACACTGGTTTATTAGATTATCCTGGTGTCATTCAGAGTAGACGTCATTTTTGTTTCATAAAGAACGTCATCGTAGTGAAAGATTGAAGATACAGTAGGGTGTTAAGGTAATGGTGTGGAAAGATCTATCTCTCTACCTTAACCCTTCCCCTGTACATAGATGCTGTAGATATTGGAGGAGAACGTGTAATGTCTCCAATCTACATTTTTTAAAATAATAAATTCATCTCCAGCTTCAGAACATTGTGGAAAATGTTTAGCATGCTTTATGCATGAAGGATTGATGCTTGTGTGATGTTACTTCATGCACTTAACGTCGTCATCATTACAACCCACAAAATAGCACTATATTTTTGACATAGTTGTAACAATCTGTGAACTATTAATTATTGTACCGTGTAGAGTCTTTGTTCCCTGTATGACCCAGAAATACAATGCCTTCAGTATAGTGGACCTAGTTGAACATTGTCACAAACACTACTTTTTCATAATAGGTGGAATAATTAATAGTTTTCCGAATTTTGTACTTTCTTGTTTCTGGATCCTGCCTCATTCTATCATAAGGTAGCGAAAGATAATGATGATGTTGATGATGGAAAGTAATGTTAGACTGGTAAAAATTGTAGCATGTTATAGAGTTGTAATTATTGTACCAAGTAGAGAGAGAACTTGTAGTCTTTGTTGACGGCCTGACTGAGGAACACAAGGGTCTGTAAGTAAATGATCTGTGGAGGAGGGTAACTCGCCGAGGATCATCACTCTCTGTTCCTGAGTACACAAGGTCAGGTAAGGGAACTCCCACACGGCAGCTTCTCATCACTCAGCTCCTACACCGTCTTCTCCTTCCCTCTTCCCCCTCTCTCCCCACCCCTACGACAGCCCCATCCCCAGATATCCCCCTCCCCCGACACCTCCCCGCGACACCCAGGACTTCCTACCCTCCTGTCCATTCCTTTTGCATCATTATTTCATCAATGCTTCTCCCCTCATCCTGTGTTTCTGATCCACCTTTTTGTCCCTCGCTGTTCCTAGCCCCATCTGTTTACCATTATTTCTAGTATTATTTCCTATCCTATCTCTTTTCCTCTCTTCCTGCTGCTGTCATTTACCTCATCCATGTACCGTACCATTTTCTTCTGCCACATCCTCTAGTCATCTTTCCCCACCTGTTCCCCTTTCCCACCTTGCATCCACCCAGCTCATTTCTGTACCCCCCACCTCATCTCCTGTAGCACCAATCTCACGTTTCCTTTTGTCTCCATTGTGTCCTAATTTTCTTCCCTCCTCCCTTCTGCCACCCCCCACCGCCTCTTTTCCCATCCTTTTAACAACCTTCATTTTTATCATAGCTCAGATCCTGTCGCACCTCTCTCACTTTTCAAATGCTCAGTCTTCTTTTTGCGTTGTTTTGATGCTGCCACAACTCCATCGCCTCTCTCCCTAACAGTTTTCAACCCGTACCTCTGTTTTACTTCATCTCTCTGTACCCCACTCTCATCTTTCCTTTGCCTAGTCCACACTGTAATAAAGGAGTAATAACCTTAAGTAATAACAAAACAAATTGCCGGGTGCCCTCACAAAGTCCCTCTCACCTTACCTCCCTCACTCTCAATATTCCTCACAAATCTCCCTCCCCCACCTACCTGCCCCCTTTCCATATACCCCACACCACTTCCCACAACTTCCCCTCGCAGCTCTCCCTCTCCTTTCCCCTCACAAGCTCCCCTCTCTCTCTCCCCTCCCTTCTCATAAGCTCCACTCTCCCCTCTCCCTTCTCATAAGCTCCCCTCTCTCCCCCCTCCCTTCCCCTCACAAGCTCCCCCCTCTCCCCCCTCCCTTCCCCTCACAAGCTTCCCCCCCCCATTCCCAGTTCCTCCCTTCGCCCTTCCCAACCACTCGACCACTCTGTTTACTATTCTATATAGTGACGTCAACAACAAACACCCCACCAGGTAACAGCCATCAGTAGCCCCGGTCATTTTGCTATCAAGGGCTGCTGAATCCTCTTAGACTACAACCTGAAGGAGGTGGCAATATTTCTAATTTGTTCTGCGCCCCCCTCGTCCCCCCCCCGCCCCCCAAACAGTGATAGATTTACGATACGGGATGCTATTAAGGAGTTTTCAATGTGCCACGCTAAAGCCTCTCCCTCTCTGTCTATTTCTCACTCTACCACCTTCCTCTCTCTCTCTCTCTCTCTCTCTCTCTCTCTCTCTCTCTCAGCTTCGTTATCCTTCTCAGTCACCTGTAATTGAAACGTGTGATTACTCTTCCCCATGACAGGAAAAGATGATGGCAAAACACCTCTTCACTCATCTTCTTAAATGAGTCTTCCTTTGCAGTAAATTCTCTGTTCCTTTCTCAATGACGTGATCTCTTTCCTTTGCTCTTCCTCGTTTTCCTGTACGTCTTTTTTTCCCTGCCTCTTTTCTTGATCATACAGTGGTCCCCTCACTTTTTTTTAAATTCTTTGTAGATCTTTTATTTTTTTTCTCTCTATAACACACCTACTTTAGCGAGACAAAAAAAAATCCCAAACCCCTTTCACCTCAGTTGATGGCCAAGTGTATCCTGACTGAAGGATCGATTTCACTAGCAACCAAGGAGACTCATTGATGCCTCACTGAATTTCATGGAACCACGACTTAGAATTGAGGTAGTGAGAGTTGTCCAGTTCCCTCAGATGAAAGCAAACCCACAACAGTCATTTCTCTTTTGTCATGCTCCAATTTTAAGTCATTTCCTCTCCATAAATAAGCGTCTTGTTGCAGCCCCTCATTATTTGTCTTATTTGCCCCCCCCCCCTATTCCAGCTGTCCGTCTCTCTCTCTCTCTCTCTCTCTCTCTCTCTCTCTCTCTCTCTATCTCTCTCTCTCTAATTTCCCTCCATTACCTTTGTGCTCTTAATCATCTGCTTCCTACCTCCCACGTTCGTCGCTTTTGCCTCCTATTTTTATTGTTTTTTTTTTCTTTTTAGCTTTCGATCACCTATTTCTATTTTTTCTATATGCCGCCTTATTTTTATTTATTTTTTTTTTTACCTGCTTCCTCCTCGCCTGTTACCTTTGTGTTCTTTATCGTGTTGCCTATTTCCTCCTGTCCTTATTTCTCTCTCTCCCTTTCAATATCTCTTGCAATCCCAATTCTAGCTCTTTTTCTTTTGTTTTTCTTTTTTGTTCTTCCTCTTCCTCCACTATTACCTTTTGTGCTCTGTATCATCTTTTCATCCTCCCTCCCTCATTTTTCACTCCTGCCTCTTCAGTTTTCTCAAGTTTCTAAATATTCTTTTTTCTTTATTTCCTTTTTCTTTTTCACTTCATCCTCGTACATTACCTTGATGCTGTATATCATGCACGTACTTCTTAACACTTTCTTCATTCTCGCTTCGTCACTTTCCTCTTTTCTCCATTTTCTTTCATTCCTTGTCTATTACCCTTATGCACTTTATCATATACTTTCCTTTTTCCTTCATCCTTCACTTTCGTTTCCTCATTTTTCCTTGTCGACAGTGTTATAATTTTTCCCCAATTTCCTTCTGTTTATCCTGCCCTTTATCGTGCACTTCCTCATTCTTTCATTTTTTTTCTCATTTCTCTTCCTCATCACTCTCCCACTTTCCTCCTCCAAGCTTTTCTTCTCCAATTTCTAACTTTCTTCTATATTCCTGTTCCTCGTCCCTCACAATTAACCTTTCCAGCACGGTATATTTTGGTTAATGGTTCACGGGAAGAGGCGATGAGACGCACAGGATGAGAATGATGAATTGGTGGAGAGAATAATTATGGGAGAAAAAAGGGTGTGGAAGAGGGAAAGAAAATGTTTGTTGAAGACGAGTATTGATACGAGAGAGAGAGAGAGAGAGAGTGTTACCCGTTCATACACTTATTCTTCTCTCGTTTTAACTGGCTAGCTTCCATTCTCTTCTACCCACCTGACTATGCTTACCAGACTGCCAGACAAAGTTAGTTGCTTCCTTGTCCAAGTTTACTAAGTAGTGCATCGAGGATACTGCGTGTAAATTCGATGGTTGCGTTTCATATTCTAGGGGATAACTGAGACTTAGCAATAATTTCTCACTTATACCCTCGTGTAGGCAGTGGCATTAATTCTAGGTTTTTTCACCATTCCTGCAGCCTACCTATTGTGTGTGTTTTATTTACTTATTTATTCATTATTGTTATCCTCCTCTTGAATTTTTTTTATCCATTTCTAGTCTCAGTTTTTAATTTCCCGATTGGACTAGTCATAATTGGCAACATATTCTTCTCTTGTTCATCTATGCCGTCCATACCGCCTTTCTGTTTATTCTGTCGTGTTAATTTCTGATAGGTGTAGTCTTCATTGGAAATTTTAATATATATATATTTTTAGTTCTGTTTTCCCCATCGATTTACCCTCCATACATACTGCCTTGCTGCTGTCAGTAATTTTAATATTTCTCAAGAGCGCAGACTTGCTTTTTTTTTTTCTTTCTTTCTTTTTCTTTTTTTTTTTTTTTTACTGCCCATTCTCCCCGTCCTCGGTTTTTCCTATCTGTACCTACGGTTTAATTAATTTTTGTTCATTTTTCCTAAGAGCCCTAGTTTAATTTGACAACTTTTTTCTTTATTTCAGTTTTTATAGCCTGCTCTTCCCCCTTTTTCCATCTTTTCTGCCCATACATACAGTCAGTTCTCTCTTTTTTTTTTTTTTTTTTTTTTTCTCCAGAAGACAAACTTGCATGACAACTTTCTTTTCAAACTTTCATGGCTTATTTTCCCTCTTCACTGTGTATATCCATATTTAATGTCTAAGTTTTTCTTAAATAGCTTAGACTAGTATAACTTGCTTGGTCATTTTTTAACCAATTTTCCATAACCTTAATTCCCCTATCCATACCTAGCCTATTTCTACATTTTTTTTTTGTTCGACGGCAGACGAATCCACATTTTTTCCTCATTTTTCTGAGTTTTACCAGCTACTCTGCCCCAGTGATTTTCCTGTTCAGTACTACCCTATGATTTTAGTTATTTCGAGAGCGTAGAGAATATTCATACCCGTAACCATAATTTTTTCCCAGCTTTATATACTGTTCCTTCACCTCATTTTCCCTTCGTTCCCTGTAGTTTTAATTTTCTCAAGTTCACAGCCATTTTGAAATCATCTAATTGGACGTGGTTGACATAGCTTGAATAGGAGGAAATTGTCAGAGGAGCCTACATGACACAGGCCGATATGTTAATGGGAAATAGAATTGGGTTGATGGTATAATCGTAGGAGGATATACAGCATTAGTGGAAATAGAGATGATGATGATGATGATGATGATGATTAGGAGAAAGAAGAGGAGGAGGGACGTATAGTGTCACAGACTTATTAGTAGTGGTGACTGGACAAAATGATGATGATGCCGAATATGAGGGCACGTCATCATCATCATCATCATCATCATCACACTAGCCCTACTCCGCATTAATAAATAACAGTTCGGTTTCTAGGGTAATCTATGGGATGGCGTCCACGGCTCTGTATCCGCGACTCTGGGACTCCGCACTCTACGAAGGTACAAATTCTAGGCCATAAAACATGACGGATAGGCGATCTTTAGAGTGAACTGGACCGCGACATTTAAAAGGGAAGAGGAAGGAATAGAGGGGAAAATGGGAGAGAGAGAGAGAGAGGGAGAGAGAGATCACTCGGGTTGATTATTACAAAGGAGTGTGTGTGTGTGTAGTGATGGAGGTAGGAAGAGAAAAATGGCTCGACCACTTGATACTGTATTTAAAAAGTGCGGTGTGTGTGTGTGTGTGTGTGTGTGTGTGTGTGTGTGTGTGTGTGTGTGTGTGTGTGTTTGTGTGTGTCTTTAACTTTGGGAGAGCTTGATATCATAGAGTTGAAGAAAATCTAGTATTAGCTTGGATATAAAGTCAGGGAAAGGATTAATATGAATAGTCAAAAATCATGTTTCTCATGATTTCTTTCAGTTGAAGTAAATCGTGTGATGTAATCCTGAATAGTATGTCCAGGTTGGCGTATACCAGTGAAAGGGATAGTTATAATAGTATTTTTAATCTGAATAGTAGGATTTACATGAGCTGAACAAAGTCATTTAGGGTTTGCTGGAAGAAAGTACCTAAATGAGTCTGTAGGACCGAAAGGTGTGTGTGTGTGTGTGTGTGTGTGTGTGTGTGTGTGTGTGTGTGTGTGTGTGTGTGTGCCTGGTTTTGTGTGTGTGTGCGCGCGTGTAAGAACCCCCAAGTGTCCGTGGTGGTGGTCCCTGCGAGCGTGTGCGAGAGACGGCGAGGGAGGAGACGACTGGGCGGGGTCTCTGCGCTCCCTCTAACTCACTCACTCTCTCACTTTCTCACTCACTCTCACTGGCTCACTCACTCAGGCCGTAGCTTCCCTGCCTTACTGGAGGAGGTGGTGGCATTCTAAACATCGATATTTAGGAGGGCAACAGCAGTGCGTCTGAACTCCCTCACACGGCGCAACTCCACCGTGGTTTTAAGTGTTGTCTCAGCACGTACTCTGCCTCAGTGCATTGACCCAGAGTATTATGGTGGTAAGAGAGTGCGAGAGGGCCAAGTAAGTGTCCTCGTGGATGGTGCTGACTTAGGTAAGGCGGCGGGGGCGGTCCGGTGTGCACGTTGCAGGCCCAGTGCTACTCCCAGGCGCCGGGCTCAACTTAGGAGCGCGCCGATTGGCTGGAGCTACGTCACGTGACCCTACCTGGCTCGGGCCGCTCGGCCACACGAGCCAACACAATAAACGTTTAACAGGGCCCGCAACTTGGTCATTGCTAGCAACACGTCAAGGCAATGTGTGTGGTACAGCACTGGCGGCGGCGCTGACGCAGCTGACTGAGGACCACACTGGTCACGCCGACTCCCCGTGTCTCCTCCGAGGCTCGCTCCGTCATCCAGCGTTGTACAGGAGACACAGTCTCGGCGCCGACGAGACAGCAGCAGTAGGGAACACTCGGCCGTGTCGCCAGCGGTGCCACGCTCCTCCTGGCTCCTGTGCCCGTCCCTGCCCTGTGCTGGCCCTGGAGTCCCACGCGACTCCCTACACCAAGGTAAGGACCCGCTGTCTCACCGGATGCCATATTTATGTCCTCTGTGGTTTCGTATTAACGGGCAGCTGCCGCCGCCGCTCGCCACGACAAGCGTGTAGCAATACATCTCCGGCGGGTGTCAGTGTGGCCGCAGCTCAGCAATGACGGATCGGCAGGTCGCGTGAACCTGCCCCTGGCGCACACCGGCCTAGTGTTACATATCATGTTTACCTCATTACCCGCCGCCACGTTAATGACCCTTAGATTATGAGTGTAGGGGAGGGAGGCGACGGTCGGCGGCAGGGAGGGGAGGGAGGGTCGGCCTACCCATCCCTGCCCACCCCACGCCGCCTCATACCCCAACTATTGCCCTATAAGCCTCCCTCACACCCGACCGTTGCCTACCCGGACATGTGGCCTAGATGTTCCTCTTACACCCCTACACCCCTGCCTCCCTTGCCGCTCTCTCCTCATTTCCTGCATCGCTTCACTGCTGTTTTCCTCGGCCTACATTCTCTCGTACCCACAGTCCATAGAATTTCGTTTCCTTACACTCGCAGGCCTTATCCATCTCTTGCCCTCACACCCTTACCATTGAACTCCTCCTTATATTCACAGCCTTTTCCTTACTTGCTGACAGCCCTTTCCCATTCCCGCACACCCCTTTTCCTTTTCCCGCACATCTCCTTTCCCACCTCCTCCACTCCATTCCTTCAAACTCCGGCCCGTCATAACTCGCACTCCTTCCCCACACCATTTCTCACTCCCTACTCCTCTCGTTCCTTCTTTCTCTTTCCTTTTCCGTCGTTTCGTTCTCCTTCCCACCTCCCCTACACTCCGCGCCCCTCTCCATCTCTACTTTCCCCCCTCACCTAAACTCTGCTTCATCATAACTTGTGAATCCACTTCCCCAACATGTCTGTCTGACACTCCTTTTTCCCTTTCCCTTGTACTCATTTGCACTCCCTTCCTCAGTCTTCCCCACCCCCCCTCATTCTCCTTTCCCTCTCCGTCACACTCTTTTTCCCTCTCTCTCACTTCTTTCCCCGCCTCACACAGCCCAGTCGACCACATACTCCATTCCCTTCTCAGTCACAGTCTTTTCCCTTTCTCTCATACGGCTCGCCCGTCTCTCGCTTCCCCTCTCTCTTTCTCCCTCACACTGCTCCTCCATCTCCTTATCCTCAGTCATACCTCTCTCACTCATTTTCCCACTCCCTCACACTCCTTCCTTTCCCTCACAGTGTGTTTCCCTCTCCCATGCATAACTTTACTTTCTCCCTACCTACTCCCTCACATTCAACAGCCTTTTCTGCTTTCCTCACACTCCTCTTCCCACTTCCTTACACCCATTTGTCTTTTCTCTCTCCCTTACACTTATTTCTCCCTCCCCCACACTCCCTCTCCCTCCCTCCTTTTCCTTCTCCCTCTCCCTGAACCCCATCATGCCTCCTAACTCCTGCTCCCCCGGCCAGCTGTTGACGCCCCCTGCGCTCCATAGGCCTTCGTCAGTCCCCTCTACGCTCCAGTGGGTCTCCAGTCGTTTAGAAAATTAGACCGGCCTAGTAATCACCCTCCAGACGATTTTATTCAGCTCGGGGAAAGACCTCTCGAAATGAAAGAATTAGTGAAGGCCATATGTGACCCTTTCCACTGGCCTAACAACAGCTTCTAGACGATTTTGTTCAGTTTGGGAAATATGAAAGCCATATTTAACCTCTCCATTTCGAAACATCTAAAGTAAATAAGGTAATGTGGGAATACAAGAGTGAAATATAATCGATTCCTCTTACTGAAGGGATTAACGCACTAGTGAGTCTCTATTCGACAGTAAAATGCGACAGTCCGAACACCAGCCTTCCACATCAGTTATCGGAGACTTTAGTACAAATTGCTCTGTATCCGTCAAGTATCAAATCTTCTCCTTATCTCTCTATTTTGTATCGGTAAGTGGCCATAGTGGAATATCAACACCCATGCCTATTAACTTATTTTACACGGGTAGTTAATTCAGTCAGTATACTCTTGGAATATTAGATCCCTTGTGTGTATACTGTGTACCGATAGTCAATGAGCTCAGGATTTGAGGAATATTAAAGACCTTGCATAATGTCCTTTTGTGTGGAGATGGTGTGGCCGTAAATCCAGCTGTATTAAACCACAGGGGACGGGTTGTGCGGGAAAAAAAAGTCGTCTGGCGCAAGTAGTATTAAAGTAGCCAAGATTCCACACATCCTGAAGGAGTTAGTGGAGACTGTGTACACCTCTAACCACTTCAGTCCAGCGATTTGTTTTATGGGTCCATTTGTGCTGCCTAGATTCGATTTTCTCTATCTAGTGTGGGGGAGATTTTTGTAGTGAAGGGGTTACATAAGTGTGCATCTGCCCCCCTCCCCCAGCATGAAAAAATCTCTAAGCTGAATGAAATCGTCTGGTGGTAGCAAGAAAAAATATATAACATAAGATTGAAGTGCACGGGAAACCAGTCCGTAATTAGTAAGATCGTCTCCCAGTCGCAAGAGTGGAATAGTTAAGGTTTCTCGTTTCCTGGAGAGGATAGGAGAGGCTTTCTGAGCTCATGGAGGACGAGATGAAAGTAAAATGAAAGAAAAAGAAGAAAATAAAAGAGAAAAGAAAGATAAAGCTCTGGTTGTACTGCTTAACTCTATTACACCCCGATGACTATTACTTATTGTTTTTCTTGAGGTCTCCAGACGATTTTATTCATCTTTAAAAAAATAATCTCGTAAAATTCGGGTTACTGAAGGCTATATCTAACCCCTCCAGCACGAAAAGTCCCTCCCAAGCTGAATAAAATCGCGTAAAGGCAACATGAATGAAAAGTGTGTTGGGGTGAAGTTGTCAAATAATAGCCGATGTAAGTTATGCTAGCGTCAATAAATCCCACGTGGGTCTAATATAATCCCCTCGGCGTGGATTTAAGATCGTCCGGAAATCCGTGGCGTCAGCGTGGGTGCTCTTACCCTAATGAAGCCGTCAAAAAGCAGGTTAATTATTTGTGGATGAATAGAAGTCGCTGTGGCCGTGGAAAAATATTAAGTTTACCGTCTGTCCAGCTTCATCTTGAGAGCCCACACCTAAGCAGAATAAAGTCGCCCTGTGGTAGGAAGAATGATTTAATTAAGATTTTTGTTGTTAGACGGTTATTGGAGACATTTTTTTCTCAGACGACAAGCGACCACTAACCAAGGAGAATAAAATTGTCTGTCGCTAACAAGAATAAAGACAGCCATCCGATGATCGTGTTAAGTCCTCCGGTGTCCTACTGATTCTATGCCTACAAGCGATACTGCATTATTCTCCAGTTTTGTACCTTTGGAGTATTGATATTAACTGACTGTAAAAAAATTGAGACTAGCGTGTGGGTGCCTAGAATATTTGTATGCGTTTATTATTGCGTATTATTTTTCTGTTCATGCTGTGTGTGTAAATTTGTCCTGCTCTGCTGTAAACTGGGTCAATTTTGTGCGAAAACAATGATTTTGAGGATTACTTGTGAACATGATTATTTGTATGTTTTTTTATGCTTTTTATTATTTTTATTGTTATTATGTTCTATAAATTGGGGCCAGTATTTGTGAGAATATGATGACTGTCAGGATTACATTCTCGTGTGGGTAATCAGAATAACTATTTGTTTTTTATTATTCCGTATAAACTGTTCTTCTGGTAATTGTGTGTCTTGTTCAGTCGTGTACAGGGTCCAGTTTTGTTTTGTTTTCTATATCTCGTAATTGCCTAATTTATGAGATAAGTATCCTTGGTAGTAATTCAAAGTAGTACCGTATATAATATCTTTTGACCACGCCTGTTTGTTTATTTGTTGCATTGTCTCTCACTACGATGGCGTCTTATTATTTCATTCTTGCTACAATTGGATTTTTTTTTTATGAAACACTTTAAATATCGCAGATATACCCATTTTGTTCTCGCACTGACCCTTTAGTTACTATGCCGTCCACATTCTTGCTACCACCAGACGATTTTCCTTAGCTGTGGCGTGACTGTTGGAACTGGAAGGGTAGGACACATAGCCATCTTAAACCCCCCACCAAACCGTGTTCCCTTAGCTGAATGAAATGGTCCTGCGTTGGCAATTAACAGATCTGACATAATTACAGAATATAAGACTGCAGTTTGTATTCGAGAATTTTTCTTTACTCGCAAATTTTCCGTCATTGATATGTTGATAATTCCATCTTACAGATTATCATTAGTATTACTTATTTTTTTGCTCTTCATATTGAATCACTCCACTACAATGACATTCTCTTTTAGTTTATTCTGGCTACCTCCTGACGATTTTATTGAGCTTAGAAGAACCCTCAGGCATAAAGGGATAAACAAAGGCTGCATCTATCCCACCCAGTTCGAAATCATCCTAAAGCTGAATAAAATCGGCAGCTAAAAGCAAGAATTATGGCTGACAGGAGTAAAGTTTTTCATATTTCATGCTGTGGCCTTGCTATTGCTGCGATGGTGAAGGATGTCACAGTTACGATTAAAATACGAGTAGTTAAAAAAAAAAAAATGAGTTAGGCATGTGATTTTAGGGATAATTGTGAGATATTAACACTACCAGCATAATACAATCGTAAGAACCGAATACTATATTTCTTTCACAGTAACTTGGCCCAGATTTTTGTCATTTTACGTCGCTCAGTGGCAGAAAAAGACAGTACTACAGTTCTACCTTCTAGCCATAGCATTTTTTCGCGACTATCACCCTACTCAAGTGTTAATATTTTGCTGCAGTTCAGCATTCAAGGTAGAGGGATGACAGTTTTAGGCCAAGTTAAGGTGAAAAGGGTATAGTGTTGTCCCGACCGTGAGAGGGTTAATGTGACTATTAATCGTGCTTGTAAACCTCACTTCCAACTGAATAAAATCGTGTCTTTACAAGGACTAAAATAAGACTAGATTATGATTAACAAAAAAGAAAAAAATTGGGAATGGAGAATTGATTCTACTTCCTCTTTGAATCATATCCCAGGGGTACCTTCATCATCAATAATAAAAGTGTTTGCGCCCCCGCGGATAAAGCATAAAGTCCTGTTGTGTCAGAAATAACACGTGTAAGATGAGATTTGAATTTTACGGCGTGGAAATAAATATGTAAGTGGAAGTAGCAAATGTGAGAGGACATTTTTTTTTTTTTTTACACGAGAGGAAGATGTGAGTGGAAAGGTCGAATGGAAGTTTTTTTTTTTTTTTTTTATGATATCGTAATGCTGATTGGTATATTGGAGTAGACGAGTAGATAGTGTGGTTTCAGAGGTGGCCTTTTTTAGCTTCTGGTAACTGGTTATTTATTTATTTTTCATACGACGCTGATTTTTGATGGTGTATTAGATGGAGCACATGACGTAATTTTGTGGAATCACAGGTGTTCAGTGTTGGCGCTTGAGAAATATTTTAACATGTATTTTTACTCGACACTGATGCGTAACTTTGTGGAATGGGAGGGTTCCCGTGTTGGCTCTTGAGAGATACTTTATGGGTGTAATAATGTTGGTCTGTCACCCTCCACACGTGGCCACTAAAGTGTCCTTATCCAGGCCAAGTGGACCACACACACCATCGATAAAGTTAGTCTTGAATATTACACTCTTTTTGCATCACCTTTCTTTTTTTATGACTGTAGAGCGAGAAGTAACGTGTTTTCATGGGTCTGTGGAGTTATAAGATTTTGTTCTTGTTGCTGTGTGAACTGATGATTATGGACAGCAAAGGAAATGAATATGTTATCACGAAAAAGTTGGAGCCACGAAGAAATTACAGTAGTCATATTACTTTATTTTATTATTATTTTTATTATTTTTGGCTACACTTCCCGCTTGTATGTTTTTTTAATGTGCTCGTGTGTAATTATAAATCAGTTTGATTGTTTTGAACACGGATAGTGGTATACAGGAAGGGTATTTTCTTTTTAAAAAACGAAAATTAGAAAAGGCGAACTATCAGAGACGGGTAAATTTTTGGCCACTTTTAAAATAATCTCCAGACATTGCCTGATAAAATGGTTGATTCCCTGACTGTGCATTGTTAGTTTCCCTCCTCCCCAATGAAACTAGGGTCTGTATTCTCCCTAACACCTTTTCCTAAGCGATTTATTTTGCTTATTACACCATACTGCCCAATTCTGTGTTCTGTAAATCCTTCAAACATCACTCTGTGCAGATAACGGACAAAAGAATATTAACCAGCTATATCCAGAAATAAATCGCTGAGGAAGAGGTGTTGGGGGCTTCCTTACCCGACGGGAATACGGGTCTAGGGCTCCAGCGACTACTGTTTTGAGAGTGTCGAGCATTATCACCCAATTTATAGCAAACCAGTGGAATAAATTTAAAGTCCCCATCACACACACACACACACACACACACACACACACACACACACACACACACACACACACACACACACACACACACACACACACACACACACACACACACACACACACACACACACACACACACACACACACACACACACACACACACACACACACACACACACACACACACACACACACACACACACACACACACACACACACACACACACACACACACACACACACACACACACACACACACAGAGAGAGAGAGAGGCTTGGACGTGGACAGGCTCCCCATAGATGCGCCAGGGGATATAGGGTAGTATACAGGTTGACCTAGGACACTTCGTAATGCCTTTCCCTTAGCGACTTATTTTGCGGACAACACCTTACAACTACCATGTATGTTACTTATATCTTTTTAACAGCGAAACGGTTTGCAGGGTGGTATGCATAACTGTGATGTGATAGGTAGAATAAATCGCCTAGGAAGAGGTGTTACGGAATCTTCCTAAGTCGACGAGAATACGGGCCATAGAGGAGGGGGGAAGTAGGCGGACAGACGGGCTTATCTGCGCTGAGTCGAGGCCCCATTAAAGTAATGACATTAACCAAATTTGGTGTAATATAGAGAAGACCCCCGTACCTTCGAGGGGGCGACGCTCCCTACAGGCGGCGTGGATGAGATGAAGGAAGGGGGAGGAAGCGAGGGGTCACAGGAGAATTGGAGGAATGGAGAGGGAGAGGGAGGGTGGGAGGGAAGGACTAGAGTTGGAGGAAAGGGGAAGGAGAGAGGAAGATAGGGGGAGAAAGGAGAATCGGAGAGAAGCGGAAAGGGAGGGGAGTTAAGGGAAAGGGGTCAAGGGAAAATCGGAGGGGAGGGAGGGAAAGAGAAGGGTGAATGGAGATTTGAAGGGGGAGAGAGGGGGAGGAGGGTTAGAGGAGAATTGGAGGGAACGGAGAGAGAGAGATTAAGTTCGGGAAAAGGAGGGAGAGTAGGGGGACCAAAAATTCCCTTGGGTTCCTCTGACTAAACTTTGACTTCGGGGGAGGATGGAAGGAAATAGGGAATGTATCGAACTGGCGGGAAGGGAATGGGAACTTCCTGATATTGGGAGAGGGGAGGAATAGAGAGAGGAGATAAATAAAAGTGAGAAGGAAAGAAAGAAAGGGAGAGGAAGGAACTGCACTGGAGATGGAGGAATAGAGAGAGGAGATGAATAAAAGTGAAAAAGAAATGAAAAAAGGGTGTAGAGAGAGCTGGATTTGGAGAAACTTAGGGAAACGTGAGATTCAGTGAAAGTGAGGAGAGGAAGTTGAGAGAAATTAAGAGAATCGAAGAAAAGGAGAGGTGAGAGGGGCCGATGTGAAAAGAATCGGGGGAAACGAGAGGAGGGGACAGAAAACTAAAGGAAAGGAGAAAATGAAAGAACTAGAGAGAATTGCAGGAAGGGAGGGGCTATAAAACGAGAGAAATTAAGAGAGTCGGAGAGAAGGGGAGGAAAAAAAGAGAATAGGGAGCGAATCTAAGAAACGGAGATGGGGAGAAAATAAGAAAAAGGAGAGAATATGAGAAAGGGAGAAGGGGGACAAAAATAATAGGGAGAGAATCTGGGAAAAGGGAAGGGAGGAGGGGAGAAAATCCAGGCTTACTCTAGCTTGACCATCCAATAACCAAGATCCCGAAGAGCCAAATTCAGCTCGAGACTAATTTATTCTCGACCCCTCTGAGATTGTTCATTTATCGTGGGGGGCGGAGGGGGGGGCGTAGGGATGGAATAGGGTCTTGGGATGATGAGGGGAATGAGGGAAAGATCGATGAGAGAGGGAGAGGAAGAGAGAGAGGAGTATTTAGTTCTCTTCATTGTTTTGGAGGGTTAAAGAAAGTGAGAAGTTAAGAGGTTAAGAAAAAGAAACCCAGGTGAAGAAAAAGGCAATAAAGGGGAATGGGAGGGGCTTCTAAATATGATGCTATTAGATGTGCATATTTTCTTTTATCTTGCATAGAGAAGAAAATGACATCGAGACAATTCAGGTGCTACAAAGATTTGCAAAGATGATCAGGGGAAGATAAGAAACAGTAGACAGAGAGGAGGATTGTAAACTAGAAGATAGAAGAAACGTAGAGAGTAAGTCACAGGCAGAACATGATTGGCTTGACAGATACAGTAAGAGTGATAAAAAAAGCAGCAATAGATACACAAGTGGGAGAATATTGGCAGACAGAGGAGGGAAGAGAAAATGAAAGTTAATAATGATGATACAAAAATTATGCCTGGATAAAAAATTTGGTAGAAAAATAAAAACGAAAGAAACGGTGTATGACAAAACAGAAGTGGCTAAAAAATAGAGAATGGGAGAACAGACATAAAGTGACAAAACAATGAAGTGGGGGATGGAGGTGGATCAGAAAATAACAAAAACATTGATAAAACTTAAAATTTTGGATATATCAATATGATAGAAAATAAAAGAGAGTTATTTTGAGGCAGTACCAGCAGGATTAAGTTAAAAAGAAAATAGATGGAAACATCAGAAAAACAAATATGCGAGGGTGTAGACTTTATAGTGTGAAATATTAAAAAAATAGCATACTTATCCAATGACTGGGCCATGAAGAGAGAGGTGAACGGAAACGCACAATAATAATAGTAGTAGTAGTAATAATATATAATAATAATAATAATAATCCAAGAAATACGCGGTTTAAGAGGATTGAAATGGAGAGTAGGAAAAAAAAAAACAAGACAGAAGAAATTTGTAATCCAAGAAATGTGCAATTGGAAAGATGCTAAGAGCGCCCTTATCCTCGGGTCTAGCACTTCTTCCTTATTAGTTTGTTAGCACATGATCGCTTGTATTTTCTTATATATATACTGTTGTTGTTATAATGGTGGAAATAACAAAAACAAATATTAATGTGTAGTACAGAAAATATCTCGCAGAGGAAAAGATGATAGTAAGGCTCTTCTGTTTTCTGTTTTGATTTATATAAACTCTTGTCGATTTTAAAGTGGTGTAGATCACATAAAATTAATGTTTAGTGTAGAAAAAAGTCGCTAGTGAAAAGGTGAGTGGAGCCTCCTTTACCCAGTGAGACAACTATGGAACCCATGCCTTCAGTGCCAACAGGAGAATACGGCATTGTTTGTTTGTTGTTGTTGTGTTTGGTTCAGCTCGCGCGTGTCTCGGCCCTGTTTTTGCTGTATTTGTTTTGTTTGTAATGAAACACACTTCGTTTTTCTTTTTTTTTTTTTCTTTTTTTTTTTCGCCTTTTTCTTGGTCGTGTTTGGGATAAGGGAGGTATTGTGCTTACATTTCTTTGCTGTGTATTTGTTTTTTGTAGCTCGTTCTTGGGATGGTGATCGTGCCATGCTGATGAACGTTAATTTTCCGTCTTTCGTGTACGTTAACCTCTTTAATCCAGTTATAACTTGTTCTATTTTATTATTATTATTATTATTGTTATTATTATTATTATTATTATTTGGATTATTTTATTCGACTGAGGAAAGATCTCTCGTTTTCTGAGGATTAATGGGGGCTAAATATAATTTTTCTGAAGCTGTTTGAATGGTCTGCGTATTTTATGTTGTTCTTCCTGCTGCTAGACGATTTTTTTCAGCTTCGGGGAGACGTCTTGCAATGAAGTGGTTATTGGGGACTAACAAAAAATGAATAATTACCCTTAGTTCTGTAAGATCGTTTGGATATGTTAAGATTAATATACTGTATAAAATGCGTCACGGGGCTGAAGGGGTGAAACGAAAAGCCAGTCCACAGCTGAATACAATCGCGTAGTGTCAGTAAGAAGAAAGTACTTAAATTCTTTTCCCAGATCAAAAATAGGTTAATGAATCTTAATTTGATGCTTATTAATTAGAGCGACGGGATTCCAAGACGTAGACTGACTTTATATATGCCTCATGATGTGGGAGGGAAAATATGTACTTGCAATTCGGACGATAAATTAGACGCCATACCTTTGGCTATTTGCACCCGTTACAACAGAGGTGCAATTAGCCGCGGAGGGTCATAATTATAATCGAATATTGAATGACTTGTTTTCGATATAATTTACAGCTGGTACCGCTATTGTTGTTGTAGGCCTCTTGCTGTAATTAGATTAGAACCTTGAACACCAGCTAAAAAAAACACACACACGAAAAAACGAAACGAAAAAGGAAAAGGAAAAAAAGATAAAATGTAGATTATTTTTGTGCAAAGGTTACATGATGGGAGGAATTTATTTATGGTGGAGATGCAGGTGGAGTCAAAAATTTATTCCCATTGTCCCGATACTCTCGAAAAGCGTAATGAAGACTTTCCTAACTCGCCAGAAATATTCCTCTCTTTTGCAAGGTTCGAATCTCTCTTCAGTAGTCCGGCTGTCCAGACATATGAAGACATTTGACGGTAACTGTACACAAGGACCCTTATTTTCGTCGGTGAACGAAGTTCCATAACACCACTTCTTAAGCGATTTATTTTGCGTATTACATGTCCTCCTCTATGTTGCTTAAATCATCCTGATATCGCCATACTCTGCATAAATAACGCACAAAAAGACACTACCCAGCCGTGTCCAGAAATCAGTCGGTAAGGAAGAGGTGTTAGGGAGTTTCCTCAATCGACGAGAATACGAGCCTGGTTGTCTTTGGAGTTGGGGGTTTGGGGGGGATGGGGACGGTTCTGAAATGAAATACGATAGAGTAACCCGCCTGCAAATTACTGACGATAAGGTTACCACATTATCATGTTGTCTTCTGCATAGTTTTGAAATAGTGGGCTATATAGGAACTGTTGACTGTGTAAAGGAACTATTGGCAGTGAAAAGAAACTAATGATAGACTCGTAGTATGAAAACAGTGTCAAAGAACTAATAATACAAGTTGGAGACAGTTTGAAGGAAGTGTTGAGAAAATATTGAGACTGAAGTAACTATTAAGTGGTGAAAAGACCTATTTTGAAACAGTGTAAAGGAACACAGAATACAATATTATTTCAAGACCATGTGAAGGAATTTTTGACAGTGTAAAAGAATAGTTGATACACCCTTTGGGGACAGTGTAAGTAACATTTATAGTATGTGAAGGAACTATTAAACAGCCATCGCGACAGTGCGAGTAACAGTAACAGTGACCACATTTCCGAAACTGTGCAAAAAATAAGTAAATAAATGAAATAAAAAATAAATAACGAGACTGTAAAGAAACTATTGACCCCAGAGACAGGGTTGGGAGAAAGAAAACGAGCTGAAGGGCGGATGTAAGAGGTAGCCGGGAAGAATGTTTGTGGCCATCCGTCGCGGGGGCACCACACAATGCGCTAAGTACAGGGCCCTCTCTATTGCCCCCCATCCTTCGTCAGTGTATCTAGAGAACCCGTCAGGAGGGGAGGAGGTGTCTTGGCCTTCCCCAGTGCAACAAGAGACCACTTTTAAGAAGTTTTCAGAAGTGATATTGAGAGTCTCGTGATTTTATTGTTGATCATTAGTCCGCTTTCATCTGGTTTTTGGAAATTTTTAAAAAGTGTAAAGGAACTATTGGCACAGTTCACGACTTGATGGAAATGTGAATATTCAACCTCAAGGTGTGTTTAGAATTAATAAGCGATTATCCTGCCCGATTGAGTGATGTAGATTTTTCTCAAGCAAGTACTCGTAGTGTTTGGGAAGTTTTTAGAAGATGGAAATGAACTATGAACACAGAACACAGCTTAGTCTTTTGTGTAGCGATAAATATTCAGGTGCAAGATGATTCCGAGATTATTGAGCGATATTCTAAACCGCTTGATTATTTATTTTCTCATATAATTTAACAAGAGGTCATGTTTTGGGGCAGTTTTGAAATGGTTTTGGTTTTCAGTTTCATGGGTGTAACCAATTAATCGATGTTCCAGCCCGCTTAGTGTAGCCTACTGCAGTTTATAGTTTAGCGATATTCCAACCCGCTTAGTGTGCTACAGTTAATAGTTTAGCGATTCTTCATCCCGCTTAGTGTACTGCAGTTTATAGTTTAGCGATTTTTAAACCCGCTTAATGTGCTGCAATTTATAGTTCTTAGCGACACTCGTATGCCTAACCGCACAATGTACTGCAGTTGATAGCGATATTCCAAACCGCCTAGTGTACCCCAGTTTATCGTGTAGAGAGATCCCAGGTTTCGGCAGATTTTTCGATCATGTGGGCCTAAGGAGCTGTGTAGATGATGTTGCATTGAGTGTAAAGGTACACATCTCGACAAAGGAAGTTCCGAAGTAAGCGATATTAAAATCCTAGTGAGTATTTAGTGATGGATATAATGGAGATATTTTGAGATTTTTGGCCAGTTTTCCGAGTGTGTAAAGTAGGTGTGAAGATAGTAGATAACCCGTGTAGTTATTTAATGGAGAATAAAGTGAAGATATTTTGAGATTTTTGGCAATTGTTTGAGTGTGTAAAATAGGTATGGTGACTATAGAATCTGCGAGACTTTTTAATGGTGAATATAGTGGAGATATTTTGAGATTCTCGCAGTTTTTCGAGTGTGTAAAATAGGTATGGAGACAGTATAGACCTGATTATAATGGTGTACATATGATTATTCCTCCTTGATTACCGTACTGCAGTTTGTAGCCTAGCAGTGTACTGTATAGTCGAGTTTTGGCACATTTTCCAGGGTCTAAAGGGAGTTTGAATATAGTAAGGCCTTGCGTATAGCGGTGTAGATGTGGTCGCAAAGGCTTCAGAATTAATTAACCAATATTCCTAAATGTTGATTATATATTGCTGAATACGGATGAGTTACTTTATTTTTCATTTCTATTTTATCATTATGTTTGGCACCTTTTCGATAGTGTCATTTTTTTCTTTTTTTGGCACGTTTTGGAGTGAGTGTCGTGTATCTATGGACGGACTGTATTCCAGCACGATTATTTATTGCTGAATACAGTTGAAATAGTTGTTATTTGTTGAAGTTGAGACATCCTGTAGAGTTCTTTTTCACATTTTGAAGGGTGTGAGGAGTAACTATGGAAGCAGTACAGTATCTATCCTTGAGTGTAACGGTGCAGATGTGTGGGCAAGGGTAAGGGCGAAGCGGAGGCCATAAACAAGCTGGAGGGGACTGTATGCGTGTCGGCCAGTGAGCGGGCTTGGGTGGAGAGCTAGCGCCAAGTCGGAACCAACCCTACCCAGCGCTTACTTGCTCGTCAAAGGAGGACGAAGACGACGAGATATTTCCAACTTTCCATCATTTTTTCATTAGCTGTTCTTGATTTACTGTGTCTACCTCCTTTCTCCTCACTTTCTCAGGCTCCTCCTTCCGTCTCCGGTTTGTACACGCCTGGCATCAACTTGTTTTTCCAGTACACTGTTAGACGCTGAGGCATTTTCGGCGTCTCCTTTTCCCGTTTTTATCATACTGTTTGGCTTACTTACACTGTTTCTCACTGCGTCCTGTATTTTTCACTGCCCGTTCTGTATACATCTAATTATATCTTTGGGGAAGCCGAATACAACATACAAGCCGACTCAGTCTCTGTGTACTTCAATTTATTATTTTCCCCTCGCTGATCTTCATTTGCTTCGTCTGTCGCCAGTCGCTTCTTCCGATCTCAAAGCGCTCTTACTGCACAGAAGAGGAGAATGAACATCGCGGAAAATAAACATTTTTTTTTATTTTTTTATTTTTTATTGCCTTCCTGTCTGTCTCTTGACTTTCTCAGCTTTCCTCCCCTGTCTTCTGATATGTTGATTGTAGCTAATTTTATCTTTGCTTATTTTCCACGCCTTCTCAGGAGGCAGAATAGAATGGAATATACACAGCATTACATACCTTTTCCTTTGTTATTACCTGACTAATTTAATTGCTTCCAGTACCTCCCTTCTCATTGCCCAATCTCTTGTTTCACTGTATATATCCAGCTTTATAATCGTTTGCTTTCCGATATGTTTTACCACTCCTCTGCTTGGATAAATTCTCGACGTTTCTCCCTAAATCCCACCGTTTTCCCACCAACTGTTATTCGTTCATTTACTCTGTTCAGCACAACCCTTTCGCTCCCCCAGTCTCCTGTTTTACTCTAACTTCATCTTTCATTGTTTTCCACTTTATCATGTCTCTCTTCAGTTCCTTTTACATCAAGGCCGAGGCAAAATCTCTTACTACAGTGTATCTCCTTTTCCTTTATTTTTTCTTTACTGATCATTTAATTGGGGTCTCTAAAATTCTATCCCCTTTCGTCTGCCTTTCGTGATTTTTTTTGTTTCATTTCTCTCCATTTTCTCTTCTTCTGCCCTGCTTTTACTGTTTTAATTATTGCCTGTTTTCTGATGCTCTTTGCCTTTCCTCCTCTCCATTCTTACATACGAGCTGAGGCAGTATTTTCGTAAATGTATTTTTTCTGTCAATTTATTCCCTAACTATGATCGTTTATTTTCTTCGTCTTTCTCCTCATTCTATTTCCCCATTCTTTTATGTCAGTGCAAACAGCTATATCAGTTGTTCCTTCCGTTCGCTACGTAGACGCCGTGGAAATTCATTAATACTTTTTTCTCTTCAGTTTTATATGTCGCTTCCTTTACCTCCCTTATCGTTTCCTTCATGAACATATTTTCCTGTTCTCCTTGAGTTCACCGTTCAAGGTGGAGAGATGGAAATTTTAGGCCAAGTGAGACAAAAGGAAATGCTTCACCTTTGTTTCTTTTCAGGTGCTCCCCTCCATTCCTCATCTCCATGCTACTTACACGTCGAAGTAATTTCTCAGGGGTTCCTTTTCCACTTTTTGTCCTTCTCAGTTAGTCACCTTTATCTCTTTTCATATATATTTGGCCTTATCATCGTTTATTTATTTTTTAATTTGTACTTTCCTCAGCACATTATACAGTAAATATTTTACGCACCTGCGCGTCCAGGCGGTTTCATTTATATTCTCATTTTTGCCATCTTATCCCCTTCCGGTCATCATCAGTAGCTTCTCTCACTCATCTCAGTTATTCATGATCCTCACTGATTATATCGAGCTTCATTTTTTTTTTTTTATTTCTATTGTCTGTCGTCTCTCCCACCGCCTCCTTTACTGAATACACACACGGTCAATTTAAATAAACCTTTCTTTATTTTCTCCCCCTTTTCAACTTCTGATCATATTTTCTTCAGCCTTGTCTTCTCACTGAGCACATTTTATTTTTATTTATTTATTTTTGTTTGTGTATACAGCTGGCTAAAACTGGCATTAGGTTGGCATATTCTTTCTTGTGCGCCCTCATTTCCTCGCTCCACTCGTCTGCAAAGAATATATATACTTTTACACAAAATATATATACTTTTACACGAATATAATTGGTACTTTTACACAGACTATATATATGTATTTTGATGCTGCTTCTCCACTAGCTATGTTCCCCCATTGTCTCTCTTTTTCCCTTTCTGATCCACCTCACTTCTCTCTCATTTCCTTCCTGTCCTATTGTATACAACTGCCATCATCATCTCCTAATTTTGCATTCACGGCGATGTAATCACTTGGCGTTTTTTCCTTTTTTTTTTTTTATAACTGGAATTACTTTACTACCTCTCCTCTCTCGTAGACACCATGCTCACTCATCCGTCTTATAAACCAGCTTCATCTTTGCTTACTTTCTTCAGCAGGCCTCCTTTCACCAGGTCATTGGTTAAATATACACATAAAGTGGTTTCTCTCTCTCTCTCTCTCTCTCGCAGCTGTCTTATTCTCAGTACTTCATTCTTTCGTACAGTGCTTTTTATCTATATTTTATATCCAGTTATTATTCACTCCGAGCAATACTTTGTTTACTCCTCTGTATTTCTGTTCTGCTTCCGATCCTACTCTTTGTTACGTGCAGCTGTCTTCCTTATGTCTTCCTCTCGGCTTTCCAATTTCTCTCATTAGTACTTTTCTTCCTTTTTCTTGTCGTCCATGTATATAGACTTTTTTCTTCCCTCTAGGTACCTCTTAATTCAGAATGTTTCATAGTTTTCACCCATCCTGCCCTCCTTTTTACGCTTCACTTTCGAAGACACTTGCTTGGATTGCCTGCCTTATTCTCCTTTCCTCGTTGTTTCCCTCTCTTCCTTCTCTTTTCTTTCCCTCGCACACTTTTCCTTCACACGCCTTTCCTGTCTTCCGCACCCTTTGGATTCCCTCGTCTCCTGCCCTCGTCATTTTCCGTGTAGCTTGGATTCCTTCTACTTCTTCTCGCATCTCGCCATCCATCCTCTTCTCTCGTCTCCCCTCGTCTTCTGTCATCTTTTGTACTCCTTGGATTCACCCTTCCATTTGCCTCTTTTATCATCTCCCTTAGTCCTGTGTCTCTTCTTCCGTCTGTTTGCCCTCCCTTTTTTATCATAACACTCTCTTCTCCTGCGCTCTCTCTCTCTCTCTCTCTCTCTCTCTCTCTCTCTCTCTCTCTCTCTCTCTCTCTCTCTCTCTCTCTCTCTCTCTCGACATATTGGTCATAAAATCCCGCCTTCACTTGGACCGGAGTGAGACTCTTTACTCTGTTTTATAATCCTCAGTTTACAAGTATGTTCATTCTCTCTCTCTCTCTCTCTCTCAAAACACCTTAGCTAAGGGGGGGGGGCGAGGTCTTCTCAGTTGGAAAAGTAATATATAACTTAAATGTTACGTTACTGAACAGCTTTCTGGAGATTGTTTGTAAGTCGCACACTCAGAGGATTTTTCCTAACCTGAATACAGATGGCTAATAATAATGATAATAATAAAGACGGAAGGAGTCATAGTAGTTTTTAGAGTCCGTATTTCCAATCCCTACACTCCTGGCAAGTGTTAGCTAAGCTGTATAAGCAAGAAAAATTTTTTAAGTCATCAGATTTAAAATGATATTGGACATAGGTTTTCTAGTCGCTTTATAACATGCGTCCACCGTGAGCTAAAACAAGATACATCTGTTACCTTATCGAAGAAGTAGATTATTATATTGTTATTAGAAAATAAGATGCATTTGATACCTTATCGATAAAGGAGTTATTATATTGTTAGAGATATTATTAGTAAGCTGAATAACATAATAAGTAGCAAGAATTATTGAAAAAAAAAAATCCTGAAGGGATTTTTATCTGGTCGACCCCGCATAGAACTGAACACACGAAAAGTGGAAACTATAGCCCCACACTTTACGAATTATATTTGTTTCTTCATGGAGATATCCTGAAATGTATTTTGCAGCACTGTTATTTATTTATTTAGTTTTCCTTTGTATGCAGTTATGAAGGCTCAAATTATTTCTGCTTAATACTACCCTACTTTTACGTTTTTGTGTTCCCCCTCCTGTTACTGATTTCTGTTCACCTTTTTATTGGTATTGAGGAAAGAAATAAAACCCTTTGGCAGCAACAAGTATAAAATATTGGAGTGGGGTTGATGGGGTTTGTTTTTAGCCCCTTCACTACAAGAGGCCTTTATTGATAGGAGTAAAGTCGCTTGGTAGTAACAGAAAGTGTTAGTATTAGAACCAAAGGCGCTAAGATGTGCGAGAAGTATCATGCGAAGCTCTTCTCTATTTATTTCTCTTGATTGATAGATAGAGAGATGGATAGATAGATAGGTAGATATGTAGGTAGAGAGATAAATAATGATGGATAGGTAGATTGATAGGTAGGTAGGTATATAGGTACATAGAACTCACTCGTTCGATTGTTTACAAAAATCTTTAAATTTTTTCGACACACACACACACACACACACACACACACACACACACACACACACACACACACACACACACACACACACACACACACACACACACACACACACACACACACACACACACACACACACTACATTATTCACCCCAAAAGGAAATATTATGTAGTGGCAGCAGTTCATCACATCTGGAAATACCCACAGCGTTGAGGTCATAACGGGTTACGCAAATTATTACGCCCGTCCTCTTTCCGGCGTAACGCGTAAATATTTCCACTCTGGATTAATTTGCACCGCGTAACACACCCACTGCGCATTCCAATTAAATGTAGCCTAAAAAAAGAAAAGGCCCCCCTCCCCCCTTCCGCACAAAAAAAAAAAGGAAAACGAAAAAAATACATTGCGCATTCCAATTAAATGTAACTAAAAAAATATGGGAAAAAATTTGGATGCTCAGCTCTAGGCTTGGTGGTAATTACGTTTCCTGCCCCCCCCCTACCTGCCCCCCGCCCCCCCTCGCCCCCGATTAGATTGAAGTGAAACGTGTACGGCATCAAAGGAAAAAATTATCCCCCCCCCCCACCTCCGGCCCGGCCCACCAAAATTTATGTTGAAAAAAATGGGCAAAGTCTTTCGTCTTTTATGCAAAGCTGCGTCTCCATGAAAGTTTTAGGGGGTGTTTTTAGCGCTGGCCGTCCATCATGGCAACTTCAGACCAGGCACTCCGGATTTTTCAGGCTCAAATTTCTTCAGAAGGCGAGAGAAGAATGTAAGGATACGTGAATGACGTGTCGTGGTTAAAAAAAAAAAAAAATGGTGGGACGAGACAAATGTAGTAAAGAAAAAAGAAAAGAAAGAAAAATGGGACGAGACAAATTTTGTTATTCTTCAAATCACATAACTTGGAAATTGGTATGAATGATTATAACTTTTAGCATAGATTGATCTTTTTCTCCTCAAATTTGTATTAAGATGGTCGAGGGAAAAAAAGTTGTTGTAAATGACATAATTGAACATGAGTATTGAAGAATTGTTACGATAAATCTCTAATAACTTGTCCCATTTTTTTCTTTTTTCAAGAGGGGGGGTAAATGTTATGTGCAAGTGGCAGGCTTTTTCAGACCAAGATTTCTTTCAGAGAGTCGAGGAAATTGTGAGGTGGATGTAAACGACATACATAGTAAATGAATCTCAGGAGTATAAATATTCAGCCTTAGTTTCTTCAAGAGTGGAGAGATGAATGTAAAGATGCTGTAAATAACATAATTGAACTTAGCAGTGTAGGAGTTAGATTGATACCATTTTTTATTTCTCAAATTTCTTGGAGGGTCAAAAAAAAAAAATAAATAATGTATATGATGAAATTGAAATAGGGAATGTGTGAATTGTGGGTACTTTTAGCTCAGATTTTTATTTTTATTTTATTTTATTTTTTTTCAGATTTCTTTAAGAGTGTCGAGAAAATGTAAGGAAGCTTTGAAGACATGATAGAGTAGAAATGGGGAATGTGTGAATTGGTATTACTTTCAGCTCGGATTTTTTCCCAGTTTCTTCATTGGAATTGAGAAAATTTTAAGGAAACTGTTAGGCCATGATGCAGTTTTGAAATTTACGAATTGGTATGAATTTCCAACCTCAGACGACTATATTAGATGTGGTCTTTATCATCAAGGGAAAAACATGACGCTACACCTCATTCTCTCTCTCTCTCTCTCTCTCTCTCTCTCTCTCTCTCACACACACACACACACACACACACACACACACACACACACACACACACCTCACCTCTCACTCGCACACACCATGGATCCCACGCTCACCACAAAATAATCTCCACCCCCATCCTTCCTGCTAAGAATTATGTTTATTATATTATTCGTGTTTTGCCGAGTTTGGTGAAATACTTATTTGAATATGTTTTACTCGTTTTGCATCCATGTTGATGATGTTGAAGGATATGTAAGCGACCGAGTATTGTTTTGCCTTTTACTGGGCTAATGGAAAATGAGTACCTTCGAAGTTTCATAGGTGTACATTGCTGAGAGAGAGAGAGAGAAGGGGGGTACGTGCGTGTTGTCTGTCCATCTCCCTTCTTCCCCTCGTCCCTTACCTGTCTTCCCGCCTCCCCTCTCCCTTCCTCCCCTCTCTCCCTTCCTCTCACCTTACGTCTGCCCCATCCTCAGTTCCCTCTCTCCCTTCTTCCCCTCGCTCCTTACCTTACATGTATAGAGATTTACGTCTTCTGACCTCCCCTTCACTCGGACCCCTCAGCTCATCTCCCCTCTTCTTTCTCCAGTTGTCTTTCTCTTCAGTTTCTGTTCTTTCCTCTCGTCTTTTTGTTCAGTCAGTTCACTTATTTACTTGCCTTTCCTCTCGTCTCCACAGTTTTCGCGCTGTCCCCTCGCCCTCTGGTTCATGTTCCCATCTTCTTTCCTTTCTCCTTTCTTTTTTTTATACTTTCTTCGGTTGCCTTTCCCTTCAGCTGTCACTCTCTCTCCTTTCTTCCTCCATATTCTACTCTCTTCAGTCCTTTCTTATTTGCCATTTTTCTATCATCTCTGCCCAGTAACCCTATTCTTCAGCTAGTTTACTTTTCAGTGTATTCTCACGTTGATATTTTCTTGTTTTCCTCCCTGTCCTTTCAGACATTATCCGCTTAAAATCCCTTCTTACTTTGAATTATGTTTCCATCTACGTATCTTCTCCCTTCCCCCTATTTCCTTTTTTACCACCTCCTCCTTAGCTTACTCTGTCTCTCCCTGTTCCCTTCTTTTCCTTCCTCTCCCCCTTGCTCCTTTGTTTTTTGTCTTCACTTTTTTATGTTCCAAATATTTTTATACTCCTTTCTTTTGTCTCCCCCTCTTCTGCCTCCTATCTGTCTCACTCTGGACCTTCATCTCCTTCATGTCTCCCTACCTCTTGTCTCTCTACTCTTCATCTCCCTCCTCTCTCCCTCGCCTCCTCTGTCTCTCTTCTCCCTTCCTCCTTCGTTTCTCTTCTCCCCCTCTCTGCTGTCACAAATGTCCGGCCCGGGATCGAACCCAGGGCTGCCACAAGGCCTGTTAGGAATCTGATGAGTGTGTGGGTGGCGAGGACTTGGATTTACTGAGCAAGGGGGACCAGGGATGCTTGGTGCTTTGGCCTCTTGTTTACTCCTTGGCTGCATTTGACTTAGATGTTTTAAATACATTTGTCTTGACGGAATATCCCTTGAGAAATATTAGCTACTGTCCCTGAACTTTGAGAAAAATTACTTACTTTCCATGAACTTTGAGAAATATTAGCTACTCTCCATGAAATTAAATTGGAATGTGCAAAGAGGAATGCAAATTAATTTCCTTGAAGTCTAGTCAGATGTGCCATGAAAAATATCCGGTATTAGTTACTGTCAGTGAGTTAATTCCCTGTTTATGCTTGGAGATATGCCAGTTATTATCGCTGAACTCTCATCATTTAAACTTTGACAGAGATAGCTACTATTCGTTAACTTCGACACACAAACTCCACTGAGCTTCAAGTTGTAGGTTCGTTATAGGTATCCGCTGATGATCTAAACTGCGCGGTAGTTAATTCTCATTCATTCATCATCATCATCATCTTGAATTCGGCTCTCTATTGTACTTTGTTTTTCGCTTGGAGGGAACTGTTATTGCAGGCTCATGGCCTTTGGTTCCTTCTTCCTCGCATTAAAAAAAAAAAAAAAATCATCAGTGTACAGTACATTCAGACATTGATTTTAAAAGCAGACATTACTGAAGTGAATAATTGTGGAGAATATTAAGTATTAAAAATCGCAATAAAGTGGAACCACCTTTATATTTATAGGCATGATAATCATGTGGTCATACATAGTTTTAAGTGTTAAAAATATGATTAAAGTGGAATTTCAACTTAGTAATTATCGCTACAGTATAATTGTATGGTGCTAAAAATCTTACTACAATGGAACTTCAGCTTTGTAATTACCATAACGCTATAATCCTTGGGTCATCTTACACATACCTCATCTCAGCCTATTTTCATTTCTTTCAACATCTTACTGTCATCCTCTTAAACCCCGCCTCTCGCCAAAACTGCTCTCGTTTTCTATTCCATTCTTCCTCCTTGAGAGAAATAAAAGGAACGGAGGGGGGAGGAGGAGAGGGAGGTGAACATGTGAAGGACGAAAGAAGGGATAAAGCAACAGAGAGATGGGAGGAGGGGAGAAGCAGGTGAAGAACAGGGATAGAGAAATAGAGGAGGGAAGGAGAGATAGAGAGAGAGAGATGCAGACACAAGAGAAAGGAGAGCAAAGCGAGTTAGTCAGATTAGCGAAGAAAGACAGAGATACTGGTGTACAGGAAGGGATTAAGAAATGGAGGAGAGGCGACAGATAAAAAGGTAGATGAGATAACAAAAGGAGAGGGGAAGAGACAGATGAAGCAATGAGAGAAAAAGAGATAAAATGAGAAGGGAAGGGACAAAGAGATAGAGGAGGGAGAGGGAGAGAGGAACAGGAGACAGATGGAGGACAGAGGCAGAGCGAAAGTGATAGAAAAGGAGAGGGGGAGAGGCAGACGAAGGATTCAGGAAGGGAAAGGAGGGGTAAAGAAACACTGAAGGAAAGAGAGGGGGAAGAGAAGACAGACGAAGGAGCGAGAGAGGGTGAGAAAAACTTGTACCAATAATTTGTGGAGCGCGACACATCTCCAGGCTTTGCTTAGTTATCGATATCACATGCCAAGCCAATGACGGCCCCGTTAGTTAGGGCCAGCCACGGGGAGAAACCCAGAGGAACGTACCGCAGTGGAAGGTGTTGTGTTGCGGTGGTGGTGTGGTTGTGGTGGCGTGGTGGGTATGTTGTAGAGGTTGGGGTGATGTGGGGGTTGTGGTGGTGGTGGTTATAGTTGTGGTGGTTTCAGGGTGGTATTGGCAAGTGTTGGTGCTGGTAGAAGTTGTTTTCGAAGGATTATTTTGTATTGGTGGTGATATTAGTTGAGGTATAGTGGATAGTAATGGTGATGATTAGAGAATGGCTGTAGTTAGTGGTGGTGTTAGAGGCAGGGGGGAGTATCTAATGTTGATGGAGTTAGTGGAGGTGATATTCATTGGGGTTAGTTGGGATGTAGCTCAGATATGGTGGCTGTAGATTAGATGGCGTTCAGTGGTGGTGGTACTTGTGGTGTTTGTAGGGAATGGTGTCTAGTGGTGGTGATTGTGGTGGTTGAGGCGGCATTTCCTGGTGATGATGGTAGTCGTGGTGGTTGCGGTGGGTTTAGAGAGCGAGAGTGCTTTATGGTGATGGTTTTATTGAGGAAGAAACTTACGTGTTGGTAGTTGTGGTTGTTGTTACAGTTTAAGGTGGTATTAAGTGGTGTTGGTGGCATTAGTGGTTTGTGGTGACTGAGGATGAGGTTGTTTAGTTGTTTGTGGGTTTGGTGATAGATGTGTCCATGGTTTCACTGGACAAATAGATTTTTTTGGTGTTGGTAATAGTAATTCTTGAATCAGATTGGTTATGTACTTGCATGCCATGAGACTAATATTAGCAATAATGTTGCGAGTTTTATTATTGGTATTCCAATAGTTTTCTTATGAAGAGACCTGGTGGAGGTTATTGGAGAGGTGTTTTGTATTTAATTGAGTAAAAGATTCTATTGTGACTTAGTAGAAATTGTGATTTGATTTGCGTATATTCATTGATAATTCCCCAACTTCAGTGACTTATTTGTACATCCATTCTAACTCGTTCATTGTAGGGGACTAGGGATATTTTGATAATGAGGATATTGATGATAATAAAGAATGGTGGAAATAAAATAGATGATTGATGATGGTTGTGATGATGACCTATCGACCTTGGTACTTTGAAAATCCTAACATTACTAACAAAGGCAACTGCGTATGAAAGTTAAGTTAGAAGTTCTTATGGGGTTAGGTGTGGGGAGGGGGTGAAGGGACGATTGTAAAGTTGTCTCAGTTGCGGCGGCAGTGTGAGTTTTATGGGTGTCCGACTAGGCTGTTACAAGTTCTGATAGTGTGTGTGTGTGTGTGTGTGTGTGTGTGTGTGTGTGTGTGTGTTCTATTTTTGTGCTTTCCTACCACTATTTCTTAATGATGCCCATCTCATGTATTAGAGTGGATGAAGGAGGTGGAAGAAAATTATGATGATGATTATTATTACTATTATTATTTATTATTATTATGGTGGTATTGAGGTAGTGGTTGTAGTCATATAGTGTTGGATCTGAATCATGTATTTTACTCGGTGTATTACAAGTGTTGACCCTTTTTGGCGTAATGCTACCGACAGCCCAGGTTTGTATTTTTATTTTATTTATTTATTATTTTTCATAGGAGGAAGAGGTCATTATTATATTCTTGCTGCTACCAGACGATTTAATTCAGCTCAGGAGAGACATTGTGGATTAAACAGATGCTTCATTAACCCTTCCATTGCCATAGGGGGTTTCCTGGGTTAATAAAATCGTCTGGATGTAGCAAGAGTAAACCACAACAACACATCATCGGGTGGAAATTGTTTATGTAATATTAGTCATACTTATGTTAAAACGTAAAATATTGATATTATTTAATCGCAGTGTTAAAAAAGTGAATTATTAATATCATTAGATCATATTTTTGTAAAAACTTGATATTCTGATATAATTTTAATCATGTTTGTGTTAAGAACGTGAAATATTTTATAATTTTCTTCTTAGGAGTATATGTTAAAAACGTGAAATGTTGATATAATTTTAATCCTGTTTGTATTAAGGACATGAAGTAAAATCTGTGTTGAATACTTGAAGTGTTTTTATTTTAATCATAAATGTGTAAAGAAACATGTAATATTGACATCATTTTAATCATACTTGTGTAAAAAATGTGAAAAATATATCCGTCGTGTTGATACTGTCCAATAATTCAGTGGAAGTGATGGAAGCCTGATACGCAAAACTAGCATGCATTTTCCATTTGCAGAATTACCCAAAGTGATAACGAAACGCATATATATGGACGGTAGGGAATATTCATACAAATCCAAATGATGAAACGCATTTATATGGACGGGTCGGTGTATACATGCAAATCCAAGCAAGGAATGATTGGGAATAATTGAGTATGTGACCCTGGGCTGGATTCACTAAGAGACTTAAGATAGATTCATTGTCGTAGCTAAGAATTTGTTTTTGTAGGAAGGAGAAGGAAAGGAGTGCACATTATTTCTCCTTCCTCTTGTTGTTCCTGTAAGAAAAAAATAAAGAAGAGAATGGAAACGAAAAATTGTACTAAGATATTTTTTACAGGGACAAGAAAAGGAGCGAGCATAATATTCCCAGATTTCTTTTTTCCTACCTGTATTTATTTATTTACTTATTTATTTTTTAAGTTATTTATGTACAGTATTGTTCTATTGGTGCTATTTTTTGCTTGCTCATCAGTATTAATATATTTCATTCTTATCCGAGCCATATCTGTGTAGCTCATTTTTTTTATTAGATTTGTGTATTTATGTATGCTGTATGTATGTGTGTGTAATTGTATGTATGTGTACACATGTATATGTGTATATGTATGTGTTTATGTATGTATGTATACATGATTTTTTTTCTATGCCTTGTGTCTGGTTGCCGTCTCAAGTAGCGGTGGTGTATGTGTGTGTGTGTGTGTGTGTGTGTGTGTGTGTGTGTGTGTGTGTGTGTGTGTGTGTGACGCAGGCTGAGGGAAGGTTATGTGACGGGGCCTGGGTGGGTGGTATGAGTGGTGGTGGTGGAGGCTGATGGACGGGTGGTTGAGGCCTCTTGATAACACCATTGCTATACTCGTAACCCCTTGAGCTCACCCTCCTTTGCCCTGCCCTTCATAGTCCCTCTGCTCTGCTCTGCCTTGCCCCTCCGCTGTCTGCTGTCCGTCTGCTCTCCCGTACCGTCATGTCTGCTTCTCTCCCGGTTCGTCATCTTCGTCCCTACTTCGTGCGCTGTGATTTTCCTCTTGATTTTGGTGTGTTCTGGAAATGTGAACGTTTCAGTGTCATTTTATATTTTTTGACAACACAAGGTTAAGGGTTATTGTAGACTCAACACTGTTTTCGTCGCCACTTCTTGCACGCTGTGGCTTTCGTTTTGTTTTGTGTGCGTTCTGGAAATATAAAAAGTTTGGCTATAATTTGATAATTTTGAAGTTTCCACCTCTCGCGCTGTGATTCATTACTGTTGATTTGAGTGTGTTCTGAGAGTACAGAAGTTTTCGGTATTATTAATTTGAAGTTTACGGGTCAGATTAAAAAAAAAAAAAATCAGTATATTCATCCCCACCTCAGCGCTGTGCCCCTCCATTTTTTCTTAATTTGGTGGGTTCAGGAAGTAAAAGGTTTCGGTTTGATTTTGTTTTTAGATTTTGCAGGACTAATTAAAAGTTTGATATCCTCTTGGTCTTCTGCCGAGCTGTGACTTTTTTTTTTGCTCCGAATGTTTTTTAAGCTTAATAAAATTTTGAGAGTACGTATTTTTTTAAGTTTCTAGTGCAAGATCTCCATAATTCTGGATTTGATGTAAACTCTTTCGCAGTGATTCGTTCTTCTTGTTCTTAGTGTGAAGAATAATAGGTTAAGGTGAATTTTTTTAAACATCAGAATTCCCAGGACAAGTTATAATTTTGATGTCTTTATGGCCACTTCACGTGCTTGAACTTCTTCCACATCTTCTGGGTGAACTCTGAATATGTAGAATTTAGATATGATTTGTATATACTGTACTTGAAGTTTTCAGGACGAGATATTGGGTAGGGTAGCCTCAGTTCTGTAATGGTAGATCTGTTACTCTCTCTCCTTGTTTTGAGTGTGTGATAAATGTATAAAAATTTAAGAACGTGTGCTTTTTGTATTTTCGAATTTCTCAGGGCATGTTATCAGGCTTTTCATGCAGTGGCGGATTTGTTTATCTTCTTCGCAGCAAAACGCGCCGTGTGCCTCTCCTTTCCTAGCGTTGGCTGTGTTCTAAAAGCATAAATGTTCTTTGTGTTATTATTGTATTTCCTAGGGCAAGTTATCCGGCAATGTTTTTATTTGTGGATTTGTTAATAACGTTGGGTAAACTGTCTGCTTGGGTCTCCTTCCATTTTCTTCAGCCCTCGATACTTATATGATTTTTATCTTTTCTTGTTTACCCATTTTTTTTTTTCAGTCGGTGAGTTTAATGTAATCGGCTGGTTGTACCTTAATAGGAAAATGCGTAATCGACTTCAGATGGTTAAGAATTGTCATAAAAGTTTTTAGAAAATGTTAATGCATAGTTTCTTTCACTTTAGTGCCTCAAAGAATTAGAAATGGCAAGATATGAAAACTAGGGAATTTCTTCAGTGTTCTGTCGCAGTTTAATAGAAGCGGTGTATACAATTATGTGTTGTTATTTACTGATGCATTTTCAATATTCGTGATCGGAAAACATCATTGCTTTGAATTTCTGGTGTGTTGAAAAAATGGAAGTATATATGTTGTAACTTATTTGGTGTATCATAGTAGTGTCTGAACATGTGTAATTGCTGTATGTAGTGATTGCCGTATGGTATATGCAACTGGAATGATAGATCGCTTTTCGCACAAGAGTCCCTTATGGTAAAATAGAGAGGGAGTAACAAGTATAGTGGCCTTCAGTCGTTTTGTCTTATGCCAGTGTACAAATTACTGCATTATGAGCCACATCCGGCCCGCCACGCCCACACCATAGCCGGAATCACGCCCGTACCCTTGACCGTACGCACGCCCACGGACGCCATTAGTACGGACACGACCAGCACAACCCAATAAGCACGTCCCCACAAGATAAGTCAGGTAGTATCAGCACTTAAAACACATAACATTCTCAGGATAATATTTTCCAAGCAAATAGAAGCCATCGTGTAATATTCTCATAGCAGATAGCATTCTTAGGTAATATTCTAGTAGACAGCATTCGAAGATAATATTCCTTGAGCATATAACACTACTCAGGAAATTTTATTCTTCATGTAGTATCTTTCATTCCCCAGGTAATATCAGCAATTCTCAGATAAATCCCCAACCCGATTCCCCCTTCCCTGGGCAGATAGGATTCTCAGCGCACACACACCCCATTTAATATCAGTTATTCCCCAGGTTTATCCTTTCAGCTAATAACATTCCTCAGGTAATATGCCCCCAGGAATTACACCCCCAAGTAATATCTGCAAGTAGGATTCAAAGCAGGTATAACTCCCCAGGTAAATTCTTCCCAGCAGATGACGCTCCCCAGGTAGCTAATATCACCCAGTCCCGGTCACATCCTCACAATACCTAGTACTCCTCAGCTAATACCCTCCACTCCCCAAGTAATATCCTCCCTCAGCAGGTGATTAATCTATTTACCTTCCTCCTCATTTATAACGCTCCGATTACCATCCACCTTGATTTATCCGATACACTCACATCCTGAATAAAAGGGACTCACACTGGCCCCCGAGGTGAATAAGTGAATATATATACACCTGCCTGATGTATGACCTCGTATGCCCATTATGAGGAAGCCGCGTGATAAATACACCCAACGCTGGATAAACTGATACTGTAATTACAAAGGTTATGAGGTGCTTGATGAATGCTGGTGACTTGCAGGGTTTGTGTCGGTGATGGAATAGGATCTTTTTGTGTTCTCATTCATCCTTTTCATTTCCCTTTCTCCTTCTGCTCCTCTTTCCTCCTTTCTTTGTGTCTGTATATACTGATACTGTAATTATAAATGTTATGGAGTCGTTAATGATTGCTGGTGACGAAGTGTTTTATGTTTGTGATGGAACATGATCTTCTAATGTATTTTTCCATATTATCTTTCATTTCTTTTTGTCTTCCTTTCAGTCTGTATAAACTAGGTACTGTAATTGCTTAGGTTATGACTTTTGATGAATACCTGGTGACTTGTTGTGTGTGTGTGTGTGTGTGTGTGTGTGTGTGTGTGTGTGTGTGTGTGTGTGTGTGAGAGAGAGCTCTAATACTCTTAATACCATGCACTAACCAAATTTCTCTTTCTTTCCATTACAGGTATGTGTAGCTGCGAATAGTTTGTTTGTAAAGCCCTTTGGTGAGTATAACAAGCCTTTTTTTCTGTTCTCTATCTCGTTTTTGTTCCTCTCTCTTCCACTTCTTTCTACATCCTTGTTGTCTTCTTTTACACTCTTCCTAATTCTTTCTTTGTTTTCTTTCCGTCTCTGTGTCGCTTCTTGTTACTTTGTCCTATTCCTTTTGACTTTTAATATCCTTCTTATTATTCCTGTTCCCTTTTCTTTCACCTGTCGTCACTGCATTTTTACGTTTACCCTCTCCTTTCTCTTTTCTCATCCTTTCATCCCCTCCCCAATCTCCCTTTCTTTTACTCCCCCATTTTCTCTCTTTCACCACGCTACCTTCTTTTACTCGCCTAAATTTTTCTCTGCCTCTCTTTCATTAGCTCTCTCTATCTACCCTAAGTCCTTCTTCCCATTATCCTCGTTTCATTACGTTTCCCTGAAATTAATAAGCCTGTGATTCGTCGATGAATATGCGCTTCTTTCCTCAGGTCCCTTGGTGATATATACTCCAACATAATATATAGGCAGCATATTTCCTTTGCGTCTTTGTAATTGTCCCCGCATCATAACGTGACCCATACACTTAGAAAGGTTCAGGTTTGCTTTGAAGTGAATCCCGCTGCGTAATTGAGTTCCCCAAATTCCAGCTTGCGAACTTACTTCAGTATTGCCAGCAAATTGATCAAGTTTAGTGTGTGATGGCTTCGAGATCGTATAAAGGAATCATTGACCCTAACTGTGCATGGACGTAAATTCATAAGAAAAGGCAGTGTTCCGTTCTTGCCCAATCAGCTGTGCGTCGTCTGCCTGGAAAACAGCTGTATGTTCTTTAGTAGTCCGTCCTGATAGCCCATTAATATATCGGTACTTCCAGAGCTGAATTGAGTAATCACACACACGCCTGCATAGCTCACACTCCAGACTACAAACACAGAAGCATACACAGGTACCTGCAAACGCACACGCACATGTTTACATTACCACACACACACACACACACACACACACACACACACACACACACACACACACACACACACACCACGTTAACTCCGCCTGGAACCCACCGCCAGATCCTCCTCCGCTCTCCCTTTCCTTCCCCCCTCCCTGCTGGCGGTATCTGGCAGCCGCTTTGTTTACATCATGACGTCACATCCTTCTCATTTTTCTGTATAGATATTGATCGTTGTCTTGCTGTGTGTCTGGAGTTTCTTTAGTCACCATGTATCCATTTCATCTCATGTTTGTTCTATTCCTCCTCCCCAGCCCATTATTTCCTCGCACAGAGTATCGGAAGACAGAAGCCAACAATAGATCTCTCAAAGTTTGCTCAGTGAAATTAAAATCCATAGCGTTGTACTCGACCCCGTCCCTCTGCGCTTCCATGGCATATCTTCCGCTTTTGTGTGGTAACCTTAAACTCCAGGCTGACTGCTGCTAGGTTGATGCTGTTTGATGTTTTGTATGTACTGCGCTTTTATTTAGGATAGTCTTTTGTTTTTCTGTAACACAACGAAAATCATTATCAGTACCGTTTCCAGCACTGTTTCTACTTTCCTTCCCTTTTTACCAGTACAGCTGCCATTATCAGTGCCAGAAACCACTTATCTCTTGATCCCCACAGACTTGCTGTATCATTTCCACTAGTACCACAGATAGTAATACCAACATCATTTCTCTATATTCTTTGTCCCCGCCAGTACCAATACCACCCCTGCTTGCTTTATTACTGTCAGAATTAGCACCTTCTTCACTCTCATAGCCATTCTCATACCAATACGGCAACAGTTAAAAGTACCAATGCCACCTCCATTTGCTTCATCATGTCACCAGTTCCACAACAATCATCAGTACCAATACAACCTTTGCTTCATCATGCCACCTAGCCCACCACCATTACCTCAGCCACCACCACCATCTCTAACGTTGCTCTGATCACCCTCAAGGGACCTTCAAGACGCGAGGTAACATTGTCCCATATGAGTGATTATACGGTAGGGAGGTAGGGGAGGAAGGGAGGGGGCAGGGGGATGGTAGAGGGGGAGGAGAGGTGTGATGGAAGGGAAGGAGGGAGGAAATTGAGGAGAAGGAAGATGGAGAGAGGTGAGTGTGATGGAAGGGAAGGAGGGAGGAAACTGAGGAGAAGGAAGATGGAGGGGGGGAGTATAATGGAAGGAATGAAGGGAGGAAATTGAGGAGAAGGAAGATGGAGGGAGGTTAGTGTGATGGAAGGGAAGGAAGGAGGAAACTGAGGAGAGGGAAGATGGAGGGAGGTGAGTATGATGACGGGGAAGGAGGGATGAAACTAAGGAGAAGAAAGATGGAGAGAGGTGAGTGTGATGGAAGGGAAGAAGGGAGGAAATTGAGGAGGTGGAGAAGAGGAGGGAATGGAGGAATAAGGAACGTATGAAATGAGAAGAATAAGAAAAATGTAGAGTGGGGTAAAACGTGGAAAGATGATACTGAAAAAAAAAAAAAAAAAAAAAAAAAAAAAAAAAAAAAAAAAAAATGAAGGTAAAATGAAGGTAAACGATCCTAAAGGAAATCCCGAAAAAGAAGGAACTTTTAAGCTTCGACACCAGAGCCATCCCAGTCACATATAAATAAGGCAGAAAGGGGGAGATGCGCCCCCCTTCTCCCCAGTACCACTCAAGGGCACTGTGTCTGCCAAGGGAGGGGAAGCGATATAGGGAGAGAAGAATAAGGAGGAGAGAGGTGAGAAAAGAAGGGGAAGAAGCAGAGGGTATGGGAAATTAGGGTGGGGAGGAGGATGAGAAGGAGGGGGTGGTAATAGGAGGGGAAAGGAATAGGGAGAGGAGGAAGGGGTTGGGGAGAGGTGGGGAGGAGATAATTTTGGCGGTGTGTGCAGAGCCGTCGAGACACCTGTAATATTTTCAGCTCTCCACTCCCCTCCCCTCCCCTCACCTCCCCAGGTACTCAGTGATAGGAACTCCATAAGTAATTTCCCCAGAGTTGAGTACTTAGGGAAGGCGCTTGACTCGGGTTTTGTTTAATACTATTTTACTGTTCTTTATTGCTAAATATTTCAGAGTAATGTCATGTGTAATTATAGTCTTTATATACATTTTTTGGGAGATATATTTAATTTATCCGTGTATTAGAAGTTAACACTCCCTCCTCTCCCCCCACGTTCTCCATCTTTCTACGTTTCTTCTCCCTTTCTGTTTCTCCTCGGTGCTTCCCACGCTCCTCCACCTTCTTCTCCTCCTCTTCTACTACTCCCTTCTCTCTTTCTCCTACCTCTCCACTATCTTCCCATTACCCAATCATCTCCTAACTCCCCCATACTATAGCCTTCCCCCCCCTCTCCCCTGCATCGTACGCAACCAACAGAAGGGATAACAAGAGCGGCCACCCCATAGTCAACAGTTCGCACTTTACTATAGGGCCGAGTAGAGTTCCTTCCTTAGAGCAGTCCCCTCCCCCCACCTCTCTGATCAGTCCCCCCCCCCTTCTCACACACCTGCTGGTTGTGAGTGCAAGTTATGATCACCAAACCCCCCCCTCAACCCCCCCACACCCCACACACACACACCACTTCCCTCTCTTTCCTTTCTGTTTCCTTCACTTCTTCCGGTCTATTCCTGTCATTTTCTCCTGCCTCTTCATTTACTCACCAACCTCACTTCAACTCCCTCACCACACACACACACACACACACACACACACACACACACACACACACACACACACACACACACACACACACACACACACACACACACACACACACCATCTGCTTTACCTTGCCTCATTCCTTTCCCTCCCATCCTCTCTTTTTGTCCTTCCACTCTATTTTTATTTGTGCTCTCACCTCTTTCCATTCCTCATCCATTTCTTCTTGTGTCCTCCCTCCTTTTTTCTTTTTCCCTCTCCCTCCAGTCTTCCCCCACCTTTTCTTCTCACCCTTACTTCTCTCTCCTTCCGACCTCTACCTCTCCTTCTCTGGCTCCACTTCCTCCTCTCCTACCCCTTCCCCTCCGTTTTTCTCTCACACCTGCTGGTTGAGAGTGCAAGTTACGATGACCCCGTTATCACCACTACCCTCCCCTCCTCTCCTCTCCTATCCTCTCCTCTCCTCTCCCCTCCCCGATACTCCCTTTCCTTCCTTCTGTTCCATTTCTCTCCTCATGTTCTCCTTTTCCATTTCATCTCGTCTCTTCTTTTTCCTCACTATTTTCCTCTTCTCTTCCCCCCTGTCAGTTTTCCTTTTCTCATAAATTTATAAGAAAATAGAAAAAAAAAAACGACAATAGGTCCGTCCTCCATGTGGTAACGATGCTTTTTCGTAATGAGTCGTAAGACCTGTTGACGTACTATTTGTAATTCTCTCTCTCTCTCTCTCTCTCTCTCTCTCTCTCTCTCTCTCTCTCTCTCTCTCTCTCTCTCTCTCTCTCTCTCTCTCTCTCTCACCTATCTTGTTTGCTCCCCTCTCTCCTTTCATCGTAAATAAATCCCATATCTTCCTTCCGCACCCCCACAAACTTGTCTCATGGTATTTACTCAATCGCCTCTTCCCTCTCTCGCCCCCTCTCTGTCCACTTCCTTCATTCCCTCTATCTCTATTTTGTTTCCATCATCTTCCTCATTTCACTCGCCACACTTACCCTCTTCTTTTTTTTTTTCTTTCGCTTGTTGCTCATTCTTTTTTTTAACATTTTTTCTGCCAGTATATATATTTTGTCTTCAGAATCTTCTCCATATTTAACATCTTATTATTCTGTCGTTTATGTTCTCCCTTTTCATGCATTTTCTTCCTTTTCATTTCCTCCACTTCCTCTTCCTCTTTCCTTTCCACCTTATTTTTGCTTTTATCTTTTCCTCCATCGCTTCCTTATCCACAGATTCACTCTTCACATTCTCTCTCTCTCTCTCTCTCTCTCTCTCTCTCTCTCTCTCTCTCTCTCTCTCTCTCCATATCCTTTTCTCTTCCTTTCCGTCTGTCCTTCCTTCCCCAACCCTTATCTCCTTTCTTAATTTCCCTTGTACTTCCCTCTCCTCCTTTCCTGTTTCTCTTCCCTTCACAGCCTTTTTTCCTCCTTCCTCCGCCTCCTTCTTTCCCCCCTATTCCTTCTCCTTCCTCCGTCTCCTTCTCTCCCCACTCTTTCTCCTTCTTCCCCCCTTCTCCTCTCCCCTCATTTCCTCCCTTTTCCTTCTCCTCTCCCCTCATTTCCTCCCTCTTCCTTCTCCTCTCCCCTCATTTCCTCCCTCTTCCTTCTCCTCTCCCCTCATTTCCTCCCTCTTCCTTCTCCTTTCCCCTCATTTCCTCCCTCTTCCTTCTCCTCCCTCTCTCTTTCCGTTCTCCGCTCCTTTCTCCTCATAAAGTTCGCTGGCTGACTGTGGTGACTCTCTCACGTGTTTCCATGACCACAATAGAAAAGAGTATACGCCAATTTCTCTCTCTCTCTCTCTCTCTCACGTATATTTTAACTCTTAATGCAGTGTCATTCAATATCTCTATTATTTGGGCCTTTTTTTTTTATATCAATAATATTCAACTTCCCAGTCCTCATAAATAAAAAATCCTTCTGGTTAGTTATCTCTTACCTCTCATTCTTACAGTTATTCTCTTCTTTACTTTTCATTTATCTTCAATCCTCAGTTACCCATATTCGATACTGTTCTTAATTTATTCCCTCTGTCTCTCTCTCTCTCCTTGGTTTTCCTTCTCCCTAATGTCTTCTGCTTTTTCTACTTTTTTCTTTTCTCCTCCTCCTTTTCTTGTTCTTTTCTTCGTTCTCTTTGTTCCTCCCTCTTCCTTCCTTCCTTCTCCTTCCCTCCATTTATCCTTCCTTCCTTCCCTTCACCCTTCCTTCCTTCCCTCCCTCCTTCCTTCCTTCTCAGGCCCCTTCCCCTTCTCTCTCCTTGCCCTTCTGTCTCCTCCAGTTTCTCCCCGCCTCCCATGCATACACGTCCACGCACAGGCACGCACACACGCACAGGCACGCACACACAGCCACCAGCTCGACCTTCCCGGCGATATTACCTTCACTCTCCTCCCATAAACTACCCAAAATGGCCGCCAATGAACGGCCCCGCTCTCTCTCTCTCTCTCTCTCTCTCTCTCTCTCTCTCTCTCTCTCTCTCCTTCCCATATTCTTTCATCTTTTGTCACTTCATTTATTATCAGATCATTGCCATTTTTCTCCATCCCATAAATGTCATTCTATCACTATTTCTCCTCCTCCTCCTCCTCTTTCTTTAATTTCTCTCTCTTTTATTTATTCACAGATTCTCTTATCCCTGTCCTTCCTCCTGCTTCTTATTCTTATTTTTTTTTTACTCTAATTCTCTTCCGGCACATTGTCCTGTATTCCTTCCTGCCTTCCTTCACTTCCAAGTTCCTTCCTTTCTTCACTCATCTCTTATTCCATCCCACTTATTCCATTATTTGTCCTCTTTTCCTTCCTTTCCTTCGTCTCACATAAACATCTTTTCGCCCCAGAGTCATCCTGTCGCTCATTTCTAATCTCACCCTTTCTCATCTTCCTCATAAATTATCAATCACAGGTTCTGGCCTCTTTTACAATTCATTTATAACTTCACCTGTGTTTCTCTTCATTCACTCCACCTTCTCACCTCTTTCGTCCCCCTTACCTCTCATTCACAATAATGTTAACCTCTTCCACTCTCCTTCACACTTTTCGTTTTTGCTTTTTCCTTCCGTCTCTGTTTCTTACATTGTTTCACCTCATATTCCTTCATTTCCTCCTTTATCTTGTATTATATTTATCGTCCTTTCACCCCAGTCTAATCTTCTGTGCGCCCTATCGCCTACCTTGCACACAAATTTTCTCACCTTTCCTCATATTCATTTTAGCTGTATGACTCACCTCTGTTCCTCGTCGTTATTCCCAACTTCTCACCTAGGTCCCCGTCTTGCCTTTCGCATTATTGTCCTCCTCCTCCTTTTACTGCTTTCATACTTTTCCTTGGTCCTCCTCCTCCCTTCATTCTTGCTTCCTTTTATTCCAATTATCCTTTATTTTGAGGCTGTACAGCGCTTTTACAATCATTACTCAATCATGCGCATGCACAACTTTTCCTCCACTTTATTTCTCCTTTTCATTTCCTCTAGATCGTTTTTTCCTCTTCTGTTTGTCCTCCTTATTGTGTTCTTTAGCCTTATCCTTAACCTCAGTCATGTTCTTCCTCTTGTTGTCCTCTCCTCTCCTCTCCTCTTCCTTCCTCTCGTCTCGTCTCGTCTCGTCTCCTCTCCTCTCCTCTACTCTCCTCTCCTCTTCTCTTCATTCCTCTCCTCTCCTCTCCTTTTCCTTCCTCTCTTGGTTCCATTCTCACAGTCACCCCTGTCCCCCTTCCTTACCCCCACAACCCACCTACCCTGCTAATACTCACAAATTCGCTCCCACCACGACCCCCCTCTCCTCTCCTTCCCTCCTCCCCTTTATTTCCTTCCTCTCACAAATTTCAACCCCCTCCCGCCCTCTCCTCTTGCTCCTCCATTCTTACTCCTCCTCCTCCCCCCTTTTACTACGACCCCCACTATACTACTACTACGTTCATTCACAAAACGAGGTGAATGGAGAGCCGCCGCCACCACTATCTGCTAAAATTCCTCCGCCTTGTGCCAAGCTCGGCCCCACCGGTTGTAAAAGGGACCATCAAGTTACTCCAACGAGCTTCTTTACGACTTCTGAATAGCCCACTTTAACTCCGAGCTGGGGCAAGGGAATAGAGAGAGAAAGAGAGAGGGTGAGAGAGAGAGTTGAGCACGTGGCTTTGTTTGGGTGGACTTCGTATGGTTTTTGTTTTTCCTTTTTATTTTTTTGGGGGGATGATGATGATTATGATGATGATGGTTGTTGAGTTGATGGTGATGAGTACTGAGTAATGGTGATTGTAAATAATTTAGTTGATAGCTTTAATAATGATGTTGATTAATTATGGTGATGGCGGTTACTTAGATGACTAGTGTGATAGTTTCTTGTGATAGTGAATAGTTGAACTGACGGGTATGATGATGATGGGCACTGAGATCATAGTGATTATTTAGATTTTATAGTAGTGATAGTTGCATGGGTTATTATAGGAGAGAGAGTTAAGATAATAGTTTTTGTTGAGGTGATGGTGACCTGTTAGATAGAATACTCACTCGCTGTATAACCCTTCTTGGTGTTATTGAACCTTGAAGACTGCTTTGCCTTGATTGCCAGATATTAAGAGAAAAGACAGACCCTTAATAAATTTAGGACTGCACAGTTGTCAGTACGTTCATCTTTAATATTTATAGTATCCATTCCATGCGATTATACATTTTTTCCTTTAAATATTTTCTAACTTTTCCCTTCCTGCCTTCCTCTCCAATTATTGTTTGAATTATTCTTTCTTTTCACCATTATCGTGTCAGAGTATTCACTGCCCTTCCCTGTCCGAGTATTCCTTCTCCTTTAAACTTGTCTGAATTTCCCCTCTCTCTCTGCCCTTTCCTCGTCTCTCTCTCCATGCATGCCCCACTCCTTCCTGCTTCCTTATTTTAGCTCATTCGTTACCCTCCTACCTCTCTTAACTTACACTGGGACCCCCTACCCTTGCTCCCTGCCTCCCTTCACTTCGCAATTTCCTCTTAAATTCTCCTTCCTTCCTCTCTCCTTCCCCTGCTCCTTCCCCTTCATACCTCGTTCTCTCCCATCCTTATTTTATTTTACGCTTTATTTGTTTTTCCCCCTTTTTTCACAGATCCTTTCCTTTCGTGTTTGTTTTCCTAGTTTCCCATTTCTTATGCATTGCCTTGTCTTTCCTACCACGATTTTTCTCACCAGTGGCTTCCTACGTCCTTCCAAGACTTTTGTTTTTTTTTCTTTTTTGTCTTCTATACCTCCATTTCCGGAGCCAATTTTCTTTACTGTCACCTCTTCGTATTCTGTTTGTGTTCCTGTATTTCTCCCTCTCCCTTCCTTTCCTTCACTTCCCCTTCTAATCCCTTCCCCTCATCCCGTTCCTTATCCCTTCCCCTTCTCACCCTTGTAATTATTTCCGTCTCTCCCCCAGCTACATCGTTCTCTCCTTCCCCTATCTCATTCCTTTCATCCCTTCCTCCTCACTTCCTCTTGTCTCTTGCCTCTATCTTCCTCTTCTCTTTGCTCTATTCTCACCTCTCTTTCTCCTCACTCTGTCCTTACCTTCATTTCTCACTACCCTTCTATAATCCAGCTCCCCTTCTTCCTGTCTTTTCTTTTCCTCCTTTCTTTCCTCACTTCTCTCTTGTATTACTTTACCTTGGGTCATTTCACTCTTCCCATTCCCTCTCTTTCCTTCCTTGCTGCTTACCTCTCCCTCGAATCACCTTACCTTTTTTACCCGTTCCCCTCCTTTCATCCGTGTCACCTCTGCCTTTCCCTTTCGCTGTCTCCTTCCATAACTTCTGTTCCTTTTTTTTATATTCACCTTTACCCTCTCTAACTTCTTTGTTCCTCGAGTCTCCCCTGCCCTGTTCCTTCCATCGTACCTCACATCACCCCTGCCCTCCCTCTCTCACGCCACACACCTCTCCTCTTTACCTCCTCTTCTCTTCCCTCCAGCCCTACCCTCTGTCTCCCTGTCTCCCTCCGTACCTCTTTAGCTCCTTCTCCTCCTCCTCGGGCCACCCCTACCCCCTGCCTACTCCCTACCAGGCACCCACCAAGCCGGAGAGTTTATCGCCGGGGCACTCACTTTTACGGCCCATTTCTGTCGGTGTGGATGCAGCGGGTGCGATTGTGGCCGCCAGACTACGAGCAGATTACGAGACACCTGTGGGAACTTAGGGCCACACACGAGGACTAGGGAGGGGGGAGGGAAGAGGGAAGGAGAGAAGAGGAGGTGAGCAAGGAGAGGGAAGGGAAGGAGTGGAGGGGAAGAGTTGAGTGTATTGGTGCCGGAAAGTTTGCATGGGTTTAGTGGAGAGGAGGTGGAATTGGAGAGAAGATGAGGGGAGTATAGAGGGTGAGGAGGAAGGTGAGAGGAGGAGAAAGAGTTAGGCTGTTGTTTGGAAGGGGTGGTGTTAATAGGATTAGGTGGAAGAGTTGTGGGTATAAACTTCAGTTATATGGGAAACATTTTTGTGAAGATAAGACCGTAGTGAATTTAAGAATGTAGACCATATTTGGTTATATTGGGTGAAGATTATATATTGAATATATCAGGGTAATGTTTGTAATTGAGTTTAGCTTCTTTGTGTAATGTGAGTATAAGAATACGGAGTGGAAGTTCCCTGGCTGAACTTAATTTTTTTTTCTTCTTTCACGTCCTATCCTTCAGGCAAGCTCTGTCCCTCCTCCCATGCTCTATATCCCTGACGATCTTTCCCCTAGTAGTCTCTATCTCCTTTCCTCAACTCCCTGTCCCCCTGGCATTCCCTGTCCCTCCCTTGTTGGCTCTATCTGCGTCCCTTGGCTGGTGTTAAAAGTGAGGTGGCCGCGGGTGGACTGTTATGACCCAATAAACACGTCGCCCGTAACCTTAGCCACACTTACACGTCTTGCTAACCACTTCACACCCTGCCTCCCTCCATAGCTGTCTGCCATTGTCCCGTCCTTGCTACCCCTCTGTTTTCATCCCTTGCTAACCACATCACAGCCCTCCTTCCTCGGTCTTTCTTGCACTGCCATTTACTCTCCCTCTTTCTTCTCCTTCCGCTCTCCCTCTTTCTACTCTCCCTGCTCTCCCTCTTTCTACTCTCCCTACTCTCCCTCTTTCTACTCTCCCTGCTCTCCCTCTTTCTACTCTCTGCTCTCCCTCTTTCTACTCTCTCTGCTCTCCCTTTTTCTTCTTTCTCTTCTCTCCCTCTGTCTACTCTCTCTGCTCTCCCTATTTAACTTCCTTGCTAACCATTTTACACTCTTCCTCCTCCTGTCTTTCTCGCACTGCCCTTTACTCTCCCTCTTTACTTTCCCTCTTTTTTACTCTCACTGCTCTCCCTCTTTTACCTGTCTCGCTCTCCGCTTCACGCCCTTCCTACACCCATAGCTTTTTGGCACTGTCTCTTTCCGACTTTCCTTCTCTTATACCTTTCTCACTAACCACTTAATGCTCTCCATCCCACTATATCATTTTCTCCTCCACTTTCCTTCCTTATGTTTCTTGCCAACCAATACCTAGTCTAAGAAAGAGTTGGGTAAATCCAAAGATATTGGGAGGAGAGGAAGAGGGCAAAAAGAAAAGAACTTGTTACAAAAAATTGAAAACATAAGTGGAAAGGAAAGTAGAGATACTGAAGAAGAGGCAAAGTAAGGAGAGAGAGAGAGAGAGAGAGGAATGAGTTGCGAACGTGAACATAAAGATAAGAGAAAGCAAGGAGAGAAATAAAAGGAAAAAAGTAAGGATGAAATGTGGTGAAAAATTAAAGAGGAAGGCAAGAGAGGAGGGAAGAGGAAACAAGGAGAGAGAGAGAGAGAGAGAAGAATGGGCCGCGACTTATGGGCTTATAACTTGGGAGGTGACAGTGAGTGTGTTTATGAGTTATCCTCAGTTAAGTGCGATCATGAGACAGGAGGTGGAGAGAAAGATGACAGGGATAGGCACGGGAGAGGAGGGAAGGAGAGACGGGCGGGAGAGATAAGGAAAGATGTGATGCAAGAAGACAGGAGGAAGGGAGACGGGGAGAGAGAGAGAGAGAGAAGAAAAACAAGAAGAATGAGATGATGTGCGGTAAACGAGGACGGTGGATTCTGAAATAAAACAGAGACGGAGAAGTGCAATGAACAGTGAACATAAAACATTATTAAGGAGAGTTAATAAAATAAAGACTTGGAACAAAATGGAGAGAGAAGGTGGCAAACGAAAGATGGAAATAATTCATAGGAGAGTGTAAATGAAATCTGACCGAGAAGAGGAGACGGGGGAAAAGAGCTGAGGAAAAGTGAGGGAACTAAGAAATTGATGGGATTGAGGTGGGTGGATGAGACATAGGGTAAAACACATGGCAGAGATGCGGGGCCCTTTTTTTAACGTTATAGTCCACGGAATGATTCTTAGGTGTGTGCCAAGTACATTTGTTAAGAAACGAAAAGTCATATGCAGAAGGTTAAGCCTTGGAGATGGACAGGATTTCGGGGATTGGATTGATGTGTGGATGATTGTCTGGCCCATATCTGTTGGCATGTTGATAGTTCTACGGCTTTTTCTCGCTCAACTTGTTTTAGGATCCTGCCTTATCGCATCTTTAGGCGATGAGGGTCAACTGATGATGATGATAAAGAGGAGGGAGGAGGAGGAAGATATATGAGGGAAGGAAAAGAAAACAAACAGAAGCTTTCATACAGTAAAGTTAACAGTAAGACAGGAGATAGCAAAGATAGGAGACTGTAAACAGTGGGACAGAAGAGGAAGGTGGGCAAAGGTAAAAATATCCCTTATCTCCGAAACATTTGTCGCCCTTCCGTTCGAGGTCGCCTTGGGTTATTGCCTGAGATAAGGTTATGGGGGAGTCGGTCAGGCCAGATTAAACCTTTCAGTATGGTGATTTCTTTTTCATTGTTTCTCCCTTTATTCTTGCTTTCTCTCCTGACGATTTTACTCTCCTTTAAAGCTGTTGGAATTAGATATTTTGTAAAGCCTCGGTATTTAATAGAGGTCTTTCTCAGGTTCGAATTTGTCTTGACGTAGCGTAATAAAGAACATATCGTACTGTAAAAATTAAAATCATTGAACGCGAGGATGTCTTATTTTCCACGTTCTTGTGGCTCGAGTCGAATGAATTTATTACTTTGGAGAAAGAACCACTCCGCTGAAGGGGATACAAGTTACCCTCATTAAGTTTTTTCGGTGGCTCGGTTGGTTTTGCATTGGCCTCACTTCCTGGGGATGCCTTGGTGTGGGTTCGAGCCCCTCTGGCATCCGTTAAGTTTGTGGGATAGACTTTCACAAGCTAACGTATCTCCCCACTGATCATCAAATCTACACCATAGCACTGTCTGCCACCACTATCATGTGTTTCCTCGTCTATGCCTTGTGTCTTTTCCATCCACCTAACACCCCTGTGACTCTTTCCCTTATTAAACCTTTACTTGAGTGCTGATGAAATTTGATAGCAGATTGGAATGTTAGAGAAGTGTTGTCGTTATTACCATTAGTACTAGTATTATTGCCACGACTCTAGTTGCAAAATATTGCCACTACTGCATAATATTCTTAAGTATTTAGCGTACTTTACTTTCGTTGTGCTTAGAAATATATTAATTTAATATAAAGGATAAATGAATGCCATAAATTTACATTAGAGTGCGTGTGGATTTACATATTTAAATTTTCCCTGATAACTTGGTACCCCAAGTGTGCTTCATATATCAGCGATTAAGAGACAGTAACAGAAGAGCACTTTTCTTTTTTTCGTTGCGTTTCGTGGTAGTATAATCATAAGGCAGTAATATTTGTTAATAATAATAATAATAATAAATAGTAATAGATGTAAAGTCAACACCAGTAAAAATTTAAGCACCCCATTTTTCTCAAGCAAGGAGGGAGTGTGTATTGTATCAGTAACATAGAGTGGATTCACAAACACCATGGGTTAGCAAGGGCAATGGAGTGTATTGGGTAATATCGGGTTATTGACTGTGGGTTTTGTGTGTGGCCTGACCTTATGTACAAAGAAGATTATTGCTACTGAATTGCTGCTGCCTACTTTCACTGCCCCTGCCCTGCCTTGCCCTGCCCTACCACCGCAACAACCACACCCACCTCCACCACCACAGCCCTCCTCAACACCCACCTCCACCACCACCACACCGCTCCACATCTCCACCACAGCCGCACACCTCTTCACCAGCACAGCAACCAGACCTTTCTACACCTCTTCCACACAACACTCCACCCAAACAGTCACACCCTCCACTCCATCACAACACGAACTTTCCCCTCGCCACTTTTTATCTGTCGTCGTCCACTTCTCTTGCTACTAATATGTATACCACCTACTGCCACTGTATCTAGCTTTATTCCATTGACCATCACTCATTCAGTTTTACGCATGGCTCCATAAATTCTCTTCTAAATATACCTCTTTCCTGCACACTATCCTTCATCCCTTCCCCTCCCTTCACCACAGTTTTCCTCGTCTCTCACACATACCATTCTTTCTCCTCTTGCCTAACCAACCTTTTTGTCACCTCTGCGTCACCCATCTTCGCTACACCCTCCACCACTTTCATCATTTTCTACACCACCACCACCACCACCACCTTAGCTACTCATTGCACCACGCTCAGCACTTATATCATCACACTTTGCCAGTTTCCTTACCTTCACCATCACCACCCTTACTTTTCAATATCATCCATTCCTTTTCTCACCACTTCCCACTGTCCCCCACAACCACTGTCTTATCCATATCTCCTTCCACCTCCATTCAAATACTTAGACTACCTTTGACTTCCACTAATACTACCCCATTTCCCATCCTACACCTCCAAACACTTCTCCCTACCCCACCCAGTCTCACACTTTCCCTGTTAGGTACCCCCACTCCCGCATCCCCCACTTCTCCACCCTTGCCACCATCATCCACATCTGGTCAGGCCAGTAACTGCTACTCCACCTGCCCACCACCCACTCCACACCAGCGCCACACCACCTTCATTCCCCACTGTCCTACCGCCACAACTACTTCCAGTTTCACTTCATTCCTTCCCCCTCCCATTCATTTGCCACCTCCACTCCTTCCGACCACCACCACTCCCCTCCACCCCCACGTCCACCATAGCCACCCACATCGCAATCTCCACCACTCTCCATCTCCAACACCGCCACCTCTGACCACAACCTCCATCATCTACCTCCACCACTCTGAGCACAACCTCCACCACCTACCTCCACCACTCTCACCACCACAACTCTGACCACCTCCACCACCACTCTCACTCCCCCAGACGCCATTGCCTCCCCCCCTCTGACCACTCCTCCCCCACACTCCCCCCTCCCCCTTGCCACCATCACCCACATCTGGTCCAGCCAACAACTGCTCCTCCCGTGATTTATCAGAGGGGATATATTTTGCCGTCGCATCACAATTTCAGGAACTCTAGCCACCTCCCTCCTCTCTCTCTGCCTCTCTCTCATCCGCCGCGCTTGTGTGTGTGTGTGTGTGTGTGTGTGTGTGTGTGTGTGTGTGTGTGTGTGTGTGTGTGCGAAAGAGAGAGAGAGAGAGAGAGAGAGAGATGAAGATAGATGGAAGGTTGTGTAAAGATAGAACAGTAGATGAAGGGTTTGCAAAGATAAAAGGAGGAGAGGGAGAAATACAGATAGTTACACGTGTAGGACAAATGTAGAAATAAATAAATAGATAGGTAAGGAGACAGGTAGTTAAATTTGTAAGTAAGTGAATAGATAATTAAAAAGACCAAGGAAAATGCTGACAGAGGCAGAAAACGATAGACATTTTTGTGCGTAAGAAATATTACCGTAACTTTACGAAAATATTGGATATTTATATAAGGTGTTTATTTATTCACATATGTGTTATATATGATTATTACAGCATGTGAAAATCTGAATGTGTGTGTGTGTGTGTGTGTGTGTGTGTGTGTGTGTGTGTGTATGTATCAGTGACTGTATGAATGAATGTGTGTATTGCAAAGTGTACATGTGTGTGTGTGTCAGTGTTCGTGAGTGTGCAGTATGACTAAGGTTTTAATTGGTGTACGACTGTGCTGCCGTGTATGACGAATCACATATACGAATAAATGGTTCCGTAAGAGTCAGATTGTAAGTGTACAGAATACTTATGAATTTGTTTGCCGGTGAGAGAGAGAGAGAGACTTCGTATCAAAAGGAACTCCTACATAAAAAAGGAATGATTTGCTGTCTGACAACCAAAGTTAGGGAATTAGATAGCAACGCAGAGAGGGAGAATATATTGTAGATGTTAGAGAGAGAGAGAGAGAGAGAGAGAGAGAGAGAGAGAGAGAGTACCCTAAACAGACCCGGCTTACTAAAATCACCTGCAACACCCATTCTAAGAAGCTAGACAGCCCTTTCTTCCCCGGCAGAACACTCTTTATTCTCTCTCTCTCTCTCTCTCTCTCTCTCTCTCTCTCTCTCTTTTATTTTGTACTTTCCTGTCTTTTCATCTGATCTCTTCTCCCCATCTTGCCTCTCCTCTCTCACATCTATTTTTCTCTTTTCTCTCACAATTTTCTCATCTTTATCAGTTTTTTTCTCTCTCTTTTCTACCCATTCTGCCTCCCTTTTGCTCTTATTCCTCTTTCCTCTCTCTCCTCTCTGTTGCCCCTATTTTTTTCTGTTTCCTCTCTCCTCTCTGTTAATGAACATATTTTCACTTCGCTTCACCTACCTCACGTCTTCATTCTGCTGCTCATAGGCCTTTCTTTCGCTGTCTAAGGAGAGAGAGAGAGAGAGAGAGAGAGAGAGAGAGAGAGAGAGTCGGTGAGGATGGTGGTGTGGCTGTAGATCAAAAAATCCACTCTTATATCACGACCAGGATTTGCTTAATGTCCTTCATATACCCAAGTCGAGACCATTCCTCACGCAGATTTCAGCCATGCATCAGAGTGGCTGGGTAAAAAAAAAAATTATATATATACTGTATGTGTGTGTGTGTGTAAATAAAAATGGAAAGTTTGTGTATGAGTGAAAGTGAGAAAATATTATACCTGTGCTGTGTGTGTGTGTGTGTGTGTGTGTGTGTGTGTGTGTGTGTGTGTGTGTGTGTGTGTGTGTGTAAATGAAAATGGAGTGTTTATATAGAAGTGAGAGAGAATTGTATGTGCACAGACTAGAAGTGAGAATTATTTGTGTGTATGGGTGAAAGAGTAATATATGTAGAGTAATTCTGAAGTTTGTGTGTGTGTGTGTGTGTGTGTGTGTGTGTGTGTGTGTGTCGGAATAAGGGAGAGAGAGAGAGAGAGAGAAAGAGAGAGAGAAGGGGAAAAGGAGAAAATAAAAATGTTTTGTGAAACAGGGTGTAAAAAAGCGAGATTGTAATGTTTTGGTATGATTAATGGATGTGTAATAAAGCTTCTCTCTCTCTCTCTCTCTCTCTCTCTCTCTCTCTCTCTCTCTCTCTCTCTCTCTCTCTCTCTCTCTCTCTCTCTCTCTCTCTCTCTCTCTCTCTCTCTCTCTCTCTCTCTCTCTCTCTCTCTCTCTCTCTCTCTCTCTCTCACGTTTCTTTCCTTCATATTTTCCTTATTGCTCATCTTCTTTGTCGTCGTTCATATTTCTTCCCCTTCAATCACTTCCTTTCCTGCGCTCTTCCTCTTCCTTTCATGTCCTCTTCCTCCTTTCCGTCTCTCTTTCTCCCTTCACGCACTCTTCCTCCTCCTCTTCTTTCACTCCTTCACTCCTCCTCCTCTTCCTCCAGTCCCTCACCCTTCCTCCTCCTCTTCCTCCTCCCCCTGTCCCTCACTCTTCTCCTTTCCCTCCTGTCCTTCCCTCATTTTTCCTCCTTTCTTTCACTTTTCCTCCTTTCCCTCATTCTTCCTCCTCCTCTCCCTTTTCCGCCTCCTCTCCCTCTTCCTCCTCCTTTCCCTTTTCCTCCTCCTTCTCTTTCTACTCCTCACTTTCACTCATCCTCATCCTCCTCTCATTCACTTTTCCTCCTCTTCCTCTCTCTTCCTTCTCCTCCTCTTGCCGCACGCCCCATACTAATTCATATTTGGGTAGTGTGAAGCCTTCGTCATATCTGTTTTTAATAGAGATGAAATGCTTACTCTTCATATAGTCTTGTGATATATCGCCCTCTTTTTACACCCGTTTGTTCTAAATGTTTGGGAGCGAGGAAGAGGGACGGTGTGTGGTGGTGGGAGAGGGAGAGAGTGGGAAAGAGAGGGGGAGAGAGTGGGAAGGAGTGGAGAGAGAGTGGGGAGAGAACGGGCAGTGTGAGTGGTGAAGAAAGAGAGCTGAGAGTGGGGTGAGGGAAAGAGAGGAGGAGAAGAGAGGAGATGGGTGTTGATGGTAAAAGAGAAGAAAGGCCGAGGAGAGAAAGTGGTGAGAGAGAGAAAAAGAGAGGGTAAAATTAAGAGGGGGGAAAGGGGAAGACAAGCGAGAAAGAGATGGGAGATAGGGAAAGAAAGTGAACAGTAAATTGGGGAAAGAATGGAAAATTATAAGAAGTGGCGAGAGAAGAGAGAGGGAAAAGAGATTGAGTGAGATACAAGGGGAATGGAAATTGGGAGATGGATAGGAAAGGGGAGAGAGACGGAGAGACAGAAAAGAGACATAGAGAGAGGCATAAAGGAAGGAGGGAGAGGAGGAAAAAAATGAGGATTGGGGGAGGAGAGAGAAAAACGAGAGGGGTGGGGAGGGGACAGGATGAGTTGAGGCATAGACATGGAAAACAAAGACAGCACGATGTTCTGGAGAGAGAGAGAGAGAGAGAGAGAGAGAATGGTAAGTAAGTCAAAGGGGAAGAAAATGAAGAGAGAAATGATAAGAAATTGGCCCCCCAAAAAAAGATAAAAAAATAATGGGTGGGCGAAGTGTAAAAAAAATTGATGATTGAGCGAAACCACCAGGAGGGAAAGAAATAAGTGAAAATGATCATTGGCCGTGAGGAATATAAGAAAATAGGCAATCTTTTGTGGAAGGAAGGAGTATAAAAAATAAAGAGGATTGAGAAGATGCCTGAGGAGGAAGAGGAACAAGAGGAGGAGCAGAAGGGGACGAGGTTGAAAAAAATTGACTGGAACAGAATCATGGTATTATTACCTTAACGCTTTAAATAATTATCTGTATTGTCACGGATGCTGATTGTTAATAAATAAATTGGTTAAATGACACCTAATGATAACCAAGAACCATAGTGCAGGATTCTGTGGTTTGTAGCTCGATGTGATTAAATTCCTTGTGTTCATTCCTAGTAGCATGTCCCTTCAAACGCTTGCATATGTTCACACTTATTGTATTATGTACCGGTAGTTCAGTTCGTTGACATAGAGACCATTGACACACATGCTTTGTCTCTCTTGGAGTACCTCGTCCATCTTCCTCCCACTTCCTCATCCCTCCTGTCAGTTTCTGTCTCATCCCACTTTCCTCTCTCCTTCTCTCTCTTGTCTCCCTGCCACACACTAACGCCCGTGAAATTCGTCTCGGTAGCATATAAGTCGGTTCGCGTCGTTTGGTAAGTATCCGTCAGAGAAACGCAGTGCCCCCGCCCTCCGTGGAAACAGTGATGAACGCCCCGAGAAGATAACATGCTTGAGGCCTTTATGAGAACCGGGACCCCTTGACGTTGAGAAATTCACCCCTTAATGCGTACTTCCCCCACTTCCATTCCCCTACCCCCTTCCCCCCTCTCCCTCCCATACCCCGCTACCCCTGTCCCCCATATTCCTCTTTGTCTAGGTTAAAAATGGGTAAGTCTCCCCCTTCATCTTCACCTTCTGTACCCTTACCCCCCACCCTCCATTTTCTTGGCACTTACTTTCCTTATCTCTTTGGTTCCTTCGTTCTCCCTTCTTCACTTTGGCACCTTTCTTTCCCCTCAAGGTATAATCTCTCCATCTTCCATTTGGTACTCTCCCTCTTTGACTGGGTATTATTTTTCTCTTTCCTTCCATTCGACTCGCCCATTTCTTTTCTTGTTGGCACAATCCTTTCATCTCCTCTTCGGTATTCCCCGTCCTTCTTCTTCCCGTCGGCATCCTCTCTTTCCCTTCCCTTCCTGCCCCTACCCCTCTGCATCGCATCTGCCATTCTTCTTTCGTACCTTCCCGCTCCACAACCCTTCTACCCCTTCCCTCCACCTTTCTCCTGTCCATCACCCCTCTCCCCCCACATCCCCTCTTTCCCCTTCTCACTCTATTCCATCGCCCCTTCCCCTTTCATCTCCTCTCCCCCTTCCCTCTTTTAAATTCCCTTTTCCACTCTTCCCCTTCTCTTCTCACCCTTCTCCTCTTCCCAATCCCCTCTCTCTTTTCCCCTCTTCCAGTCCTCTCTCCCTTTTACCTATTCCACTCTGCAGTCATCCCTTGTTGGCTCATGTCTGCATTGTCCCTCAGCTATGTATTAACAAGTATAGGAAAAGATGTCAGAGAGATGGCCGCGTGGTATTGGTTAATTTTACAGTTTAGTAGAGTAATACTGTGCAGAGCTGAAAGTACATTCATAGTTAGTAGTTCCTTACTGTATACGGCTTTGAAGCAGCAGTTTAAATCAGGATCACATTTTAGATTTCGGGGTGTGAACAGTTAGTGACCCACTTAGATGCATACATTATATTGTTTCCATTGTTGCTGGGTGGTAGTAGGTGCGAACTTTTGATTGTTGTTACTGTATCTGTAGGCAAAATAAGTGCCTTACCATGAGATAAAGTAATATGATGAAAAGGTTACCTATATTATAAAGTTGGTGGTGATGATGATGGTACCTTCTATACCAAAACTTATCATCCTATAATTCTCATCTCCACCAGTTTTGGGAAGACCCGGGAAGATGATTGTCTGAAATGCAACGTCGTAGTTACTGTTGTGGCAGTTCTTTCCACCTTATCTATCTAAACTTCATACAAACCTGATGGAACCAGTTGTTAGGAGACCTGTGGGAAATGGGTACTTCATAAATTCGTGTTATGTTTGCCATTAATATCGGTGACATCGATGTTTTTACTTTTGTGTTGTGTCGTAACCCACCCAAGTCTACCAAAACCTTACCTCATGTAAATCAAATCATCATCTCCAGACCTGTTCTCGGAGGACCATAGGGAAAATAGGGGAGCTCTTAAATCCCCCAGCCAAAGTAAATAAAGGTAAGCGTGCAAGAAGCGTGATGGCGTGGCGTGGCAGGCAAGAAACAGTGAGGGCATTGTGGGGGAGCATCAGAAGGGCTGTGAGGTATGTTCGCACTGATTTATGCACTCGCTTTAAATGTGTGTTACAAGTCCGGGCTCCACTGTCTCTCTCTGTCTCCGTCGCTGCGTCCCTGAGGTGTGGGAGGAGAGAGGAGGTGGGGGGGAGTAGGGGAAAGATAGGAGGGGTTTTGCTGGGAGGGGAGAGGAGGCGAGGGTGTGTGGGAGGGTAGTGTGGCACAGGTTGAAGGGAGGAGTTAGTTTGGGGGTTTGGATAGGGGTGGGGTGTTTGACTGGGGAGATGTGTCTAGGTGAGGGAAGTTGTGTGTGTGTGTATGTATGTGTGTGTGGAAGTGTTGGTATGTCTGTCTGTGTGTTCGTGTGCTGACGCATGAACACATGCGGGCCGCGTGCAAGCGTGCGTGCGCGCTAATTTTAACTACAGGAATCTTCAAGATCATAAAAGTACTGACGAATATAAAGGTTCATATTTTTCGGGCATATAGAAATTCAGTGTTTTCTTTTTGGGGGTGGTATATACCGTTTTGTTAAAATATATACGAAAGAAAATACATATTTCCAGTCTGTTTACCAATTTTACGGCCAGGGTTTTTCCTCACGCCCTACATCACTGCCAAATGCATACGTTGATAGTATTTACTGGAGCGTCAACCCCCGCTCTCCATTTTCCTTGTCTTCATTTATATCTCTGGTCTCCCCGCTTGGCTTCCCCGCTAATAGCTTCGTATTTATCTCTTGCCAGCTCGAGTCTCCCTCTCCTTCACCTCCTGCTGTCCTATCTCTCCCGCCCCCCCCCTCTCTTTCTTTGTCTCCCCATCTCTCTCTCTCTCTCTCTCTCTCTCTCTCTCTCTCTCTCGTGTTTTATCTCGTTCCGACTCAATTACCTAGACGTCCATATATCTCCTAATTATATATACGGTATAGTGTTGGAATAAATAGGAGACGTCTCTTAGCGTACCGCCATCCGTCTTTCCTCTCTCTCTCTCTCTCTCTCTCTCTCTCTCTCTCTCTCCCGCTGCCATTGTCTCGTCTTATTTTTGTTTCTTTGTCGCTTCCTTGTCTCTGTTGTTCTCTGCTTTTCCTTCCATTTTTTTTCTTTATGCCTTTCTCTTCTTCCCCTGTATTTGTTTTACCACCACCTCTTTGTTTGTATCTTTCCAGCATCCTTCTTATCATTTTCCAGTTTTCCTTTGATGATGATGGTGGTGATGATGATGATGATGATGATGAGGAGGAGGAGGAGGAGGATAATGATGATGATGATGATGATTCCTCTCTCTTTTGTCTTCGTCATTTCACATTTGCCTCATCTGGAAGCTTTGGTTTTCAGTATTATATTTCAGTCTTTCTTGACCCACATCGCGATATACATGTCTGCCATTCTCTGCATTTTCTCTTGACTTTTTTTTTCCGTTCTCCCTGTCCTTCATATATAATTACTTCAATTTCTGGATGTGGCCTACATATTCTTCTTGATCTCTTTCCCAGTCGTTCCTCTTTCTTTCTTCGCTTTATCTAGTAGCACGCTTACCACTTCTGACTCTGTCGATTCTTTTGTGTCTGTGGTTGAATACAGTGTTCTCTCATGCGTTACTCTTCCTCTGTAACTGTTCCTTCTATTTCTCTCTCACGATGATGATGATGATGATGACGACGACGACATAAATGATGACCTCCTCTCCCTTCGTCCTTGCTCCATCCACTCTTGCTATATCCATCAACAGTGACCTTCACACTTTCTCTTTATCTCTTCTTTGGTGGTCTGTGTCGCGCAAGGATGGAGCGGTTTTCCCTGTGAAGTTGAGAGAGGGGGCCGAAAAAGCCTTGGGGACCCTGCTTGCCTCTCGCGTTGTCCATCTGTTTGTGTTTTTCTCCATGCCACAGTTCCTCATTTTTTTGTGGTAATTTGTCTTCATTTGTCTTCTACTTGTGTTTCATTATTCATTGTGTTTTGCGTCGGCCCTTGCCAACACAACTTTCTCGACATCACTCCCCCTGTTTTGTTCCTTACGTCCCTGTTTACTCATTTAGTTACTCAGAGTTTAGTTACTCACCCCTGTTAAGTTATTATTGTTTACATATTCTTTTTGGTTGTGCTGACTTTTATTTATTTATTTTTTTGCCATGAGACGGGGATACTTTATAGGACTAAACCTATTATAATTGCTTGAAAAATTATTTATTGGTAAGGAGATATGCTGTGTCTGTTATTTTTTTTAATATTCGCAGGTAGGCTAAAAGACACATTCGCGCAGTGCTAATTATTTACGTCACCCTGTCTACGGTAGTGTAATCTTTTGTATACTTGGAGTGCACTGCTAAACATATGCACACTTCATCATAAACAGACAAAGCCATTTCAACACTTCATCTTTCACTTGCAACTCTCTAACTACAGTACAGACACCTCTTAGTGACTCATACTTAGCCAGTATAAGGATAAGTAAATTCAGGCTATCACTTTGTCTCCGAGATAGTCCGGGCCTGCAGTGGACTTCATACGAAATGATTTAGATGTAGATAAATGTTAGAAAAATTGTAAGCCATCACTGGGTTGAGAACGTACAAAAAGCATAATAACAATGGACAATAATTCAGACTACCCGAGTGAAAAGTCTATAATTAGAAGACAAAAGAGGCGGTTTTAGGTGAGTGAATTGTGTACAAGTGAAAGGCCCCTCCCCCCAAAAAAAGAAAAATGCTTTAGATGGGTGAAAGGTTTATAAATGGAAAGCAGAGGAATGTGTTTAAGCCTAACCATTTATATTTCCATGTGGTCAGAAGCAGGAAAATAACAACACATCAAAAGAAAATTTAGAAAGATGAATTGGGGGTAGGGAGGGTCAGGGTGGTGTGTGGCGAAAGGGGAAGAGTTGGGGGTGGGGGAGAGGGAAGAGAGGGAGTTGGGGGTGAGAAGCTGGAGGAGAGGAGAATGGAGTGACAAAGGAGATGGAACAAGGAGGAATGAAGGGGAGGGGGGGAGGGGCTAGAGAGGGAGAGCGGGTAAGTGAGGAAGGCGTAGGTTGAAGATGTGAGAAGAACTGTCTGCTGATTCCAGTCCCTTAAAAAAAAAAAAAAAAAAAAAAAAAAGCCAGGTGCAGACAAGTATAAAATCGAAAATCACACGTCATATAAACCGAAGAAGTTGATTGGGATATTTTCGCCCCTTCTATACGAGACGTTACCTCCCAATTAGAATAGTATCACGTGGAAATAGCATCATTGAAATACGAAATAACGTCGTACCGTAATAGGTTGAAAGATGAGTTAAGGCAAGAAGGGTTGGGAAGGTGGGGAAAAGGAGAGGGCTAAGGATTTCTATTAATTTTAAACGTGGGGGGTAGAGAGGGGGTCCATAGGAAGGGGGAAAAGAGGGAGGGAGTTCATAGGAAGGGGGGTCTTTGAAATGGTGGAAGGATGTATAAGACTTGGTACTTAGGAAAGAAGCTGGGAGGGTAATTTATCACAGGTGCGTAGTGTGAGACCTGACAAGCACATTGGGGGAGGGGCCTTCTTGAATACCGCACTTAAGATCCCATCACATACAACAGTAAAGGTAGAGAAGGGGAAGTAGGGGGATAGGGAGGTGGAGGAAGGAAGAAGGGAGGAACCAACGTACGAAACTAAACGATAACAAGAGGAACGGTAGAGGTGATGAAAGGAGATCTAAAGGCGAAGGAGAAGGAAAGAGCTTACGGAAAACAGCTATACTCTGTGACTATAATTTCTTTCACTTATTATCCCTTCATCCTACTAACCACTCTGTTAAAATAAAGAAATAAAAAATGGTGTAGCGAGCCATGACACTAATCGAAGAGGAGGTTGAGGACAGAGGAAAGTTTAGAGGAAGAGAATAATGGATAGAAAGATGGAGAAATTGAAAGGGTCAGTGGGGCTAAACAGGAGGAGGCTATTATCTTTAAAACAACGACGAAGGAATTGAAAGATGACAGAAGAGAGAGCGAGAAAGGAGAGAGGGAAATGAGGATGAAATGGGAGGGAGGCGAGGAGAAAGAGAAGAGACGGAGAAGGAAGGGGAAGAACCAGTCACTCAAAGCAACAGGAACAACGACAGAGGATGTGGAGAATGGAGAGAGAGAGAGAGAGAGAGAGAGAGAGAGAGAGCAGAACGAAAGAGAGGCGAGAAAGCAGCGGCAGATCTTTAGCTTCTCTTTCCCTTAATTTTTTTTTCTCAACCATTTCACACTGGAAGTTTAGGATTTACTGCTCTTTATTTCCGCATCTCTCCTCCCTCCGTACATTAGCCAGGAGCCTCGTAGATCAAAGGCCGCTTTTTTTTCAGCCTTCCTTCGTTGGCCTTTTTTTCAGTCGGGTGTTTTTATCAGAAGGTGCGATTTGAGGGGGAGAGGGGAGGCAAAAGGAAGATTCTGTTTTTGCTCGTTTGCTTTGGTTCCTGTGGCTTTTGATGTATACTGTGGAAGACAAAGGGAAAAAAATACGATATGCTGTGAGAAAATTGTGAAGAAAAGAGAAATAAAATGGATGAGGAGAGAGAATCGCCATATGAGAGAAAGTGAGAAGAAATGAAGAAAGTTAAGAAAAATGGAGGAAAAAGAGATTGAAGAGAGAGAGAGAACCGCGAGGTGGAAGGAGAGAAAAATAACTAGTGAAGAAACGGAAGAAAAATGACAAGAAAATGAAGGAAAAGTAGGAGTTCAAGGAAAGAGAACCACTAATTCCTTTCCTTAGAGGCGATTAAACATAACCACCTTTAGGACCCAGATTCCTTAATGAATAATAAGTAATTAACGCTGGTTCTTCATTATGCGCACACACACACACACACACACACACACACACACACACACACACACACACACACACACACACACACACACACACACACACACACACACACACACACACACACACACACACACACACACACACACACACACACACAGAGCCACCCCTCATTAAACCAAGTTATTTATTTTTTTATCGAACCACTGACTGGACAAATACCGTAACGTGTTGGTCATTTATTTACGTCCCTTTATCAGGTAAATTAATAGGGGTAATGAGTTATTGTATTTGTGTGTGATTTGTACACTAATACGCTCATTTACGCATCTCATTAAAGCTGTGTAATTGATCACGTCTCAGAGTGGGATGGGAAATTCAAGTGATTTTTAAGAAATTGTAAATGATGATTAGGTAAATGGGCTGGTTGTGGTGGTGGGGTAGAAGTAGTAGTAGTAGTAGTAATAGCAGTAACAGTAGTAGTAAAAGTAGTAGTGCCGATGCTGAATATAATGATGATGATGATAATAACAGTAATAATATTAATAATAGTACTAATAAGATAATAGTAATAACAATAATAATAATAATGGTATTAATAATAATGATGATAATAATAATAATAATAATAATAATAGTAGTAGTAGTAGTAGTACTAGTAGTAGTTTTAGTAGTAATAAAATAATAATTGTGATAAAATGATGATGATGATGATGATAATACTACTACTACTACTACTACTAATAATAATAATAATAATAATAATAAATAATAACAATAATAATCAAGTAGTAGTTCTAACCACCACCACTATCATAATTATCATCATCTAGCAGCTCGAAAAATAAGCATCTGCCTCGACAATTTAAACCAATAAAGGAAAACTGCATCAAGAAAGTAACCCCCGATAATAAAGGCAGATAATACACCACGATATTACCTAGTGCTTTATTAGATGGCCTGATATCGCTTCGGTCTCCCCGTCATCCATCATAATTTAAAACCTCCCAAAAAAATAAGAATAAAATCAGTGGCTTAGAATTACATACAGGTACGGTATAAGAATTAAATAAATGATAATGGTAAAGTACAAAATAGATTACAATATGATTAAAATGAAATATATGTGACTGAAATAAAGCATAAATGACTTGCTGAAAATAGCAGCTTCACTGCTTCAGCCGGAGGACGTCTTTCATGTTTTATTTATTTATTTTTAGAAGGAAGAAGTTAGATATAGCTTTCACTAATTCCTTCCTTGCTAGAGATTATTCCCAAGTTTCATAAAACCGTCTCCTCGAAGCAAGAATAAAGTTAGACGCCATTTTCCTGAAGGGATGAAATATAAGAAAATAAATGAGAGCATATAAATTTAAAACAACCCAAACAGTGAAGAATTAAATGCGAATAAAACATAAAGTAATAATTCCTTGGCTTGTAAATAAGAGTCAGGGTGGTGTAAATCTCGCCCCTTCGTCCATCTCGGCTCCACCCCTATAGCTGTCAAGTTCGGCTCTACTTCCGTCACGTCAATCTGGCCCTTAAGTAGACGCTCCATTAGGCTCATACTCCCTTGGTGGTAAGGCGAGGCGGTATTGGAAGGAGCAAAAGTTGGTCTAATATTCTCCTTCGTCTGCTTCACCTTTTGAGCATGTCTGTTACCCTGCCTCCCTGACCTAGTTTATCAAAGGAAAATATCTATGCGCAGAGAAACTTGGCAAGCCTCTCAAAGCTTAGGAATATTAGCTAGCAGAGGAAGGGGAGGAATAGAAAAGGTGAAATATTAGTCAAACTTTTACTACAGTCTTTATGTCGCCTCTAACTTGGCACCATTACAGTAACTTCGATGATATTATTATTATTATTATTATTATTATTATTATTATTATTATTGTTATTATTATTATTATTGTTGTTGTTGTTCAGTATTTTGTTTTTATTAGTCTCTGCCTTAGTAATATATCAATAGTGTAGCGATAATGATAGTTCTTAGGGCTGCTGCATTAGGGGCTACTCGGTAATGGAGCAAATATATCCTTGTCTTAAACCTCAGTAAATTAGAGTTCGATATTCCAAGTATGGGAAGCTGTTATTTTTATTATTATTATTATCATTATTGTGATAAAGCTTCATCTAGGCCTTGTACGCACGTATGTTAGAAGACACGTTTTGTTCCATTCTTTTAACTGCAGATGATTTAGCCTCGATGTGAACGGGTTAATTCTCTCTCTCTCTCTCTCTCTCTCTCTCTCTCTCTCTCTCTCTCGTTTCCGTAAGAACACACATCAGTTTTTGTTACATCCATACACATTTATTAGTTAAGTCTTCCAAAAAATACCTGAATTTCGATATATGTCAAGGTTTGTTCAAAATTACTGGGTACTAATATATCTCCTGTCATTATAAACGCGTATAAATTCTCCTTTTGAAATTTCACATAAAACTTTGAATAGAAATACTTAACACAGGTGAGCAGGGAAGTTAGTCAATAGATCGATTTGGCCGGAGCAGGTAGCCTTTCTTTCCCGCGTGGTGTAGACCAAGAGGAAAGGGAGAAGGGAAAAGTGAGGGAAAACAAACTCAGATCACACACACACACACACACACACACACACACACACACACACACACACACACACACACACACACACACACACACACACATTCAATGGTGGGAAATGGAAGGAAAGGTGAAAAATAAGGAACTGGAAGAAATTTGGAAAAAGAACTTGTATGTATGGAAGAAGGAGGAGTAAGGAAGGAAAGACGAAGGAAGAAGGATAATTAGAGAGGAAGGAGAATGAGACCTGGGTGGGAGGAGGAATCAGAGGAAGGAAGAGAAGTGTGGAGGTAGGTATGGAAGAAGAAAGAGAAACGGAGAGAAGAGGAACAAACAGAGGAATTATGGATAAAGGAGGGAAAGAGGAATGAAGGAAGGAATGGAGGAAAAGAGAGAGAGAGAGAGAGAGAGAGAGAGAGAGCGAGCGATAAGAGGTGTGGAGGAAAGAACGAACGATGGTAGGTAGGTAGAGAGGGAGGGTGGGGAGGGAGAGGGTATAACCAAGGGCCCACCCCCCCAAAGTTGATGTGGTCGTGGGGAGTCTCGTCACGTAGCTGTCATCCTGGCTGGCTTCTCAGGGGAGACCAAAGTAAACGCCTTGTGATCGAGCTTTGGCCCCCCGCTTACCAGACACGCCCTCGAAAAGAATTTGAGGCCACCAGGACGTAGGGCCACGATGGAGCTAGTGTTGCCTTAGGTATAGAAGAATTTTTTTATGTGGCTATGTTATATCTAGATTGGCCATAAATAGAGCCAGCTAGGGTGGCCGTAGATGAATTTAAGTGAGGACATCAAGAGTTAGGTCCACGATGGAGCTAGTTAGAGTGGCTATAGAAGAATCTGAGCCACGATATTATGTCATGAAATTCTCTCGTGGGTTTCTTCCGGTCACAATAAACCTAGAATGACCTCTTAATAAGTTGAGTCCAGCACGACTTAGGACTACGATACGCTTAAGTGGCCATAAAAGATTTTCAGAGTTGGATAAATTTTGTGTAATTGAGTGTATAAATTTGCGTCTTTTATTCATTTTGGTTCTTGTCTCCAATTTGGCTCACGCGTCCATTTAGTGTCTTTAGTCTGCCCTACTTCTCTCGTGTCCCTTTTGGCTCTCGTGTCCAGCTGGGTTCTCTCTCGTGTCCAGTTGGTGTATTGGGACAGAGTGGCCCGATATTGGCCATGTATCAGGGAGGGAGTGCCGGCGAGGGTGAGAACAGTGGCCATGAATACAAGACGGTGAAATAGTAGTAGCAGGAGGGAGGGGGGGAGAGGAGGGCTGTGGCGATGGTGTGTGTGTGTGTGTGTGTGTGTTTGTGTGTGTGTGTGTTTGTGTGTTTGCGTATTCCCTGATGGACTTTGGTGGTGGTCGACTTTGCTAGCATACGTAAAAATACCTTTTGTGTGTGGCGTTGCAGTTTGATGTTAAGCCATGAGCAAAATTTCATCGACAATCCTCAGCCAGAATTGTGTCCTGCCTTCCACATTTCTCATTGCTTCCTGAACGACAGAGAATATCCTTCCTTCTCATACTCTTTTGTCGTGTGCTTTATATTGCTATCACTTAAAGATAGTTCAAGTAGCACCTTCCTTTGCTACGGCCGGGAGAGAACTGTTGACGAATGTTTGCTTATGGTTGTAGGTATCTCCTTTTTATTATCAACTTACCTTTATAGAGATGGAGCTGCAGTTTGCTATGTTACAGTTTTGTTCCGTGTACTTCCTTTTGTTCATCATACTAACAAGTTACGTACTTACTTCCCTGCGTTTATAAATACCTTTTTGGTATTAGTAATGTGGTGCAAAATGAATATAAGAAAAGAAAATGCTTGTCAGTAATATCACAGTTCTCTTCAGATTCCCAAGAAATCATGTGAAATTTACCTGTTGCTATAGGGATGTTGGATGGTTGATGATGATGATGATGATGATGATGATGGTGGTGGTACAGGTACAGGAGTTACTTTATAACTTAAGTAAACGGCAAGTGCACCAGCTGTATCAGTGAACCAATTCTGGGAGCTTCACGTGTCAGCTAAATATGTGAGTTTTTCTGACGGGCACATCTGTACTTTTAAAGAAATTATCATCATCATTCCAAATCCAACCTCTTACCAGTAAATGGAGTGGGAGGGATACAGCAAGAAATATAACAAATAAAGACTAAGGCGGCCACAGAGGGAGCCCCAAGGGATGGAGAAATAAGAGTAAATAAATAAATGAAAAAAAAAAAAAAAGTGTCATAATGGAAGTCCAAGAATTGAGAAACAAAAGTAAAAATAAATGAGCTAGGGGGACGCAACGAGAGGGCCAAATAATGAACTTATCGGAAGTAATTATCACCAGATGACAAATAGGGAGCCGATGGGGAAGGGGATGGGAAAAGGGGGAGAGGGTGGATGGAAAAGGGAAAGAGGGGTTGAGGGGAGGGAGAGGGAGAAGGGAGAAGGGAATGGAAAAGCGGAACAAGGGATGGAAAAGGGAGACAAAGGGGAGGTAAGAGGGGAAGGCAGAAATGGGTGAGGAAGAGTGTGGGGGAAGTGAGGGGTCTACAGAGAGAGAGAGAGAGAGATGGAGGTTAATATTGTGAAGATGGGAAAATATTTATACAAAATTTTTCATAAATTATTAGGGGGGTAGATGGATAGATAGATAGATAGATAAATAGACAGATGGATAGATAGATACACGGATAAGTAATGGATAGAGAGATATAGATAAGTGGTGAAAAGTAAAATGAATCGAGAATATAAACTGGAGGAGAAAAATGGGGCGAAAGGAAGTGAAGGAAGGGAGGGAGGGGTAGGGAGGAGGCAGGAGTCCCTCACGTGCCTGGCGATAAAGCCTGTAGATGACAATAATTGGAGGTCATTAGTGGGTGATAGTGTTATCGGAGGGGACGCCTGCCCACCCATACCACTCACTCATTCTCACGCCACACACACACACACACACACACACACACACACACACACACACACACACACACACACACACACACACACACACACACACACACACACACACACACACACACACACACACACACACACACACACACACACACACACACACACACACACACACACACACACACACACACACACACACACACACACACACACACACACACACACACACACACACACACACACACACACACACACACACACACACACACACACACACACACACACACACACACACACACACACACACACACACACACACACACACACACACACACACACACACACACACACACACACACACACACACACACACACACACACACACACACACACACACACACACACACACACACACACACACACACACACACACACACACACACACACACACACACACACACACTGAAATAGCTTACTCGACTTTAACCTTCTCATATATTGTTGGCCATCTTCCGCCATTTTGTACCCTATTCTTAGTAACTCGCCATGGTACTGCCGGCCATCTTTCCCCATTTTGTGTCTAAATGTATCTTCCCCCTACTTAATACTCTGCCTTGGTGGCCTTGGTCACCTTCAGCCATTTTGGTTCTAATGCACCTGTCTTCGTAGCTCTCAGGTGTTCTTGGATGCATTTCTCCATTTAGATAGGAGAGAGAGAGAGAGAGAGAGAGAGAGAGAGAGAGAGAGAGAGAATTATAACACTAGAAGGGAATGTGAATCTGAAGGAGAGAGAATGTTGGAAGAAGAGATAGAGAGAGGAAGAGAAAAAGTGGGAACTAAGAAGGGGACAAAAAGACAGGAAAAGAAAAGGCTCAACATTCCTGACCACCATTACAACATACTCCTGCCACCGGCCGAGAAAAAAAAAAGAAGAAAAAAGACTTAAAAAAAAAAACAGTCATCGATCGGGGTTATATTATCTAGCAGTACCTGAGGGAGACAATGTGGGAGGGAGAGAGAGAGATGGAGTGAAGAAGAGACAGAGAGAGCGAGGAAAAAGAGTAGAGTGGAGTGAGTGAGGACAACAGAGGAAGGAAGGGAGGGAGAGGAGGAAGGAGAGATGAAGAGGAAGAGGAGAGATGCAACGTGAAAGAAAAGTAGGGAGAAGTAGAGTGGAGGACGAAGGGAAGGTGATGCTGAGAGGAATCTAGGTAGGTGAAAGAGAGAGAGAGAGAAAGGGGGAGGGGACAAGAGGCATTGGGAAGTGACTCACCAAAAAATGGACCCCCACATAAGGTATTCCATCTCACGCCCTGGCTGGTGTTTATTGGGTTTCTGGTTGAGTCAGAGGGTTCAAGTACAAGGTTAGGTTTGGCTAGGTTAGGTTGCGAGGCTATGTTAGGTAAATTAGTGTGGTAAAGTTTGTTTTGTATAGGTAAATTTAGGTAAAGTTAGTTGGATGGGGTTGAGTTGTATTGGGCAGGGTTAGGTTGGTTTGAGTAGGGTTAGTTCGAGTTGGGTTAGGTAAGATTGGGTTGGGTTAGGTTTGGTTGGGGTTGGGTGGGATGGAGATGAATGGACAGTACAGTGGTATGGTGACAGAGAGCGCCCCGATAAATTCGTTAGTGAGTGAGTTAGGGGACAGTCTCAAGGGTGATGGTATTGTGACTTAGCGAATGAGTGAGCGAGTGTGTGAGGGGGGGAGGGAGAGAGTTACTGAGTGAGTAAGAGAGTGGAAGGGTGGGAGGGAGTGAATGAGTAAGGGAGGGAGTTAAAGAGTAAGAGTGGGTGAGTTAAGGGACAGAGAGGAACCACGCCTGACTGCCCCAGCCCCGGAAATACCCTGCCTCCCTTTATGTGTTCAAATCGCCTCCACACCACTGCAATATCCACACCACCTCTTGTTGTTAACCCTCTGTAGCACACTGGTTCCATCCCACTTTGGCAAAGATTCGTTTTTTTTTTTTTTTTTTTTTTTTTTTTTTTTTTTTAAGTGTGGGAAGGTGAGATAGTGATATTGTGTGGGTAAATAGACTGTTGATGGCTGGATTGATGGGTGGTAGATGAATAGGTAGATAGACAATTGTAGGGAGAGTTTGATTAATAGGTGGATGGACAGACAGAGAGACAGACATAAATAGGTAGACATTAAATAGATAAATGAATTAATACATATTTCCATCGATCCCCAGGCGTAATGGTGGACGTAGATAAAAATAAAATCCCCAGTCATTTGCTTGAGAGCTGAGTTGCACTTGGATAGACACATATATATACAGAGAGCTAATGCAGAGGCAGACAGATGGATAGACACAGAGATAGATATAAATACACTCCCCACTCTTATTACATGCTTGAGAGAGGAGCTGCTTCCCGAGGCCTATCTCCTAAAGCTTCTGTTATCCAGCCTTTTTTCACATTCCGGTCCAGTAGCGATGGGGAGTGGGGGGGCACCATTTATGGGGGGAACAGAGGGGGAAGGGAAGGGGAAGGAGAGGAGAGAAAGTGGAGGAACAACGAGGGGAGAAAGGAATGGGAGAGAAGGGAGGAAAAGAATGAGAGGGAGGAAAATAAAGGGAGGGGGAGAGGAGGGAGAGGAAAGAAAGGAGGGGAGGGAAAACAGCTTGGTGTGGAAAGTAAGAGTGGAATAGGATGGAGTGTGATGGGAGAGAGGGATGGAAAGGAAAGGAGAGGGGAGAGAAAGAGGAAAGGGTGGAGAGGGAAGGATGAAGGAGGACGCCATGGAAAAGGAAGAGGAAAAGGAAGGAGAAGGATGGAGTGAAAGAAAGTGCATGAAAGAAGACACATACTGATTAGACCTGGAAAATAAATAGACCTGTGTAAAAAAGTAAAACCACACGACACATTATTACGAAAAGTAGCTTAATTTTAGGATTGGTCTAGATATTGCAATTCTTTTCTTCTGTTGTGTGATTGGAATTGGTTTGTTTAGTCACGGTAGATATGGTTTGACGTTGGCCAATCAGAGACCAGCTTATGAGGAATCCGGCCACTAAGACCCTTAAGTGGTTAGGGGCCGTTAAGGGGAAGAGGGGAATAAGGGAAGAGAATAAAGGAGAGGAGAAGAAGGAGAAATTTGAATGTGTAGAGACAAGGAAATAAGGTGTTAAAGAGGAATGAGAAAAATTCATGTTACGATTAGAAGTGAAGAGCAAATGAATGAGAGAGAGAGAGAGAGAGAGAGAGAGAGAGAGAGAGAGAGAGAGAGAGAGAGACGGATGAATGCCAAAGTGTGAGGCGTGGAGGAAGGTTTAAGGAGGCTGTCTGAAGGCGCTGCACGTCTTTCCCTCTTCTTCATGCACACTGTCTGACTTATACCTCCCTCCTGCCTGCCCTACCCTTGCCTTACCCTTGCCTCACCCCTGCCTCACCCCTGCCCGGCCTTACTCTGCCTCACTGCCTCATGCGTGTGGTTTCTTTCGTCATTTGTCATCTTTTCTTTCTCTCTCTTGCCTCACCTCTGCCTCACTCTATCCTGCCTCACTTTTTACACCCTGCATTCCTCCATCCTGCCTCCCCTCTGCTTCCCCTGCCTCTCTCCTGCCTCCCTTTTGCTAACCCTGCCATTCTCCTACCTCCCCTCTGCTTACCTTGCCTCACTCCTGCCTGCCACACTTCACCCTGCCAGCTTTCCCCCAGCCTCACGCTTGACTAGCTTTTCTCTCTTTCCTGTCACAGTTCTGTCTCCTCCTCTGATGTCTTGTTACTTCTGTTTACCTCCTCCTCCTTTCACCTCACCCCTCAGTTTTGCAGTCCCCGTATCCCTCGTTTTTACTTATTACCCTCCTTTCTGTCTCATCTCCCATTCCCTTTCCCCCTCCTCATTACCCTCACCCTTCCCTGACCCTTTTCTCTCCCCCTTCCCTGTTCCTTTTCCCTCCCCCTGTCCCTCTCCCCTATCCCTTCCCTCGACCCCTCATCTCTTTTCTTTCCCTCTCATCCTCCCCCCTTTCCTCTTCTCTACCATTTCCCGTCCCTGTCCCCCCTTCCCGATTCCTTTCGCTTCCCTGTCCCCTGTCTTCTTCCCCTCCCTTTTTTGTTTCCTCTCTCCCCCTGTCCTTTCCCTTTATACAGTTACCTTTTTATTAGTGTATGGTGTGAAGCGGGATATATATATACTGTTATAAAGGGCAGTATATTGTTCTGTATGTAGCAAAGGTCAGGTCGTTGTATTTTTGTCGCTGGTTAAAACTTATATCAAGTGTAGTAAAAAAAACAATACAGTACATATATTTCTCGGCTTTTTGTAATGGTCACACTTTATTTAGTGGTACGTGAAGGGCTTTACTTTTCTAATCAGATTGCCTTTTTTGGATACCGGTTATAAATATTCTTCTCTGATTTGACGTTTGTGTTCCGTGTTATCATGTTTTTCTTTCCATTGTTTTTGGCAGAACTACAAATTAAACTTTGACAATTTCTCTCTCTCTCTCTCTCTCTCTCTCTCTCTCTCTCATAAATTCATCCTCACAACGTTCGTGGGCAAAGCGAATGTCTGGAGAGTAATAGAGATGCCAAGAAATTTTCCCCAAGAATTTTCAGGTTCCTTGGAGTCGTCGAGCCGTTGTTTCGCTTCGGGACGACAGGCGCAAATTAATTCCTTCCAAGATGCTTTCGAGTTCAGAGGAAAATCTTGAGATGCTGCTGCTGTTTCTTCTTCTTTTTTTTTTTTTAGCCTTACAAAATAAATGTTTCCCAGTAGACCCATTTACAACTCGAGGTAGAGAGAGGGAGTGAGAGAAAGGCCAAGGATGAAAGGGGGGGTTGAAAAAAAAATGAAATATTATGGAAAACATAAAACATGGAGGGTTGACGTGGTATGAAATTCATATCGTTGATTCATTGCGCCCAGGCTGTCCCCGGAGCAGCGCTGGAGGAACGTGAGTTATTTGGCCCTTGTCGGGGGCTAGGGATGGTTAGAGCTAGAGTCGAGCTAGCAATAGGGACAGGGTAGAAATGGAGGCTGCCTAGAGTTGGGCGTTTGGCATGGTCAGAGCTAGAGCTGGACTAGCAATAGGGACTGGTTAGAAATGGAGGTTGCCTAGAGTTAGGTTTTAGGGATCGCTAAATTTGGAGGGCAGGTTAGAAATGGAGTTAGAAATTGGGAATGGGACGGGCTGGAGCTGCCGTTTGTATATGGAGCTGGAGTCTGACTAGAATTGAAGTCTAAGCGGCGTTTGGACTAAATGGAGTCTTGCTCATGATGGTATATATATTTGTTTCTCACTGGAGCTAAGATCTTAGGTACATATATTTTCAAGTCACACTCGAACTGGGATCCCTGTAAAACTCATATTTTCGAAGGTTAATATGAAATGGGAATGATGTTCTGTACCATCCTAGGTGATATTAGTAGTAAAAATCCTCTGGACTTGATATTTTCAAAGCTTATTTCTAGGTGACGATGAAGTGAACATAAGTCTATGGGTTTATTAAATTTTTGAGTCCCTGGAAATTAGTATGTTTTAAAGTATCATTTTAATTCAAGACGAAGTAAATGTGATCTTACTAAAGACATATTGTTTCTTTGAACTTTGATACAAAATTGAGTCTTGTCTGAATGGGGTAGTTTTTGCTAGGCACCCCACGCCATTTGGTAAAGAGTAGTGGCCCCCTTGTAGAGCCATCTTGATCTCTGACATATTTCACTGTGGTAGATGCTGTCCCTGGAGGAAGATGTATACGGTATTTGTGTAGCATATTTTATGTGTGTGTATGAGAGAGAGAGAGAGAGAGAGAGAGAGAGAGAGAGAGAGAGAGACTTTACAATAAGATCATGTCAACTTAGGACATCAAAACCACCATTACATAACAATCTCATGTGACACTGCTTTAAGGTGGTCAGCAGCAGGATTTTTTTTTCACAGTATTTCATTTCTATAATGTCCAAAATTAGTAAATCATGAAAAACGTGGAGTTTAGGAGTTACAGATTTATTTTTACTTATATCTAAAGGGAATCGTACCTTTTACACCAGTCATCGAAATATCCATGAATATTCTAGTTGATGATGATGATAAATGGTGGTGGTGGTGGTGATGATGATGATGATGATGATGATGATGATAAGGAGGAGGAAAAGTTTAAGAAAATTATCTGCCCTAGTCCAGGATGACATTGCATTAGTGTACGTTAAGATTGAAGGCCATACTCTTTGGTAAATAAGAATTTCGTGACACCTCGTTCATAGTGATTTATTCAGCGTTGTGCACCTTTCTTGCATGTTATATAAATCTTGTAACAGCGACGTATAGAAGGGGATATTAAGACATAAAGATAGGATATGGAGGTTGTCATGTGATTGGATAGAGAAAATCGCTAAAGAAGAGGTGTTAGGACATCTCCATAGCGACTCTGAAACAAGAGAAACGCGACGTCGGTGATGGTGGTGGCGTTGGCGGTAGTGTAATGGCTCAGGTGAGACAGGGGGAACTAATTACAGGTAGTACACTCCACTGCCGAGGTAATCGTGTTCTGCTTTCGGATTAGGGGCAAGATTTATGGCTAAGGAATTATCATGCGCCCGGTAGTTGGCGGAGTTGCGAATTTTTACGGTAACATCTTATTTGGTGGGGGTTAAAAAATTTGGGCATCGCAGCTTGTTAGTGTACCTGCCGGAAGTTGAGAGAGGAAGAATTCTGAAGGAAATTGAGAGGAAGAATGTTGAGGGAAGTTGTTTACCGTGTTGTGTATCCTTCATTGACATCGTGTTGGTTGGATTTGCAAGAATGTTTCCGTGTTTTTTATGCTGTATATTTAGAAGATGTGGTGTAATTCAGGGTGTTTATATATTAAAGTAGTTACCAATATTGTTAGTATTATTATTGTTTATTATTATTATTATTATACCACTTTATCTCCACATTCATATAGTTATAACATTCCTTGATTATTTCTAAAGCATCATCTCCCTCTTTATCACTAAGCGTGTAAGTTACCACACCTTGATTTCTCGCACCACTGAGGTTATGAGAGCGAATCAGGGTGTTCTTAGCAGGTCGCGTGATTACTATGCAGGCGTTCAGTGATGAGGAGGGTGTTTATGTAAAGCATTCACGAAGAACAATGGTCTCGCTACAGCCTCCACCCGATGTCATCTCAGATATGCAAATGAGCCAACACTTGCATATGCTTGGAGGGGCTGGGGGGAAGGGGAGGAATGGGGGGAAATTGGGAGGGTGAGAGAGTGGGGGGGAAGATGGGGGAGAGTGACGTTTGAGGGAGAGAGAGGGGGGGGAAGAAGGTAGGGAGAAAATGACGGTTGAGGAAGAGGGAAGGGGTGAGGGATTGTGTGTGTGTGGGGGAGGGTGAAGGACCGTGTTTACCTGGCCATACATAACACGTGGTTGCCTCAGGTGTGTTTTATGGGCAGGTGTGTCACGCTAGAGCATCCCCACACACCTGTTTTGTGGCTGCTTTATGACGTCCCCGCAGACAAGACCCTATCACGCACCTTCTCATTTAGGGGAGTTTTTTCCTTGAGTTATTCCTCGTTGGCGTATTAGTAAACATGTGTACTAGAGTGTGTGGGAGTTTGTGTGCGTGTGTTTTGTCTATGTGTGGGAACTTGTGTGTAGGGGGGGGTTGTTTTATGTGTGGTGGTGGGGTGTTCATGTATGTTCACGTACCTACATATTCATACACACATGTATCTATTCATATACGCACACACTGTTCTATATGTGTTTTGATTTAGAGGGAGTCACGACATAATCTTATATAAATAAGTACGAAATGTTCTATGTATTGTATTCTTATGTGTATGGTGTGTATTTGTGCGTGTGTGTATATTGTTCGTGTGTGTGTGTGTGTGTGTGTGTGTGTGTGTGTGTGTACGAGCTTTAATGTATGATGTAAAAACGCCGTGTAGGAGGCCCCCATTCATATGTAGACTGCAGCTCGAAATATACATGTCAATTCCAGGAAGCAGTAAATCTCTCCCATTTTCATCACGAATATTTACAGTCCTCTCGGGGCTGGAGAAGTAAAAAATGTAAAAAAAAAATGAAAATGAAAAAGTCAAAATGGTATTTCAGGAATTCCAATGATTTTTACCCCCCGACGTCGCTCGCTCGCGGCTTCTCCCTTTTCCCCTCTCTCTCTTCCCCGAAGCTGTTTTTTCGACTTTGAATTTAAATTGATTTATTAAGACGAATGTGGCCGGAGCGGGCGGTAATGTATGATTCAAATGCAGGGCAATAGATCTCGCGCTGTGTCTAAGAAGATTTAGAGGAGTTCTTGCTAATGGTTATAAAATGTTGGGAATTTCTGGTTTCCATTTGGCCTGATGTATTGCCGGGTATCGAAAGGAGTGGGAAGGGGGTGAAAAAAAATTAATATTGGTTCCCACTTTACCCACCCCCCTTCCCCCCTTCCTACTCCTCCCCCCACCCCACCCCATGGCCCCTGCCACCCCCAACTTTTTGCCACCTTCCACATTCCCCCCACCTTCTCCCTCCCCCATCCATCCCTACTTTTTTCTACTTCCTCCCCACCTCCTCCCTCGTTCCTCCCCGTCTTCTTCCACCTCCTCTCCCCTCCTTCCAATCCTCCATCCCAGCGTCTTCTTGCCTTTTACCTTCTCCTGACTTCCTTTCCATCTTCTTCCTACCTCCTCGCATCTTCCATTTTCCTCCCATGTTCTCCCAACTTTTTCCTAACCCTTCCTTCTCCCCACCCTCTTTTTTCATTTCTCCCCGTGTTCTTTCACCTTCCTCCACTGTCACCCACCCTCAACTTCATGCTTCAGTGTCCAAAATATTAGAGGTTTCTCTGTATTGTCTGATTTGTTTATTATTATTAAGGTAAGAAATACTCGTAAAAACATATATCTGACAAGTCATTCACGTATACTTATATAGGTGAATAGAGTTATATGTATAGGAAACCCATAACATTGAAAGAAAAAAGTGATTTTTAGTTTGATGAGAATGGTTCGTGTGTCGTTTTTACTTTCATATTTCTTAAATAATACATACTGTCACTACTGGTAATCATCTTTGCAACTCTTTATTTTTTTTTCTCTACACATCTGAATCATTTTGCCCGTTTTCAGTTTTTAAGGATATCTTGAATTATGTATGATACAGAATATATTATTTGTATAATATCTAACATTATTTTTTCCTTCCACAGGTAAGGGTGGCAATCTCAGCTTCCTCTGCGCCAGTTTCCTTGTAATGTGTAAGTGTGCGTGGCTGTTCATGTCCTTTCCTCGGTATTAAAGTGTGACGTTAGATGGACGGTAAAATAATTCATACTTTTATGAACCTTCAGGTGTTAAACAGATTATTAGTTCTGTAAAACTTTGTACAGATTTTTTCGCCATCTTCAATTTCTCCTACACCTTGCTGGTAGTTGAATTATTATATGTATGGCGTTTCACCTGTTAAACTATTTTATTAGGCCTGTTGTAAAGTATTTTTCTGTTTTCGCTGTCTAAAGTTTCTCATGCGTTTCGTTGGCAGTTACATTTCTAGGCACATCACTGACTTTTTTTTTTTTTTTTTTTTTTCCCATACAGTAAACGTAATATCAGTATGTGGGTATCATCAGTCCAATACACTGATATCCAGGTTCATTTTCTGGCACTTCACTGATATTCTGCCGCAATTTTAAACACTTCACTGATATTCTGGTGCAATTTCAAACGCTTCAGTAATATCCTGATAAGGTACATTTTCAAATATTTCACTAATATCCTGGTTACTTTTCAAAATACGTATCTTATAGTATTTTTTGGACATATCATCGATGGAGTATAGTTACATGTTTTTGGACATCGCTTATAACGCATATTTCCCAGACACCACAGATAGCATAGTTACATTCTGAGATTCTTTCGTAGACTCGTGACTGATAACCGGATTTCAGCCTAGACAAGCCACTTCAATTACATTTTATGCAAGTCACTGGCTATTTACATTTCCTAGACACTTCACCGATTCACTGTTTTATCATCAGTCAACCAGAATATTTCCCCGTCAGTCCTTTCCCTGTGTAGGCTACCTCGTTGCGACGCCCAGCCCCCCCTTTCGGTACTTAGCAATCCGTAAATTCCTAGCTGTCGATTGGCAGGCAAGATATAACCCTTCCACTGTGTTATCTGTATATATCTGTGGTCCTGGCCTGACTGGGGGGAGCACCGCCGGCCGATACAAGGAGTTGATAGGAGATGAGTGGATCAGGATGGTGGGTGGGGGTGGGGGAAGTATTATGTAAGTTGCGGATATGAGTGGGTATAAGGAGTTGATAGTGGATCAGGGTGGTAGTGTGTGGGTGGGTGGGGGGAAGCATTATATCAGTGTTCCTCCATTTCTTAATCATATTCGATTTGATGACATTCTGTTGTTATAGTCAGATTTTACAGGGAAATATTGTATTAGGTAACGATACTAAGGAATAATCACAGCACAAGTTCGATATGCCCATCATCAGAGGAATACAGTGCATTTACAGAGACGTTCCTCCCAGTGACGTAACAAGTTCCTGAGCGTCGTGGGACTTAGTGTGAATGGCTGCATAATACAGTATTTCCCTGTGTAACCCGACTTTTGAATCGCCCAGTAGTTTATTCCTGCTTTATTCAGACGATTTTATTCAGCTTCGGGGTTACTTTCTAAATTGGTTGATACAGCCTTCTTTTGTCTTGTCTGCTCTTAATTTATCTTATCTGCTCTTTCTTGAACATAATCGTCTGGAGGGAGCAAGACTGAACTGTTAAGACGTCACCATATTGAAGGGTTTAAGCGGTGTAGTGTATGTCTTCATAAAGGCCTACCCTGTGTGTCTGGTGGACGGGGGCTGATCATGGTCTATTTATATGCATATTGGGGCATCAGCCAAACACCCATAAATTTGGCTCACGCGGCGATACGATTGATCACAACGCCCATGATTATAATTGCCGCCATGCTTGGTTGGTCAGCTAGATCAGTGGGGATGAGATTTCAGTCCTGTAGCATGTGCCACCATAAGTTTTTCCTTATTCCCAGCACAGTCGCCGGAAACAGAACTGTATCATTATTGACGTAAAAGATTATGTTGCAAGTTTTTCAGAGTGATTCATGATGCATGTTATACTTTAAAAATTATCTTATTAGTCTTCCATATATATATATATATATATATATATATATATATATATATATATATATATATATATATATATATATATATATATATATATATATATATATATACAAGATCAGTAAAAAGCAGGAGGATATCAAATGGTAATGCAAAAGTTAATATCGGGGGAAATGGTATTAAGAGAAATGTTAAGGAGGGTGAGGTTAAGTTTTAGCATCTGCCGCTCTTTACATTTTTATTCGTAACACATTCTTACGGTCGTATTATTAACCACTTCATTCTGGTGACGTGCTTGTAGCTTGTTCTTTGTCTCTCCAGACGATTATACTCAGCTTTGGAGTGACTTGTCGAACTGGAGGAGAATTACATAGCCGTCATTAATTCCTTTACTGCTGGAAGTTTGTTCTCAGTTGAGTAAAATCGTCTGGATATAGCGGGAATAATGTCACCAAATACGTCATCAGATTCAGGCTTTTAAAACTGAGTGTACAGTTTGATAAGCAAATTTCAGGAGGTCGTGTATTCCGCCAGTTACTTTTCTCAGGCTACAGCAAAGTGATTTTATCCGTCTGAGAGGAAGTATTGCTGCAGAAAGGATAAAAGCCATCACGATTTACTTTTTAATTGGTACAATTTCTCATTAAAAATAAGTAATAAAAAAAAATTAAAAATAGTCTGAGTGTAGCCTGAACGAAGTGCACAAAGTCTGTCTATGGCACAGAGTTAAGGAGCATTTAAGAGCATTAGATGTAGTTCTCCATGCCACGGTCCAAAACGCATTCGGCAGCGAAAGAAAGATTACTACACCTTACTCGCATCATGCATTTAATCCTTTCTGCCCAAGCGCCTCATTCATCCTTTGTTCTTGCCGTTGCATTACGATTCTGCCCGGCTTAAGATTTTTTTTTTCTTTTTTTTTTTTTTTACCTCGTCACAGCTACAGGTCCTCACTGAGTTTAATAAAATCTTGTGGAAGCAGCAGGAATAACTTAAAAAAGAAGGTTATATTAGTGAACTTTTTGACATTACTTAAAAAAAAAAATAGACAGCCTACCCCCTTCTTTCTCTTACTTAACCCCTTCAGTGCGATGATGTCCATTTTTTCCTCAACTTTTTTTTTTTTTTTTTTTTTTACAATTTAGGTTAGATATAGCCTTCAGCAACTCCATTTTTATGTAGATATTCTCCTTGCTGAAGAACATGGTCTGTAGGTAGCAAGAATCAGTAAGTTACGTCATCGTATTGAAGGGGTTCACAATATTGCCGCTCATCTCCCTGGCTTAGGAGACTCCGTAATGCCTCTTCCTCAGCGATTAATTTCAATATTGCACCTTAAATGCTTTCTGACTGACTACTTTTTCATACTTTTCTAGGTAATGATAAACTTGTTAAACTTAGACCTTCTCCTTCTTGTACTTAAGAGATTAATGAACGGAGTATATAACTCCTCCAACGCAGTCTCTCCAAAGCTGAATAAAGTCATAAGGAGTCAGTTAACTTTTTGAAGACGCTTACAAGAAAAAGACGTCATCGTAATGAAGAAGTCAGTACTCTCGTATATTATTTGTAGTTTACTAATGTCGACGTAATTTGCATCAGTAGCTTACACGACCTTGTTAAGGTGTAACTAAATAGCTGAGGAAGATGTGCTAAGAAACATTTTGAGCCTACAAGAATACCGCCGAGGAAGAGAGTCACGATGGCCTAGAAATTACTAAGTTGTGACAAGGGAAAAAAAAAAGTTGAGGGAGAGGATGAAAACATAAATAAAATTATTTATCGAGAGGAAAATACAGACGGTGGTTCTGGGCTACGCGCCTCCATCTTGTGTACAAGAAATAGTTTTCATTTCCCTTTGCAGGAATTGCCATATAGCTTACGCCGGATTACGGACATAAGCGGAATTTATTGGACTGAAACCCTCCTTTTTTTCTGTTTGTAGGTTTCTGGATATTGCATCCCAAGTGAGGGATATACATCACGTAAGGCGAGATAACTTGCTACACCACCGTAAAAGTCTATACACAATAATGGATAGAAATAGATGGTCTCCGTATGGCATCAGGAGGGTCATCCATCTCCGCGGCCAGTCGTAAATCTCACAGCTGATTGGTGGACGCTCAGCACCCTCCCCTCCCCCTTCCCCCCATCCTTCCACCCCTCCCACCAGCCACTCCCCCGCGTCGCCATGGCAACGGGCCTAGGAGTAACGCGGCAACAGCTTCGTCTCGGCTCGCTGTAAGGAAGTGCTTTATGGTCCTCTTCGGCCACTGTTGTTTTTTTCGTCGTCGTGTGTTTATTGCCGGGCCTGTATATTTGCCGTAAAGTCATATAACGCCCGTGGACTGGAAAAGGGTTCAAGGGGGAGCTGGGAACTTACAGGCAGTCTTCATTATTAGGTCATCCTATAAATAACCAAGAAATATCCGTTGCACCTCTCCGTTAGCGATTTATTTTGCCTGTTACATGTTAATAACTTCTTGAGTGTTACTGAAGCAAACTATATGGGTGCTACTAAGATATACCAGCAAGCATAGGGCCATATAAGTCAAGATTTTTTCTGAACACCCATATTTTTTCCATACAACCATCACCGCTAAATGGGGACCTTGATCAGCTATATAGGAGTTAGAGGAGGCTATATAGGAGTTAGAGGAGGCCATACAGGAGTTAGAGGAGACCATATAGGAGTTAGAGGAGACCATATAGGAGTTAGAGGAGGCTGTTTAAGTTAGAGACTATGTTTTAACTCTAGGAACATGATCGGTCTCTGCAAAGCTTTGTAATATCGTCCAATAGTAGCAGGAATTAAGAAGGAACGTGATTGAAGTGAAGGAATGAAGTCTCTCTCTCTCTAATTTACTGTGTACTTATGACCCTACACTGAATAAAATCGTTTGCAATTTGTTAGAGTAGAATATTAACCTGGAGTTGTCGTGGCCATGAGAGGGTTAATGGTGACGATATTAAAGCACTCAGGTTTCTTCATTCGCTCTTGACTGAATAAACCGTCTGGATATAGCTGGAATATAGAGATGGAGAAGATGCAGCCATGAGATTTAATAGAAAAAAAAAATTGGAAAAAGAAAAATGGGGCTTGCAATGAGTACCTGCTTTGTTATAGAGATAAATATAAATAAATAGATAAAAATTATAATAGAGTATAGGGAAGGAGTTAAAAATAAAATTGCCTCCACTTCCTTTGCCTGCAGATCCAAGTTTTCCATGAATTAACATAAAAGAAAATAACGTGGCTTACAACTACTACTTGCAGTATGTTATAAGTAAGAAGATAAATATAAATAATTAAATAAAGGAAGGGATAAATAAAAAAACAGTTCCACTTCCTTTGCCTGGGGATCCAAGTTTTCGAAGGTCGAGTGTGTGACAAGCCTCCTAATTGCCCCAGCTTGTTTTCGTCACAGGATCCGGGGCGCAATTAACTTAATGGAACTATTACACCTCCCTCACCGTCTCCAAAATAGTCATTAGCGGATGGAGCGAAGGTAGACGGTTAGATCGATGACGTAACGCTCAAGGTGAAACTCAGGTGGGTTTAGTTAGAGAGACTTTGGTCTAACTTTACGATGACGTCTATTAAAAAACATAATCTCTATCGATGACGTCTGTATATTTTTGGTACAACTGGACTGTGACGTAGGTCGATGACGTAAAGAAGTAGGTCCACTACGTAACGATCTTGGGTAGCCTGATTAGAGTAACTTAAGCATCTTCAGAACGATGTCGATTTTATTTATTTTTTATTACAATTGGACAGTGGGCAAAACATACCGTACAGGCGGAGGCAGACTTTCGTGTCTGTTAATTTCCTTAATGATTAGTAAGGATGTCGTTGAGTAGTTTATTATTATTATTATTATTATTATTATTATTATTAAGGTATCTTTGGTTTGGGAGTGTTTTACGGAAAACAGTTAGTATAGTATCGGTATTAACACGCAGGACCCCATGACTGTCAGGACTCCACGGCATTCAGGTTCCCATGACTCTCAGGACTCCACGGCTCTCAGGACCCCATGACTCAGGGCCCCATGACTCTCAGGACCCCATGACTCTCAGGACCCCGTGACTCCAAGGCCTAAACTAAAGGGAATTGTCTGTTATTAGCTGGAAAAGAGCACTAGACATACTGGAGTTGTCCTGACCATGTAAGGGTTATTATTAGTACAGTGACAATTTCAAGAACAGCTCTTTTTTTGTCCTGCACTAAATAATTTCGTGTAGTTACATTCCTCCCTGCATCCCTATATTTTGACACTATGTATATGGATTCGCATATGAAGATACTGGCAATAAGGCTTTGAATGTGTGTATGTGTGTGTGTGTGTGTGTGTGTGTGTGTGTGTGTGTGTGTGTGTGTGTGTGACTAGTTTAGCTGGCATTTGAGCTTTCAAGGGATAAATTTGTATGCGGATGTACATTTGCAGGTGTGCGTTTTGGCTGTGCATTTGGTCTTGTTTGTGTGTTGAAGTGCGTGCATGCCCAAGGAGGAAATGTTTGAAAAGGCACAGCAGTCCTGAGAGAGAGACACACACACACACACACACACACACACACACACACACACACACACACACACACACACACACACACAGATAGACAGACAGACACACTCGCACAAATAGATAGAAGACAAACTAACAGAGACAGGAACAGACAGAGACAGAGAAAAAGAGAAAGCTTCATGTTTATCTTTTGTGCTTCTCCGTAATTTGAGAGCAATTTGCCAGTACTGTACGTGCATCAAAATTTACATGCAGTCGCTCCGTGGTCAGGCGGGCACTTGCTCTTCCCTTAAACCACCAGCCCTACCTGAATATTCATAAGTTCTAATATCCCTCATTAAGTGCAGAGAGAGAGAGAGATAGAGAGAGAGAGAGACTAACATTTGATCGACCTTCAGCGAACTCTGCGGCTGGTTTAGCGGTCAGAGTCCTGCTCGTAAACTTGCCGCTCGTACAATTGCCGGAAAAAATAGACAACCCCTGCACGACAGAGAAGAGGAAGGAGAGCAAGACGTGTGTGTGTGTGTGTGTGTGTGTAGAGTAATCGTACATGAATGAAATATATTACCAAATATTGTCGTTATTGACTTGTTTCTGTTCAGTATGTTGAGTGACCATCAAGTGTGTGAGTATGTACAATAAGAGAATGTGAATAAATAAAATGCTCACACAACTATAATGTTTGTGTAGGTTATAATTCATCCTTTTGACTGATAAGGCTACCACATAAATAATAAACGTGAAGGAGTAACGAGTGGGTGTCTTTGTAAGAGTGATGTGTTATGTATAGACACAAATAATACACGTTAGGGGTAATGAGTAGTTCTTTATGTATGTTAGATTGATATACAATGGATAGATTGGTTGTAAACATATTACGCATATATTCCGCTTGTTTATTGTTATGATTATTACACACCTGGAGCAACTTGTTATGTAGAACAGTGTCCTTAAAAGACTTTATTAAATTATCGTCATATTCATTCTCATCAGCGTGCATTACGGTATTTGTCAGTATTTTTGTAGGTATGTTTGAAGTATAACATTGTTTTTTACCCTCTTATAGTCACCTTGAATCTCGTATATTATTTTAGCTGGTAGTGGACGATCTGATCCCCCAGAAGTCGAGTTACAGGAGCCTAAAAAGTCATAATTTCTCATTTAATCCTGTCATAGTGGTGTCATCTCTTATTAATATTACTGGAGTTGAATGCTTATTAGTGATCAGCTGTTAGTGAAAAATAAAAATCCTCTCCCTATCTATCAAGAAATCCTCGGCATATTTATCGTATTTTAGACTTTTTATTTGTTTAATTCGTTGATTGTGCTTAAGGTGAAAGGTGGGTATTTTTTTTCCTGCTGACAGGTATCACCACATCACGCTTACTTTTCACTCTTGGTTTAAGTAGTACCAGTTGTACAGCAAAGTGGCTGTATCTGTCATGAACGTAATTGTTGTGATGTAGAATATCTTGTTATTCATTGTCGCAGGACATTTCTGTGCTTTTATTGCTTTCACGGACTTCATCGGAAACAGTAATTATATTTCACAACAGATGCACTACTAAACTTACACATGTGCTTAGTCTTTAGCATGATGATCAACTGTAGTATCATATAAACCCCGCTGCACTATTTATATAAACCACTTTAAATTTATACTTAAGTTTGTTGAAATATTTGGTCACTATCATTCTGGGGGATATTCGATCAGTTTCTTTCTAGGACAAAATTGATAAAGGGAATTTTCGATGCTTCCGTCCTCCCTTCTAATGGGGTAAGCACAGGGATAGAAATTTAAGACTTTTTTTTTTTTTGAGTGAAATTATCCATGAATAAATAAATTTCGATGTCTCCGGTCTCACTGACAAAATAATGAAACAGTTCTGTGCGCAGGAGTAAACAGGCATAACTCTAAGGACATTAGTATTATTTTTTTATGTATGTATGTATGTATTATTATTATTATTATTATTAATGAAATGTGTCTTACCGATGTTTCTGTTCTCTGTGGTGGAGTAAACAGACAAAATATATAAGTTAGGTTAGGGGGGAAGTTATCATAAACAATAATTTAGCCGATGCTTCCGTCTTCATTGTAGAAAGATAAACGCAGTGATACATATGGACATTCAATAAAATGATATCAGTTCTTGCTCTTCCACCAGACGATGTTATTTTGAACAAAGTTAAATCTTCAGTCACTAGCAAAACTTAATTAGCCACGTGAAATTATCAAAAAAAAAAAAAAAAAAATCCCAACGCTCTATCCCCCACTATGGAGAGCAAAAAATAGAGACCAAATTATTAGAACAATTAACGTGCAGGTGAAAATAATCCCATTCCTTTCTATTCTGTCTGCGGTGGGATAAACAGAGCTGGAATTATCAGGATAATTATTATAAAGGTGAAATTATCCATTAACAAAAACAGTTCCCAGTTTTTCCGTCCTCATTGCTGCGAGGAGTAAACAGAGACACGAAAGCTGATTGGTTCGGAGCGAGCTGGATTCCGATTGGTCGAAGCCTCCTCTCCCACCCACGCCTCCTAAATGGAACTTTTTTTCTTTTTTTTTTTCACCTTTTTTCCTCCGCCTCTCGCTGGTGTCGTGTCACCCAATAGGCCTACTGGTTAATGGCGCCTGTTTACATTCGATAAAGAAATTATGGACTGATTATTTTGAGGCTTTTTCTAGATATTTGGGTCCTCGAAGTGGCTGTGATTACTTAAATGGCGTGATACTAAAAAGGATAATTTTGTGAGACAATGTGTGATTTGGTTCTGAGGAGGTGAAGAGAGTGACAAAATGGTTTACACTGAGACTTCAAATGGTAACTGGTAAGTGGATTTGTTTCATTTATATGTGACTTATAACTTAGTTCCTTCTTTCCCATTGTGATTGTTAGAATGACGTGATGTTAAGGGATGGTTTGTGGGATGTGTGTGTGTGATATGGCTTAACGAAGTGAGCAGACTGACAAAACGGTTTACTGTGACCTAAAATGGACTATTTAATTTGTTTATTAAGCTGATTCGTGTCATGGTACTTAGCATAATTCCCCTTTTAGTAATTTGTCGTAGGATACCTTGTTGGATAAGTATGTAAAGGATTTGTAGTAAGAGGTAAATGACGAGGAAAATATATGAAATGTTGCGTGACGAAGTGGTTGTGTTAGTCATTTTAATACTGATAACGTACTAAGCATTTGTTCTAATTGTCACTATTTGGTTGATGCGTTTTTAGATAACTGTGATTTGAGTTGTTTTTCTAAATTATTTGACGAGTTTGGAAAATTCATAAAATGGATGAGTGGCAAAATGGTGACTGTTAAATGAAGTTATTATTGATATTGTACACAAATAATTATAATTTATTATTTATTGTTTATCAGTAATTGTAAGTTACCTTGAGAGTTAGCTGCATGAAGTGGTTATCTTTTTATTAATAGAAATGAGTAGTCATTAACACAACGTATGTTATTTGTATAGCCTCCGTCACATCTCACCTTGGCCACAATACTAAACCGCCTAATATGATAAAGTTAACACCCTTGCCCGTTGAAATAAATGCGTTCCGACACGTGAGAGAGGAGCCAGGCGATCAATAACCCGCCTTCTCTCGTAAATACATTAGGCCTCCCTCAACTGGGTCGCGCTCTCGTTCGTTTTCTTTGATGAGGTAGGCCTAGTGACGTATTCTCCAGGCGTCGTGCTTATAAACTTTCTTGAGCTTTAGATGTGATAATAATCGTATTTTTTCGAGTTAATTCGCATTTACTATCAGTTGTTTATAACTTTATCTTAATTTATACAGCTACCTGACACATCACAACCAAAAGTCCAAGAGGAAATGAAAGCGCTAAAAAATACGGCAGGTGATGCTTTTTAATATTATCTTGGTTTATGAATAAGAGGCCTATCTCCGTATTCGCGGAATGTCTTAACCAATTTGTACGGTATATTAAGTTTTGTTGAAGTTAATTGGTATCTTCTTTTGCTTTCGCATTTTTTTTTTTTTTTTTTTTTTTTTTGCACAATTATTCACTGTGCGGAGTTTGATAGGGATGTCAAAAATATAAACGAAGAGCCATATACACAAACTCTTCATCATCATCACTCTCTTATAAGTTTTGTTTTTCTTTTCTAATACGTTTTACAGTATTTACCAATGATTCTCTCTCTCTCTCTCTCTCTCTCTCTCTCTCTCTCTCTCTCTCTCTCTCTCTCTCTCTCTCTCCACACGTCTGCCCCGTTTATTTTCATTCATTACACAGCGTTGAGCCAAGCCGCCATTTTTGAGGAAGAACAGTTTGGGTGGGAAAAATAAGCTTGGCTGCTCCACTATCTCCACCCGACGCCGTCTGTGTGTGTGTGTGTGTGTGTGTGTGTGTGTGTGTGTGTGTGTGTGTGTGTGTGTGTGTGTGTGAGAGAGAGAGAGAGAGAGAGAGAGAGAGAGAGAGACTTTAAATTCCGTACTGATGCATTTAGAGGGTGTAGAGTATCAGAAATTCGACTGACCTCTCTCTCTTTCTTTATTACGTTATACTGTCTTTATTGTCTGGCCAGGATAATCTGCCTTCCAGCCTTCACTATAATAAACAACCAGTTCAGTCTTTATTCCAGCCTTTGTGAAATGAAACGACTATATTTCAAGTAAAATATACATCACCTTATTTTTTATTCCAGCCAGAATAAACACCGCCTTAGTCGTTATTCCCTTCAAAATAAACACCACCGCAATTTATTCAAGCCAAAATAAACACAACCTCAGTCTTTTTCACAAGCAAAATAAACACCGCCTCAGTCTTTATTCCAGCCAGAATAAACACCACCTGTCTTTCTTGCACCACCCCAGTCTGTATTCTAATCTTTAATTCCTCAGTCTATTTCACCCCTTACCTAAATAAAGAGCGCCACCGTCTGTCTTTAATCTTCGTCATCCCTCACCTTCCCATTTCTTTTGCTAGCGGCGCCGGGGATTGTGTCTGTCAGTGTGTTGGTGTTGAATTATGCAGCGTCAGGAGTATGCGGGGAAAAAGCGTGATTAGTGTGGCCAACTCCGGGACAAGAACACTCATAAACCACCCCTGCGTCTGCGCTCCCTCCCGTGCCCCAGAGTGAAGGCTTGAAAATACGCATTCACGCTGTTTTACGCACGAGTGAATTATTTTTTTGCTCTAGAGTGAAGGCTTGAAAATAAACGTTCATGCTATTGTACACACCAGTTGAATTATTTTTCCCTTTAGAGTGATGGCTTGAAAATACGCTGTCACGCTTTTCTACGCATGAGAGGATACTTTTGTTCCCTGACTGAAGGCTTAAAGGTACGCATTCACGCTGTTTTACGTACTACGATTTTTTTTTTCCCTTAGAGTGAACGCTTGAAAAAATAATATAGCCCGTTAAACGCACCTTTGGATTCTTATGAAGAGTGAAGACTTTAAAAAATGAAAAGCATTCATGACGTTTTATACTTTTTTTTTTGGGGGGGGGGTGTTCGTAAGTGCTAGGGATCAAGGTAGTTTGTATGTAAAATTTATCTACTGTCCTTCGATGGTGTTTTTCATTTTGCCTTTTAAGTTTTCAGTTCCTTGCATATTGTTACGCCCAGTTATTTTCGGTTTATAGTCTGCTTAAAATTTTCCACTCTGTAAATAACTCCGTTTTTTTTTTTTTTTTCCATTCATCATAATTCTTGTATATATGTATATTTTCCCTATAATTCACTTTTTTTCTGTCGTCACATTTTCTCATCATCACACACTGTCTTTTTCCTATTGCCACTCACTCTCACTCCTACTGTCACATACTCCTGTCACATACTCTTGCACTCTCGTCGTTGTCTGTCTCCCACATTTTCCACTGTCTCACTGCCACACACACTTTAATTTACCCATTGCCACTCCCATACCTTTTCACTCATTCATTTTTCCCGATTCGCATACTCATTTTCTCACTGTCACATAAGCGCACTCTCTCTCTCTCTCTCTCTCTCTCACACACACACACACACACACACACACACACACACACACACACACACACACACACACACACACACACACACACACACACACACACACACACACACACACACACACACACACACACACACTTTACCCATACTGTCATACTCGCATATTTCCCATACTCTCGATGGCTCTGTCACTTTTTTTTTTCATCCTTGTTACACGCACTTTCTCACACACGAATGTCCCACTCTCTCAGTCTTTCTCTGCCTCACCCCGTCACTAATTCGGACTAATAAAGAATATAAACTGCTCACTAATTCGAAAGCAAAATCTTCCGCTCAATATCGGATCATTCGTATGCAAGGGGTTTCGTTCATTCGTATGCACACCCTAACTTTGTCACACACGCGTACGTTCATGCTTTTTAATGTTCACACGCACGTTATGTACACCTCGCATGCATACATAGTGCTTTCTTACATGCATAGACCACTCACGCGTACACGCACCTGGATGTACTGTTTTACACACACACACACACACACACACACACACACACACACACACACACACACACACACACACACACACACACACACACACAGACGATAGAAAAAAATCCAGTACTTAGGTCATGGGTTACACGGTGAGTTAACGACCATGTCAGCGAGATCACTTGTTTTTCCATCGTTGTTTATCCGTATCAGCATTTTATTCTGAGACACCACGAGAAAAGGGGAGAAAGACCGTAGAATTTATTTTGTTTACCCAAGAGAACACAGAACACGGGTAAGAGGGGAAAAATAATGCTAGTCTAGTGTTTACCTCTTGCTAGTGGCCTATTAACCAGGGCAATTCTCTTCCAATAGCCAGCTGATTTATCCCCACCCATTTGCATATTTTTACTTATTTAATTAATCTCCATCAGGGCACCGCGGGGCTAATCTGCATATTTAAAACAAGTGTGCTAATTTACGCCCCCGAGGATGTGTGTTCTGGGCCTGGGAATTTAATCAAACGTGTAACAGGCGCGAGGGGTCGTACGTCAGAGTGGACAAGACGGATGTGTGTGTGTGTGTGTGTGTGTGTGTGTTTGTGTGTGTGTGTGTGTGTGTGTGTGTGTGTTTGTATTTTGATAACTGTCCTTTTTTCAGCCCTTTCTCGTACACAGATTTTTTATTTATTTCATTTTTTTAATAATTTTTTCTTCCAACTTACAACTGGACGAGATGGATGTGTGAATGGAGGTCGTACCCATTTTCTTTGGTGATAGTTTCTGATTTTGTTTTCTTTTTTGCATCTGTGGAATATTGTTGGCTAGAAATATTGCATGAAAGATCTGAAAGGTGAGTGAGTGAATGGAGATTTGGCCTATTGTCGCCTTTTTTTTGGGGGGGGGGAGGGGGTGATAATGCTACATGTTTGTTCTGAATTCTGGCTGTCTCATTTATAACATGGAAATAGATTGATGATGATGATGGCTGTATTTATGATGTTTTACTCTGTGTAGCCATGAGTGAACTAAGTTGATGCAGAGGATTGATGGAACTTCAATAATGATTACTTTTAGACTTGCAACATTAATCAAAATTGAGCAACTGTTGACGTGTGTTCTAATTCTCAAAGATGGTAATTTCTCATGTTTACTCTTAGGAACGTGAAGGATTAATGGAATATAGATATCGATTAACTTTTTGCAGGATCAATAAAAACTGAGCAACTTGTGTAGACTATAATATTCAGAGATCATAATTCATCTTTCATTTTTGCCCTTTGAAACATGAAAATTGCTTTGACATGCTTTTAATCTTTAATTTGTATCATAATCTTACGTTTGTGTTCTCTGAAGCCACATAAATATTGTTGGCACATATTTTTATTCTTTGATTTGGAAGCATTAATCAAAAGCTAGGAAGATGTGACGCAAGTTCTAATAATTCTCAGACATTGCCATAAATCACCTGACATTTTTTATCATAATTCATCTATAATTTTTACTCTTTGGGACTTAAATATCTAGAGCTTGCGACCCCAAAGGTTACTACGTGTCGTCAAGAAGGGACCCCTGTGTTCCCTGTGCCAGATATCAGGCCGTAAATCTCCGCTGCGCCAGAGAAATATTTAATCTGCGAACATAATCCATCATCTGTGAATTTCGCTCTATATATCTGAGCCAAATCGCATGCAGGGTTGGGTTGAGATATGGGTCTTGCTGGCGGCCTTGAGGCGGGCTGGGCCTCACACTGTCACATTAAGGAAAAGTAAAGCGAGATCATAATAGACGAGCTTCACTTAGAATACATAGAAAATGGGTTGGGGGGGGAAGCGAAGGGAAAACTGATATTAAACTACTTGAGCTTGACTGACCACAGTACGTAGAATATGAACTCGGTTATTAAGAAAAAATAAGGACGAAGAGCATTTGTAAAGGACTGTGAATATTATAGAAAATGAGCTAACTTTTACCTCATGAAAAAAAAAAATAAGCAAAAAAATAAAACAAACCACTTCAGATTGACTATGAAATAATAGAAACTAACCTTAGTTGTTACCGTAGAAGAAAATATACTAGAAAATCGTATGTTACTTGGCTTTGAATAAGTAGAAAATAAAATTCACTCGTAAGTGTAATAAGTAAAAGGCACAAAGCCATCAGTACGTAAATTTAAGCAGTAGCAGCAGCGTTATGGGCAAATATTAGAGAGTAAAAAAAAAAATAATTTCATTTATTGACAGCTGCTTCGCGTTGTTACATAATTTTTTTTACTGATCATGTGGCAATAATGAAAGTGTGTTGTGCAGTAATACTAAAGTTTGGAATATATGTTAGATTTTTTGTACATGTGATATATTAGTTGGGAATTAGGGTTGAGGTAATGATGATGGAGTCTTTTCTCGTTTTTCTTTCTTTGGTTTTGTCATAACTGAAAATATTATATCGCAACTCATTCATTTAAGGATGCCTGTGTGTGTGTGTGTGTGTGTGTGTGTGTGTGTGTGTGTGTGTGTGTGTGTGTGTGTAAGACAGGCTGGTGGATGTCTGTCCTGTGTATACTTTTCCCACATAAAGTATACAAATTTAAACACAAGTGATCCTTACCGTATGTGAGATGCACGGGTATGTGTGTGTCTGTTTTTGTGTGTGTGTGGGGTGTGTGGGTCTGGCAGAGCAAAGAAAATGATGAGTGGGAGCGTGTGGGCAGTTGTCTTCGCCCGGCCTCTCCAGTATTTGTCTTCCTGTCTTGCTAGTGAAGAAAAATACTCGCCTTCTGATTTATGGCCCTGGATTTCTGGAGATGTATCGGCGGTCGAGATAAATATATGTCATTACGGCTGCTTGTCTCTGAGGCCCCACAAGGCATTTTTTGGGTCCGTTTCTGAAAATTCTGGCTGACTTATGTATTAGAGGAATGCCAACTCATGCTTCCGGCCAAGGACCTGTTATTAGCCATTTCCTATCCAAATTTTCACACGTTTTTATTGATTTATTTTTTTCCTGGTTTTGTCATGTAGATTTTTTTTGTATTTCTTTTTGTTTGTGGTTATTGATGTGATGATTGTGATTTGCCAATTGTTATTAGTTATTTGTCGTCCCAGATCTTTGTTTCTCTCCCATCTGTGTTTTCTGTCTCATTTTTTCTTCATCGTTGTTCTCATTGAACGTTCTGTACAACATTCATCATCACCTGACAGGCAGTTTTGATTAGTAAATTCCACAGGGCTGTCTAAGTTTGCAAGCACCACGAATTCTCATTACGAGTATATACTACTATCCCACTGTGTCATCACTGCAACTCAAACTCAAACATATATTCATCCACAAGCACAGCCAAAGGAAAATAACACAAACACAGTCACACCATTCCAGTCACAGTAAACCTATTCATCAGCACGACCACCATGAATCCCATAACAGCACAACCCTTTTCACAGACACAATCACCATCATAATCAAAGCAAACACATTCGCAGTCACAGCTATGAAAACAGACACACTACAGCCGTCCTTACAAACAGAATTACAACTACTCGAGCAAAACCACAGCAGACACATTCACACAGACAGCAAATAACCACCTTCCACTTCCCCACCCCACCTCATCCACCCAGTTCCTCCTCATTGCCTTCCCTTCCACCCTTTTTGACTCTTACTTCCCTCTCTCCCCTTCCTCTTCCTTTCTTCCGCCTCCCCTCTCCCTTTCTTTCCGTCCCTTTTCATTTCCTCCTCCCGATCCTCTTGATATATATCCCCCTACCCCCATCTAATCTCCCTCTTTCTTCCATTCTCCCCCTTACTGTCTTCCTTTCCTGTCTCTCTCCCCATTTCTCCCCTTCTTCCTCCACTCTTCCAGTCCGTTCCTCTGCCCTTCCCTCTTCCTGCTTCTCTCCCCCTCCTCTTCCTCCTCCTCCCCCCAACCCTTTATAATGATGTGAACTACTTGGTAAGCTCAAGCAGACGTAAGGAAGCACATCCGGCTCGGTGAGAGAGAGAGAATTTGTGTGTGTGTGTGTGTGTGTGTGTGTGTGTGTGTGTGTGTGTGTGTGTGTGTGTGTGTGTGTGTGTGTGTGTGTGTGTCGTGCTGTAAGGTCGTAGTTTATCCCCCACACGCCATTGCCGTGGGGTTAGCGGCAGCCGTGGTTGCATGGGAGGGTGGTGTTGGTTTGGCTTAGGCACGTGAGGGGGTGTCAGGCACTGTTACACACACACACACACACACACACACACACACACACACACACACACACACACACACACCATTAAAATTCCACTGTTATCCTTATTTCTGTCAGAGACCATTATAATTATATACTTAATCCTGTTACTTTATACTACATTGTTGTCCTTATTTCCTTCTGGGACAATTATCCACACATATTCCTTTATTTTATAGGGGAGAAAATGGTGTTCTTGTAGGCCGCTCAGACCCGTGTCCAACTTGACTTTTTGTGGTTTTATTTACTTTTTCGGTTTTATTTTTGGCTACTACGAGACGATTTTGCTCAGATGTGTATTGAAGCCCCCAGGCCACAGCGGGTTATAAGTGTTGATGAAGGGGCAATAAAGTAATGCCTTTGTCTCTATTGTTTCATAGAAAAAAAATCACTATTACCTTAGAGATAATATTGCTGAATTTCTTCGTCCGTAGGAAAAATGTGGTTCCAGTATCTTCAGTTGTTTTAAAGATGCACGTTTAATGAGAGAGCAAATTTGTGATCCTCTTATTACCATTATTTCCTTATCTGGATAGACTTTCTTGTTACTCTGAGTTGCAGCGTAAATAAGGAGGAATTTACAGCAAAGGGATGACAAGTGGATAGGGAGCCAGGACACATTAGCAAAGGGATGATGATAAGAGGCATTTAAAGCAAGTATGAATTAGTTGCGAAGTGAATGACGGATAGGAGAGATGGATGAAATAAAGATTAACGAGATAGCTGGAAACTGGAACTCAAGAAGGAAGGATAAGGATAGGAAGTTAAGTCGATGTAGGTAATATCAAGAACACCGATAAGATTATGGAGCGACAAGGAACTTTGGCAGTGAGATAAGGGTAGAACAAGGAAATACTGGATAGGGGTGAGGGATACATTGGCAAAGGCACGAGGATAGTGGACAGTAACAGGTCAGCAAAGGTGGGGTCAGGGTAGGGGGAGGTGTGGAGGTGCGGAAGAGAAAGTGTTCCTTGGGGGACGCGAAGACGGAGAAAGGCAAAGACAGCTGGACAGGAAAATTGGAGATGGGGACAGAACTAAGGAAGAGGGATGTCGGCGTGTAATTACTCGGATAGGCGGATGTGAGAGAGAGAGAGAGAGAGAGAGACGCAAGCACAGACAGAGAAGAGCAGCTCAGGGGACAGGGTAGGACAGGAAGACCCCACGGATAGACAGACAGACAGACAGCAGAGCAGGACAGAGGACAGTTTAGAAAAGTAAGGGGCCAAAATGACGAACGCCTCCACACGGGTGAATCGTAATCGCCCTCTCGTAAATCCGCCGTGAAGGAAGCAATTTGGCAGCAGGTCCATGGGTCCACGTGGGGAGGGTGGGGGTTGCTACATCATCCCCATCACCTGCCACCAAACCCCCACACACAGCTCTAACCTCCCACCAGCCACCCAGTGCTTTCAGTTGGCCCCTTGTCTCTCCCACATACTCCTATCCCTATCATATAAATCCCTCATCCCTCCCTAAGTCCTCTTCACCTCCTCCTCCCTCCTTCCCCTACACCTTTACCCCCCTTCACCTCCTCCTTCCTCTCCTCCTTCCTCCTTCCCCTATACCTTTACCCCCCATCACCTCCTCCATCCTCTCCTCCTTCCTCCTTCCCCTATACCTTTACCCCCCATCACCTCCTCCTTCCTCTCCTCCTTCCTCCTTCCCCTATACCTTTACCCCCCTTCACCTCCTCCTTCCTCTCCTCCTTCCTCCTTCCCCTATACCTTTACCCCCCTTCACCTCCTCCTTCCTCCTTCCCCTATACCTTTACCCCCCTTCAGCTCCTCCTTCCTCCTTCCTCTATACCTTTACTCCCCTTCACCTCCTCCTTCCTCCTTCCCCTACACCTTTACCCCCCTTCACCTCCCTCCATTATTTTTCAAACCCCTCAGCCCCTCCCCCGCCTCTCCCCTCCACTCCTTCCCCCACCCCTCTTTCTCACGCGACACCTGTCCTTGCACACGCTAGCTCAACAGTAAGTTAGGAATGCTTGTCCTACCTGGTAACTTGTCCTGGGTTGCTGTTTGTCCTGAATTATATCTTGCTACATCATTTACCCCCCCTCCCTTCCTCCCACCTCACCCCATCTCACGCAATACCTGTCCTGTCTCACGCTAAGTCCTAATCTAGAATGCTTGTTTATCTTGTTTATTTTATGATCTGAGTTGCTAATTTTATTCTGGAGTCTGTCTTTTTTTTTTTCTTTTGGCTTCTCCTTCACACTAATCCGTCAGATCCAAATCTTTGTCCTTCCTGGTGACGTGTCCTCCCTGTTTATCTGTCCTGTCTAGTTACATATCCTAGATTGGTGTATGTCTTAGGGTATTTCGTGTCCCTGACTCTAAGCACACCTGTTCTGCTTCATACTTGTTTCCAACCCCAAATTCTTGCCCTTCCTGTTGGCGTGCTCTGCTTGAATTTCACCTGTTTTGCGATTCTACCTACTTCTCGGTACCTGGCCTTCCTCTGTATAACATATCCTGTCATGTGTTCTTCCTGAATTTCGCCTGTCCTGCGACTCTGTTCCTACCCTTTCTCTCCACAGATCCCAGCAAACCCTTACAAGGTCTGCTCGAACCCCTGAAAGTTATTTTTATACCTCTCTTCCCCTCCCTTTCTTTAGTTTTTGTTTTACCTAATTCCTTCCGCTCGCTCTTCTAGTCTTGAGTTTCTTCCCCCTTCGCACATTTTCTTCCTGTTTCACTTCCTCAGTCTGGCTGTAATTCTTATTTAGTTTCGATTGTGTTAAGGAACATTTATTGACTCTCTCTCTCTCTCTCTGTCTCTCTCTCTCTCTCTCTTTCTCTCTCTCTCTCACGAGGAAATTGACTGACTTCTCCATTGTCCTCCAAGAATTTCCATCCTCCCTTTTTGACACAGGGTCGGACGAAGTGACGAACAGGGGAAGGGGAAGTGAGGAAGATTGAATCAGATTAATTAGGACTTTTTCTCTCCCTTCTCTCTCTCCCTGCCAATCAGACTCTGAATACCCGAGGCCAATCAGAGGGTGAGAAACGACCCAACCTTAGACTCTGACGGTGGAGGTTGTGAGTAATGGGCGTGAGTGAAAGAGGGATGAGGTGGGTGTGAGTGTGAGGGAGATAGTGGGAGTGCTTGAGGGATAGGTTGCAGGTGTGTGTGTGTATGAGAGAGAGAGAGAGGTGAAAGCCGACAGTAGATTAAATGTTCGAACAGGCGGAACATGTTATAAAAAACTACGTGTTCTATTAATAAAAGATAATGACTAAGTAAAAACGGGAAAAATGAAAACTTGAAAATTATGAGATTTTTTCTTGGAATGCTGAAGTTGAGGATTAATGTCTTCACTAAAGTATCACACTTTCCTTTGTTTTCATCTGGGCTATAAAATACCCTAAGGCAGCACTGCATCAGGTGAGAGGATGGTAGGCGCGCCCACCAACCACTCTTACTCATCTCTGAAAAACGCCGTCGCAATCAATCCATCAATCACCCTTTCGACGACCCAGTAAAAGCACCATCCACTCACCCGATGCTTTGGTGATGTACATTTAAAAAAACTCCACTTCCCCGTGCCTATCCATCACCGTGGGAGCCAACACAAAGAGGACGAAGCATCAGACACACGCAGAATCGATGGAACCAGGGTTGGTGCGCGATTCGTCACTGTAGCGCAGCAGAGAGGTCGATCACTCACTCGCTCACTCAGGTCGATCGCTCACTCTCACTCACTTGTTCAGGCAGTCACTCATTCGCTCAGGCACTCACTCATTCACTCACTCACATAGGCAGTTATACTCCCAAAAGTCATCGTTCACTGTTTCATTAATTATCGTCAGGATGTGTATCGTTATTTATGTCCAGAACTGGACGTAAAATAATCACTTACATACTCCATAGCAATCGAATATGGAGAAAAAGGGTCAGGTTATGTTTTTAGATACCACTTAATTTCAGACTTTTTCTTGTTCTCGTCCTTCTTTTTTTCACCTTCTATATTAATTGCCTTATAATGCGTCTTTAAGTATTTCTAAAGCACCACCCGACCTCATATCCATCACTTACTCTTGAGGTTCCCTAAGCAAAAATTTCCCCAAAGAACACTCCACTTATGATAAGACTACGTTTGTTCTCCAGTCCTTCCACTTCTCTACCTCCTTTTCCCTTCTCTTCCGCACCTTTCTTCTCCTTTCTTATCCTCTCCTTCCTCTCCTCTCCCCATATCCTCTCTCCTTCCTCTCCTTTCCCCGCCATCATCTCTCCTCGCTCCATTCCCTTTCTTCTTCCTTTCTTCCTCGCCTCCATCTCTTATAATTTTCTCTCTCTCTTCCCCCTTCTTTCCCCCAACCTCGTTTCCCCAACTCCCTTTCTCTCTCCCTCTCTTCCTCATTTCCCATTACTCCTCCCCCTCCCCATCTTTCTCTACTCCTTCCCCCTCTCCTCTTCTTCCCTCCTTTCTCCTTTCCTCTTCTTCCGTCCTTTCCCCTCTCCTCTTCTTTCCTCCTTTCACCTCCTCTCTTCTTCCCTCCATTCCCGTCTCCTGTTTTTCCCTCCTTTCTCCCACCCCTCCTCTCTCCATCTCTTCCCCAGCGCCGTTCATCCCCCACAACAAAAGAACGCCCCTCAGGTGTACATACAGACCCCACACACCATAATTTACACCCCCATCCTGACACTCACTCCGCTAAAACACTCGGCCAAACGCTTAATAAATCCCGATGTGACAGAATATAATAGCGCCACGCCCATATATTTTAGCTCTTCGGAGGGAGGGATGGAGGGAAGAATATAGGAATGCAGGGAGGGAGGGAAGGAGAGGAATGGAGGAAGAACATAGGAATGTAGAGAGAGAGGGAGAGAGGGAAGGATGAATTTAGGAATGCAGAGACTGAGAGAGAGAGGGAGAGAGAGGGATGGAGGAAAGAATATAGACATGCAGGGAGGGAGAGAGGGAGTGAAATAGAGGGAAGAACATAGGAATTCAGGGAGGGAAGAAAGGATAGACGATAGGAGGGAGAGATGTGAGGAAGAGTGGAGTGGTGGAGTTAAAGGATAGTAACGCCTGTGGGATGGGTGAAGGAAGGATGGAGGAATAGAGACATTAGAGGAAGATTGGGAAGAGATGTAACAATAACATCCCCACGCTCGTAGGAAAGATGGAGGGGAGACTGGAGGAATGGAAGGAGAGGGAGGGAGGAAAGGAGGGAGAGGTAGGGAAACATGTGAGGAAGAATGGGGTGGGTGAGGTAAAATAATGGAGAGGTCTTCGGAAGGGAGGGACGAATGGAGAGTCATATGAAGAAAAATGAAACGAATGATTTAAAGAATGCGTAACTTATATAAGCGAAAATGAACTTAAGTGTAACATGCAACGTGGATAGCTGAGAAAGAGGTGACTGGGAGCCTTCTAACCCGACAAGACTGCAATCCAAGGTGTTTGAAGATCAGTGCAAGATTGCGTGAACACTCCCCCTCCACAATCACCTCTTCGTACTAATCTTGAACGTGTAATTAGTCACGAACGCACAGGGGGGGATTGCATGTTGGGAAAGGAGGAAGTTACGTATCCACAGTCTTTCTTGCTTGTCAAAACACTGTACTTAACATTCTTTGCATCGGAGGGAACTATCATGCAGTAATAATTGTACTTAAATTATGACCACGCCCTTTTGCCCCCTTCACTGTCAGAGGTCCTTCTTATGTTGAATAAAACTGTATAAATGAAGTAAGAATGAAAGTTGAGTATAAAAAATAAAAAGTCGTGTATCGTAGACTGAATATCATCTGGTGATTTGCAGTGATAATCTAGGAAATGAATTAAATGATGATCGTTTGACCCTGTAATTTGCTGTTCTCTTTATTTTATCTTGGTCTAAAATTGCCATTCCTCCGACTTGAATGCTGAGTTACAGTAATAGATTAACGCTTGAATAAGAGACTAATCACGAAGAAGTTCTGCAGAAAGGATGTAGAGCCACAGTATTATCTTTTCTGCCAATGAACTCCGTGCAGTAAGCTGCAAAAGGTTGAAAATGAGGACCAAGTTAAAATGAATGAACTTTAGGAACATTTCCTCCACAAGTCAATAAAAAAACGACCATTTTGGCAGTAGTTTAGGATCACTTAAAAACAGGGAGAAAAAAGGGCAAGGGAGAAAAAAATAAAAATGTACAAAATTATCACTTGCCAAAAAAAAAAAAAAAAAAAAAAAAAAAATAGAAGTATGAACTCACCGGAGCGATGGTGCGATGTTCCCAAGTATCCTCCCAAACACACACTGACCACTCGCTCGCATACCATTTTTTTTTTTTTTTTTTTTTTTTTTTTGCCTCATCCTAACTGCTTTTTACCTTTTTTTCTTTTCCCATCTGGTATCGAAAGTAGATCAGGGCTCGAGGCGATGGCTGGTTGGCCGTCTCTCCTTCCCCTTCCCAGCCACACATATATACCCTTTTCGAAAAACCCTACCCAACCCTACATCTTATTACCCTTCTTACCCACTACCCCATCCTTCCCTTCCTACCCTATACCTTATTACCCTTCCTTATTGCCCTTCCGACCTTTATTCTTCATGCACGTCCGGTTGGGAAGTTGTTTACCCTACTCTGCTGTCTGTCTTTCTGTTTCAGTGTCTCTTTTTGTATCACTCAGACTTATCCCTGTCTTTTGGAACGTGTCCTGTATATTTTGAGAACCGGGTGAAAAGCTATGGAAAATAGTGTCTGCCGAAGTTCAGTTTCTCTTAGTATCTGTCTAATATTGTATCACTCGCTCAAAGTCCTTATTGAAGGTAGTATACGCCCTCTAGAAACCCTTTAATTTCTGAGAACTGCGTGAAAAGCTAGAAGCAAAAAACCCGTCTCGAGGTTACTGGATCAAACTCAAAAGCCCATACTGACCAGGTGACCCCAATAGGATAGTTTATGTCCCGAACGAAGGCGATGCACACGCGACACCAGACCAGTTCTGCAAGTTTCTGTTTCTCAGGCTTGTCCCCCGTGGGTCATATTGCGCGAAATGGACTTATAATGACCTTAAGAATCTGGGAAAAGTATGAAAAAAGGTTGAGAGAGAGAGAGAGAGCATGCAGACTGACAGACACGCGGACAAAGACATATATACACAGACAAAAACTACAGGCAGACAGACAGGTAGAATGACAAATGCTAATATTGACACATACGTACAGACACTTTCAGACAGACAGACGCAGAGAAAGAGAGAAAGGGTGGGGGTTAGGGTGAAGAGGGACAAAAGCAGACCACAGACGGCATTACCCTTTCCGTGCGGTTTGGGAGCGATCGGGTTGTTCCTCCACTTTATAACTGCTCATAAAGTAGGTTGGTCACACACACGGCCGCCCTCATAAACCACCGGGGTACCTGCATCCCCGCCCTGCCCTAGCGTCCTACCCTACTTTTTGGCTAAGGTCGCGTAGGGCAGCAGGCTTCTTTCTCCATCACCCTTTCTTGTGTTCATCCCTTCAGTCCTTTGCCGTACACTATTGTCTTTTTTTTTTTTTTTTTTTTCCTCGCTGCCTTCCGACGGTTTTGAAAACTTTTTAGAAACCATTGTTCTTCCATTACCGTTTGTGTGTGTGTATGTGTGTGTGTGTGTGTGTGTGTGTGTGTGTGTGTGTGTGTGTGTGTGTGTGTGTGTGTTAGCCTCTATTAGTTCACGTTGCATTTTTTTTTTTTTTTTTTTGCTATATTCAGACGATTTTGTGTACTTTCCAGGAACCGTTTGATGGCGGGGTTGAAATCGGTCTTCATGTTCTTCCAGCCAACACCGGACGAATTTGTTTAGCTAACAGAAAACCGTCATCATTATATGTGTGTGTGTGTGTGTGTGTGTTATATTTTTTGTCTCATTCCTAGTTTGTGACGTCACCATGGCGAGAATTCCACTGTCGAATACCGTTGTCACCCCGATCGATGGCCAGTTTTTGTGGATTTGGAATATGTATTTACGCGCTACAAATCATGCCACCCGAACGATTTGCAAATGGCACCGGCTGGCTCATAAATCACTTAAAATATTCAAGATGTGATTGTTATCAGATACAAATAGAATTTTTGATCGCTCGCATTGGGTAGGCGAGAGATGTGGTGTATAATTCTGAGCTTATTCACACGGGATTGGCAAGGGGCGAAAATGCACTTGTTGTTGGTGTGTATAGCGTCTTCAGATAGTGAACTTGGTCTTTGCTATTCACACCTTATACATCAACTAGGCGATTTACAAGGTTTACACACACACACACACACACACACACACACACACACACACACACACACACACACACACACACACACACACACACAAAATGCATTTTCTGGTGGGAACAGGCTCAATAAAATCATACGAAGATTGCCCGAATACAGTTGAAAATAGAAAAGTATCTTGATAGTGAGGAAATTTGGAGAACAGGGCCGATCAGTGCCAGTATAGCCGGCTCCATTAGCGGTCGATGTAGCCGGCTTGTGTGTGTGGCCATTGGGAAAGTGTGTGATGGTAGGGGCAGTAAATCCTTCATAGTCACCGCTTGTACCACTCCTCCCAGGGAACATATATCATCACCATTAGCATCGTCAGTATCAGCATCTTATTCGCTATCGTCATCAGCAGCATCAGTCGTCATCATTATCATCGTAGGTGTCATCATCACATCATCCTCGTCATCGTTGTCATCATCTTCATATTCATCATCTTGTATCATTATCATCTCCATTGTCATCATCGTTAACTTAGATCATATTGGGATGACTGGACTTTGGTTGATTTTTTCATGCTGTCATCTCTTCCACTACCATACACATCCCACCATAACTACTACTTACTGAATACCAGACCCGTACTACCCCTCTGCTAAAACCTCTGTCACTACCACACCCAAACCTAAATGACAATACTTTTACCGTCAAATACTACTACCACAGTCCAGCCCTAACTTCAATCCTTTCATCACTGTAGCTCTGTCGCCGTAAGTACCTTCTCTTTCACCGTCGTACCTCTGGCATCATAAGTTAATTTCCACCACCTCCAGCCGTACCTGCTATATCACCACGCACCCCAGCTACAGTATATCACCACCATACCCTCCCACTTTATCACCATCGTACCCCTGCCTACACTCTCACCACCGTAACCCCTCCCATAACCTTACCTGAGCATCTGTCCAACTTTTTTTCATCACCACTACTATCACCACCTTCTGTAATCTATGGCAGGAAACATCATATTGGTCATGTGCGATAGCCTACACAGACTTGATAGCAGATTCATTACTATCCCTACCCACACTTCCACCACCATATCCCAGCACACTTCATCTTCTTCATACCCGTGCCACCTTTTTCGCTATTACCTTCATGGCAGGGTTACACATGGGTCTTTTTACGATAGCCTACATATATTAGATAGCAGACAACCACCCAATCTCCATCCCAGCCCATAAACCCACTCAGTTAATTATCGTTGTGGTGTTACATATTTACTTTTCCCCATTTTCGCTCTGTTCCTCATCTTCTCCCATGCAGTCTTGTCCAACACCTTTCACTTATGCACTTTTATGCACTTTATTCCTGTCTTACACCATGACTGTTCTGTCTTCATATCTTTTCCTCCAGACATGCCCTGTTCCTAGTACTGTACATGTATACTCATTCCAATCAGTCTGCTTCAACCTACCTTCACCTCTTTTTCCCATTTCCCATTCCTTCCCCTACGCTTCTCTTCATATATACTTTCCCCACGTACCGTCCTTCCCCCACCCCTCTCCTCATTAATCCACCACCCTATTCACCTCTTTCATATTTCCCCAACATCCCCATTCCCCACCACACTCCCTCATCCCTCTCCTTTCCCCCCTCACGCCCTCCCCCTCCCCTTCCCCCACCCTTCCTCCCCACAACTCTGCCTTGGCAAACCCTCGTCATGAGTTATTAGGATCAGTACCCCGCCACACCTGTCCCCACGCACCTGCTTTACCTACGTCCCCTCTTACCTTAGGTTTTTGTTGTGGTTAGTGTGTTTGTGTCGAAGGGGGTAATGGAGAATCGTAGAGAAAAAGGAGCGGAACTTTTTATCAGTGATTTCAGTATTAATATATGATGTTATTTCTCTATTTCTTTCCTCGCCACACTTCATGTTTTTGTTTGTTTGTTTGTTTTATTGAGGGAGAGTGGCGCTAGAACACTGCTGCATACTTGGCGATTTTTTTTTTTTTTAAAATAAACGACGTGTGATGCAAGCTTTCTAGACCATTTTTTAAATCCCAAATATAAAGTTATAATAGACTGGCTAAGAGATTGGCAAAGTTGTGAAGTTATATTATCGCGAGCAGGTCCTGGCGCCAGTCAGGGTGTGGGGAGTTCGATGGAGTATATTGACGTACCTGACAGCCTCGTAAAGTTATCGGGATGAGGGGGAGTGAGGGAGTGGTGGGTAGGGTGGGTGGATGTGGGGTTGTGGGGGAGTGGGGGAGTGGTGGGTAGGGTGGGAGGGTGTTGGGTTGTGTGGGAGAGAGTGAGAGGTGGATAAGGTGGGGGGGATGGGGGATAGGTACAGTCGGGATCAAGAGTTCTGTCATCTCTCCTGTTTATCTCTCCATGCATTTTGACAGCCAGTGTGACGAATACAAATTCTCAACAATCGAGACTGAAGATTTCATTTGGTTTCAGATCAGTGTCATCAACTTCATTTATTGTAGGTCCGCCTTATTAACCTCATTTAATTGCAGGTTCACTGCACTGATTGTTAATGTTTTTTTTATGTACCAACGAGGGAAATATTCAGCCACAAAGAATACCGTGTGTGTGTGTGTGTGTGTGTGTGTGTGTGTGTGTGTACAAGGGAGGGATTGTGTGAGGTGTGAGGCGTGAATTATTAAGACCCATCGCACACTCCATGATCATCTCTAGGTAGCGGGGACACGGCATAGAGTTTACGACCGCCAAATCACAGGGGGGAGTAGGTGGCAGACTGTGCGGAGGAGGGCGGCGGTCCGTGTGGGAATGGGAGTCGGGAATGAGTAGGGACAGAAAGCAAGGCACCTCACGATCAGAAGTTCGCTGACACTTCCTTTACCGGCTGTGGCGATGTTATGGGAAGTTCTTTTATGTGATGATAATACAATGGACCTGACAAGAGTATGGGAAGGTAAGATATCACACACACACACACACACACACACACACACACACACACAAAGAATTAAACAAAAAAGAAAAATACCCACAGTCTCAAAATGAAACAAGGACAACCAAGAACTCTCACACTGAATCGATCAAGACAAGAAGTTAAATATCCACAAATCAACAATGCATTTTTTTTTTGGTTGGTCCAGGCGCGTGGCAGCAATCCAGGGTGGTCTCTTATGCATGCCAGACTTCACAGCCATACCATTGGATAATACCACCATGCTGAAAAGTGAATGAAGGGCCATGCAGGAGTTCGGCGGAAGAGTTAAGTGGTGGTGGGTTGAGATGGTGGAATGTCTGAGGAATGTTTGTTTTTGTGTCAGGTGGAGTCAGGGTATTGATAGCTGAGTATGTAACTTTGTGTATTTATTTATCTATATATCTATCTGTCAATCTATCTATCCATCTATTTATCTATATCTATCTATCTATCTCTGCGTATCAATATTTATTTCTGCTTTAGTTGGGGGATCTCAAAAAGGTGGATAAAGTTCTTGGCATATGTGAGGAATACTGATTATTATTGTATTACCAGCAATTAGAACGGTGATTTTTCCTGTATGTATCTATAATTTCTTTCGGGAAACTCAGATGAGTGGATGGAGAACTTGAAATGTCTAAAGGAACGATGGCTTTCGCATTATTTTTTATGTATGCTTGTCCGTTTATTTTTTAATTTGTTTCGTGTCCGGGAAATCCATCATGAGTGCGTGTGTGTGTGTGTGTGTGTGTGTTTGTGTTTGTTGGGGGGGTAAAATAATGTTATAATAAGTCAGAGTGAGGCTAGATGCAAAATAGATCAGGTATATCTTAGAAATCGCTAGATGGAATATGCAAGGGTGTCAACTCGTATGTCATGAGAACAAAAAAACAAGAAACAAATTAATCTAAGACTCGTTTTTGTTGAGGTAAAGTAACACTGAAAAAAAAAAAAAAAAAAAAAAAAAAAAGATTGATTAGGTATATCTTAGAAATCACCAACTGGAATATGTACAGGTGTCTTACTGTCAAACTCGTAAATCAAGAAAAGGACAAAGAAAAAGAACAGAAAATACTAAACAGTGCAGGCGACCATTCATCCCACAGCCCCAGGCATCGATCCTGCCCTGAAAAGTGACATTAAACTTGAACAACATTGAACAGCAGTTTTGGAGGGAGGGAGGGAGGGATTGGGGGATGGAATAGGTGAGGAGGAGGGATGTGAGGGAGGAAAGAAGGGGAAGGGGGACAGAGAGGAAGAGAAGTGTGGAGAAGGGAGAAAGTAGTGGATGGAAGAGTGGAAGGGGGAAGGATAGGGAGGAGAAATGTGGATGAGGGGGAAAGTGGATGAGTGGGAGAGAATATGTGGGGAAGAAGGAAAGTTGAGAGAGGAGAGAAAGAAAGACGAACGAAAGGAAAGGAAGGTGGTATGCAGAGAGAGAGAAAGAGAGAGAGAGAGAGAGAGAGAGAGTTGGGAGAAAGGAAAGGTGTGGTGAGGTGAGGGTGGGATCGGGGGGGAGGACTGTACCTGATTTATTGACTGTACTTTTTAAATGCATAATACCCCACCTGGGATCATAACTCTGAGTCCAGCCCACATTCACTCACGCACTGTGTTATACCTCACAGCACTGTCACAAAAGAACAGCCGCATGTCTCCCTTTTGTCTGTAATTTAGAGTTGGGAAAGGGGAGGGAAGGATGGAGAGGGAGGGGAGAAATGATGGGGAAAGGATGGAAGTAGACAGGAGAATGGTGGAAAGTGAGAAGTAGGGAGGAGAATAATGAAGGAAGGAGAGAAGAAAGAGGGAGAAAGGAGAGAATAATGATAAGAGAAGGAGAAAAATGTAAAAGGAAGGATAAAGAAGAGGAAGGTTTGGATGTCAAGATGAGGGGGAGGCAGAGGAAACTGAGACACAGAGAGACAAGAGAAATTTGTAACTCTTCTAAGGAGGAGGGACAGAGGGTGCCTGGGGAAATGTGGATATGTGGAGGAAGACAATGAGGAGAAAGGCAGAGGTGGGAGAAAAATGGAGAAAAACTGTAAAAAGTTTGATGTTGAGAAAGAGTAGGGAGGGGAGGAGGCAGAGAATGAATAGTAAGTTAGTGAATGAGGCGTATGTTATAGAGTGAGAGAAAGGGAATAAGTGAAGGGGAAAAACGGAGAGAGGGGGAGAGAGAGGAGGGGGGAAGGGAGGGAGAGGAAGAAAGTAAAAGATGTAGCGTATAGTCCGTAGAAAGATGAAATGGAAATGACTGAATTAAGAGGAAATGGAAAATGAACAGAAAAAGCAAAGAAAATTAAATCTACTCCCCCCTCCCCCCAAAAAAATGTGTGGATTGACGTGTAGGTTTCTCAGAAGTAAAGTGGAGAGGGAAAGAGTGACGGAAGAAGGAATGGAAGATAAAGAAAGAAAATTAAAGAGAGAACGAATAAATTAAAAGAAACGGGGATGACTTAGACGTGTGGTTTAGGCAGAAGTAATTATCCTTGAACATGCACACACCCTTCCAAGACAGTCCCAGTGGCAATAAGAAGTCACACTCGTCACTGATTCACGCTTACCTCTACTTTTTGCTTTCTTTTGCCACTCCTTTTTCTTGCTAGTTTCTTATCCTCCATTACAATAACATTTTTTTTTTTTAAATACTTCCGTTTCCTATTCTTTTTCTTGCCTCTTATTCCCCAAGATCGACGATGACTTTATTATGATGATGATGATGATTTTCCTTTTATTTGAGAACATGAACTTTATATTTCCCTCCTCTTTCAGTGTTTACTTCATCCATTCCTACACCAACTTCTGTTTTTACTTTTCTATGCCACTTTCTTATGTTTCGAATAATAATCCTCTTGCTTGAGAATGGTACAGGAAATTATAAAACCTTTTCTTTGCTCATAGTGCCCGAGTTTCCCACGATTTGAGCTTGTCCTCTACTTTTACTTTCCTTATCTACGTCTTCGTGTTTCTTGTCCTCCTTGACACATCTTCCCCTACTGTCTTTAATATTCATCTACATTTCCATGCTTTTCTTCCCCGTCACTCGTCTTCCTCTACTTCCTTTATCCATCTCTTCGTGAATCATCTCCCCTTTCACACTGACCCATCCTTACTCTGCTCTTAATTTCCTTAGGTCCCCTTCCGTTCCTCATATCGCCCTTCTCATTCACCTCCTTTTCCCTTGACATTGCTACCTTCATACGTGGATCATAATCAACTTCCAACACACTAATCTTTATTTTTACTTTCCTTAGCCACCCTTTCGTGCTCCTTACTCCTTCCCCCCTCTCTCGACAGTGCCACACCAGTTTTGAGGACGAGTCATGAGCGTGAGTTACAGCCACTTGCCAAGCCTAGTTCACCTCACGCTTGATTCCAACAGCTTTCTTGCAGTTTATGTGACAAGGTGCACACGCCAAGAGTACCGTGATGGGGGTAGGGGGGTCGTAGGTGTGTGTGTGTGTGTGTGTGTGTGTTTCCTGTATACGAGCGTGCGTGCTGGGTATGAGGGGCAAAGACTAGATCTGTCATTCTTCGGAACTGGTTTGTCAAAATTTTATGCATAGCCTGTCCTTAGGGCAGTTCGTATTTTTATTCATTCCTAGATTTTCATATTCTGAAAAAACATTATATTCTTGGACTTCATTTTGGTGCATACATCTTAAATCCTTATGTACGTGTTATTCAGAATTATATAAATATTTTCTCAGGTTCTGGGTACATCATATTCATAGATAAACCATATTCTTTGATTTCTTATAATCTTAAATCCTTCCTTAGATACGATAAGATACATTACCTTCTTAGATACATCATACTCTTCACCACAATCTCAGATATTTCGTATTCTTAGATCAGTTACATTCTTCGATACGTTTTATACCTGGATACGAAATTCATCAGGCTAGAGTATGTTTATGAGTCATCAGATTTATAGACCGTATCACTCTCAGGTATATCACGTCCTTGGATTCTTCATATTCTCAGGTAAATCACGTTATTGGTCTGCTTAGATCTTTAGATAAATTGCGTTCTCCGATGCGTCGCAATATTCCCGTTTTCAGAATCTGTCGAGGTAGTTTTCGACGGGGTATGTTTATGAGTCGTTAGATATATAGATCCGTTGCTTAGATTCACCCATATTCCAAGATAAATTATACTCTGCAGTGCGTCAAAGTATTTTTCCGAACAAATTGCATCAAGGCGAACAGTATGATTATGAGTCGTCAGATTCATAGATCCATTTTGCTCTTACATACATGATATTGCTAGTTCCTTCAGATCTTTATATATATCATACCCTTCGATGCGTCATACAACTGCTCTGTAACAAGTCCATCAGGATCGTTTGGACAGGGTATATTTAGGAGTCGTCATATACACAGATCCATATGATACTTGAAGCTATTATATCACAGTTTCGGATTTCTCATTTTCTCTGATAAATCACCTACACTGCGATGCGTCAGAAAATTATCGTGAACAGAATCTATCAGGGTTGTCTTGTACAGGTATGATTACGAGTTAGATTCATAGGTACATCTAGGTATATCACATTCTCAGCTTCTCCATATTCCTAGGTAGCAGTGAAGAGCAACGGTGAAGAACTAAAGAACACATAACTAAGGAAAACAAAAGAACACCGTGTTTGGGTAAGGTTGGGTATTGTATTTTTTTTTTTCTGGTGTGTGTGTGTGTGTGTGTGTGTGTGTGTGTGTGTGTGTGTGTCTGTTTCGAGAGAGTGGGCTGTCAAGCAAAGAGGAAGGAAAGGGTTATAGTGTGGTTGGAAAATTAAGGAAGCGAATCCATTACCCCGTGATTCATGAGACTAGCACAAGTAATTAAGAAAAAATAAACAAAGGAAGGAAGGAAAAACAAGCATAATTAGGAAGAACAAAGGCAGGTGTAACGAGGCATAACAAACACAATTGCCACTGTCTCTGATCGAGGTAGAAATTGTCTCCCTTTTTTGTACTTGAATTTCTCGCGTCATTCATTTTCTAATTTTGTGTGTATTGTCAGAGAGATTGTAATTTTTTCCCTTTCCTTTGTGAATGTGTTGTCAGAGCGGTTGTCATCTTTTGTTTTCTGTGTGTGTGTATGTGTGTGTGTGTGTGTATGTGTGTGTGTGTGTGTGTGTGTTGTCAGAGTTTGTCATTTTTCCTTTTTTTTTTATGTGTTGTCAGAACGGTTGTCATTTATTCCCCCCCTTTTCTTGTGTGTTAGCAGAGTAGTTGTCAATTGGGGGTGGGGTAGAGAAGGGTCATATTGTGGTTGGCAAATTAAGGAAACTCGTCCATTAGCCCGTGATTTATGGGTCTAATCGAAGTAATTATTCTGTCAGTAAATGCGGGAGGTACGTACATTATACTGAGTAATTGATTAGCCCTATATACTGAAGGTACTGATTAAATGTGGAGAAAGAAAGATGTGTTGAAAAGTTGAAGGAGAAAGATGGTGGTGGAGGAGGAGAAGAAGGAGGAGGTGGAGGAGGAAAGGAGAGGCGAGGAGAGGAGATTAACTGATATCTAAAAAAATACTGAGATGTAGATGGATAAAAGAGAAACAAAATAGTATGAAGAAAATTAGCCAATGAAAGAACTGAGAATTTATGATAACTGCAAGAAAAGTGATGGTGGTGAGAGTCAAATTAAAAGAAGAAAGTGTTAAAAGCTTGAAGAAATGGAATTAACAAATCAAAAAGAAGAGGGAATAAGTAGTAAGTAAAAGAATAATGATCAGTGACGAAGATGAACAGAGGAAATAAAAAAAGGAGGAAATGTTACGATATTTAAGAAGAAAAATGGGTAATGACGAAGAAAAGGAAAAATAAATATGGCAAGAATAAATGAGTTATGAAGGAGCCATCTATAGTTCAACAAGGAAGAGGTAAAGGAATGAAAAACTGCAAGAAAAAGGAATAGATGAGGAAATAATAATACTAATAATAATAAGTATAATAATAATAGTAATAATATATATATGAGAAGCTGTACAGTAAGAAGTCAAGTGGGAGAAAGGTGAAGAAGAGTATATTGAAAAAAGAAAAAAATTTAAATGTTTAATAAAGGAGCTTGACTGATAACTTGAAAATAGCAGAGGAGAAGAGAGAATTCTTATTATTTTAAGCTATTGTGTGACGGGAATAGAATGTGCCAAAAAAATAAATAAATAATCGAGAAACCTGTGTGGCTTTAAAAGATTTTGGCTAATGAAACTGGTTATGAGAGAGAGAGAGAGAGAGAGAGAGAGAGAGAGAGAGAGAGACTGGTAAATTAAACTCTGTACTAATATGGTCGTAAAAATTAAAGGGTCTGCACAAGGAAAAGCTTGGTAAAAAAAAGTAAAAAGAAAAATATTATAGTGAAGGAATTGATTGGACGATTATTGCAAAACCAGATGTGGAAATAAAATGTGGGGGGAGTGAAGGAAAATGAATACTTAGTCAGAGAAGAAAAACGTTTTGTCTTTAAAGAAATATACAGTAAGGTAGCTGTCAGTCTCTCTCTCTCTCTCTCTCTCTCTCTCTTTCCTCACCTCTCTCAATTTCTCTCGTCGTCTCCATCACCATCTTAGCTCTCTCCCAATCTCTTCCCTCCCTCTCTCTCATTGTTCACCTTTCATTTCTTCACTCCCTCAATTTCCCTCGTCGTCTCCACCACAATCTTATCTCTCTCCCCCAATCTCTCCCCTCCGCATCACCACCACTCTTCCCCAAGATCTTCCTCTTCCTGTTACTTAGACGAACGACCCACCAAATAATGTATTCTTTGTGTTCCTTCCGATGGCCGAGGATAAGGAGAACGCAAGGAGGAGGAAATGGAGATTGCTTCCGTCCTTGGGGTCCGGCGGAGAGGCAGAGTTGGAAAAAAGTAAATTACGAAAATGAAGTGTCTACGGAGGAATTTTTAAAAGAACGTGTAGAAAAAGATAGATAGACAGATAGATGTGGATTTGGATAATATTACTGTATAAGTTTAATCCAGTTACGTTAAGAGAAATTCTGCCAGCGAATCATCTTCCTTTCAAGTGAGTCATGACTGTTGGGATTTTTTTTTTCTTAATTCAAGGAAGAAGGAACCAAAGACCAGGAGCCCGCAAGGTTGTGAGAGGTATGATATATTCTCCTCAAAATTGTGTAATCTGACGGCTTGAAATTGTTATGACTCGTTACACATATCAGTAGTAACAGCAGCACTTCAGTAGAGGGCAAAGTAGCAACAGTGGGAATAGCAGTAGCAGTAGAAGAAGTGTAGGGTCTGGTGAAGGAGTAGATGACAGGGCAGCTCATTAAAAGTAGCAGTAGGAGTGACAGCAGGAGACGCAGCGGACGTGTCAGTAGAACAACAGTAGAACCAGCAGTAGCAGTAGAATTAGCAGTAGGAGGACCGTAGGATCAGGCTGAGGGGGTGACAGGCTCTCGCATTGTTTACCTCCGGGACTGATGGAGGGGTCGAGCTCCCCCATCCTTCTCCTGGGATATATATGGAACGCTTTTAATCTCTCAATTTATTTTAAAAGATGTGCTGTCAGGGTCGGAGTGTGAATGTGCATGAGTATTAAGAAATGGTTGATAGGTATGAATGGGAGAGTTATGAGGTGGTCTGTGGGATGTAATGGAGATATATGTGCATTTTTTGACACAGACTTATGGGTATGTATGTAGGAATGCGTAGGTATAGATCGTAGACATACATTAAAAGGAGACGACTGTTGAGTAAATTGAGAAAAAACAAATATTAATAATAATAGTAATAATACTAATATAATAATAATAATGATAGATGGTAACATTCAAGAGAAGGAATACTTAAAAGAGGTATGTGAAAATAAATCTTCCCCTCATTTAGAGCATAAAATAAAAGAGTCGTCGTATGGTGAGGAGAGAAATATTAGGTGACGATGCTGCCCTGAAAGGAAAGATTACAGATCAGTGACGGAAGCTTCGCGGCGGAATGAGAAAAGGAAGGGGATATCTCAGAGAAAGAGCAAGACATGAAGTTCAAACACAGTGCATGGAAGACAGGAAAAAAAGTCAGATTAAGATTTATTTGGTGATTACGACACTTAAGTGAAAGATTAGACAGACATACAAAAGGGAATGAGAAAAATTGGCAACAGATTAGAATTTTGTAATGATTAGAAGATATAGATGTATTTCTTTAGTATTACATTTTCATTTTCCTTACATGATGACGGTGGTGATGATGGCGATGATCATGATGATGATGACAATGATAGAAGATGACAAATAGAAGACCATGGAAGGCGATAAGATAGAAGAGATAACCACTTGAGTTTTACCACCTGGTGCCTTTCCAGCCTAGTTCCAAAGTTGTCCAGGATGATGATGCTTTTTACTGGGCTATGTACACGCGAGATGGATTAAAGTGTGTTACTTCATGTGGTCACGCACCCAACACTCTCTCTCTCTCTCTCTCTCTCTCTCTCTCCTGACTTTTTCTTTCCGTCTCCCCTCCTCTCCCATTCCCTTCTTTCACTATCCCTCCTTGTCAGATCTTTCCCTCTCCCCTCCTTCCATCTTCTGTTTATGCATCCTAATCTGCCCTCTTTCTGTTCCGTCCCTCACTCTCCCTTTCCCTCTCCTCTCCCTTGCCCCTCCGTCACCTTCATTCTCTCTCGCCAGTGCGCACTTTTTTTCTTCTCCTGCTCATTCTTCCTCTATCGTCTATTTTGTGACACTTTTCTTTCCTCCATCTTGCCTTTCCTTCACCCTTTTCCCGTTTTTCGACCTACTATTTGCCACCCTTTCTTTTTTTTTCATTCCTTGTTTGCCCTCTTTGAAGAATCTGCACTTTTTTCAGTTTTTAAGTTCCATTTTCATATTATTTTCATTTCCATTCTCTCCCATCTCATATTTTCCTCTTCCATGACTTCTTTCCCATTTTTTATATTTTCCCTTATCTCCTCTTCTTTAACTCTGTCTTTTAAAGTTTTCTCCTTTTTCTCCTCTCTCATCATATTTTCCTCCTCCCTGATTTTTCTCCTATTTCCTAGATATATTTTTCCTGCATTTCCTACATCTGTTTTTTCCCCCTGTCTCCTCTTTCCCTTCCTCGAATCGAACAGTGAGAATTGGTGGCCTAGATACAAACGATGCCGTCTTGTGGGTTTTCGTGGGGGGGAGGGGACGGGGGGGGAAGTGGTTAGGAGAGAGAGGGTGGCGGGGGATGGACGAAGGAGGGAGTGAAGGAAAGCAAGAAAGAGAGGTACATGGAAAGGGTGGGAGGGAGCATGGAGAGACGATTAGGATGGGTAAAGAGGGAGGAAGGGACGGAAAACTGGGGCAGAGGAAGTAAGATATAAAAAGACATATTCATGAGGGAAGAGCAAGTTGTATATACTGTAGGTAGGAGGAGAGAGAGAGAGAGAGAGAGAGAATATTGCTCGCTTCTGATATCAGTAAAATTCAGGACTGTAAATATCCCTCACGGACGATAGATCGAGACAGAGCCAATCCAACTTTTATTTCCACCTCCCCACTCCCCCTTTCTCCCCCTCCCCCACCCATCCCCCCTCCCCTCTCCCATGTACCATCTCTCGTACCTACGTTTTTACCTCCCCCCCCTCCCTTCACTCATGGTTATCCCTTTGCCCTTCCTCCCCTCTCCCCCTCCTCTCCCCTCCCCATCCCCTGCCTTCCCACGTACTGTACCTACGTTTCTCTCTCTCTCTCTCTCTCTCTCTCTCTCTCTCTCTCTCAAGAAATAGGGAAAATGTGTTGCTCAATTTTCAGTGGAGCGCCGGCCAGAGATAATTTCCCCAGCGATAAATCTCCGTCGATCTCAATCAGTGCGGAGGCGGCAATCTCGCTGCCCCAGGATGAAAAATACTAATAATAATAAAAGAAAGACGGTGTGTGTGTGTGTTTGAGAAATTGCAGACCCACTACTTTTATTCTTGGGAGGATCTGTGTAGGATTTTGTGGGATTTTTTTTTTTTAATATATTGTCCCTTTTCCATCAGTAGAATATGATGATAATAATAATAATAATAAAGAAAAGACGGTATGTATATTTTTCAGGCTTTGGTAGTTTCTTGTGTCTGATATATCTTTATTTCTGCTTAATTTAATATCTTTCGGCATTTTTTTTCTCAGCTTCCTCTGGTATTGTCATTAAACATTTTCTCTTATTTTCAATTTTCAAATATTTTTTTTCCTATTATTTCCACTTAAATGAACATTCTCAATTATATTACTTCACAATATTCTTTCTCCAAGACTCCGCAGTTGATTCACTCTTATTATTTTGTTGTTGCCTATTTTATCACTGATCATTTCGCTTTACTCCATTAAGACTCTGCTCATAAATCCTTGTTTTTTTTTCTTCTGTTTAATATCTTGTACAGTTTGTTTTGTTAATTCATCTGTAAATTATGGTTTTTCTTCTCTTCTGTCACTTATTTTCTTTTCATTTCTTTTTTATGAATTAAAGTTGATATATATTAATTGCGAGTTTCCTTTTATTTTGCATTGGCCAGTTTCTTTTTCTTTATATAGGTAGTATGTTTGACAGTTGAGACGCTGGTGGTATTATTATTATTATTACTATTGTTATTATTATTATTAAGTAGCGTGTTAAGGGATTATATATTGAATTCGTCATAATATCTCAGTGTCCCGCATCTCTCTCTCTCTCTCTCTCTCTCTCTCTCTCTCTCTGTTATCGACATTATCTCATATCCGGGGCAGAGTTGGATCTGGTATATTATTGATGATATCGCCATGTTGTATTATATTAGTACATTGCACGCACACCTACTTTATTGTGAGTGACTTGCTTGTTTTTATTTAACTTGGGTTGTTTGTCATCATCATCACCAACACCACCATCATCACCACCACCCTCCTCCTCCTCCTCGTCATCATCATCGTCATCATCATCATCATCATCATCATCATCATCATCATCATCATCATCATCATAAGGGTTGTAAGGAAGCGACTCCCGGCATCCCCCTTTCTAAGCATCTTGGCCTGCTATTGATTCTAGGCCCAAAAAACGACGCTCCAGCCTCCACATCCCTCACCCGTGGATTTGAATAATGGCGCCTACCACCCTGTGTGCCTCGCCCTACCGCTGTATTTCCTCCGTGTAACCATCCTTGCCATGTATTTTGCTTCATCGTTGGGAAGAGGCTGTATCATCCGTATAGTTTGTCTCAACCTCCATATCCCTCATCCATATATTTGTATAATGGCCCCAACCCTGTATGCTTCACGTTATAGGATTGTATTTTCCCCCCATTCAAGCGTCGTTTCTCCCATATAAGCGACCTAATATTTTTTCCTCCATATATTTGGCCAGAGTATGTCTTTTATCGTAGGGAAAGGGCAAATTTTCCGTCGCCCCGGCTATGTATGCTTCGTCTTACTATTGTAATACTTCCAAACAATAATTTTAGTATCGTATTCAAAATTTTTTAGTTGGAGACTCTATGGTCTATATACCATGTCCTATATTTGAAAACAATTGCCTCCGCCTGGTATACTTCACCTGAGGACAGTATTACCTCCCTGTATTCGGCCTAGTATAATTTTGTATTTTCGTAGGAAAGCAGTTTTATGCTTTGTATGTCCGGTCCCGTATTTTAGTAATTATTTGTACACATTGACAGTATTTGCTGTATATGATGGTCCTGGTATGATATCTGGAGTTATGTCATTGAGAAGGAGGTTGTAGTTTCCTCTGTATGGATTTTAATTTTGTCATGACACTTACCCCGTAAAATCATCCTCTTTCTGGTATCATATTTTGGCTTTCATCGTACGGGAAGGAGCTGTATGATCCGTGTAATCAGTCGTATATTTTTGTTTATGCTCATCACCGCCGACCCACAGTAGCCCCGAGGTGAGGAGAAAGCGTCTCCAATCCTCCGTTCACCCCACCTCACCACCTTATCAAAAACACGAATTATCCGCTTATTTCACGCCTTATTTGCTCCGCGTACGGGTCCGTGCCGCCTGGAAATGACGACTTACGCACTCCAACAGGGCGCCCCTGCCTCGCGCCGCCCCTGAGGAGGCCAGAACAGCGGCAGGAGGGGAAGGAAGGGAGACAGAGAAGCGGGAGAGTCATGACGCCGGCCGACTGAGTTACTACCTCGCGCCAGTTTGGATGTCGGCCACTAGATGCCAGCACGAACTGACTTACGACCGCCACCCCATCCCCTCGTCCTCTCACCCTCCCACCTCTTCCCCGGGAGGCTGGAATCTGACGTCATCATAGAAAACCGGGTGCCTCCAAAAATCAATGGAAGTCTGTTACAGAAAATGACTTCTTGAGACTCCGTCAGAGAGACTAATGTGTTTCTGAAAATGAAGCTGTTCGATAGCCTAACAATGTTAATACTTGCCGATATGCGCACCGTAAGATTAATTTTATCCATTATTTGTATGATATAAAGTTTGGTGAACCAAATAAGTATATGAAACTCCGTAATTAATAGCTTGACAAGCTTCAAAATTGCTAAATAAGAGCAGTTCCTGCACCCACAGAAGATGAAAAAAAAAAAAAAAAACTAAAATTCCAGTAAAGCCGCTTAGTAGCCTCCCACGCAGCAAAACGGTAGCCCGACACGCTAAATCACAGATGTAATACTGTTAGCTCAGCCGGGCTCACCTCCTCGTAACATGCGAAAATAACCCTCCTCTTACACCCCCCAAACCAGCAGTTAAGAAACAATTCGGTGGAGCGGCTTAAGAGCGGGAAAGAGATACACGCCCAGCTACCTCACCAAACCAGGCAGGAGTGAGGCCATAAAGTGCAGCTCGGCCCTCCGCCAAATAACCCCCCATGCACTATTTTACAGCCACATAAAATTCAAAAACAATCTCTAATTACGGGGCGCCCAGTAACCTTCACCGACAACTTAACTGGCGGGGAGTTTACGCTCAAACCCCCCTCCTGCTCCTCCTCTTCTCTCTACCTCCTTCTCCTCCTTTCCTACCCCCCTTCCCCTCCCTCAACCTCCCCCCTTTACGCTATCTCCCCCACACACACTGCCTTCCATTCATAAGCACTCCACGTGGGTTTGTTTGTACCACGTGACGAGTTATGCGCTATAAAACTATCATAAAGTGCCCATAAACAGCGCCAGTAACGGCCGCGACCTTGCAACTCTCGCGCTCTCTCTCCCCCTCTCTTTCTCTTGCTCCCCAGCCAGCGATACCTTGCAACTTCCCATTTGGACGCGGAGAGGAAATTGCTTACATTTTTGCTGTTTTCAGTGTGGATATATTGTACTTTTTGGTTTATCCATGGTCTTAGCATACTATTCTTTTTAATGGCTTGTTTATGAATTTGAGTATCGTGTGAAATTTAGTTGGTGTTCAGTGGAAAACTATCGCACATTGCCATGTCGTGGGAAGATAGTGTGTGTGTGTGGCTGTGTGTATGTGTGTGCGTATACGTGTGTGTGTTTGTGTGCGCCTCGGGGAAGTTAGAGAGGAAGACTCTTTTAGACGCCCTCTTTTAGGCTATTTTTGTGTTCTTTCGGGTTTATTTTTGGCTTTCCCTTTCTCTTTATTGTATGTGGCAGCTCTTTTCTATTCAAGTTTTCCTTATTTTGTTCTAGCAGCTGAACTTTATTGACCCAGAGGAGATAGTAAAGCATGTGGTGAGAACGTCCGAAGCACTACGCGTAAACTTTGTCGCTTACATAATGTCAGTAATAATATGCGATTAATCTTATTTCAGCTCTTCTACAAATTTTTTTCTTGTCTTGTGCGCCATCCTAACTCTCCCTCGACTTCTTGTAGCAATTGTTTACGTTGGAGTGCGCACGCGTCCTTCTATTGACCGATGTGAGGAAGCAGCCATTATTGTTTACAAAATTTATTGTAATGGCGACGGGTAGTAGTTCACCTCGTCGCCGCCAGAGATGGGAGCCCGCCGATTTCGTTTAGTTACTAAACGCTGATTTTGGACTTGGTCAGTTTTGCTGGAATGGCACATATTATATTTAAAGTGGTGTTACAAAGGCAAAACTCCAGAATTTAGTCACAGCATTGCGCGTTCATGAAGATATGGCTTCTGAATAGACAAATATAACTAGAATAGAAACCCGTAGAAAACTTCGTAACTTGGGGAGATGCTATGCTTTTTATTGATTGAAATGCACACGTCATTCTGTCCACTGGTAATAACGTACAGAAAGAGATAGAAGGATAGCAACAAGGCCCATGGAGAGCAGAGTCATGAAAATGTGGCTTGTGAACAGAAAACGATTAAAAACAGTAGCTCTTTGATATATGGCACTTGAAGTTAGAAATACCATGCACATATAGTTAAAATAGGACGTGAAGCTGATGTGTGTTTTTGGTATTATTTTAGCTTTAGCCCATAATGAACGCGTTTCGTTTCTGTACTTCGATATCATCAATGTACAAACACCTTTCTTTGACGCTTCATCTCAAATTACCGGTATCGGGAAGGAAAAATATTTGTTTCCAGGTAAAGATAACATTACATTTGGCAGCCCCCTATCCGTAACTAACTATATCCTTCAGAAAATAATAGAATAATAGCGAAATATTTAACAACATTAGAGTCAACTGGAGGTCTGTGTCGGATTCCTTTAGTTACCCCGTAAATTGTCTTCTCCGACCCAATTCTCTCTCCGTCACACATTCCCATTTTCCCTAACTTTTTTTTTTTCCTCGGGGGGGATTGGGGGTATGGGGGAGGAGGGAAGGGTGATGGATGGCTTTGGGGTAGGTGGGAGGGGCCAGCGAAGGGAGGGAGACCGAGAGAGGGAGGGAAGGAGAGGCATGGGGGTTAGCAGGGGGGGGGTCAAGAAGAGAGAGAGAGAGAGAGAGAGGAGGGGAGGGCAGGTGGGAGGGAAGGAAGGAAAGACAAGGGTCCTAAATCGTCTTTTGTCGTTAAGTAAACATTACCTGGGCTCCTGACTTGGCCGATGCTGCGGTTTTGATATGTTTGTCTATTTATTTATATATTCATTATATTCTGGCTTTCTTTATTCTTCAGTTCAGAGGCAAATTGAAGGCACTGATAGACTATTTATTATTTATTTAATGTTCCATATTACTTAATTATTGCAGCCTCTTCATGTCTTCCATTCACCAGGATGGAAGTTAAAATTAATAATCATTTAATCTAGGGGATAAAAGAAAAACTCCTTCGACTCAACAATTATGTTATATTGATCTGTTATCTCCACTTCACACCTTTCTGGCAAGACAAAGCTAAAATTATTTCTCGAATGTAATACAGAGGAAGTGAAATAAAAGTGAATGAGGGAAGCTAGCCCTCAACAAGTGTTCCGTACCGTATTACTTAGTCATTCCACTTAAAAATATAGCAACCTTCTTTTTCCTTTCCTCCAGTACCTGAAATGAATCAAAGATTTAATCCAGGCGAAACTTAATGGGTCTTTCCCTCAACAGGTGTCCCATATTACTGTACTTCATTATCTCAGTGTCTTTATTTCTTCCTCCGCCATTCATCCGTCCATTTATCTATCTACATTCCCATCCACCATTGTACGCGCAAACTGATACACATCCATTCATCCCTCCATCCATCTCTTCCACGTCTCTTTCTCCCCTCATCGTTATCCACTCCTTTTAGCCTCCTTCCGCCAAGATAAAAAAACAAAATTAATCCTCAAATTTAATCTAGGGTAAACTTAAAAAAGAAAAAAAAAAGGTAAGTATGAGTCCTAGCTTCAACAAGTGTCCCCAGCTAGTGGTCCCCTGAGGCGCCATGACTCGGTAGGAATTGAATATTCTTTGTGCGGCTTATCAGGCGTGTGCTGCGACGCCTCTCACTCTAAATGGAAATTGTGTGTAGGGGGAGGCGTGGAGAGAGGGTGGAGGCAAGAAGTGAGGGATGAGGGGAAGGAGAGGTGAGAGCTGGAGGGGAGAAGTGAGGGATGGTAAGAAGAGGGAAGGAAAGATGGGGGTTGGAGGGAAGAAGTGTGGAATGGCGAGATTGGGGGGATTGAATAATATGGGATGGAGGGAGAAATGAGGGATGGTGAGAGGATGGAGGGAAGGAGAGGTGAGCGATGGATGGAAGGAGAAGTGAGGGATGGAGAGTGGGTGGAGGAAGAAAGAGAAGGAAGACAAGTAACTGAATTGTGAAGCACATCACATTTATTACTGTACAGTAACGTTTAGCAAGTTTTGTCTTGCTTTTCAGCGCGTGATTATACAAATGGAATAATAATATTGAATTTTTATTGACAGTAGTATCACCACATTAAGCAATTACATCACGTTGGTAAGCCCACAGAGTATTGCCGAATGATTGTATGGATATCCGTATTCCGTTTACTGTTATTCCAAGATTGTCGCAGAAGAAAACGGGAAATTGTGATGTCCCGTGGGATATAGGGAAGACGGCGTTAAAATGCAGTGGCGTCGCGTAGGGCTCGCCCTGTGGAATACGAAGCAGGTATCCCTATTCATGAAGGATGCTAGACAGTTTCTACGATAATTGTCTCCATAGCTTTTATTATTTGTGCAAGTCATTTACTTAGTTATATTTCTTCACTTAAACATACATTTTAGTTTGATTATTATGAAATTAGTATGTCCATGAGTGAGGTTAGAATTATAAAATCTTAAGCACGATTTATTCATAGTGTTTATGCATACAGTGGATGTTGGGGAAGAGGGTGATTTGGTCGCCTTCGGAATACATTTGATATTCTTTTGCCATTGGATTTTAAAAAATAGGATACTATTTATATTGCTGAGGAAAAATGTGTGTGTGTGTGTGTGTGTGTGTGTGTGTGTGTGTGTGTGAGAGAGAGAGAGAGAGAGAGAGAGAGAGAGAGAAAGTATATATTTTCCTTATATTTATATTCTATTTATTCGACGTTTTTCTTTCACCGTGGGTCCACAGTCACCCCTTGACAGAATATGCCATTAGTGGTTTTCTCTGACCCCTCTTACATCGCTTTAAGACTCCCCTTCACTTCCCCCCTCCCTTCATCCCATTTTCTCCCATTAGTTATCATTCTCTCTTACCTCCATTCGGATCCCGTTTTTGTCATTCATTCCGTCCAGTTTATCGTACTTCTATGTGTATTCGTCTTTTGATTTTTTTATTTCTTTTTTCTCGCCGTCGTGCTTTCAGTCACTTCTTTATTATCTGCCGAACCTCTCTCACTCGTACGAACACGTTTACACATATACATGAATATCAGTACGCACATCAGTACATCTAGCTCTAACATACAGCTCTCTCTCTCTCTCTCTCTCACACACATAATCCAGCGTGGTGTCCATCTATCAACGCTGTGTCGGGTGGGATCAAAGCTTAACCTACCTTGGGACCCACTTCATAGTATCCCCCCCAGCCCCCCTTACCCGTTTTCTTTATTCTCTTTTCCTTTCCCTTTTTGTTTTCATTCGCTTCTCTCCTCGTCTCTTCTCTTCCCCTTCTCTTTTCACTTACTTCATAACACAAATATTTTTTTTTTTTCTCTCTCTCTCTCTCCACTCCCTTTCCGCCCCCTGGAGCTTTCTCATTTCCCTGCGATCATTTTGCTCAGGGGATTAAGAGAGAGAGAGAGAGAGAGAAGTATGGGGGAAAACAGGAACAGATTGGAAACCCTAAAAAGACAAACTTAGAAAAGAAAATTACAGGAGGAAAAAAAAATACTTATGAAAATTAATAGAGCATTTTTCCCTCCCTCTTCAACTTCAACTTTAGTCTTTGTCCGGTGTGACATTTTTCCTTTATTATTTTTTATTTTTATTTTTTGCCCTCTTTACCTCTCACGGTTCGTAAAGCTCTAAATATTTTAATTCCAGGTAACGCCAATTGGTATTTTCAGGTGAGAGAGAGAGAGAGAGAGAGAGAGAGAGAGAGAGAGAGAGAGAGAGAGCCTGATGGAATTAACATCACCACTTTTCTGATGGGGATATATCTAGTATATTATTGCTGCATTGATGATGGTGGTGGTGGTGATTCTGATGATTTTATTCCTGCATTAAACGTCAGATGATTTTACTCTGCAGAGATTTAAAAAAAAATAAATAAAGTTCCATTTTCAGTAGTTCAGTTTCTTTATATCGTCCACTTTTCTTTTAGTCACTCACCTGTATTTTCCGTCAACCTTTTCCTGTCGACGTTTTGCATCACCTACATAAATACTCCGTTTTGTCTCAGTCACAATTTTATTCTAGCAGTTTTTGTGACGTGAGTGAAAAATGTAACCTGGAATGAGTGATAATTTTTGGATGGTAAATTTCAGTTTTTAAAGCCTGATTTGGTGATCTTTAAAGGGTCGTTTTTAAAGTTATAGTGAATATTGAGGTTAGCTGTAGGCACACCTTTTGTCCATAATGCGTGGTGTTTAAATATTTACTGTCAAAACTGATTTATTGATATTTTTTGTTAAAATTTTGTTGTTTACCTTGTGTACAATTATAAGATTCATCCATAAACATAATTCGACCAAGAAAAATCATTCTTTATATATATATTGACGTTAAGAGATGCAGAAACATAGCTTATTGTTATGGTATTAGTAGTAGTAGTAGTAGTTGCTGGGTAGTGTATTATTAGTTTTATATATTTATCGAAAAATTGAATCATTAATTATTTAGAGACTGAAGTTTTCATTGGTGTAAAGATAAAGAGGAGGGTGTGTGATAAAGCGTGTTTAGTAGCGATAAGTGGGTCAGCTGCTGGCATTGTTAAAGCTGTAACTACACTATGGCAATAATGGCACACACACACACACACACACGGTAAAATAGTCTCTCTCTCTCTCTCTCTCTCTCTCTCTCTCTCCAAACTTACTTTCATCTTCCTTCTCTCATTATCACCCTCTTCCCTCTCCTCCTCCATTCCCCCACCCTCTCTTTGCCTCCTCCCGCCTCTCGCCTCACTCTCCTTACCAGTCTCATTCTGCCTCTCACCCACTCTCTCTTTCTCTTCCCCACCTCTCCACTTTCCCTCCTTGTCCCCCCCCCCCATCTCTCTCTCTCTCGACTGGGGAGTTCAGCTTTAGTGGAGCGTCTGTGCTTACGGTATCTTTAGGTTCCTTCTTTATGGTCGTCCGGTGGTAGTGGTGGTGGTGGTGGTGGTGCTGGGCTGTTGTCAAGATGGTGTTGTTAGGCTACTCGGGGTTGGCAAGATAGTGTATTTGTTGGTAGAAGAGTGGCAATAAGAGTACTTGTTGTTGGCAAGATGGGGGTAGTTGTTGGTAGGATGGTGGTGCTGGGATGTTTATTGTCTAGGTGCTGTGGTTGTTGGTTGTATTCTTTTCATTTTCTTAGGGTGATGGGTGTTAGCAAGATGGTGTACTTGTTGGGAGGATGGTATGTTGGCAAAATTTTATTGTTTTAATTGTGTTTATATTTGGTGAGGGGGAAAAAAAAATGGGTGTCCTTACTTCACCCTTTATGTGGAAAAAAGAGGTTGGCATGATGATGAAAATGTTGATGATGATTATAGGTGTTTGTTGGTATTCCTGTCAGTGCATGAGGTAATTGTGTAAAAAATTGAGCTACACTAGACCTCGACTTTAAGCTTTGTACATGCAGGTAATGACTAGCCTGCCTTCGCGTTGCATAAATCACGGGTCCTTTCGTCATCCAGGTGCCTCATCACACGCTGTCAGTTTGATCATCACGCATTTGTTCACAGGCCGAGGTGTGTGTAATTTCCATCAGTTCTCTCCTCCTTAATGTTCGCCAGAGCATGTTTATGAGTCGAGAGATGTGTCCTGTTGCTCGTTCCACCCGAATCCCCCAAGAATTTTTACCTATAGGAGCTCTCATGCACCTATCCAGCCATCCATTCATCCATCCCTACATTTAATAATATGAGATCTTACATATAGGAACCTTAAATATTCATCCGTCCATCCGTGGGTTTTATAAAATTTTTTTTTTTTTTTAATAGGCTATCCTTCCACACAGGGATTATAAAGACATGGACGATTTCCCAAACTGTAGCTAAGATAGGAGCGGCGAGAATAATAAGAGGCGTCTTCTATGTTGACACATTGGCGGTACACGTGAGGAAGTAAGAGTGGACACCCTGCAATTGTACCCTTAAAAAAAAAAAAAATGTACCCTGCCAAAAAATAACATCTTGGGGGATATCATTAGTGTTTTTTTTTATTATTATTATTATTATACTTTTAAAGTCTTTCCTCAATTCATGGCAGCTCTGTTGACCTGGTAACTTCACTACCAAACTAAAGACAAGGGGATTCAAACACAACATAAGGGAACACAGACACAGTGTAAGGGGACTCCTATCTGTAACTGTTTGGGGTGTATTTTTAAAGTCTGCCTTCGATTTATCACGACTCGTGTCGACTTGGTAAATTTTAGTCAGAATGCACACAACACAAGGGAACTTGATCAGTGACTGCCTTGGTATAATTTTAAGTCCACCCCTTACTGACCTCACTTTATCACGGTTATTGCTGCTCTTTACGCCCGAGGTATCATATTTATATGCGGAACAGCCCTGCATTTTTTTTTTTTTCCTGTCGTCGTCTGCAACAAAATGATAATAATAGTAATAATGATAATAATAATGAAAATGGCTTTTGATACGGGTTAATAATATTTTTGACACTGAAAACTTTGCTGTGATTCAGAAGAATTTTTAAAAGCTTATTCTTGTTTCATTTTCTTCCAGGTAAGCCACAGCCCAGGTGATCAGATGTTGTCCATAGGAAGGTAAGATTTATCACATCATAGAGTCCTGACTAAGATTTTTGGAATATCTCAGTGTTATTTTAGGTTAAGCTGGATTGTGTTGCATTGCAGGGTGGGGTTGGATCAGTTATGGTTCGGTTCGGTTAGGGTGAGTGGGGAAGGGTTGGATTGGGCTGAGTGGGATTGAGTTGGTCTGGATTAGATTGAACTTGGTTAGGTTGGTAGAGTTAGGTTAGGTTAGATTAACTTGGACTCCCCCTTCAGTGGGTCGGAATCCCAGACATTAAATAAAAAGGAATGATTAAATTCAGGTGTATGTGTTTCACATGGCGGCATTTAGGACAATTAGTTTAGAATAACATGCCATTTCGCGATTTACCTAAGCCATGGTATGTAAAGGAAGCAGGAAAATGAAATCCAAAAGTTTCATATGCTCATCTTTATTTTTACAAGCTCTCTTGAAAGTAATAATAGGATAGGTTTATTTCTCCTAAGTTTTAAGGGAGTGCAATTATATAGGAGAGAGAGAGAGAGAGAGAACTAAAAGCATACATACACAGCCACACCCGGCCGCTAATATCAAGCTGAGAGAGGGTGGGGGAGTTTTGAAATAATACCGGGAATGATGGGGCGTCACAGGGAGAGGCAGGGATATGAGCCCCCTCCACCCCCCTTCTGATTGCTCCTGTGCTGCTGAGAGCTTAATTAAATCAGCAATCTTGGCTCCAAATATCCAGTGTGATTTATGAAGCTTTCCCTTATTGTGTTGTGTGTGTGTGTGGTGGATGGTGGTGTTGGTTGTGTATGTGATTGTTTTTGAGAGGCTGGGAAGGGTATGTGTTTTAGCTTTCGCTTGTTGTTGTTGTTCTGTTGTGGATATGGATAGTGTTAATGTGTGTGTGTGTGTGTGTGTGCGTGTTTGTGAAAGATTGAAAAAACTTGTTCCTTCGGTTTTGTGGGTGAGAATTGTGTTGCGTTACCTCGATCTTTATCAACTTATTCTCCATTGACGAAAAGCTGAAATGTGAAGTTTTCAGTAACCCAGAAATTGTCGCCCATTAACCATTTCAGTACGATGATGTCTTATTGCAATCCCAGAACGATTTAAATTTTCTTTCTGAGAGGATTTAACTTAGCCTACTTCAGAACATACACTTCGAAGATAATTTTTTTTTTTTCTTTAATTCATTTACAGGAAGAACCTCTTGTTTTGGGTTGTCATGAGAGTGAGAAATCGATTGCCAAATAACTTGTCTGCTTGTATGAGAAAACTTGGAAATTCAGTGAAATTGTATGGTGATGTAACAGTAATGACTACAACGATACATATTATTATTATTTTTTTTTACTCTTATTATTATTATTAATATTAGTGTTACTATACCTGCCGTAAAGCTTAGAGAAAGCCGAGACGATGAATATCTTGTGGTCTGGACGGAGGAGAAAGGAAGGAAGAAAGAAATAAGAAGAGGAGTATACTGTGGAAGAGGAGGAAGAAAGGGGGGGGGATTATGCAGTCCAGGAGGAAAGAAAGAAGGAAGGAAGAAATGAAGAGAAGTGAAAGATGGGTCATACTCTTAGGGATGAAAGAGTGGAAGGAGGGAGGAGGAACGGGGGAGGGGGTATACTGTCAAGGAGGAAAGAGAGGAGAGAAAGAGAGGAAGGAGGGGAAGAGGAAGAGGAGAAGGTGGGGAGGGAGGGGGTATACTGTCGCTGTACGGTGCTGCCCCCACTAGGCCAACCTGCCAACTTGCTCGCCTCATAAATCAAGCGTTATTCTTCGTAGTAATTTTCATGACATAATGGAAATTGTTTTTGCGTTGATCGCCCCGAAGGAGAATGAATATTAATAATGTCTTTACCGCTATTTCCCTCAAGCCCAAGTGCTGGAGACGATGAGGTGTTGATATTTTTTTAGGAAATGGAAGAGGAAGGAACCAAAACTAAGAAAAAAAAAATAACTGACTGGGTTTTGTAATATTTTCCATCTTTTCACTGGCGATAAGAATGAACCTAGAGCCTTGAAAAGTTTCCCGAAGGCGAGGAAATAAATGTGGGTTAGGTCCCCCTCTGGAAAGTTGGCTGGCGCGCGTCTTTGGTGATGTTATAAAAGCGCGGGAGATGGGGCGGCCAAACTTAGTGCTCCGAGGACCAGCGGAAGGAGGGGTTACGTCGCCCCCCTTCCAGAATTTTTCCCTTCTTCCTGCCATGCCACCAAAATCGTCACATATTAAATCCAAACCCCTCCTGGATGAGTGTTATGACCCTTCTTCTTACTCTGGTACGTCACTTCATTATATTTGTTAGGTTAGAATGAGTATCGACACGTCTTGGCGGAAATACGTTCGCTCAGTCTTATCCAGGTCGCATTCGGGTATATCTGAAAATGAATCTGAATACTGTATGTATCCGATTTTTTCCCCTGGGCGAATTATTCATGAATTTAGATACGATATTTTTTTTCTTCAGCGTTGTGAAAAAAATATATATTAAATTATATCCTCTTATCTAATGATGAAGCTCTCGATTTTGTAGTAGTAAAGTCTTTTTGCGAATTCTTTGCATATTTAGGCTCAGCAAATTTTTATCTTTTAGTTCTGGATTGCGAAAATGATATGCAAACTAACTTGATTTTATTAGCCAGAAGTTTGCATATTTAGGCACTGTGGATGTTGGGCGACTTATTGAAATTCTGTAGATCGTTCCTGTTCGGTTCATGAAGATTACAGATATTGAAATTATGATATTTTGGAGACTATTTTCATACGTATTAAGGAGCCGTAAATTTCTGTGCATATTATTCCAACAAAATTTATGTAGCTTGCTTTTCTCCTTTCATTCCTTCCCTTTCCTTTTATTCCTTCCCTCATTTTGTCTTGTCTTCCACTCACTCCCCATTTATCCATTCCCTCTCCTTCCGTTTCATCTTTGTTGTCTCAATTTTTTTTTTCTCTGCATTCTCTCCTCCGCTTCCACCTTTCCCTTCCTCCCCTCTTCCCTCTCCGTCAACTTACAGGATATCGGAGCAACAGCTTATTGGGCTCTGTCTTCCTCGTTCCTGTCCTTCTCCCTCTTCTTCCTTTTCACATCTATCCTTTCCCTCCCCCTTTTCCATACTTCGTTCCTTCCTCCTCCTTGTCCTTTTTTCCCTCTCCTATTTTTTCCTTCCTTCCCTTCACGACATTTGAGGCTACAGGAGTTTAATGATGTTCGGCGCTCTCTTTTCAGCTTTTCTTCGTCGCCCCTCATCTCAAAACCTCCTCCTTTCTCTTTCTGCCTTTCCTCTCCTCTCCCTTCCTACCTTCTCCTCTCCCTTCCTTCCCTTTCCTACCCTCTCCTCTCCCTTCTTGTTTTCTACTCCCGTCTCCGTCTTCTTTTAAGGATATCAAAGTTTTTTCTTTTTCTTTGCCTGCCTCCTGCCCCTCCTTCGTCCTCTTCCCTTCTCCTCTTCTTCCCATTCCTCACCTCCTATCCTATTCTTCCCTTTCTCGCTTTTCATCTCTCCTTTCTTCCCTTCTTATTTTTCTTTCCAGGATATCAGAGCTTCGCCATCTTCCCTCCTTCCATTTCGTCCTTCTCTTCTTCTCTACGTTCTTCCTTTCTCTTCTCTCCATATTTCCAGAAATGTCAGAACTCATCTTTCCTCCCTCCTCCTCCTCCTCCTCCTCCTCCTCCTCCTCCTCCTCTTCCCTTTTTCATCCCAGGAATATCATACCTTCTTCGCCTCCTTCCTCTCTCCTTCTCGAGCCCTTAAAAATTTCATGACGGAGGGTGATTTAGCTGGGCCGAACAGGAAATCGAAGACGCCCATAAGCCCTATGTATAATGAAGATATTTGTTAGTGCTGGCGGGGGAGGGGCCGGCAATTTCTCAGTTTCCCCGGGTTCGATCCCTCTGCGTCACGGAGGAGGAGAAGGAGAAAAAGATAAGAAATACAAGGATGATGGTGGTGGTAGTAGTAGTAGTAGTAGTAGTAGTATAGTACTACTACTACTACTACTACTAATAATAATAATAATAATAATAATAATAATAATTGAGAAGAAGAAGAGAGGAGGGATATCGAAGGACAGTAGGGGGTTATCACTTCACCTCGATGACGTCGTTTTCTTATTTCTCATACTCTTTGGTTTAGTTTTGGTTAAGAATTAAAAGACGTCCTTGGGCTGAAGGGTTTTAAAGTGGTGGGGGAAGGGGGCAAGGGGGGGGGAACGGCCATTGTTTTGGAAGGGGGAAGGAGGGAGGGGGTTGGAGGAGAGAGAGAGGGGGTCTGGAAAAATTAATGCCCGCACATTACTCTTTTTCCTTCCTTGAAGATCCCTGCCCTTACGCCCCCTTCCATCCCACCTCCTCTGCCCCCACCCACGCCCCTACCCCTGCCCTTGTCCATACCCTCTCACCCCTCCCTCCCTCGATTCTGCCCCTCCCCCCCGTCCGTCTTCAGCCGACTCCTCTCGCTCTCAGAATTTTTGTTTCGTCAGTTGCGTGGCTTGTTTGTGGAGACGCCAATGGGGACAAAGTACGTATGATTATTTTATGTATCACTTAAAATAATAATGGTCATCATCATCATCATCATTTTTTCTCCACTCAGCCAACCCAAGGATAATGATGATGATGATTACTGCGATTACCTTTGTCATTAGCTCTACTCAGTTTCTCACTAAGTTGAGTCGGTACAGTATTAATAATAATAGTATAATAATAATAATAATAATAATTACTAATAGTAAATGATCACTTTTATTACAGTAATTACAATAATAATTTCCGATACTAAAATAAAGGTTAAGAAACTGTTAAGTGCACAATTATCTTCATCGTCTTCATACCTTGAATATAATTTCATACTTGTTTGTTTAATTTATTTATTTATTTATTAAGGGGGTAAGACCATTTACGAGTACTTTTAATGTTAATGCTATTTTTAAAAGATTTTGTTTAAGTTTATGGATGTTCTTTGAGTTCCTAGTTTTGGAATTTCCTTGGTCAGTATTTGATTCCTTCTTACCACTTTGAAATAATGAAATATCTGTGTGTGATGATGATGATGATGATGGTGGCACCGATGATGTGATAATGGTGATGATGATGTTGATGATAGCACCGATGATGTGACAATGATGATGATGATGGCGACAGCGATGATACCTATGATTGTGATGATCATGATGACGATTATGATGTTACCGACGATGGTGATGATGATGATCCCCACTTCTAGCGCCCCTATCCCCTGTATAAGTAGCGCTAACCCCACTTCTCCGCCCCGTTACCGCACCGACGCAGCGCAAAGAGTGAGTTACGCCGCACAGTCAAGAGAATTGGTCGCGATGTAAGTGAAAGACTGATGTTTTATTCCGTGTCTTTGAGTGTAGTGGAGATACACAGATTTAACTGAAACTTTATTATTTTACAGATGCAGACATTTTTAAAGCTTCCAATTCCTGATAAAAACCCTTAAAAATATCCCCTGAGGTTATTTATTGGCGGCTTTGGACATATTTTGATTTAATTCTGGCTTTAATTGGACGCTTTTTTTTTTCCAACACATGTATGCAATTCGTCTGTAAATGTCAAAAAATAAAAAAAAATAAAAGATTATTATACAGACGTGGTGAAGACAGAACTTTTACCAAAACTGAAATCAATAGAAAAATCATAGTGTTTCATTTTCAGTTAAACGTCTCAGTATTATTAGATAGTAGAGGATAAGTATTTTAGCAGAAGAACAAAATTGTAAAAAAATAAGTTTAAAACAGAAAGAATGCAGAATTCCCACTTATGGTAAAACGAAGAAAAAATTTGGCATATAATGTACAAAGATAAGAAGCAGAAAAATTTACCAAGACTTGAACAGAAAAGTAAGACTTGAAAAAAAAGAACTCTGCTTGAACGAGACTCTTATTTATTATATTTTAGGTCCAGAAATTGAAGAAATGAAATATTCTGTAAGGCAAAGTAAAAAATGTATAGTAGTGCCTCGAAATCCCCATCCTTAGTAAAAAAAAAAAAAAAAAAAAATCATTACATTTTATAAATAATTAGTTGACGACCAGAAATTTCCCCAAAAGAGCAATATATATATATATATATATATATATATATATATATATATATATATATATATATATATATATATAGACCATGCAATGCGTATCCCAGGTAAATAGCTAAATAAAATGAATAGAAAAGGAATATGCGTAGATCCAGAAATTTCACAGGCTATTGATGAACGAAAAGGAACCCTGAAATATGAGATGCATAAGCTAATAGTCCCACCCAAATTGTGCAGATTAGTCCCAAAAATAATGGAGAAAAAAATAATAGAAAGGCCCCAGAATGCTGACTTCTAAATTTAACGAAGGCTCAAGTGTGAAAAGAGCATAGAGACAAGTTCAAAATATAGTACTAGATCCTCTGAACTGTACAGTACAAGGGAACTCTAAAAATACATGTTGAAAAATCATAATTGAGTAGAATGATGGCCAAATTCCGATTCCAAAGGAAAAACAGGTCCCAGGATTAAAAAATAAATAAATAAAGTTTATACCTAAAGAAAAAAGTCAAAATTTTTTAGTGAGTCCCGAAAAACCGCAACAGGAACTGCGAAATATGTGGTCTGAATAATTTTATTAAGATCTCTATAGTTGTACAGCGGTCCTTTTAATAAATGAATAAATAAATGAACAAAATAGATAAATATAGATGGATAGATAGACAGACAATATTGATGTACGTATAAAAAATGTTTGATTACCTCCAGATTGCCCAGTCGATAAATGAAAGCCAGAATTAAATAGAGCTGGCCTCCAATTCACTTCCTCCAGCCCAAATCAAGTCATTACCTTGGAGCCACAACACGGGGCTATTTGTTTTGAAGTCTCCACGCCCTTGGAAACTTGGGGATTGGGTGGTGGAGGCAGCGCTGTCCGTGTGAGCGATGGCGGGGCGGTGCTGGACGGGAAGTGCTTATATCCCTGTCTCTTTTTATTGTCTTTATCTCGGTTTTTCTTATTTGGATGATGTTTATGTATTTTTTGTTTTTGTTTTTTCATAGCTTAATTTGTAATTCCTTTACTATTTGCTGGTGTATTTAGTTATTTTATATTGTTATTTATTAAATGGTGTTTAATTCACAATTCTTCCATAAAGGCTGCTTTATATGTATTGTAATTGGCCAGTTTTATGTTTTATTTACTGTTTCAGATAATTTTATAATATCGGTGTTGTTTGTATTTCATTATATCTAGGTAGCTATTCCTTATATGTATTATTTAATTATTATGTAGTAGTAGTGTGTAATAAGTGTTGTTTGTAGTTATCATTACCATGTGTTTGCAGTTTTATATATATATATATATATATATATATATATATATATATATATATATATATATATATATATAATTTTTTTTTTACGTTAACATAATGTGTTGATACGATGAAAGCGACATACAAAAAAAAGTTGTTCTTTAATGCATGTTATGAATAAATCAGTACTGTATAATAGCTGTAAACGGCGTAGTATGTATGTAAAAGGATTAACCATGTTAATACAGAACCACATTTTATCCGAAACGCACTCTTAGGCGGGGGGGGGGGGGAATGAAAGCAATAGTCGAATTAAGCCTCACAAGATATCATTCAGTGTTCCGTCCTGTTGCAGAAAGTTACGGTCCTCAGCCTTGTGTTCCGTCACAAGGATAATGGTGATTTTAATTCTCCTTAAAAAATTGCGGTGGAACACAAATGTACTTCTGTACTTGAAGAGGTTGTAAATAACGCTGCCTTATCATCATTTGCTGGGAAGCGAAATCATTCATAAATTACTGAGAAAAATAATCAAACAGTAATATTAAACGATCCGAACATTATTTAAACTTTGGACATTTCCTTGCTTAGGGAATAGCCGATTAAGAAGAGTATTTTTAAGAGGGTTACTTTTATCACTTCTAGGCAAGCAGTTTTATTAACAGTATTGCTTATTATTTCATTGGGTGTTAAATATGATAATAAGTAGTATTTCCTTAGTATTTTGGTGTGTGATATTACGGATGTAAAATGACTAAATTTTTTACATGAGAATATCTTATTTTTTTTTTTTTTTTTGGGGGGGGGGGGCTTGCAGTCGTTTCATCAAGTAATTTATAGCGGAAATATTTATATACTACATATGAGTATTCATGGTATTACATAGATACAGATATATAATATGTAAACGCCTATGTAACGAGAAATTGCGGGCAGTACAAATATAGTAATATACTTTTTGAACTTAGAATGCTACTAATATCTGTCATGTCGTACAGTAGCCTCGGTACTTTGGCTTGTTAGTAATATCTGAGTCTTTTTATAATATTAAACGTAGAGAATGTCGAGCAGACGTTAGTGCTTTCTTGTCAGTGCTCGACGCTGAGAGAGTAGCTGAGCAGTGGTGGGGAGGGGCGTGAAGAGAGGATGGATGGTACGAAAATACAGAAGGAAAGAAAAATAGGAGAGAAGGAAGGCAGAATGGAAGGAAGGAAAGGCATCAACGAAGGAAAGAAGAGAGAATAAAGGTTTGGGGGAAGGATGGGGGAAAGAGTGGCGAGGAGAAAAGATGTGTAAAAGCTGAAGAAACGAAGAAAAGCGAAAGATCGGAGGGAAAGGATTGAGCGTATCAGTTAAGTGACTCCAAAGAAAGGTAGGATGCAGTAAAGAGTGAGAGAGAGAGAGAGAGAGAGAGAGAGAGAGAGAGAGAGAGAGAGAGAGAGAGAGAGAGAGAGATGAAAGCTAATGGGGAAAGACAAGGAGAGTAGAGAGGGAAGGAAAGGAGAGAGGGAGGGAACTGGAGACCATTTTGTAAGACCGATCGAAGTTTGGTAGCAGCCGCCTCTCTCACTCTCTTACTCACTCACTCTACTCACAGGCTTTCGCGCTCCCTCACTTTCACTCCTTCCCTCAGTCATGCTTTCGCTCTTACTGTCTCTCTCTTATTCCGTCTGTCGCATACTTTCTCTCTTCGCCTCTCTCTCACATTCAGCTACACTCTCTTTCCCTCCCACTGTCTTTCCCTCGTTCATCCTTTCTTTGGCTTTCTTTTCTTTCTGTTATGGTCTTTCTTCGTTTATTTCACTCTCCTACTCAGTCTTTCATTATTTCCTCCCTCCCCTGCTGTTTCTTCTCCCTTTCTCTGGCTTTCTTTTCATTCTCCCTAATTTGTTTATTTCTTTTACCGTACTCCTACCTTCACTTCTCTCCACAGCCATTTTCCTTTCTGTCTCCTCTCTCACCGTTTCCAGCCTCTCGTCCTCTCGTGTATTTCTGCCAGTATTAACTGTGAAGAATTATTGCATAATATGAAGAATTACCGTGTCAGGTTGCGGTAATGATGGATGATAGTTATATAGATTTTGGAGTTTTTGTATCTGGTATATGTAAGTATGTGTGTGTGTGTGTGTGTGTGTGTGTGTGTGTGTGTGTGTGAGAGAGAGAGAGAGAGAGAGAGAGAGAGAGAGAGAGAGAAACCCGGATCCAAAGGTGAGTGAGTGAAAGAGTATGAAGACATTTAGGAAGATGGCCAGGCTGGGGTAGGGTAGGGCAGGGCAGGGCAGAGGCAGGGCGGCGCTAGGGGGGGCATATAAGCAGCAGGCAACCCCCAGCGGTGGAGTGAGCGGGGCGGCATCCATCATCGTCTGCGGGGTGCCCAGTGTGAGGGAGAGGGAGGCCTGGCTCAGTAAATGCCCTTAGCTACTTCTGTGATGTGGTATTTTTTTTAAGTTCCCGCTACTGACGATTTTATTTAGCTTAGGAAGAGTAGTGTCCTTAAGTACTTCGATTTGGGTATTTTATTTATTTATTTTTTTCTGCTGGTTCCAGGCAGTTTTGTTGTGCTGAGGATAGCAGATAGATAGATAGATGATAGACAGTTACATATAGATGGGTACTGATACCTTGATTAGAGTATTACTGGTACTTTGTGGAATCGTTCGTTATTTGTTTTGAAGTATATTTTGTTCATATGACTTTAAATGTGAAGTTGTTTGCTTTCACCACTTCTTATTCAGTGTTTTCTCCCTTCTTCTCTTTCCTCCTTTTTTTTTTTTTCGTAACTAATTTCCGACTTGCCTAGCCAGAAGTGTGAGGATGTTTTTGTGTGTGTTGGTCCCACTTGAGTTTGTGTTTGTGTTTTTGTAGCGGGTGTAGGAAAGTTTTGTGGGCTAGATGGTGGGTCTTATCTTAGGGGTAGGTAATTATCTTTTACTCTTTCGTTAATGCTTCTTCAGTCTTTAGTTTGTCTTACGTTACCCTTTTTCTTATTCCGCTTCTACTTTTATGGTACTCTTTGATATTGAAGTACTATTACTTAAACTGTTATTTCTTGTGCTTTTAATCTTACACATTTTTGCATACCTAAAGCATTTTCATATACTGTATATATATATATATATATATATATATATATATATATATATATATATATATATATATATATATATATATATTAAAAGCAAACATATATACACACCTGTCAATAACAGAAAAGTATTTTAGTAAACGTCCTTTTGTGGTATGTTCATGATATAAATATATAAACAGATGGAAGTAGATGTTACATACGTAATCAGACAAGCTTGGCGTATTGTTCATGATCCAGAATTTTACTGATATAAAGAGAACAGTAAAAATAAAAAATAACGAGAACAGTACAAAAAATAAACATATTTGGTCAAAAGAAAAAACAGAGAAAGAAAAAAAAAACATCATTTGGAGTTACAGGGATGTTAGATGAGAGAGAGAGAGAGAGAGAGAGAGAGAGAGAGAGAGAGAGAGAGAGAGAGAGAGAGAGGTCCAGTGAAGCGAGTCTCCTAGCAGCTGTTACCTCCCTTGCAACCTCATCCACCCCGGCTTACACGGTTACTCCCTCCACCCCCCCCCCACTCTCTCTCTCTCTCTCTCTCTCTCTCTCTCTCTCTCTCTCTCTCTCCTTCATTTACTCCATCCTTCATCCTTTTCTCCTTTACCATATTCTCTTCATCCTAGCTCTTCCTCTTTCCCTTTTCCCTCCTTGTGTTCTCCTCTCCATCCCTCCTAACCAGCTCATCAGTCTTTTCCATCCCTTCCATCCCTGCCTTCTTATGTATGCGTCCTTCCTCTCCCTCCCTTCTTAAGCCCCTACATTCCTCACAGCTCATCACTATCCTCCCCTGTTCCCTAGTCTGTCCCTCTCCCTTTCTCCCAGCTTCCCTTTCTCCCTCCTTCCTTCCTACTCCCTCCACCCCTCTTCCTTCTTCCCCCTCCTCCTCTTTTTCCATACTTCCTTCTTCTTCCCGTTTCCTTTCGTTTCGTTTCTTCTGCACCATTTCAACCTTTCTTCTTGTGTAGTGTCTCCTCTTTCTTCCCTCTCTCCACGTCATCTTCCCACTTCTCCTTTCTACCATTTCATGCTATCTTCATACCTTTCATTGCTTCCTTTCCCCTCTTTTATTGTATTTTTACCTCTTTCTTTTTTACCTGGTTCCTTGTCATCTTCACTCATTGTCTCAGTATATCTGTCATTGTCTCCCTCCCTCCGTTTCCTCTCTCTTTCACTCCCTTTCCGTCATTAGTCAGTCTTTCTCCCTCACATCCTATTTAACCTCTTTTCTCTTCCATTCCTTCCTTACGTCCTTTCCATCCTCTCTTTTCTCAGTCTTTCTCTCTATCCCATTCCTTCGTTTTCTTTCCCAACCATCATTTGTCAGTTTTCTCCATTTTTCCCTCTTTTCGCCTCTTTTCTTATTCCCCTCTTCTTCCATTCTTCCCATCCCTTCTCTTCATTGCATCTCTCGTCTGTCCCCTTCTCTCTACCCGTCCATTTCTGAGCAACATAAGTCAGTTCTTCTCCGTACTTCTCCATTCTCCTGTTCCTCCCCCTTTATCCTTTCATTCCTCCTCCTCTCCCTTCCTCCCTCCCTTGCTCCCTTGACATCATCTCCCATGCAACATTAATAAGTTTCTCTTTCTCTCTACTTCCCTCCATCCCATTTTTCATGTCCATTTCCCCATTCCTCCAGTTTCCTCTCTCAGCCTCTCCCATCAATTTTATCTATTCTCTGCCTCCACCCCTCCATCCCTCTTATCCACATTTCCTATATTCATTTGCATGGACCCCCAGTTTCTTCTCTCAGCCTCTTCCATCCTTCCCTCTATCCATTCCTCCTTCCCTCCCTCCCGTCCCTTCACCGTGGGCATCCCTTCCCCTGCAACATTAGTCAATCTGTCCAGGCTGGAATGAGTGTGTGTGAGAGGCCCCCCGCAACTGATGTGTCCTGCATACTCAACCACACACCGCCACCGACTCCTCTCTCCCTCTCTAACCTCTCTCATCTCCCATCCTCCCTCCCTCCCTCCGTCTCTCCCACCCCACCCCACCCGAGTCCCTCTCCACCGTCTCCCATCTGCTTCCTTCCCTCTCTCCCACCCCATTCGACTCCCTCTTTACCCTTTCTCATCTACCCCTCTCCCTCCCGCTTTCCCACCCCACTCCCACTCCACTCCCTCTCTGTCTCTCTGCTCTTCTTTTCAGCTCTGCTCCCTCACTCCCACCCAGCTCCTATCTACTTCTCTTCCCCTCTACCTCTTTCCTGCTTCCTCATTCCCTTCCCTCACTCCCCTTGCCTCTCTTCCAGCTGCTGCTCAGACCCACGCAACTACAACTACCCCCATCCCTCAGCGCACCACAACCACACCATCGCTGCCATCAACCCCTTCACCTCGACATCCTTTTTATTTTCTTCCAGCTGATGACGGATGATTTTAACTTACTTATGAAGGGGAAAAAAAAAATGACAGAAGGTGCCAATCCCTCCAGTGCGAGATTGATGTCGTCAGTTGAAGAAAATCGGGAAGAAAATCGTCAGGGGATATTAAGAATGAAAGAAAAGACGTCATGATATTGAAAGGGTTAAGACTGCCGCCGCTGCCTTGTTATTCCACTACCCCATCTCCAGCACAACTATTTCCGCCACTACCATCCCCCCTACCCTCCTCTGCACCACTACTACCATCCTCCTCCTCCCCCCTCTGCACCATCACTACCATCTCCCTACCCCCCTCCACACCACCACTACCATCCCCCTCCTTCCCCTTTGCACCATCACTACCATCCTCCTCCTCCCCCTTTGCACAACCAACACCATCCCCCTCCGCCTGTGCACCACAAATACCATCCCTCTCCGCCTGTGCACCACAAATACCATCCCCCTCCTTCCCCCTTACACCACCACAACCATCCCCCTCTCTCCCCTGTACGTCACAACTGCCATCTCCCTCCTCCCCCTCTGCACTACCACTGCTGTTCCCTCCCTCTCCTATACCATTCCCCCTCCCCCTCTCCTCGTACCACTGCCACGGTACCACTCAAGCTTCCTTACATCTTGGTACCGTTATGCTCTCCACCACTGTTGACTGGGTACTCATGCGATAAAAATAATCTACAAGGAAATGTAAAAGAGTGAGTGTCAAAATTTATGGCTATAGAAAAGGTGATAAGGCGCTAAAGAGCCTCCGAAGTCCACGAGAATGTACCCCTTCCTCTCCATCCGTCTCTTCTTGGTGATCCTGAACCTCTCTTACTCTTCCATTGAAGGCTGTGACCAGGAAAGGAGCTTGGAGGAGAAGGGGAGATGAGTTTTGGTCTGAAAGAATACGTGGAATTAGATACAGTATTACGTTTTTGTAAGCTTTAGATAGCTGTAATTTACCCTGAAGCTAAATGAAATCGACCTAGGTTAGCTGCAATAAGGTACCCAAGCTCTGTCGCCATCATATTATTAAAATCACTGATAATGGCGAAGTTAAGGATGCTAGACTATGTTGATAACGAAAACGAGTGATTTATTTCATTTACAATATGTGTGAGGAATATTGGCGTCTGGGTACTTCATGTGAAAGTAAGATTGTTTACCTGTGCGGAGAGTTTGAGTTATGTAGTGTTGTTGTTGTGTACAGTTGGGGACATTAGTATCGATCCACCTCGTGACGATACATAAGGAGACGGTGGACAGTGACTTTCGAGACCTAGTGATAAGACCATCGGAATCCAACAAGCTGCTCAGAATGTTATGCAAGAGATTCGTAATTGTTCGAACATAAAATTGAGTGATATACCTGACCGCAACTGTACTACACAACACAACACAACACCCAACCCAACCCAGCCCAAGACACCACAACACAACACAACACAGAGATGAGGCAGCTGGAGATGCGGCAGGCCAGTGAGTAGCATTTGGTCCGACTGGCTGGCGACCAACACCACGGTAGAGGATAATAAATAAACACTAAAATAGAAATATACATATGTAAATACGTAGATATCCGTCATTGTTACTCGAGTTATGTATTAAGATTAAACATATATGATTTTAGATAAGATATATAGATAGGTAGGTAGATACAGATAAATATAGGTAGATATATGGGTAGATATGCAGTAAATATAGATATCCATATATTCATGTAATCGTTAAGTATCTTCTTAACTATATTTTTTCAGTATATAGATAATTCCGGTATATAATATTGTAATTTATTGCTGAAATCATTAGTTGTACTATCATTAATTTTAATGATATCAGGATCTTGTTTATGTGCATGGAAGAACATTAAAAAGTTGTAATGTAATGAAATGCAAAAAACAAAAAAAGTAAGATCGTACTGGAATATATATATATATATATATATATATATATATATATATATATGAGAGAGAGAGAGAAACTGCGAGACAGAGCGAAGGAAAATGAAAAAGCCAGGTCTGAAAATAAAGAAAAGAGAGCAGGGTTGTCAGCCTGTCTCTCACCAGACTGACACAGGCTCTCTCTCCTCCCCCCTTTCCCCTCCCTCCTTCCCCTCCCTTCCCCCTCATGTTTCTTTCTCCTTTCTTTCCTTTCCTCCTCTCTTCTGTCTTGATCTCCCCCTGCCGCTCCCTCCTTCCTTCCCTTTCTTCTTTTTCCACTTCTTTTTCTTGTTCTCTTCATCCTATCTTCTCCTTCTCCCCTCACAATCTTTTCTTCCCCCTTTCCTTCCATCTTCCGCCCTGTCCTTTCCCCCTTCCTTCCTCTACTATTCCGTCTGCTTCTTCCTTTCCTTCTCTCCCCCTTCCGCCGTCCGCTACTTCTTTCCATCTATTTCTTGTTTGACCTCCCCATTTCTTCATTATTTCATTTTCTTTTATCCTCACTTTCCTTCTTTTATACCTCCTGCTCACCCCCTGCCCTCATTTTCTTGTTCTTTTCTTTTTCCTTATTTTCCACCACTTCCGTTTCTCTGACATCATTCCTCTATCCTTTTCCTTCCTCGTCCGTTTCCTCCTAGGCTGTTTTTTTCATCCCCTTTGATCCTCCTGCCTCTTCTCTATCCTTTTCTCTCCTGTCAGCATCTTCCTGTCTTTCTCAATCGTTTTCTTGTTTCATGTCGTTCCATTCGTTGTATATATCCCATTGTTTTCCGTATTTTACACTTTAATATCTGCTAGTCCTTCTGCCTTCTTTTCCGGATCTCCAGGTATGGTCGCCACCAACGTACCTTTTTTTGATGTTATATCCTTCCATAAGTCCATTTCATCTCCTTATTTCGTCACACCTTTCCCTTCAATCTTCACACACTCCAAGCAATAGCCATAATCTTCTCTTAATCTCATCCCATCCTTCCCCACCGCCATTGACAAAAATACCATCACATCCTTCTCTCTTCATAACATTCTTTCTCCTAAAGCTCTCCCCTAGCCTCATCCCTACCTTCACCTGTTTGTGCTGTTGTGTTAGGGTTTACATCCATCTGTTTCTTTCATTTTTTTTTTCTGCTCCCTTCACTATTTACTATCTCCTCCACCCCCACTCACTCTTCAAATCCCGTATATTTCTTTCACTCTCCTATTCCCTCTGTTCTTACCCCCCCCCTCCTTTCACCTTTTAAACTCCCACCACCTACTTCCACCGCACCCCTCCATTCGCCGTTCCCTTCCCTTCTGCCCTCTCCTTCTCCCTTCCACCCCTTTCCAACCTTCTTTCCCCCAGCCCCCTTCCACCCCTTTCCAACCTTCTTTCCCCCAGCCCCCTTCCACCCCTTTGCAACCTTCTTTCCCCCAGCCCCTTTCCACCCATTCCCAAACCACCCTTCTCTTCCCAAACTCTCTCCACACCCTCCCCAAACCCCATTCCAATTCCCACTTTCCCCTCTCACCAACCCTTCCCCCAGCTCACCCTCCTCACCAACCCTTCCCCCAGCTCTCCCTCCTCACCAACCCCTCGCCCAGCTCTCTCCTCACCAACCCCTCCCGCTCACCAACCCCTCCCGCTCACCAACCCCTCCCCCAGCTCTCCCCCACCCTACCCCCAGCTCTCCCCCTCACCAACCCCTCCCCCCAAGCCTCCCAGGCCCCGCCACTGCCAAGCGCCCGTGTTGAAAAAGAGCAAGTTGAAATATTGCCAGGACCTCGATATCACAGAAGAGAATATATATTTTTCCAGACACTTTTTTCCTACCGCCTGCACCTGTCTCTGTGTTACTTAAGGATTTAGTTTTTTCACCCCTTGCTATATTTTCCGTCCTGGGATTTAAATATATTCTTGGATTAGTAATATGTAACTGGGATTTTTTTTTTTTTTACTGTTGCGTCTTGAGTTATTTTAGTTTTTTATTTAAGAATTTCTGATATTTTTGTCCGTGTTAATTATTTTTTTCCTTTGTATACTGTATATTCTGTCTTTGGATTTGAATATTTCGAGACTGGAGTGTACGTCTGTTTTTTACTTTGCTTTTTCCTCAGCAAATCTATGTAATTTTTCATAATAGTCTTTCCCTCTTTTGCAGTTCCTACATTTATTTACATTTGCATTACACTTGCAATTTGATTTCCGGATTTTTTCTGAATTAAGTTAAAAGTAATGCGAGGTTTGTTTTGCATTGTTCCCGCCAACTCGAGTGCAGAAATTCTAGTCACGATTTTCTGCAAGTTCGTGAAATCCAAAACGAATGTAAATAAGTTACTGTACGTCTGTTCGTAAGCTGATATTCAGATTTCACACATGTTCCGCAGAATATTTCATCTCTTTAATACATCCTTCATCATTAGCGAAAAGAGGAAAAAGGTGTTAGGGTGTGTTAGTTTCTACATGTTCTTCAAATATGAATAATTTATGTACGTTCATAAGTTAGTATCGGATTTTATGTAGAGCATTTGATTAATATACGGTACGTTTCATTTTTAAGTCAAAGGAAATAATAATAATAATAATGATAATAATAATAATAATAACTAGTTACCGTACCTATTTCCTTATTGTGTAGCCGCAATAAGAAAGCTTCGCCTTATTTATGGTGTTGATTGTCTTTGTAAGCTTGGGTACATTTTACATTTGTCTTAATAACTGACCAACTGTATGCTTAACTGTAACCATATTCCTTTCAGATAATGAGACGGACCACAGCTATAATTCTGTACAGTTACTGAATATCCCATCAGCTTAGTTTTTTTTTTTTTCATCACTAGCTCAAAGAAAGAAAGAGAAACGTGTGTTGTGATATGTTAGTCTGATTTATCTTGATCTCTAGAGACCCCTCGAACGCAGAACACATGTAAATAGGTAAGTAGATTATGTATGATTATAAGCAGAGCAAAGAGCATATTCCATCTCCGAAATATATCTTTCATCATTAGCACAAAAGAAAGAACAGAGAAAATGCGTGTCATGGTAGGTTAGTCTAATATATACATTCTTCTGGCACCCTTCTTCTTCTCCCCCCCTTCACCCCTCCCTGTCGCACTTTTATATATGCGTATGGAGCTATATATTAGACGCATGTGAGCTGAGGTCGGCGTAAAGTGAGGCGACGTGTAAATATATAGATGTGAAGGATACGTGACGCGTCGTGATGAATGTGGGCCCAGTTGAGTGAGAGAGGGAGATTAAGGCTTGACGCGTCATTTTTGCGGGTTTTCTTGAGGTCATATATTTCGTGTGATGATTTATTCTTGTTTATTTACTCATTTATTGATTTACTTATTATGGAAGTGAGAGTACCTGTGTGGGGGAGGCTGATGACACTGCCCTGTTGTTCTTTGGAGCCGTAGTGAAGAGGTTTAATGAAGGTTATATCAGCCTCATAGAATATGACCGGGAAAGGAAAGCGAGAAGACAAGAGGAAAGTGGGGAATGAAAAGAAGAAGTGTGAGATGAAAGACAAAGTTAGAGGGTAAGAAATGGTGAATGGGGTGGGAGAAGCTGAAGTAAGGGATTGAAGTTGTGATGGAGGGAGAGACATGTTAAGGCAGTACTATGGAGATGTGATGGGGAAACAGGTAAGTGAAAAGGTGTAGGTGAAGGAAAGGGGGTCAGGTGAGGGGTAACAGTGTATAAGTGAGGGAAGGGGAAGTAGGTGAGACGGGGGGGGAGGCATACGTGAAGGTGGGGAAGACAGGTGAGGGCAGAGGAAACAGGTAAAAAAGGGCAGGGAAGGTGAGAGAGTGAGCAAGGAAAGTAGAAACAGGAAAAGTGAGAAAAGTGAATGAATGTGAAAGACAGATGTATAGTGAGAAATGTGAAATAATGAGAAGGCAAAGAGATGGAAAGAGGAATGTGCAACATGAGAAAGGTGAATGAACAAAGCAGGTAGAGGCAAGGAGAAAGAGAGAGCGAGCCAGGTGAAGGAGGGGAAGGGAGAGAAGGGTGGGGTGGCAGGGCTGTCTGGCAAGCTCTCCCTTCTTCTTAATGAACCAGAAAGAAGAAAAGTTAACATTTTTTCTTTTCTTTTTTTTTCCTTTTTTTCAGAACTTTTTTTGACATAGAATTTTTTTCCTGTAATTATCAGTATTGCCATAGTGTAAGTATTGACCTGTAAAATAATCTCGTAGGTTACAAATAAAAAGAAATATATAAGGGAATACATTACAGTGGGCAAATGTGACTCTGGCAGCAGGTAATGAGGGTATTCTGGTTGTAGCATAAAAAGTGGTGAGGTGGGCGCCATACATCCCCGTCCGGCATATTATGGATGCCTCAGCGTCACACACCTGAACCAAGGCTCAGGCGTATACAGGTGTTTTGGCCACATAATTACACCCGAAAATGGAGACAGGTGACTACACGCCCTTCACTGAATCTCCTTATGTCTAGTAATATGTTTTTAGGCAATTGTTGGGCACTAGACACTTTCTACTCTAACTTGTACTAAAATTCCACCTCTCCATCTCGAATGCTGAGTTGTAAGAATAGATGAACATTAAAGTAGGACGCTAGTCACGAAGAAGTGTTATTAAAAGGACAAAAATCTGGGTAAATATTATTACTAATAGTGTGTTGCAATCATTGCCTGTATAAATATATCCTGCGGACTCTTACCTGTACTGCCTTGCTCATATCTTGATAAATTTGTTTTGCTAGAATTGTTATTATACTACTACCACTACTACGATTAAAGTAATGGTAGTAGCAGTAGTATATGGAGAGGCGTAAAAAACAGATTTGAAATAAACTGATATATATTTTTTCACCACGGTCATGAAGGTGGACCAAAAATAGTGGCAGAGTGACCAAGGCCCGCGGGGCCAAAGTGGATTATTATGTCCGGGAAAAAAAAAGAAAAAAGAAAAACACCTCAGCCTCGCTCCCCTTGTACATATTTTTGCCACGGGGGAAATTTATATAACTTGAACTCATCCTTACTCACTCTTCAATTATTTTTGTATCTTTAAGTCAGTGTTATGTATACCTGCATTATTTTTATTATTATTATTATTATTATTATTATTATTATTATTATTATCATTACTGATTTTTTTAGTGATTGTTTACCTCAGTTCTCTTCAGGTGGGAATATTGGTTAGGGTGATGATGTTTATTATTCGTAGATTTTATTTTATTTTTTTTTTTTTTTGCCATTTACAAAGTTGACACGACTTACATACAAATAACAAAAATTAGTGTTTCGCAGCTGTCTTAAAATTCATTACTTTGGTTATTGTTTTGATAGTAGATACATATATAAAATTTACATATGAATGGAAAGGACAGTTGTTGCAGTTGTGGAATGAAGAAAGGAGTAAAACGTGAAGGAAACGGGAAAAATTGAGAAGAGATGAGAGGAAACTGGAATTTGAATGTAAGTTAGAGATTTGGGGGAAGGTAACCACAAGGGGAGGGATGCAGGGAGGTTGATGGCATTACAAGAGGGATAGGGAGGGGGGAACTGGAAAGAGAGGGATTGGGGAGGGAAAAGGAGATAGGGGGTTTGTATATGGAAGGGAAAAAAGGAAAACAGAACAGAGAGAGGGAAGTGAGACTGGAGGAAAATGGGACGGTGAGGGAATGGGATGGGGACAGGCAGAAGAGAGGGTCGGTGGAGGGGAAAAAGGAGGAAGGGGCGGTGGGGGAAGTGAAGGAAAATGGGAAAATGAGGGAGAGAGGGAGGGATGAGAGGGGAAAGGGAGGGATAGGGTTGGGGGAAATGGAGGAAAGAGGGAAAATGGGGGACGGAGAGGGGAGGGGGGAGGGTTACCACATGGGGCAGTTGTGGGTGTCGCCGTCTGATACACCCTGATGAAGACTGATGCTGCCGCCACCAACACACGCTGCCTGGCGTACGATTTCTCTTGTTTCCCTCTTTATTTCCCTTGTTTCTCTCTTCTTGGTTTTTGTCTTTTGTTCGCTTCGTTTGTGTTTTCTTCTGTGTTCGTCTGTTTCTCCCATGTTCGTTCCCGGTCTTTACTTCTTTTCTCTTTTCCTCTGTGTCCCTTTTTTCATGCTATATTTTCTTCTTCCTTTTTCCCTCTCTTCTCTCACACTACTTTCCGTGTGGCAATTCCTCTTTCCTCTTCCTTTTTTTTCTCCCTCTTTCCTATCTGCACCCCCCCCCCTCCTTTTTCGATTTTTCTCTTTCTCCCTCGTATTCGTATGCCCTCTCCTCATTTATCCACTCCGTCTTTGTGTCCCCAACCCTCTTTCTTTAGTGTGTCTTTTTTTCCCTCTTTGTTCCTGTTCTTCCTCCTCTCGTCATATTTTCTTTGCTTTATCTCTTCACATAATCTGTAGGCTATTCTTCGGCATTCATACGCTTGCGCTCTCTCTCTCTCTCTCTCTCTCTCTCTCTCAAACCACATTTATCCCCTCTCCTACAAATTCGCCCAATAATCGCCTCTTTAAATAGACTCCGAGTCCTCCTTTCAGCTTTAGTGGTAGGTAATAATTTTCTCACAGTCCCCCCTCCCACGGCCCCCGCCTCGACCCAGGGTAAGGGGAGCGCTGACCCCCACTGTGTGTGTGCTTGGTTACCTGGTTTGTCTCCCTGAATGAGAGAGAGAGAGAGAGAGAGAGAGAGAGAGAGAGAGAGAGAGAGAGAGAGAGCGTATAGAAAGGTAGTATATTTATTCAGTTTATGAGAGAGAGAGAGAGAGAGAGAGAGAGAGAGAGAGAGAGAGAGGATATTGAAAGGTAGTATATTTATTCATTTTATGAGAGAGAGAGAGAGAGAGAATTTTTTGTCTGCGTGTATGGTGTTTGCTTACCAGCCTGGAAAGTAATAACATACATCGTGCGTGTCTCTCTCCTACTTATTCTTTTTTTCCTTTTTTTTTTAGTCCATTTTTTATATCATGTGGTAAGCCTATAAAGAAATATATATGGGCAGACATTCAGGATAGATTTTTTGACAGCGCTAACATGGATTTTTTTTTTTTTTTGTAGATATATTGACTGCTTCGTTCTTTTTCTCTTTTTTGGGAACGGATTTGCATGAGTAATTTTTTTGGGGGGAATGCATGATGTTTTCCAAGTACTGATTTCTGAATTAAGTTGCACATGATTAATACTTACTAATATTGTCATGATGAATTATTAAATTGACCTTATCCTAAATTTACTTCTTTTGTTGTTGATGCCACTTAGCTTTTTGTATTCATTTATCTCCTATATACTGTATACGTAATCAGTTACAATTAAACAAGCAATCTCTCTCTCTCTCTCTCTCTCTCTCTCTCTCTCTCTCTCTCTCTCTCTCTCTCTCTCTCTCTCTCGGCATTGCTCCTGTGTAGGCTTATTCTTATGCTTTCTTCTCTGCCTTGTGCTCTTGACTTTTATCTTGTATTTCATGTCTTGCAGTATCTCCGGCCTTTCTTCCTTGTTTTCCCTCACTCTTGCCTTTCCTTTTGCCTTCCTTTTCACTTTTATTTTTCACCCTTCATTTGACCTTTCCATTTCTCCGCATTCTTAGTCAACCGTGTTATTGATTTTTCTTGTTCTTTCCCTTTCCTTCTGACTCCCTTTTGTTTAACCTTTCTTGTATTCTTCCCTCCCATTCTCTCTTCCTCTTGTCTCCCGTTCTCCCTTTTACCCCCGCCTCCTTTCCGTCTTTCCCCTCTCCGCCTCCCTTCCCTTCCATCCTTTCCCTCCCTCCCTCCTTTCCGCTTCTCTCTTTCCACCGCTTCCCTGCTTCCCTGCCTTCGTCCCTTCCCTCCCCTTGTACTCCCTTCCGTTTCTTCCCTTCCATCTCTCCTTTTCCCTTCCCTTCCTTTCCTTCTCTTCCATCTCTTCCCTTTCTTTCCTTCACTTCCATCTTCCCCTCGTCCCTTACTCTTCTCTTCTTTCCCGTATCCCCCTCCTTCCCTCTTCCTTCGCCTCATTCCTTCGGTTCCCTATTTTTCGTTCTTTATTTTTTTTTTCTTCCTTCACCCTTCCATTCCATCCCTCTTTTCCTTCCGTTCTTTTCCATAGACTTCCGCCCTCCCCGCTCCCTATTTCTTCTTCTCTCTTCCGTGTCTTCCTTTCCCTTTCGCCCTTTCAGTCCTTCTCCTTCCTTTCTTCCCCTCTCTTCCTTCCCTTCATCTACTTCCTTTCTTCCCTTCCCCTCCCCACTCCGTACCACCTCTCCCTCCTCCCTCTCCCTTTCCCTCGCCCTTCCTTTACCTCCCTCCCCTCTCCACTAGGCCTACCGTCGCCACCAATCACTGAGGACCCGCATACACTCGGTCACATGCCTCCCTCCCTCCCTCCATACTTCCTTTTGCTCGCTGCCTCCACCATTTCTCTCTCCTTGTTTCTCTTTTCATTTGAGCGCTAGAATTTTTCTTAGCGGAACAAAATCGTCTGGTGTGACATCAGGTGCGTGCCCAAAAGTGTAAGTTAGTGACACGAATACCTATGAACCAATGCGGGTAAGTTTTATTTATTTATTTATTTTTTTAACTTTTACGAGAATTTAGAATACCATGCACACAAAAAAATGGTTGGTTATATGTGTATGTATCTGTCTGTCTGTATCTATTAATCTGTATGTATTATCTATTTATTTACTATATTTTATTCGTCTGACTTCGTTCATTATCATCATGTGAACTTTTGCATTTGAATTCGCATACCTGAAGCCTTGCAAAATTACGCTGTGCAGAATGTAAGTGTACACAGTCACGCACGCTTTTATATAGAATGCAGCTTGCACACAAAGCACGGAGAAGATGGACTGATTCCAACACACACACACACACACACACACACACACACACACACACACACACACACACACACACACACACACACACACACACACACACACACACACTGTCTTATTTACTTGTAATCCGATTTTTCAGTTTTATTTTCCAAGCTTGTTTTGAAGATTTTTTTCTTTTCTACTCGTCTTTGGTCTCGTTTGTATCTTCTTTATGTCAGTCATCTTTTCCTGCATCTTTACTCTCCTCCTCCTCATCATCATCATCACCATCATCATCATCATCACCATCATCATTATCATCATCATCATCTCCTCCTCCTCCTCATCATCATCATCACTCTTTCCCTTTTCAACCACTTTATTTCTCTTCCATTTTCACCTTCCTTCACTACGCTTCCTCTCCTCCTCCTCCCCCCACATCCATTCTTACTGTCTTTTAATCTTTCATTTTGTCTTCTTTCCTCCAGCCTATCATATTCTCCCTCTTTCTCATTCTCCCTCCTTGCATTCCTCCCTTACCGACACACCCTTACCCCCATTTCCCTATCTCTCCCCGCATCTTACACCCAGCCCATCCCTTCTCCTGACTGCCCCTTCCCCTCACACACACACACACACACACACACACACACACACACACACACACACACACACACACACACACACACACACACACACACACACACACACACACACACACACACACACACACACACTTATTATACATGTCCATCCCTCCCCTTTAGGTATAAATCACTCTCATGCCAACAACCAACTCGCACAACAATGGCTACCGATCGATTTCCTATTTCGCACCGTTACTGCTATTTCGGTGGCACTGAGGCGGAGGGGGACTCTCTCCGTGGGGGGCGAGGGGAGAGAAAGGGAGAGGTATGGAGGGAAAAAGAGAAAGGGAGAGAAAAATGGAAGGGAAGGAAAAGGGGGGACAGAATGACGAAACGTGGGTTGGTTGATAAAGGAATCGAGAGGTTTGGTTTGAATGTTTTGCCTGTTTCCTATATTCCTTTGCATTTATTTATTTTATTTTTTTTGCGTATATATTTTCTATATTATATCTGCCAGGGAAAGGGAGGAGGGGAAGGGAAAGAAAACAGGACATGAGACAGTGAATCTGAGGTTGGTTTATGTGTCTAGATGATGAGGCATGAGATGGTATAATTTTTCTTTTTGCTTGGTTCTTTTTTTTCTTTTTTTTTTCATATTTTTGTTGCAATAATCCCCTTCTTGCCCATCTCACCCTCCCATCTCATACCCCTCACATCCGCCCTTCTACACCATCCCTTCAAACAACTCCCTGTCTGCCCTCACATCCTCTATACATCCCACCAACCTTCCCCGTATAATGCCTCCTTTTGCATCCTTTTCGCATCCCAGCCTCCCTCCCCAGTCCCTCCATCTTAATTTCGTTCCTGCCCCATTCACTTCCCATCCCTCCCACATCCCACCCTTCTTCTCTATCCCTCCGCCTTATAATCCCCATCCTGCCACGCTTCATCCGTCCTTGAGTAGTTAATATTCACCAAAATCTTCGGCATAATAGAGGGATTTTCACACCTCCAGTCTCTTAACATCCCAACTCTCCTCCCTCATCGCAGCCTCCCCTCTTTCTTTCCCTTTTCCTCCACCCTGTCATCCTACCGTCTCTATCCCTCCCTGTAGTCACAGCATTCCTTTCCATCCCTCTCAGTCCTACTTCTTTCTCTCTCTATCCCTTAGCACATCACACTACTCCTGTCCAATCCTTCCCATTTCTCCAAACTTCCTACCATCCGTCCCCATTCTATCTTCATTCCTTCCTTCTCTTCTGGAAAACAAACTACCACTCCACACGTCGCTCCTTCTTCGTCCTTCCCTTCACATCATTTCACATTTCCCACCCTCCCCCTACACACTCCAACCTCCCATCCCATGTCTCACCTATCCCACCATCCCTCCACATTATATCCTCCCACCTTGTCCCTTGACTGTTTCACCTTTTATCCATACCGTCCCTCATCCTTTCCATATCAATCACTCCCCATCCCTAACCCATTTCTCTCCATCCTACCATTCCATTCCATCACACATCCTTTCTCCCTATCCCTAGATTGCATCACCTTGTTTCCATCTTATCCACCTTCCATACCTCTCGACATTTCCACCTGCTTTCCACTTCCATCCACCATCCTTCCCACATCCATCCCATCACCCCTCCCAGTATTAATCCCCTTCCTGCCAACGCCTCAGCATCCCGGGGTATTTAATATTCAGCAAAATCCCCGGGATAACTGAGAGCTTCCCCACACCACGCCGTCCATCTTGAAACCTCTCCCCCCGACCCCTTAACCCGGCCTCTGATGGACGATGGTGCCTAAAAGTTTAACCGTGATGAAAGTATCGGTAAGTCTGCAGTGTTTGGCGATTGGGACGTTTTGAGAGAGAGAGAGACAGAGAGAGAGAGAGAGAGAGATTCCTAAGTGCTTGCCTGTGTTTTGGGTATCAGTAAAAGTTTGACAGCTTTTGTGGAAGTGTTGGTGAGAAAGAAGTGATAATTGTGTGTGTGTGTGTGTGTGTGTGTGTGTGTGTGTGTGTGGAGGAGGGGGGGTGCGGACCCTTGTGAACGGAAGCGCTATATAGACGCCTGGTGGTGCGTGAAGTGAGTCCAAACGGAAACTTGTGTGTCCGTCACGGGGTAACTGCCAAAGCGGACTGATACTATTTTCTGATTTACTCATTTTTATTTTGTGTGTGTGTTTGTGTGTGTGTGTGTGTGTGTGTGTGTGTGTGTGTGTGTGTGTGTGTGTGTTATTTGTTCAGTGTGGTATCAGCGTGAGTTTATGAGGCTTAACCCTTTCCCCGCCAAGAATTCTCTAAACAAAATCTAGTAACAAACAGATCTTTCTCTGGACTACACTGAATCTAGGTAACGAGTAGACTCTGCCTAAACGTTCCTTGGTCATCCTAGGAACTGAAATTAGGGACCCTTAAATGTGCACACAACCAACTATCGAGACCCAGAAATTACCTTGTATAAAAATTAATGAATAAGTAAATAAATGAAGAAAAGGTTAACTCCGTGACCGTGCTTTGAGTTATGCCGATTTCCTTGTACTTACGTCCCATTGTATGTCCTGTATTTATTGCTTTCCCGGCTCAACCCTCCTCTTTACTGTCCCGCACTGTAGTTGCATTCTTTCTATCACCGCAGCTCTTCCCCGTCTTTAAATGTCTTGCTCATACTACTTTCCTCTTCCCCGCTCCCCCCCTTTTCCTCTCTATGCACCGATCTCTTCCTTAATATCCATTCACGTTCCTCCTCTCCCATTTCTTCCGTCCCACTCCCTCCTCGTCCTTCTCCTCCTCTCAATTCTTTCTTCTGCTAGTCACATTCCTCCTCCATTTTCGCTTCCCACCCGCTCCTCGTCCTTCTTTTCCTTCTCTCAGCTCTTTCCTTCTTTCACTCCCTTCACCCAAACTCACTTTCAAGGAACAACACTTCCTTCTCATCACCGCTCATTTCTGTCCTCTCCTTCCCCCTTCCCGTTCCCTTTCTCTCTTCTCCCTTTCTCCCTCCGTTTCTTTCTCTCTCTTGCCCTCCATCCACCTTCACACTCAGTGGACAACAGCTCACCTTTTTGCAATATCGATACTCCTTTCTGTCGTCTTCTCTTCCTTTCACTTCCCCTCCCTCCTTTCCCCTCTGGCATGTTTCTCTCCCTCCACCTTTACCCTTTCATAACGAAAAACACCTCATCTCATAGATTCTTCCTTCTATCTGTTTCTTCACCCTTCCCTTTTCCTCTCTCTCTCCTCTTCTCCCACTCAGTCTTCCTCTTTCTTTCCTCCATCTTTCCCTCTCTTCCTCCACCTTCCCCCCCCCCTCTCTCTCTCTCTCAAGGAACAACACCTCCCCCTCTCCTGCCACATCGATCAGCGTCCGTTCTACTTTAATCTTAATGGCACGAGCGTCAACACGGCGGTCATAGCAACTGTCCCCTAACTCATAGCAGCATCGATTGAGAGAGAGAGAGAGAGAGAGAGAGAGAGAGAGAGAGAGAGAAAGAGAGGAGGGGGGGGGGTCTGAAATGAGAAAGTTAGATTAGAGCCTGGTAAAACGAGGTAAGCAGAAAGAGGAGGAGGAGGAGGAGAGACGAGATGTAATGAGAAAAAGAAAAGTTCTAGTAAGAGAAACGCAAGATGAAGAAAAGAAATAAGGAATAAAATGCAAGATGATATAGATAATAAAGAGAATGGAAGAGAAAGATAGAAGGGATGTAAAGAGAAGAAAGAAAGTAAGAGAGGAAAAGAAAGTTTGGTTTTCCTTCAGTGCTGTTGACTGCTTGGAATGACACACGGGGCAGCAGTTTTGAGCAACAGGGGGGCCATAGACACTCTTGTTTTCGGGAGAGAGAGAGAGAGAGAGAGAGAGAGAATTAGACTTTATTACAGTATTATTATTATTATTGTCATTGTTATTATTAGTCATTGTTATTATTATTAGTAGTAGTAGTAGAGATATTGATAGTGACTAGAAAAGCTAATACATGGAATCTAACCTAAAAATCTTGCATATTATCACTACAGTTACATATTTCATCAGTAATAACCTTTTTCGTGTACTAATCTTTCATACTTCTCCGTTACAGGTAAGATGACCGGTGTCCTGACTGTACTACATTACATTTAAAGGTACAGTAATGGTTTGTGATGTTCTTCGTAATTCGAAAGGAAAGATGGAGAAATGGATCATGTTTTTATAGATAATTAGCGTTACCTTGATACATGCTAGCCACTTTTTTTTATTTTTTACGATTTTTTTTTTAGTTTTGCATCCACTAGACGTTTTATTAATCTGAAAAAACCGTCCTGATGGGCAAGAAGCTGCTAGGTGGGTTATTATGTCTACCTGTGGACGATTTTATTCAGCCTGGCCTAGGGATTAATAGTCTCCCACTTACTGTCTTTCAGTCCCTCTTAAAATATCAGTCCTAGTAGTAATGAAATAGTCTTGTGTACCAGAGTAGCCCCGTCTCCAGTAGTCCGCGTTTTAGTAGCAATTGAAGTGTTACTGAAATAGTCCCGACACCCTGATCGTCCCTCATTAGTAGCCTGCACACCTGAATAGTCCTAATGATAGTGTAATAGCATAGCCTGAGAGTAGCCCCGCCTTCAGTAGTTTCTTAAGTGTTAATTAAATAGCCCGACACCCTAATAGCCCCTCATTAGTAGCCCTCACACCTAAATAGTAGTCAAAATGATGGTGCAGTAGTCTTAATAGCCCCGCCCTCAGTAGCCCTCACGCCCAAATAGCAGCCGTAGTTAAGAGTAATCATTTTTTTCTGGCCCTTTGATCCAGTGAGGCAAGTGAAGGGGAACCGTCCATATTTATCAAGGATCTTAACCAGTTCATACGGTATACAAAATTTCATGACCATTTGCATATCATCTGGAATCACTGACTTTTTTTTTTTTTTTTTTTTTTTTCCATGGCTGTATAAATAAAGAAAAAATATAAATAATAGATCTAAGACGCCACTTAACCCCTTCAGTCCGTTGATATATTTTTCTATTTTATTCAGCTGAGGAGAGGCTGTTCTTTTGAGAGATGGAGGAATGTACAGTTGGCTCCACTTCTGCGTGACTCATCCATGACTGCAAATGTTGTATGATCAGTCTGCAAGTACCTCTCTCTCTCTCTCTCTCTCTCTCTCTCTCCTGTGAATCTTGCTCACCTGTCGTGGTTGTGGGTCTGCATCTCAGAGACAACAGTGGCAGTGCTGGTAGGAGGGTCACGCGGGAGTGGAGTCAGCTGTACATGTAACCTTCAGTGACACCTTCAATAAACCTAATCCAAGTAAAGTCGTCTAGATGTAGCAAGGAAGAAAAAAACTGTAAAATTGACGGTAATAATCTGAAGAATGTTTGTAAATAGGGAACCGTGGCGCCGTCTGATTTATGTGTGGCGGAGGATGTGATCAGTCTTGTTGCGTGAGTCCTAATTGAATGCGGAATGATAAAAGGTGATTCGGGGTCGTCAGGTGAGAGAGAGAGAGAGAGAGAGAGAGAGAGAGTGAAGGTGGTGGTTGTATGACTGAGTAAGAAAAGAAGGTCATAATTCGGTTTATGTCTGTCTACCTAACCTAGTCTGTTGTGTACCTGTGTATACCTATCCATATCAGGCTATTTCTGTCTGTCAGTTTAGTAGTATATATATCTGTATCTATTGAACAGCGGATCCATCTATTTTTTAATGATTGCCGTACCTGTCTCCACATCCATCTATCTTCTCAGTCTTACGTATCATGCTTTCACCTCTCTCTCTCTCTCTCTCTCTCTCTCTCTCTCTCATGAACCCGTCCCCGCTTGCTTTAATCGCTCGCTGCGGTGTTAGGTATCAAGGCTGTTAATTATAGTCATTAAGCGGTAAGGGAAATTGAGCTAATAACACTCATTTGGGTCGTAATGCAGCCAGCACGGTCATTTAGAGAGAGAGAGAGAGAGAGAGAGAGAGAGAGAGAGAGAGAGAGAGAGAGAGGATTTAAAGAAGTTTGTTTATATATTTTTTTTTACATCAGCCTCCCATCCTTTATCCAGGAATATACTGTATTTATAAACTGATTTTATTTTGTGGTTTGTTATTTATGCTTATTGTCTATGTTTCTTGTTTATGCCTATTGTGTTTTTCTTTACTTTTTCTAATCTTGGCAATATTTATTCACGTTTTACTAGAAATTTCGCTCACGATTTCGTTTGAATCCATTTTTACTCTATGTTCTTTTCTTTTCCACTTCTTTCGCTTTGACTTTATTTTTTGTTTTGTTTTTTACTATTCTCCGTCTTTTATTTTGTGCTTTATATCTGTGCTTTCCGTTCATTACCTCTCTTATTTCTCTTTCTTCATGCATTACCTTCTTTTTTCCTTGACCACCTCCTCTCTTTTTCTTTTCCATTTTCCCAGTTCTTAACCCTCCTGTTTTTTTACCCTTTATTCTGTTCTTTGTGACCCTTCCGTTGTTATCTGTCTCTCCTTTCGCTCTTTTTTTCACTCTCAGCTTTGTTTCTCTCTGCTCTCTTCTCTGCCTTTTTCTTTCTCTCCCTCCGTTTCCCATCTCCTCTCTTTTCTATACCTCACTCCTGTTTTCCTCTGCCTTCGTTTCTGTTTCCCCCTCTTTCCTTGCCCCCTTCTCCATTTTCTCCCTTTCTCTTGTCTGTCTATATCTTTTTTTTTTTTTCGCTCCTTTTTTTCAACCTCTCCCTCCGTTCTTTTTTTTTTCTTTTTCTCATTCTCCAATTTTTCTCTCCCTCCTTTTTCTCACTTTCTCCCTCCGTTCTTTCTCCTTTTTCTTTCTGGCCTGCCTCCCCTGCGCTTTCCACCTGGTTGAGTCTTGTTTTTATCCCAGAGTTTTCCCCTCGTCCCTCCTCTCCCCTCTCTCCCCTCTTCCCGCTTACTCCTACCCCCTTGCCCCTCCCCCTCTTCTTACCCATCCCATCTCTCTTTTTTCTCACTCCCTTCTCTCCCTTTTCTACCATTTTCCTTTTTCCACTGGTCCCCTTTCTCCTCCCTTCCTTCTTCCTCTCCCCCTTTAACCCCTCACCCCCAACATTTTATTCTTTCACTTCCTACCCCTCCTTCTCCCTTCTCCCTCTCTTTCCATCTAACTCCCCCTCTCTCTTCCCTCTTCACTCCCCCCTCCTTCCTTCCTTCCTTCACCACCACCCCTTCCTCCTCCCCTCCAGTCCTCACCATACCCCCCTTCCAGCCCTGCGTCTCCAGAACTCATCGATCAGTTTCCAGAAGCCTACACCTCCCTCCATCATCTTTCCAGTTCGCTAGGTCATGGAAAAAGGAGAAGGAGAGGCCGAAAAAAACTAAAAATAGAAAAAATAGATTGCAAATGTTTATAATTGGGGGAAAAGATAAGAATTAAAAAAAAGAGGTTTATGTAGTTTTTTTTTTTTTTTTCGTTTAGGAGTGCTCGAGTGTTCCTTTGGTTTTGGAAAATGTTGAAAAGAAACTGGAAGGTGGTTGGATGAAACGGGGTGCCTCCTTCCCTCCCCTCCCCCCCTCTCTCTCTTGTCGTCCTCCTCCCTCACCTCTCTTCCTTCCTCCTCCTCATCCTCCTCCATTCCATCCTTCCTGCATCTCTTTCTTCCTTCCTGTCCTCCTCCCTCACGCACAAAATCCGCTGGAAAGGAAGGGTGTGTGGATGCTGGAGAGAGAGAGAGAGAGAGAGAGAGAGCGAGCAAAAAAGAGAGGGAGAACTTTGGAGTGGAAGGTTTAATGAGATTTTCCGAATACGTCAGACAGGGGCGGCGCCAATGTTTCCTTCAGGGAGTGGAGGAGAGAGAGAGAGAGGGAGAGAGAGAGAGAGAGACAGACAGACAGACAGAGACAGAGAGAGGTATTTGAAAAAGTAAGACGGGCATCAAAGGAAAGTAACTCGGAAACAGGTATATAATGTACAGTAGAATAAATCCAGAACAGAGATCACTGGAAATACTCTCTCTCTCTCTCTCTCTCTCTCTCTCTCTCTCTCTCTCTCTCGTCCAGTTCCTCATTCCTTTCCCCTCTCATCCCTTCCCTTCCCCCTTTCACATTCCTCCACCACTTCCCTCCCTCCCTGTTCCCTCTCACACTCCTTCACCACTTCCCTCCCTCCTCCCTTCTCTCCCCTTCCCTCCTCCCTCTTCTCCCTCTCTTCCCTCCCCCAGATCACCCATCATATCGGAGAGGAACGTACTCAGTCAGAACAAATTTTTACATCTATGCATTTGGTGTAAGTTTTCCCTAGAGAGAAGGCTGGGCGAGGGGAGAGAGAGAGAGAGAGAGAGAGAGAGAGAGAGAGAGAGAGAGAGAGAGAGAGAGAGAGACCGACCCAGGAGTGAAGGGAGTGAGGTTGATCGGTAGAATAGCAAAAAAATGGAACGGAGCGACAAGCGAAGGAGGGAATGAGTGAAACTATCGAAGAAAGTTTGGACATGGGTGAATTCTGGAAAGGAAATTTAGTACGAAGATAAAATAAAGACGTGAGGAAGAAGTAGACAGAAGGACGAAAAATAAAAACAGAAACAAAAGAAAGATACCACTCGTATATGAAGGAGGGGGAAAGAAAAAAGGAGTGATGGGAACAAAAGAGGGGAGAAGGGAGAGGAAAGGGGGTGTAGGGAGAGGGAGCGAAGAAGGGAGAAAGAAGAGATGGAGGAAAAAGGGCCGAGAGGAGAGAGGGAGCGAGGAGAAAAGATATGAAGGAAAGGGAGTCGAGAAGGGAGGAACGAGGGGAGAGGAAAGGGGAAGGGACGGACTTGAGGGGTGCAGGGAGTAGAGAGAGAAAGTGAGGGGAGTCGGAGCGATTTCTGACTGAGGGGAAACGTGGGTGTCAGGAGGGGAAATAGTCCGAAATATCAGACCATCCTTGCTCTCCACCCCGACTCCTTCCAACTCACATTATTCACAGTCACAATCCTCTTCATTCTGCTTATGTCATTCTTTTGTTGCAAATATCAAAGGTTCCTAATTTTCATTTTTATTTATTCTAGGTCCCATAATCCCCTAATCCTACCAGTGTCATGCTTAGTTAACCTTTTCATCTTGTCTTGCTACTGCCGGACGATTTTACTCGATACAGGAAAGCCCCCAGGATCGAGGAAGGGTTTGTAGTAAAGGCTGTATCTATCCCCTTTATACCCAAGTCCTAAAGCTGCATAAAATCATCCGTAGATAGCAAGAGTGAAGCAAAACCGTCCTGTGACTAAAGTTCGAAGCCCTCAAATCCGGATACGTCCTTTTTTCCCCTTTTTTCTTGTCACCTTCAGATGATTTAGGTCAAAGGAGATTTTTTCCCCCAACAGTCTAGGTTATTTACATCCTTCATTAATTTCCTTTCTTTCAGGCGACTATTTTTTTTTCATTAAAGAATATAGTATCAGTAAAAAATATCCTAGAGAAGGGTTCAGAATTTCCTCTGGCGTAAGGGAAATGGCAAAAAAAAAAAAAAAAGTCTTGGTAGAGTAATTGGCTGGGAATTATGTGTAAATTGTAGTAGGGAGTGGTGCATGCGTGACGACATTTTCACTATGCTGCATTCTTCTTTGGAGAGAGAGAGAGAGAGAGAGAGAGAGAGAGAGAGAGAGAGAGAGGGGAGGGGGGAATGGAGATGAGACAGACAGCAGGGAAGGGAAGAGAAGCAAGAAAGAGCATTTACAAAAAGAAATATGGGCTAAAAACAGTCATGAAAGTCCGGGAGTAATGAGAGAGAGGGAGAGAGAGAGAATTCCCAGAAAGTTTAGTTGTTTTGCAGTTAGTTTCTGGAGCAACTAAAGCGACGATGGTTGTGTTCATTGTTGCCATAGTTGTTGTGGTGGTACTGTGGTGGTGGTAGCGTGTTTGTGGTGCTGTGGTGATGTTAGGTTGGTGGTGGTAGTGTTGGTGATTGTGGTTGTGTTGGGTTGGTGGTGTTCTGGTGTTGGGTTGGTGTAGTGGTGTTGGTTTGATGTTGGTGGTGTTGGGTTGGTGTTGGTGATGTGGTGTAGTGGTGGTAATGTGATGGTGTTTGTGTGGTGGTTGTAATGGTGGTGTAGTGGTTGCGGTGGTGATGGTGTGGTTGATGGTTCCCTTAGTAGTTGTAGTGGTGAGATGGTATTGTGATGTGACGGTAATAAAATATACTGTAGGTGGATGTCGTAGGAAATTTGTTTGTATAATACCTTTGATAAACATAGGTGTACTGTATGTTTAGTTCAAATAATGTTTAGTTTTGTTAATACCAGTAAATATTTTTGCATTATTAGTGTTCTTGTTATTGCTTATAAAGGCGAGTATAGTGACCGACGCCTTACTTTAATATTTTAGTTTATCTTCAAGGAAATTCACTCGCAAATAATTTAAAGTTAATTAAGAGGAAGGCCTATAATTGTTGAGCCGGATTCCACGTTGATTCAGTCTGGGGGAGGGGGGTCGATCACTACGTGGAATGAGAGGAATGGCGGCAAATTAACCCAGGGACCAGAGACTCAGGCGGAACCATGGAGTCTATTACGGGTGGAATGACAGAAGGAAGGGGAGTGCAAGGAAGAGTAGGAGGGGGAGGAGGAAGAGGAAGAAGAAATGAGGAGTAGTTTGAGAAGAGGAAGGAGGAAAATTTTGTTATGATTTGGAGGAACGGATGAAGGGAATGGGATGGGAAGCGGAAAGTAATATCAAAAGAAGAGAGGAAGAGGAGAAGGAAGTCTGAGAAGAGGAGGAAGATGACGACTGAGAGGAGGAGGAGGAACAGGTGTGTGGGGTTAAATCAAGGCATTTGTGATGAGTGAGAGAAGGTGGTGTAGAGTATATCGGAGTGAAGTGATGGCTCTTGTAATGGTGATAGAAGCCGTAGTTGGTAAGACACGCAGGGGAGATGGGCAGTAGATGGGGAAAGGGAAATATACACCGCAGGATCAGTGGAAAATAAAACGAATAGGCGATATCAGCAAGGAAGGAGGAAGGGGAAAGGAATAATTAATGACAGTAAGAAGGAAAGAGGATGGGGAAGAATTATTACAAAATTAGCTCTCCTTTCGAAGACTCTCTCTAGGGTGAATAAAATCGCCTTGCATGAGCCAGAGTTAGGTAAAATTAAAGATGGCTTCAGGAGAAAATTACTGGAGATTGTCAAACTCCTTTATGCAGAGAGGAAATTATACTTAACAAAATTGCCATTCGTAGGCCTCAGTTAAATTAAGGAGATTCATTTCCTGAAGAGGGTAATGAACAGCGCAAGAATACAAAAAAGCCAGATTAACAGATGGAAATAGCAAATACAGTACACGGACAGCAAGAGGAAACACCAAAAGCAAGGATGGAACTCCCACAAATCCTGAAAGTGGAAGGAATTATTAGCAGCAGCGAGAAATCCTACAGTATCAATCACAGACGAGATGACAGCGGGAGTAGCGGCAGCAGCAGACGCGGTGTATATCTCTGCATACAAGCTGTCCTACCCCCCCAGACCCCCCTCGAGGTCGTGGCAGTTCTCTCTCTTCCCCCCACGCCCCCCTTCGCCCCCTCAGGTCGTTAGCTACAGCCGGTGCAGGAGAAATTGGCACGACGGAGCTCAGCGGTGGACAGTGGGCGCCCTCCTGCTCTATATTGACTTGCCACGCCATTCATATTTCACCGGGCGGGTAGGATATGAGTGGTTGTGCGTGTCGACAGTGCTGCTTTATTAATGGTCGCGCCCCGCCCATCCACCATCCACCACCACACCAGTCCAGATACCACTCCCCACTCCTGCCCACTCACTCACTGGCCCCCCTTTGCCTCCCCCACCCACACTCCCTGCTTTCTGCTGCGCTCACTTACTTGCCCATCTTTGCCTATCCATCCCACCCACCCACATTTTGACCCACTCATTTGTCCCCCTTTGCCTCCCCCACCCACTCACCCACCGTTTGTCCTCTCTCACCCACTTATTTACCCACTTATGCTAGGCCTCCTTCCGCTCCCTTCACCCTCCAGTCCCTGCCTTTCTCACTGCCTCACCCTGTTTCCCCTGCCTCATCCTTTGTTTTTTTTTTTACACTCATTGTTCCTCGGTCTCACCCTGTCCCTGTTTCTCCATTCTGCCCTCGTTCTTTGTAACTGCCTCTGGGTTTGATCTCTACCACAGTTTTTACCCCATCCTCACTTCCTGTCTCTGTTATTTCTTTTAACCCCTATCTCACTTTTGCCACTGTCTGATCGCCCTGCCCCTTTTTCTTACTCTGTTCTTGCCTCAGCCTTTGCCCTAGTCTGTTCATACTGTCTCTGCCTAACTCCTTTACTCACGCAGCTTTTCCGTCCCTGTCTTACCCTTTTCCCTAGCCTTCCCTCTGTCTCCATCCCTCAAACTCAGCCCTTCATACCCCTAAACAGACCCTCTATCCTCCCTGCCCTTCCACTGCCTGTCAATACACCCTTCCTTTCATTAATTTCCCTCCCCTGCTGACCCATCCAATTTCTCCCTTCCCTTGCCTGTTCACTTTCCCCTGTCATCCATTTCCTTCCTGCCACCCAGCCTATCAGTTCACCTCTTCCTTGTCTTAGCCGTCTGTTCACTTAATCCTTAGGCCTTCATAAGCCAGCCAATTTCCTCCACATGCTCCTTACATGCTTCAGTCCATCTGTTGATTTTCCGGTATATTCTTCCTACCGTCAGACGATTTTACTCATCTTACGAGGGATTTTCGGTAGTTCGGGGGTTTAAGGAAGGCTATATCTAACCCCTTTCTGCTCCCAAAAGTCTCTTAATAGCAGGAACAGAATAAAAATTACATAATCTTATTGTAGAGGTCATCGGTCTGTCGAGTTGTCCCTTCTTCGTTTTCCCTGTGATTCTTCGATCCTTCCAGCATCTCCATGTCTTCTGTTTTTTTCTTCTCTTCCATCCTTCCTTTTTTTTCCTTTTTTATTTCATTTCATTATTTACATATTTCCTTTCCTCCTCAATCCCCGACATCCTTTTCTCTTATATTCTTTCTATCCTTCCTTCATCCGTTCGTCCCTCCCCTTCATCTCTTTCCTTCTTTATCCCCTTCCTATCTCTCCCCTGCTCTCTCCCCCTTCCCTCCCCTCTCCCCTCTCCCTTCCCTCCTCTCTCCCCCTCTGTCCCCTCTCTTCCGCCATGTCTGCTCATATAACTGTTGGATTGGTTTTGTAAGCGTGTATGTGTGTTTGTGTAAATGTATATGCATGTTCTGAATATTGAGGTGTGTGTGTGTGTGTGTGTGTGTGTGTGTGTGTGTGTGTGTGTGTGTGTGTGTGTGTGTGTGTGTGTGTGTGTGTTTGCGTCCCGTGTTTGTGTATACACTCATGGAGCTGATGGCTGTTTGCTCTTGTATGTTTGTTTGTGTACGGGAGTATGTGAGCTCGTGTTTGATTTCCTGTGTGTGTGTGTGTGTGTGTGTGTGTGTGTGTGTGTGTGTGTGTGTGTGTGTGTGTGTGTTTAAGTGTACTTGTTTTATGTGACTGGCTGATTATGTTAACGGAGGTAGTTTACATGTAGCCTCAAATCACTTAAGCGTCTGCCACCGCCAAGATGACACCTGAGATAGAGCCACAGTACGAGTATACAGGTGATTTACGACCACACGCCACACCTGCACCAGCCACACCATAAATAATACACACTTACCTGCAACACCGACTGTGCTTGTAATGAGTAGGGATGTGAAGAGATAAAACTCGCTGCTTCATCTGTTTATTGCAGGAGTAGGATAGATAAAACAGTTTACTAATCTCTCATTGTCAGTATAGTAAGCTTTTAATTATAGTCTACGAGATTGTAATATAAATGTATAAATACTTAAAAAAAATTGCTTAATTGTTATGAAGTAGAATGAAAAACAAACACGTTCTTGCCACTGATCTCTAAGCTGAATAAAAATATCTAGTGATGACGTTTAAAATGAAAATAGGTCATCGTAGTGAAGGGGCTAAACTTTATTCTAGCTGCCTTTAAGCGATTTTATTCACCTTAGATAAGACGTTCTCAGGTGAAAGGGTTCATAGACGAGAGCCAAGCCAGATAAACCCTTACCTCGAAACTGACAATTCCTTTACTAATAATGAACTTAGAAATAAACTGATTTCGATAATTAAACGGACCTTGAATTCCACACGTACGGGTATTGTAATTATAACGAGGAAATAAACATAAGAATAAAGGAATAAAAACTCCGCCACGTATTACCCAGACACTAATATTTGTCATTAAAATTACTTCGGGGAAAAAAGTAAAGTCCCATATTCACCACGTATATTTATTGTAAGTAACGAGTTTCTAAATAAATCTGGTAAATCCATAAATAAGCAAGTAAATCAGTAAATAAAAACTAAATAGAAAATATAAATAAAAACGACCCCCACATTCCACACGTACGAGTAATTATAATCATCAAACAAAAAATAAAAAACTGTAGCCCGTATCCCGCCAATTAATAGTCAAGCGAGAGTCTGTATAATCAACTCGGCCCCAATTGACTGTCCGCCTCTACATCATATTTTCAGGAGGGTTCAGTGGGGGCGAGTTGGACTGTCCCGTTATTTATTGTTTGTTGCTGCTGCTGTGTGTGTTTGTGCGTTTGTTTTTATCCCCCTCACCCTCCCTTCACCCCTAGACACCCCTCTCCTCTCCTGTCTTTCCTCTCTGCCCCCACCCAACTCACCTCCTCTCTTTCCTCCCAGTCCCCCTTTCCCTCTCTCTCCTCCCTGCCCCCTTGACCCCTCCTCTCTTTCCTCCCTGCCCCCCTGCCCCCTCCTCTCTTTCCTCCCTGTCCCCCTTCTCTCTCTCTCTCTCCTCCCAGCCCCCCTTTAGCACAGTGTCAATAGCAGTTTGTTAGTGGTGGGGCGAAACGAGCTGGCTAGAGTAAATTGGCCTCTGATGGACAGTTTACCTTTTCGTGGATGTTTTGGTCGAGTTTTATATTTTCAGATTTTTTTTTAATGGAGATGTGGAAGATTAATATTACAGGTGGATTTATTTTTGGGTTTTATTTAAGGATGTAGGAGGGTTTTTAAATTTTGTATTGGATGGATAGTTTACCTTTGCATGGCAGTTTGTAAAGATTTTCTTTTTAATATGTGGAAGTTAAATACAATTCTCAGTGAATTATTGGTCTTTAAGTAGGTTATTGATTATTGTGGGTGTATTTATGATAAATGTACCTTGTATGATAAATGTACGATGTATTGTAAATGTATGATGATGAATAGATGTGATAAGTGTGCAGTTGTATCTCTTTTGTTATTTGCATTGGAAGAATGTACTGTATAGTTATGTATGTGTGATGAATTATAGAGGTATGTTTATTTACGTTTGTGTGCTGCTTGAAATTATTGTGTGATGATGCTTAATTGTTTCGTATGTAAGTATATATCGTATGTATGAATAATCTGAGAATATGTAAGATTATACGTGTGGGATGAGTTATGGATGTATGTCTACATATGTATAAGAAATGTATGGTGATTTATACACACTAAATATATTAACATAAACTAGGCCTATCCTCCACTGTGGTACCTTCTACATTCCATTGGGCTTTTGATTTCATGTTAAGTAACTCGCTCCTTTACTCACTCTGTCATTTTCAGCTTTACTTGCAGTCATCCACTTTGCCCATATCATCCCACACTTACTTATTCTTTACCCACATTCACTCTCACTCAGCTTACTCTCTTATTCGTTGCTTTCCCTCTCATTCTTCACCCTCACTCACAAATATCCTTGCTTTTATCCTTCTTGGTTATCTCCCTCATTATTTTTGTTGTTGTTATCAGTCTTTATCAGGTATGCACTTTTATCCTTTGTAATCCCTAACCCACAGTTACTTACCCATATAGACGTCAACACATTTTACCCTCACCCACACGCATGCTCACCCTTACATTTCTTCACGCCATCCACCCATTCTCACCTTCACCCTTCCCAACCCCACCCCCTTCTCACCCTGACCCCGCTCTCCCCACCCTTCCCCCTACCCCTCGCTCACCTCTTCCTCCCTCCCTGCTTCCCCCTCCCTCTCCCCACCAATCGGCCTTGGTTTGGTCACGGTTCCCATTTTGTGTTTGAGGTTGGGCCCACCGGGATACCACGACCACAGCCCTTCCCTTCACCCATTTTACCCCATTTTCCCTTTCCCTGTGCCTTCCTACCCTACCCTACCCTACCCTACCCTCTTGCATCCTACCATGTCTGCCTTATCCTTCCCTTCCCATCTCACATACCCCATCCTTCATTGCCCTCCACACTATCCCATTCTGCTCTATTGTGGTCTGCTGTATTATACCTTACTCTGTTTTGATCTACTCTGTTTAAATTATTCTTTTGTGCCCTATCCTCATCATACTACACCTTCCCAGAAAAAAGTTACAAAAATAGGTAGCCAGAAAAGTGATATGAGGATTGATAGAAAGAAAGTGAACAGACAGAAAATAAAAAGGACAGAAATGAAAACAAATCAGAAATATACAAAAAAAAAATGACAAGAGGAAGGATAGAGGAAGGGAAGAGGACAGAAAGAGAGAGACATAACCTTACATATTTTATTTCCTTTCGTTTTATTGATTTCTGTGTCTGTGGTGGCCAGGGTTTAGGGTCCATGACAAACCCGGTGCTGGAGGTTCGTTCCTTTAGGCCTAGGCAAGAGGAAGAGGAAGAGCAGGAGGAGAGGAAGTGGGGGAAAGAAGTGGAAGGTGAGGAGGAGAAGGAGGAAGAGCAAAATGAGAAAGAAAAATGGGAAGAGAAAGAAGAGGAAAATTAGAAAGAAGAGGTCATGAAAGAAAAGGAGAAACTAAGAGGAGGAAGAAGAACAAGAATACGAGGAAGAACAAGAACAAGGAAAGTAGGAGGATGAGGAAGAAAAATAGGAGGATAAGGAGGAAAAGTAGGAGGAAGAGGAAGAAAAGGAGGACGAAGAGAGGAGAAGGCAGAAGAGTTTATTGGTGTAATTATCTTCAGTAGGGTATTGGTTTTGGGGTTAGGGAAAGGGAAAGGGAGAGGAATGTTGTGCGTGGGTCTGTCTGTTTTCCCTCTAAATAACTCCAAGGTGTGTTTTTACAGGTCAATTTTCCGTGCCTAATTCTGCCTCTTCCTTCTGTCCTGTTTATTATATTTTATTTTTCTCATTCTCTGGGGCATTTTTTTTTTTACCCTTTTGGTGTTGATAATTATTTCATTTTCTTCCTTCTGTCTTCTTTATTACACTTTTTTTCCTTCATTCTTTGGTATCTTGACGTTTTTTCTTGACTCACTGTTCCTGTTGCTTATATATTATTTTTCTATTTTGTATGTAAAGCTCCTTAATGAATGAAAATTAATGCATGTGCTTATTCATTTTTATTTGTCGATATTATTTGCATATTTCCTCACTAAATAAAGCAAATCCTCAGTATACAGTAAGCCACGTTTTTGGACATTATTGCTTGCCGTCAGGTCCACAGTTTATTATAGAAAAATGTCCTATTAAAGCTTCATTACTACCTATAAAACTGAATGAAAATTTCCCCCCAATTTACAACACTAATTATGTAAGGATATTTTTTGATATTATTGAACACCTGTAATGCATAATCAGAGGAAATATTCTCAATTTTTTTTTTCTCCCTTTACCTTGTAGCCACGAAAAATAACCATAAGGATAACCGGCATGATTGGAGAGAGAGAGAGAGAGAATTACAGAGCTACGTATGAGAGGAACTTAGAGAATATTATAGTTTATCTTGATTAAGCGATACTCACCCTTATTGCTATGGAAAGCTGGGGCGAGCTTGATGGTGTTGATGATGATATGGGGAAAGTGAGGTGGTGGTGGTGGTGGTGATGATGATGATGATGATAGGTCAGTTAAGAGTGCTGGTGTTGGTGATGATACTATAGATGTGATGACTATAAGTGAAGATGATCCCGATACAATCTATAATGAGTATGGTAAGAAAATACAGTAATAACCGTAGAATGATAATTAAAATAATAATTTTTGAGGCATAATAATCAACTGACGAATGGGATGAAACGGAAAGAGAAGGTCGAGGGTCAACGAGAGAGAGAGAGAGAGAGAGAGAGAGGAATAGGGGGGGTTGGAGGGGTCAGTGCCAAGGCTGGTGAGAGTGGTCGAGGGCTGACACTATTGGCCCAGTGCCACTAGACCGTCCCCCCCTCCCCTCCCCTCTCCTCTTCTCTCCCTCTTCCTTCCCTCCCTTCCCCTCTTTCTTTCCTCTTCCTACCTCCTCTCTTCTTACCATCCGTCCCATTCCTCTCCTCGTTCTGCCTCCTCTCCCTCTCCTCATCATCACGTCTTCCTCTCTTCTTGCCACCTCTCCCCGTTTTACTCTACCTTGCAGTCTTTCCTTCCCCACCCCTTCTTACTTCCCTCTCCTCTTTTATTCCTCCTCCCATTCTCGTTTCCCTATTTTTTTCCCTTTTCCTTATCTCTCTTCTTACCATTTTCTTGCTTAGCTTCCTCTCCTCCATCACCTTACTTCATCCTTCCCTCTTCTTGGTTGTCTTTTCATCTTCCCAGTGTATTCCTTTCTCTGCTGTTCCTTTATAATAGAGTGTTACATTTTATTAATTACGATTATGATAATATTACTGATGACGATAATGATCATGGTGAAAACTTAAATAAGCCTATGACGGTGGAGTTAATACTGTAAACGAGTAAGAAAGTAGTGATGATGTTGGTGATGACAGTGTTTATGTCGTAATTTGCAGCGAATTATTCTCCTCTCACCGTTACAACAATTCTCAGTTAGACATTTAGCCATTCGTGCCTTCCTTACCTCCATCAGTTTCTCTCACGTTTCCGTATGCTAGCTTGTAAATGTTACTCAGTTATTCAGATTACGAGACACACCTTGGGTTATAAGGATTGGAAATAATATCGAGTAACTTTCATCACTGTACGCTTCTCCTCCCACCTACACTCCCTCCAGGCCACTATTCCCTTCTTCCCTCCCTTCTTCCTTCTCTCCTGCTCTCCCTTCCCTTCCGCCTTCCCCCCCCCCCTCCCTCCCATACCATCCCTCCCGCCCCCCTTCTCACTAACCCTAGCGTCATTTCTTTGGCAACTCTCATCGACCCTTTCCTCGTAGCCTACCTTTCCCTACCCAACCCCTTTCCTCTTTACCTCCTTACCCTCTCCTACCCTCCTACCTTTCCCTGCCCTGCTCCTTCCTCCCTCCCTCCCTGTCTCCCTCCAGATGTGCCCCTTTTTCCTTTTCCTTACCTCTTTTTCCTTGCCCGTCCCATATTCCTTCTAGTTCTTCATCTCTCACTTTTTAACATTTCCCAAGTCCCCTCTTTTTTTTTTTCTCTCTCTCTCTCTCTCTCTCACACACACACACACACACACACACACACACACACACACACACACACACACACACACACACACACACACACACACACACACACACACACACACACACACACACACACACACACACACACACACACACACACACACACACACACACACACACACACACACACACACACACACACACACACACACATCTCCTTCCTCCTTTTCCCTTTCTTGTCTCATCTTTTGCCCTCTTCTCCGCTGTTCACAACCCTCCTCTTCCCTCTTCTCTGATTTCTAACCCCAGCCCTCCTCTCCACTCCTTCCCTTTTCTTCCTCTTCTCTAATGTTTACTCCCCACCCTCTCTCCCTCTTTCCTCTTCTCTCTCGTTCGTCCCTCCCTCCCTCCCTCTCATCCCCTCCTTCTTAAAGCTTGTGATAATTTTACCTCCACACGTCACGAGCCACCTGATACCTCGGAGGCGATACTATCTGAGAGAGAGAGAGAGAGAGAGAGAGAGAGAGAGAGAGAGGGAGGAGGGGGGGGAGGTAAGGAAAGAGGGAATATAAGTGAGAGAGGAAAGAAGTAAGGTTTGAGCAGTTCAGTGATGAATGGAGAGTGACTGAAGAAACATATTACGCTGAGCGATGAAAGGAAGGAGTAGGACTTAATTCACTTATTCACACTAACCCTATCCATCCCTCTCCCCACCCATAACCACACATCTCCCCTCACCTTCCCCTTCCCATCACCCCCATAACCAATCTCCACCTACCCACACCACTTCTCATTCATTCACACCTCTTCCCATCCACTCACACCACTTCCACCTCTCCTTAGTTCCCTCAACCTTTCTCCCACTATCACTCCCCACTGCTCACTCTACACACACATTCCACCTACACTAAGCTCTTTATCCACATCCAAGCCAGCTCCTCACCCACATCCCATCCACATAGACACATCTTCCATCCATTCTATGCCCCTCACTTTTACAGTATTTTCACCTCTCCTTTCCCTTACACACAGTTATAAACAGAAGCATGTGCACACATACACAACCTCACTCCCAATCACATGCGTCCTCTTCCTATTACCCCCACCACTGCCACTCCCCACAACGATTCACCCCAACCTTATCGACACACCGACCCCCTTCCCCTTCCACGCCTTATGAACTACCCCACCCACCTATACCTCGACCCCCTCCCCCATCCCTTCCCTTTTCTTCTCCCCGTCCACCCAGTCCCTCTGTTCTCCCACCGACACCCCACCCACATCCCCGAAATCCCCTCGTCCAGTAAGCACCCCACACACGTAGCTCATCAGGGCACCTCCCAGCCCATACGTCACTACGGGAGGCCAATAAAGAAATCATTGACCACGACTTTTGCGCGAAAATGGTTCACGGAATTAAGAAAAGTGCTATATCTTATGAGTTTTATTTATTTATGCATCTGTTTATTTATTTATGGGAGAAGTGTGGCGTTATTGTGATGCTTCGTTCTTTTAGTGGTTGTGTTCTTAGTCATTACTCCTCTAAGACTGCCTTCCCAATAAAATCTTTAGTATTCTCTTAGCCTCATTATCATCATCATCATCATCATCATCATCAATGCGGCCAGACATAGACATTGCATAATCATCGACCATATCACCCTGACTCATACGTTTCTTCCGTGGGCGACCAAGGGAGACGTGATTTAGTTTTCCCACACACATATACACCCATACACTACACTCACGTACACCCCCCCACACACACATACACCACATCTACATAAACGCACATACATTCATACATACATACGTACATACATACATACATACATACATAAAGCATTCGTAAGTTAAATAACGTGATCTGCCACTAGCAAAATTAAAGCATGTCATAAGATAAAAGAAACTAAATTCCAACTGCTTCCTTATAATACTTCTCATTTCAACCCCATCCACGCATCAGTGGTCACCCATACTATAATTAAGGTATCAGAGAATTAGTCTCATCCTCATATTTTTTTTATTATAGTTACTTCTGACACTTATGAACATACACACGCACTCCTTCATGTACGGAGGTATACATACATATACTACAAACATTCTCTCTCTCTCTCTCTCTCTCTCTCTCTCTCTCTCTCTCTCTCTCTCTCTCTCAAAAATTAAAATGCTCATCCCGATTACAAAATAGGGCAGGACAGAAGAGTCATTATAACCTGCACTTAGCGTCTGAGGTCCTCCCCCCCTTTAATGGATGGTCCCGCCCTGCCACGCTTGAGAGAGAGAGAGAGAGAAGTAAAGCTATGTGGTATCAAAGAAGCATATGTCATTGTCGGCTAAGGTTATTACTGATATCCTGGGTATGAGGCGTGATGACCCAGACATAGAGGCGTGGTAATGAGTTCTGTATTACGTTTGTGTTGGGGGGGAAAGGTAGTGGCCAGGAGAGTATGGTATAGATCTCTCTCTCTCTCTCTCTCTCTCTCTCTCTCTCTCTCTCTCTCTCTCTCTCTCTCTCACTTTGCTACCTTCCCGAGCTAGAAGTGTTCATTGATATAGATATAATTACGAGTGAAAAATAACATACGATACTCTTGAACAAAATCATTTAGTATTAGCGTGCCAAAAGTAATCCAAGTGCCTCTCTAGCAAAGACTATTTCGTATCCCGGCCAAACATACTATATTTATCAGCAATTTGATTCTCTTTTCTCGATCACAACCTTTGCCTTTTATTTTTGGTTCCTTTATTTGTTTTATTTTCCGTGATGAGTGAAGGAGTAGTAATGGACAGAGGCGTAGATCAAGTATGAGATTTCTGGCCACTACGTTGATATATATTTTTTTTCGTGTACTTTTCTCTCGTTGTGTGTGTGTGTGTGTGTGTGTGTGTGTGTGTGTGTGTGTGTGTGTGTGTGTGTGGTTTATTTCTGAGTATATATCGCATTTACCTCTTTCTTTTTCTGTTGGGATTGGAGGAATTGTAAGGGCGTGAGGCGTGGATAAGGTGCTAAGGATTGAGAGTCGACATGGAGGGTGGGGAGGGGGGCACATAAATAACCAGCAGCACCTGTCGAACGGATAAAGGAGCTTCGACACCTTAACACAGAGTTGGGGTCACTCTTGAAGCTGTAAATCATCTTTGTGTGTGTGTGTGTGTGTGTGTGTGTGTGTGTGTAAGAGAGGGAAGGGGGGTTATTGGGGATGGGGGTAGATAGGTGAGGGGAGGGAAACTGAGTTGGATATTGGGGTCTAAAAGTGAAATTGGGGTGGGAGGGAGGGGAGTAGAGAAGGGGTGGGGGAAGAAGAGGTTGTGGAAAGTAGGGAGGAAAAGAGGGTAGTGGAGGGCGAAAAGAGCTTTGTGGGAGGCGGAAGAAAGAAACTGGGTAGTGGATAGGGGTGAAGGGGCAGGTGGGGTGAGGTACTAGGGTGAAGGGTGAATGATTTGTAGTATATGAGGGTGGTATCGTTACTTTACTAGCAGGATCGTATTTCTGTCACCCCTATATAGACTTGTTGACTCCCACTTACTGCTTCAGAGGGCAATGATAAACCAAGGATTTTTTTATGTTCCCTGACTGAGGCTTTGTGAGGTTGCATTTCCTTTGTGTGTGTGTGTGTGTGTGTGTGTGTGTGTGTGTGTGTGTGTGTGTGTGTGTGTGTGTATTTGGATAGGTAGCTAGATAGATGGATCGATTCACACACATACGCGAGTAGGCAGTGAGAGAGAGAGAGAGAGAGAGAGAGAGAGAGAGAGAGAGAGAGAGAGAATCAGCGGGTAGGATTAAAGCAGTAATCCCCTAATCCCTCCGAGGAAGACACAGGGATTGTAGCGCTTATCCCTTACGACGCGTTGATGTATTTTCACAGAGGGCTATTAAGTAATGAAAAGTCGCTCTTGATTAAAACTAGCTCACTCTCTCTCGGCATAAAAAGATTTCTCCCAAGTGTTCAGACGTCCGTGATTAATGTCTTGAAATATGAGGGGAATTACAGCAAGAATAGAAGCGAATTAACAGTGAAAGAAATTTGGATAACTAGGATGCATGTGAATTATCGGAACAAGCATTCAGATATTAATGAAAATGTGATTGGGTGGCAGAGGTTTTCCTTGTAATTTCGTAGAATATTCACTAAAATAAGTTGGAGTTGAATATTCATCGCGTTTTTTAATGCTGCCGAAGATATTAGTGAAAATATCGAGTTCGTGCCTGTGCCGTAAATGAAATATGAAATTGAAAGGCGTAACAAATTTTTTAAAAAGTAAAGTAGAGGTCATGGTGTTCACTTTATCAATGACTAGGATGTAGGGAGATTCATAGTAACAAATGGGGAAAGAAGGGATACGAAATAATGGGGGAGAATAAAAAGGGACAAGAGGAAACAGCAGTGGTAACATTCAGAGCTGTAGGAGGAGGAGAAGCGACGGTGTGGGTGAGAGGGAGTATCTGAAGAAAATGGGAGAAGGGAGGAAATAGATGCAGCCATGTATTCAGCAGAAGGAAAACAGAATAGTTGATGGAAACTGGAATTTAAAGCACAAGTAATTGTTGGTGGTGTATTGAAGTGGTAATGGAAGATGCTGAGAGAAATGAAAGAAATAGTTGTAGGAAACTAGGAGTGTAAAGCATAGAAAAAAAAAAACGAGAAAAGCAACGAAGTAGTTGTGGTTTATGGATGAGAAGGTGAGAAACTATGGAAATGAAGGCATCGATTGAAAATCAGTTAGCTGCAAGGAACTGGAGAGCAGAGAATAAGATGAGAATAGGAGGGACAAAGCAACAGGAGAGGCTGTGGTGGCGATGTTAGTGGTATCGGGTAAGTGAGTGAGAGTGTTAGAAGATGGTATAAGGGAAATGTAGGTAGCAAACTAGCAAAAGCTGCAGAAAATTATAAATGCAAGACAGCAATGAAAAAATAACGCAGAGGCGAGAGAATTTCAGGAAAATAATAGCAAGAGCAACACAGTAGAAGAGAGGCGGGTGTGTCGGTGTCTGTGTCGGTGGTGTCTGGTGGGTGGGAGGGTGTGTGTGTGTGTGTGTGTACGCCTAGCCTCGTTCATTGGTCGGCGGGGTCATTAGCGCCTCGGGAGTGGATTGGCCACAGCTCCCCGACCCGACGTATGACAAATGAACCACCTCATTCTCCCCAGGCCCCGCTTGTCATCCCACCATCACCCCCACACCCGCTCTAATTATTTCCATTACACTTCATGTTTTGTCGACGATCGTGTATATGTATGTTTGTGTGGTTATTCTGTTCAGTTGTGTGTGTGTGTGTGTGTGTGTGTGTGTGTGTGTGTGTGTGTGTGTGTGTGAGAGAGAGAGAGAGATAAGGGAATCTATGTCTGCATATTTTTTCGGATGGGGTTGATTATGTTTTCATATGGGAGAGAACGGTACTGGATTTCATGTCAGAGAAGAGTCTTTGTGTTTGCGTAGTAGGAGAGGCAGGCAATATATTTTCATTGTACGAAAGAGAGAAAAGTTTGTATATAATGTTAGAAGGATCTCATGGAGTACGTGGTATTCTCTTACGTAAGGAAAGTGTTTTCTTACGCAAGAGAAGTGTTAAGTGTTGTTGTTTAGAACTCCCTAACATCTCTTCCCTGTTGATATGTTTTGCATGTTGGCTCTTGCTGTTCTCTTGAAAGTGTATTTATATATCCTAATATGTGAACTTAACCGGTATATACAGCATAGTGAAATTTCAATAGTGCCAGTATACAGAAATAAACTGATAAGGGAAAGGTGTTAGGGAGCCTTCGAAGTCCACCACAACACGGGCTCTGTGAATTGTGAAGCCAGTGATTATTTGTTTGGAGTGTAAAATGTAATCGCAGTTTAATTATTTAGTTTATAATCGGCAAATGAAATGATGGTGATTATGTACCAGTCATGCAGTAATTGACACCCCGGCACTTTAATTCCGTAGCCCGCACAGCAGTAACAAAATTATCACGTAGCATTAATTAAGAGCAGATTAATGGCATGTGCACGTCCCCGCCCGAAATAATGAAGTCCCTAATACACCTGATGATTATATAGTAAATGTGTGGCTGATGGTGTGATTAAAGTGACCCTGTGATGGAAGAGGTCAGGTCAGACATTTTGTTTTTTTGGAATCACGAAGCTGGACGAAAATGGACGATGACGGACGAAAGAAATAAGTGACGAAAAATGATGTAAAGTGTTCTCTTTGCAATGGGAGATATCATAGCAATTTATTTTTTTCTTTTGTATCGGTATATTTTGCACATTACACCTCAATTTCTTTAGTAAGATGGCGTTTTTTTTTTCTTTTTCTTTTCGCTTTTTACGGCCAAGAAAACCTACAGCATCGAGAGACCTTAAGTTTTGTCGGCTATTTTCTTTTTTTTTAATATATTTCACAAGGGGTCTTAAGAGAGTGGCATTAAGGCTTGTTCCCCTCGTAAAGATCGGGTGTTCGTCTTCCGCCTTACAGTAGTTCCTCCCACATAACAACCCTTAACCCCTTCACAGCGTGGACGTCTTGGAAGGGTTTATTCTTTCTTCCTTTGCCCAGTTTTGTTTTTATTTCTGGAAAACCAGGTCTAGTGAAAAGCCCCTCTTGAGCTGACTAAAATCTCCTGATGAAATTAAGAAATAGCATCTAGAAAAGTCATTATAATAAATATGCGTGGATTTATATGTATGCCTATGTATGCTTGTATGTATGTTATGTATGAGGGAGCACCTTTATCATGCAAGTTGAAGCCGTAAAAAAAATCAGCTTGACAAAATGTTTCAGGCGTATTTTTTTTCGTCAGATAATCATAACGAAATTTTAATAAAGCCCGTTCTGATAGCTGTTTATTCTTGTCCGCCCGAGCTCCCCACACCCCCCTTCCCCTCCATCGACAGCCAAGACGCAGAACAAGACAGTGGCAAAAACAGTCGCCTTGTAACCCACGTCCAGAAATAACTCGAGACTGACTTACCGCCCAGCCTTTGTCCCTCCGTTGGGTTATTGCAATAGTGTTTTGGATGGATAATTAACTGTGTATCTTGCAGTGTAGTAAGTCTGTTATTAATGTTATTCCCATCTTCTGATATAGCCATGATGGTCAGCAGTTTTGAAGATGGAGAAGTGATGATAACACAAAGGCGTTCCGAGCTTGCTAGAGAGTTAGGAAAATATGTACGTGTATACACATTGGTGAAGAAGTGAAAGACATAGCTGAATACCACAACAAAACTCATTTCAGTTTTACAGTTTTCTGGTTTGCTCTCTTTTTTTTTTTTTCTCTCTGCAGGTAGACTGTATACATTTTTTCCCTTTAGGCAACAACAGAAATGTAAAGAAAAAACTGACATTTGCTCTACATATATACAACGTTCTACACGCCAAGGAAAATGGAAATAGTGACTGCCTGTATTTATTTAATGACCACTACTATATTTTTTTCCCCTTTGGCGCCTTCATGGCCCCCAGTAGGAGTGAAAAGAAAATTATAATTGCTAGTGTACAATTTTTCTTTCTCCTCTTCACTGATTATTTTTTTCTTTTCAAGGACCGTGCTTAGATTTTATTTCATCTTGAGTAACCATGACCAGTACATTTTTTCTTTTTTCTCCTTTTGAAGTATTTTCTTTTTCCATTTTTTTTTCTTTTCTGCCTGCACCCTAACCCCCAGGCTGAGAGGGTCAAGTCCCCGTAGCGAGGGCCGTGACTCTGATGGAAGACTCTCATTTGAACTTGTCAGGCGGAGCTCTGAGGTCTTTATCTGGGTGGACCCTCGACTCTCAATATAAGACCCACCCACCCACATACCTCCTAACCCCACTACCCACACCCCCACCACAACCCCACCTCTCTCCACAGCCAGTCACCCCCACCCTAACCGTTCCCTACTTCCCTCTTGCCCACGACCTCCCCAAACCCCAACCTCACACATTCGCCCCCCCCCCTCTCCAAAATTTCCCCTTCCAACCCAGGTCTACCCCCAACCCTCCCACCCATCTACCCCCTACATCGTCCTACCAACCTTCCTTCGCACACTGTCCTTCCACTCGCTAACGTCCACCTCAGATCCACCCCTCACCCTACCTTCCTCGCACACCCCCTCGTCCCACGCAGTTTCTTCATACTTACAGGCACTTTTTTCCGCGTGTGCGTGTGTGTGTGTGTGTGTGTGTGTGTGTGTGTGTGTGTGTTCCGACTCATCTTTCTTTGATTCACCCTCTGCCACTCTTTCCATCAGTGAGATCCTTTCGTTTTTCAGTTTTTCTCAAAACTCTGTTGGTCATTTTTTTTCTTCAGTTTTATTATTCATAATTTTTTTCGTATTTGGTTTCCTATACTGACTCAGTCGTTCCCCTGCCCCTTCCCTCATTCCTTCAAGTTCTTTTATTCTTCTTCTTGCTCTTTAATTTGTTGCGTTTTCCCCCTTGTGTTAATCTTAGCATGAGAGAGAGAGAGAGAGAGAAAATGAGAAAAGTGAGAGAGAGGGGGACATCTGGATGGATTAGAGAAAGACTGATATGATGAAGGGAGAGGAGGGGGGAAACTGAGACAAGGGATTGGAGGGACAATAAAAATAAATCGATCAAGTAAATCAAATCAAGATAATTGGCGTCTGTAGTGTAATGCCCAGAATAAATGTAATCGCCTTTATGGACCTTTGTCGTTTGCTAAGAATTTCCTGTGTGTTTTTGTTTTTCCTGCTGTTGATTTGCCCTTGTTTGACAATCTGTTTTATGTGTTTGTATCGTTTCATTATTCTCAATTTTCTATCTATCGTACCATTTTTTATTCATCATCATCATTATCATCATCATCATCATTATATTATCAAGACCAAAAACATCAACACTTTCCTACCTACCATCACCATCGTCGTCTTCATCATCATAACCATCATTAGCATTTTCATCATCATCATCATCATCATCATCACCCTTCTCAGCATCCCTATTTTTGTTCTCCCCATTGTATCATTCACCCCATCGTTATCAAATATTTCTCTTCCTCCCCAGTCATCCTCCCCTCCCCTCCCCCTCTTCTTATCTTCCCTCTCCCATCAGTGCTGCATTTACCACTATCAGTTCCATCGGCCATTTTCTTCCTCTGCCTATTTTTCTTTTTTCGTGTGTTTTTTTTATTTGAATTCTTGCCATTCCCTTTTTTTTTGTACGGCTGTTTATTCCCCCGTCTCTCTCTCTCTCTCTCTCTCTCTCTCTCTCTCTCTCTCTCTCTCTCTCTCTCTCTCTCTCTCTCTCTCTCTCTCTAAACCCATTAACATGACTACTACTACTCTAATTGCCTCCTCTGCTTCATTTCCATCATCTTCAAATACCACAACCACCATCATTAACACCACGCACGTACCACCCTCATTCCTACCGCTTTAGCCTCTGAACAACCACCATCACAACTACCACCATAATGATAAATACCACTATGCACTACCACCACCACCACCATCAAAACCACCATCACCACAACTACCACTACCGTAACTACCACCACGACCACAACTACTACCATCAGGTTCTAATAAAGTGGCCTGGGGTAGTTGGCTTCGCGTCTCTGAGTGTGATAAAGCTTAGTATTTTGTCAGGGCTCTGGCGATGGTGGTAGTGCGTGACCTCTGGGTGGGGGAGGGGGACGAGAGAGGGGTCGGAGGGAAAGGTAGGAGAGGGAGGGAGGGGAGAGGAGGTAAGGGGCAGAAAGGGGGTTACAGGGGAGAAGAGTAGTGGTAGGGAGAAGAAAGGGGAGAGGAGAGATGTAGGGGGGAGGAAGGGGGAGAGGAGGGTAAGGGAGGAGAGATGTACGGTAGTTAAGAAAAAAGGGGGATAGGGTGTAGAAGTTAAGAAGAGGGAGGAAAGGGAAAAATTGATAACTGAGGTGAGGAATGGGGAGAAGGGACGAAAATGAGTTGGACAGAGAAGGAAGGAATAGAAATGATGGTACCGCTAACTGGGGAGAGACGGGAAGGGAGGCGAAAGAGAACTGAAAAACAGAAGTGATTGAGAGAGAGAGAGAGAGAGAGAGAGACCCCCATTGACTATAGGAGGCAACTGATGGCTTTTGCGAACCCAAATTGAGGGTATTGAGGGTGGCGAAGAAGACATCTGGGCGGCGGGCTATCAGAGGGCGGGTCATCAGTGTGCTAGATGACCGTGCCCTTGTGGGGAAGATGCCCATTTGGCTCTAATTTGTCACCCTCCAGTACCCCGCCTCCTTTAGGTTAGTTTGGGGTCCATGGCATGGAGGAAAAGGAGGAGGAGGAGGTGTAGACGGAGAGGCAGAAGGTGAAGGAGGAGGTGTAGAAGTAGGTGGAGAAGGTGTAGAAGTAGAGAGTGGAGGAGGAGTTGAAGTAGTAGGAGGAGGAGGAGGAGAAGCTGTAGAAGAAACGTGTAGAAGAGGAAGAAATAGAAGGTTGAGAAAAAAATTTTGAGAAAGATGGAGGTGAAGGTGTACAGCAGAGCAAAATGAAAGAGATAACGAGAGAAAATAGGAGAAAAAACGAGAGAGAGAGAGAGAGAGAGAGTGAGAGAGAGGAACGAGAACACGAAGTAAAACAGACTCAGCTGAAATAAGCAGAGAGGGGGAGGAAGTAAAGAATAACAAGCGGAATGGAGGGAGAGTGTGTAGAACAGGGAAGTAAAGAATACCTCCATGGAGTAGAATAACCAAGTGTGAAATAGCAATAAGAATGAGTTGATAGCATGCAACTGAGTGCTGCCTGGAAGAGAGTGAGCGAGTGAGTGAGGAAAAGGTGTGTGTGTGTGTGTGTTTGTGTTAGTGGTTGAGGAGTTAGACTGGAGAGTGAGACAGAATATGAGTGAGAGGGAGGAGTGAGTGAGAGAGAGAGAGAGAGAGAGAATAACAGGGACTTGACTGTTAGAGATGCATTGGAGAGAAAAAAGTTTGTTTGAAGTGAATTAGAGGATTGAGGATGGAGAGAGAGAGAGAGAGAGAGAAACCTTCCACTCTAATTTCCGTAGCCTGACTCTCGCCAGAAAAATGCTCGTGGAGGTGATGGGCCAATTAAGATGGAGAGAGAGAGAGAGAGAGAGAGAGAACTGGGGTTTGACTTTTTGAGAAAATGAGCAAGGGTTAGCTCTTTTCATCGTGTTTTATTTCTCTCTCTCTCTCCCTCTCCTATCTCTCTTCCCGTACCTATTCCCCCCCACACCCTCACCCCCACTCCCCGACCCTCTCATCTTCCCTCCAGAATAGTGATTAAAGGCAACGAGCTCATTAATGACCAAGTGGGCAATTAGGGGTCTTCATTACAAGTCATTCTCCCCTCCTTCGCCAGCCACACTCCACCCGCCCTCAGTGACATGTAGGGTTGGGGTTTGGGGTGGGGTTGGGTTGGAGGGAGGGGAAGGGGTTGAGGGGTCAAGGGGAAAGGATGGAGGGAAATAGGAAGGGATTGGGAAAAAAAAAGGATGGGGTAAATAATTGAGTGGAGCAAGGGTAAGGGAAGGATTCGGGGCTGTGAGTGGATGGGAAAGGGGGAGAGGAATATTGTAGTGGAAATGGCAGGGGAGAAAGGTGTACTGTATATGTAGGTGAAAACGGTGTGGGTAGGGGAAAGTTAGAGAGCTATAGGTTGGAGAAAGTGTAGAGCTGGGGAAAAGTGATAGAGAAATGGAGGAGAGAAAGGCGAAGGATGAAAGAGCTATGAGACGGAGGGGTAAGGGGTAGGGGAGAACGATGTATGTAGGGGAGAGTGTGAGGAGAACCTTGAACGACAGAGGTGGAGAAGGGGAGAGATGATGCTGAGGTGATGGAGGAAGTCAGGGAAAGGGAAGGGAGAGAGGAAACAAGGGAAGGGGGAGAGAAAAGATGGGGACGGAAAAGGGAGGAGAACGGAGTGAGGGAGGGAGGAAAGAAGGGTGGAAGGGGATGGAGGAGAGAAGGGATGGGGTCGGTAGAGAGAGGAGGGGGGGGGGAAAGAAGGGAAAGAGGAGCTTGAGGAAAGAATGGCGGCAGTAAAGGGAGGGGAAGGATGAGAGAGACTAACAGGATGGGAAAGAATGGAAGAGAGAAGGGCGGGAGGGGCTGAAAGGATGGGAAGGGGAGGGAGGAGAGAAGGAAGGCGAGGGTATTACAAGGCCCTGATCCCACCACGGGGTATTGAGTTAAAATTGTGGGCATAAATCATGGGAGTGTCACCCTCAGCAAGCGGAGGAGAAGACGCTGTTCTCAGATACCTCAGTTACTCCTTCACGCCGACCTCTTTTGCAATTTATTTCTCCAACCCTTCCGCAGTAGCCTTCGAATTTGTTTTAATGGTCTTTTATATGCCAACTAATTCCAGGCGATTTTATTCAGCAAAGAGAAACCTTGCATAGCCTGAGAACTGTTTATTTCTTTAATCCATTCACTGTATATCTCTAATTCTTTCACTGTAACGTTGCAACTTTTTTTTTTTTTTTTTCATTAACTCCGAGCGATTTTATTCAACGATTTTCTCATTAAATCTTAAACGTTTTCATTTGACAACGAGAAAACCCACGTTGCCAGAGACTTAAGAATATTTCTATAACCATCACACACATGTCTTAACGTAGTCGTCCAATGTTCTGTGCTTTTCCCTCTCATCATTCCTCTTGTTTTATTTATTAATTTTTTACACTTGTCTCCTGGCTCCATTTTCCTTCGTGTCCCCAGTGGCCTTCCCACCCACCCAGCCTTAATCCCTCACCGCCCCTATACTGTACTGTATACCGTGCGAGGAGGGGGTAGGTGTTGGGTTTCTGAGTGTGTGTGTGTGTGTGTGTGTGTGTGTGTGTGTGTGTGTGTGTGTGTGTGTGTGTGTGTGAGAGAGAGAGAGAGAGAGAGAGAGAGAGAGAGTCAATGAGACACACAAAAAATTAAAGAAACTCCCAATTCCCCCCTCTTTTCCCCTCACTCCTTGCATCCCAATGAGAGAGAGTTAAGGGACTGCCCACACTCCTTTAAACACCTTATGATGCCACTATAAGACTAGGTGGAGGAAGGGAGAGAGAGGGGAAAAGAACTAGTGGAGGAGGAGTATGAATATTATTATTATATTCCTCTTCATAGTGGGAGTGATAATTGTTGTCATTTATTTATTATTATTATTATTGGTAGTAGTAGTAATAGTAGTAGTAGTAGTAGTAACAGAATTAGCAGCAACAGCAGTGGAAAAAAGGTTAAAATTAATTAAAAGAACTGAAACCCTGGGTCGAAACCACATCACTTTCTACACATTTTATTTCCAGTTACATAAATCATTTCTTACACCTTTTCTCTGTATTAATAATGTTCCTTCTCTCGTTACAGGTAAGATGACCAATTTCCTGTAGTGCTTCATTTGCAACACGACGCTGAAAGGTAAAGTAATATGTTTTGTAATGGGGTACTTTGTAACATGATAAGGTGTAATGGAAGGAGAGAAGTATTTGTAGCCCTGAAATAAGAAATGGGATTTCTTAGGGTTTTCTGTGTGTGTGTGTGTGTGTTGGCAGTGAGTCTCTCTCTCTCTCTCTCTCTCTCTCTCTCTCTCTCTCTCTCTCTCTCTCTCTCTCTCTCTCTCTCTCTCTCTCTCGAGTCCTTGGCATTCAACAAGTGGGTGACTACTAGGCGGAGAGAGAGAGAGAGAGAGAGAGAGAGAGAGAAGGGAGTTGGGAATGGGATGTGAAGAGGAGGAGGGAGAAGAGAAGGAAGGAGGAGGGTAGAGGGATAGAGGGGGTGGGACGTGGAGGGGGCCAAGTGGCATCATGGAGTGTTAAGAGACAAGGTGGCTCTCGAGGCTCAACCTAGCTATCTTAACGACTTGTCATGCACTACCCCCCTTCCCTCTCCGTCAGCTCTCACCCCCTCCTCCACTAACACCTACATCTCTCTCACTTTACTTCACTCCTTCCCTCACACACTCCTTTCTCTCTTTCTTTAGTTCACACACTGCGTCCCATACACACACTTTTCCCTCACTGCTTTTCTAGCCTTGTCTTTAGGTGATTAAATAGTTGTGATAGTAATAACCTTCCCTATACCAAACAGCCACGAAAGGACCAACAGGTATATTGTTATCTGCATTCCTTTGTACGCCTTTGTGGATTTTCGCTCATATACTTCAACCCTTCTCCCTCTCTGTCTCCCGCACTTTCGTTCACACATTCCTCTCTTTCCTGCCTTCCTATCTTCATCCTTAACACTCGCTCATATTGGTTCATTCTTCCTTCTTCCCTTCCTTCCATCCTTCCGTTTCCCCCGGTATTCCCATCCTTCTTTGGTATGCATCTTTTCCCTATCATGTCTCTTACCTGCACTTCTTTCGGTTTTATCACGTTGCAAGCAATCTTATGTTCACACTCACTTTTCATCCTCGACATATCGCATACTCCTTTTACACTCACGCTTCTTTCATCCCATCTCACGGACTCTTTCTCTCATTTATATACTATTTTCACCTTCCATAAATCACACACTCCTCCTCTCGCTCACACACTTTTCCTCCACTTTCACTTTCATCCACACCTTTCTCCGTTATACCTTTTTAAAAATTATCCGTAAAGTTTTCCAAAATTTAATTGAATTCTCGAGCTGAATTAGACCCGTGCGAAATACCGTCCCCTTTTTAATAATATTTTGAGTGTGAGGTGGGGCTAGGATTTAACAAAGAAATATGGTTTTGGACGACGTGTAAGAAAAGAAGCATTTTCTCAACTTTTCTTCTCTACTCATTCCTTTCTCCCAGGCTCACTCCTTCCATTCCCCTCTCTCCATTCTCCATTTCTGTTCATATTCTCTCTCTCTCATTCCCTCGTTGCTTCTCTTCATCCATCTTTCCCCTGCTCCATCCCTTCTCTTCCTCCCCATCTCCATCCCTCTCCCCACTCCCTTCCCTCCTTTCTTTACTTCGTCTCTCCCACCAGCCCTCTGATACCCCCTTCCCGTCCTTACTTCCCCTCCCCAGTCTCCTCTCTCCATGCCTCCTCGTCTCCCTCCCTCCCTCCCTCCCTCCCGTTCTCAGAGCAGCTACTTTACCCAACGACGTAGTAAAGATTTCGGGGGCGACAGATATTGGCCGTCCATTCGTTCCCAAGCGCCGGCACCCATCAAAACGTTTGTTATTGCTCATGAAAACGTTCCGGGGGAGACACGTGGGTAGGGAGCACGTGGGCTTATCTGATATACTCATTAGCAGGGACGAGACAGGTGTGGGGCGACAGGTGTGTGTGTGTGCTGAGAGAGAGAGAGAGAGAGAGAGAGAGAGAGAGAGAGAGAGAGAGAGTTTATGAGACAGCCTAGATGGGAGAAGTAGGAGGACGGGGTCGGGGGAAGGATGAGGGGACGGAAGAGGAAGGGTGGAGAGGGGAGAGGGGAAAGAGAGAGGTTTGAGAGTTTTAAGAGGTTTGTGGAGCCTGGTAAAGAGGTCAGATATCGCGGGATTTGCTCACCTCGCTTCCCTGGCAGTTTTATTGGGCAGGAAGGGGAAAATTCTCTCTCTCTCTCTCTCTCTCTCTCTCTCTCTCTCTCTCTCTCACACACACACACACACACACACACACACACACTAGTGTTTTAACAGAGAGTTATTTTACTTGTCCCTCTACATCCAGGACTTTGTTGCAACTGCTCTTGTTGTTCATGTTGTTGTTTAATTTTGTTTTTGCTGCTAGAATGGCTTTGAATTTTTAGTATTTTTCTGTGTGTGTGTGTGTGTGTGTGTGTGTGTAGTTTTTCTTTGTTGTGTGTGTTTTAATCTCGCTAAGGTTCTGATTTTTCTTGCTATTGATTTGCGGGATTATTTTCAGTTCGCCCAATTTGTTTTGGTTGGAGGACAGAGAGTTATTATATCATCATTAGTGTCTGTTGCTAATGTAATGCCAGTGGTTACATTTGAGCAAATTTATGTGTATGCCAGATCATTACATTTACCGTAGTCCCAGTAAGCATATATCAGGTGATGTAGTGTATAAAGGAAAAAAGTAGGAAGGCAGGAAGGATGGTTGGAATGAAGGAATGGAATGAAGGGGGGAGAGAGAGAGGGGGGGGGAGAGAGAGACCATCTGTTTCTTTTCGTATTTTCTCTATCCTCTACCTACTATTCTTTGTCTTTTAAAGAATTAAACATCCGTAAAAATGTTCATCTCTAAGATTCGTAAAATCCTGGGGTTCAGCACTACCTCATCCAGCATGTCAGAGAATGCCGCCCCCGACTCCTTCCCCATGCGCCTGTGGACGTGGGGGAAATGGGCACTTCTGGGACTTCTGACCCTCAGTCTGGTGGCGGTAGTTGGTCACCTTAGTGGAATTGTGATGAACAATCGCAGCCTAGCGGCGGTACGGGAGGTAGATATAGGGATAAAACCTGTTCAGAGATTGGCGGCGCGGGTGCCCGGGCTGGGCCGTTACCTAGCCCGCCCCAGCCCCCTCGAGACGTGTGGGACCCCGCCCGCGAAGTCCCACATCGTGCCGTTCGTGGCGGCCGTGAGGAACTTTGAGTATTACCGGTGCGTGATGGCGCCTCCATTTCGCTTCTACCCCAGCCCCGCTACTCTCATCGTCTTGGGAGCTGTGGCCGTGTACTTAGTTGGTTTCCTGTACGTGGTTATCTACGACTACGTCCGACCTGCCCCCGCTCGCAGGCCCAAGGTGAAGGCTTTTGCCCCCTCATCTAACCCTCCCTTGAGGAGGCATAGTCTCTGAGCTACTTCGCCTCACCGCTTCTCAGCTCGATTTACGGGGTGATCGTCGCCTCCACCGCCTCAGCTGAAGGGGTGGTGTCTACTCTCGATGTTAATTGTTCTCTCCACCCCCTCATCTGAAGGAGTGGTGTCTATACTCGATATTCGGGTTAATTTTTCTCTCCACCCCCTCGTCAGAAGGGGTGGTGGCTACACTCGATTTTCGGGTTAATTTTTCCTTCCACCCCCTCGTCAGAAGGGGTGGTGGCTACACTCCTTTTGTCGGGCTGAATGCCTCTACTCTCGCGTAACGCCTTGATTTTTTTCTCCTTTTGGACTACACTTACAAATCAAGCTCTACCTACCAACCTACCTGCATATTTACCTTCCTACCTGCATATTTTCCTACCTACCTACCTGCATATTTTCCTACCTACCTACCTGCATATTTTCCTACCTACTTACCTGCATATTTACCTTTCTACCTGCATATTTTCCTTCCTACCTACCTGTTTATTTTCCTTCCAGCCTACCTTCTTATTTTCCTTCCTACCTACCTGCACATTTTCCTTCCTGCCTACCTGCATATTTTCCAACCTACCTACCTACCTGCATATTATCCTGCCTACCTGCATATTATCCTACCTACCTGCCTACCTGCATATTATCCTTTCTACCTACCTACCTGCATGTTATCCCACCTACCTACTTGCACATTTTCCTTCCTGCCTACCTGCATATTTTCCAACCTACCTACCTACCTGCATATTTTTCTACCTTCCTATATACATCTATATTTTCCTACCTGCCTTCTTACCTCTGTATATTCCTACCTGCTTACTTACCTGCATATTTTCCTACCTATCTACCCACGTACTTTTCCCATCTATCGTCATTCTATTCACTTCTTTGTAAAACTTACCTAGCAGTCTAATTACCTATACCCTCCTCAGTATATAATATGTACTACCATCCACCACCATAACTCTGTCTCCCCAACTGCACAACTTTCTGACTACCAACCAGCCTAGCTCCGTATACATATGTTGTTATATTTACCGTCTTTCTATACACATGTAGACTTTTCCACCTCATAATTTACCTACCTACCTACCAACCTCCGTACATGTTTTTATATCTGCTACCTACCTAACTACAAACCTGCCTACGATTCTGCGTGCTTACCTGATATACTAATGGCTACCTTTTATTTATTGATGAGTCTCTATCTATGAATATCTGTCTATCTGATGTAGTTTGTCTTTTGGTCTATCATTCTTCGCATACCAAATATTATCTACTTCATATTTGAGTACTACCAAAATGGCTCTCTTGTATCTTTTCCTTTCATCATCATCATCATCATCATCGGCATTGTCGTCATCATCATCATCATTGTCATCATCATCATCATCATACCTCTACTCCTACTTTAAAAACGAGGTGAGTGAGAATAAATTTGGATAAAATTGCTAGGTGAAATGGGCCACACCGTTCTTTCATATAATTAACCTATCATTTAATCTTTATGTGAGTATGTACTAGGTCTCCTAAAAATATCTCTCTCTCTCTCTCTCTCTCTCTCTCTCTCTCTCTCTCTCTCTCTCTCTCTCTCTCTCTCTCAGTACGAGTATACCTTATTCCTTTACATTAAGAGAGAGCAAGGAAGGAATGAGGGGAAAGAAAGGCGGGGAGAGGGAAGGAGCAAGAGCAAGGAGGAGGAGGAGGAGACGGAAGGAGGAAGGAATCTTGAAAGGGAGGAGGAGGAAGGGTGAAGGAGGAAGGAGTCTTGAAGGGGAGGAGGGAGAAGGAGTCTGGGGAGGGAGGAGGGGAGTGGGGGGTTGCTAGTTCTGGGATCCCGCCATAAACCCGCCAGTTTTATAGCCCAACCCGCCCCGTTAGGTCCCGAAGACACCCATAACAGTCACTTGGGCGAGCAGCTGAGGACGCCGCTGACACCTTAGCATTTCATCGCATCGTCTTTTTCTCTTGCTCAACCAGCCCTGATTTGGCGTGATTATTTGGCGGATAATTTGGCGCCTCCTCTTGGCATAGCAGTCCATCTCTTTCCTTTACCCGACCTTCTTGATTTTGCGAGAATTTTTCGCGGATTCGGCGTATAATTTAATGTCTTTTTTTTTCACAGTTCATCGTCTGGTCTGTTCCCATTGCTTTCCCCCTGATTCGTGATTATTACACCGATTCTTGTGGCTCTTTTAGCTGATTTCACGGGAGATATAGTGGGGTTTTGTGGCTCGTGGTGGGTTTTCGTGATAGCAATCTTTTTTTTTTTTTTTTTTTTATAAGAATTCTTGTAGCTCCTTAAAGCGGGATTTTGAATTTCTTTTAATGAATTGTTATGTTAATCCCAGTGGTTCATTTGACTGATTAACTGATTTATTTAGCTTTTTTAACTAATTAGCAGATTCCTAGAGGTAGTTTGACGAGTTTCTCTCTCTTTCTCTCTCTCTCTCTCTCTCTCTCTCTCCCTTCAGATTTGGCGAGAACATTTGGCGGATTCCTGTGGCTCTTTTGGCGAATTCTTGTGGCTCCCTGATGTCAGTGGGGCCCTCGACCTCGGCGGCACCTTTCGCAAATTTTGGCGTTCTTGCGGATTTGGGGCGTTAGTTCGGGCGTGTTCCCAGGGATTTGCGGATCTTGTGGGTTTGTTTTTGTGGATTTTGGTTCTATTTTCCTGGTTGTTTTGGGGTGAGGGGATCCAGGAGAGGTTTGAGAAGGAAAGGATTGAGTCTGTGTTCTTTAATCTCAGGTTTTTATTTTCCTTTTATATTTTCATACTTCTGTCTTATTTATTATTTCCTTTTTCCTTTCTTAGCGTTTTCAGTGTGTCGGCAAATTAATTGATAATACAATGTCGTGTTCTAGTTGTATCCTTAATATTTGTATTATAAAAATAGTAATAAAGTTAATGATGATAGCAATGATGAGGATGATAATAATAATAATAATAATGATTTTCGTTATTATCATTATTATTATTATTATTATTACCATTTTGCTTTATACATTTTTCTGGATGAAGAGGATGAAGGAAATATGAAACGAGGTGATGTAGGAGGGATATTGGCGAGAAGAGGGATATTAGGAATGAATATATGGATTATTTTCAGTCTTTCGTGTACCCAGTTGGTCTTTAATGGAGAAGGTTCTGGTCTTACTCGGTCTTTAAGATGCAGTGTAACTAGACATCTCGAATTGTAAGGGTGGTTTTAATCCCCCCCCTCTCTCTCTCTCTCTCTCTCTCTCTCTCTCTCTCTCTCTCTCGTCGTCATGAAAGCAGCTTTGATTGAAATTATGCAAATGATCCATGTTCCCGTCTTCATAAATTCATTACCCTAAGCGGCCCGTGTCTTGGGTTCAGACCGCTTGCTTGGTGTTTGGTAGGAAGAAGAGAAAAAGAAAGAAAGAAAGAAAAAGAGAAACCGAGAGAAGCATATGGAAGATTTGGTCAGGAGGGAAAAATAAAGAAGAAAATGAGTAGGAAATGTCTGATCCAAAGGGGAAAATAAGGAAAAAAAATGAAAAGCAGTGTATGGAATGATTTGACGTGAATGAATAAGAATAAGTAATGACAACTGGCATAGGAAAGATATTTATTTAAAATTTTGGGAAGTTTTTTGACGAGTATAATAAAAAAATAGGAAGGAATCTTAAAATGGCTCTGGTCTTAAGGGAAGAAGAAATAATACTTAAAATGAGCCTAAGTAGAATTTGGTTTGAAGGGAAAAAAATACGAAACTAAATGGAACTCTAACAATCTGGCCAAGTAAAAAAAAATAATGAAAAAGGAAGAAAATCGGAATTAATGAAAAAAAGTAGAAATAGAAAGTAAGGAGAGTTGTGAGAAAGGGAAAATGGAAAGAAGGAAAGAGACAGGACAGAACTGAATCGCTGGGAGGAAAAAAAAAAAAAAAGAGGGGGACGTGAAAAGAGGTGAAGGAGATAAATTAATTGAAAAAGCTGGAAAGGGAAGGAATGTGTCGAGGTGGAGAAGAGTTCTGGAAGGAAGGAGATAAAGGAGTGGAGGGAAAGGAGGAGAAATGAGGAGGAAGGAGTTGAAGATAGGGAAAGTGAAGGAGGAAGGAAGGAAGAAGAAAGAATTGGAGAGAGAGAGGCAAGGTTTACTCCAACGACTGACTGATATATGGACTGCGTTCCCCCTCCCCCCCTTCCTTTCCTCCGTTTCCCTCCCTCCTTCCCCTTCCTTCCCTTCCTCCCTCCTCCCCTTCCCTCCCCCCTCCCCCCCCTCCTTTACTCACATCCTCTCTCCAGCCCCCAACACTCCTTCCTCCTCTCCATCTCTCCATCCCACGGTTTTTTCCCTCCCTCCTATGTGTGTGTGTGTGTGTGTGTAGAAAAAGGGCGAGGGCAGAAGTTTTAAATTATTTATATATCTGAGGCTTTTTTGTGTGAGGTGAGGGGGTTCTCTCTCTCTCTCTCTCTCTCTCTCTCTCTCTCAAAAATGACCGCTGGATAGCTACATCACACATTAATCATAGTTAGGCCACGTCATGGGAAGAGGAGGAAAAAAAGGAAAAAAAAGGAAAAATCATGAAAGTCGAAGGAGGAAAAAAAATCTTCCCCGCTGACTCGAGAAGCCTGCCTTAGTTTTTTCCTCTGCCTTCTTTGTGGAGTAAAAAAATTATATATAAGGGAACTTGGCACTGAGAGAGAGAGAGAGAAAGAGAGAGACTTAGTTTTATCTTTTCTTTCCTTGCATCGTTAAATTTTTCTTTCATGTCGCTTCCATCATCGTCATCGTCATCTTGGTCGTCGTCGTCGTCGTCGCCGACACATACCCCCTCTACTCATGCCTGTCATAATTTTCACCATATCCTTCTCCTTTTTCCATTCCTCTCCTTCCTTTGTATCCCATTATCTCTGTCTCATGCTCTATCTCTCACGACCCTTCCTCTAATCTTCCGTTACGCTACATCTTCCTTCCAGCCACCTCCATCTTCCTACCATTCATCTCCCACTGTCTTTCCGTCTCCCTACCTACCACTTAACCAATATCCAAATAAAAATCACATCGTAAACCTGAGTCGTCATGTAGTAAATAGCTTTGAGGAAACTTTGGCCGGCTCAAGGGACTGAGATGCCGGCAGTGAGTCATGGGGGTGAGGTTGGTGACAGGACGGGATGCATTTGTGTTGTACCTGCCATGTCGTATATCCCATTCCTGCATACCTACCTACCTACTTTTTATACATATTAACACCTTATCTCTCTACAGTCGTGGCTCCAGAACTTCAAACTCGTACACCTGTCTCTGTCACATATCTGTCTGTACACTAGCCACCTATACCTGCACACACACACACACACACACACACACACGAAGTACACCTGTCTCTGTCACATATCTGTCTGTACACTAGCCACCTATACCTGCACACACACACACACACACACACACACACACACACACACACACACACACACACACACACACACACACACACACACACACACACACACACACACACACACACACACACACACACACACACGTCCCCTCCACCTCCACACCTGTCCCCACATCTCCACACACCTGCCTCATCATCAGGTGTGGTGTGGGTAAGGTGTGGCATAAATTCTGGCATGTCAGGTGGAGCGAGGGGCAGTGGGTTGGCATGATGGCCGCACAGATCTGGTTATTTTTACATCCCTGTGCATGGTTTCCGAGAGAGAGAGAGAGAGAGAGAGAGAGAGAGAGAGAGAGAATTTTGATGGTAATGAGATTGGAGTGACCAGATTTATGCTTAACTGTGGCATGGTAATGTTATTTCCTTGTCATTTATGAAAGGTAAGAGATGATACAGGAGTTGTATCGCGTGTCTGTAGCCAGAATGAATTACATGAGTAAGTAATTTCCCTCATATATATTTATTATTATTTGAATGAGATCGGCTAATTTAGGGAGACTGCGATAAAAAATTGAAGGGTTTGAGGCGTAATGTGCAAAACAAGATAATAAGGTTATAGTAATATGGTTTGATACAGATACATAGAGATACTGATACAGATAAAAGGAACGATATCTGCTTTCTCAAAAAGGGAAAGACCTGGGGAGAGGGAGGGGGAAAGACCTGGGGGAAGGGGGGAGGGGGAGTGCTTTAGGGTGGAGGGAAGCACTTTGTTGATGCCACGAAAGGTGTTGCTTGGGGTGTTTCTGGGGACATTAACTACACCCGATACCATCAGTCATCCGCAACACCACAACACCAGCACCCTCTCCCTCTTTATAATCGCAGCCGCAACACCGGTAAGGCAGAACAATAACAAGAGTATAAATCCGTCAGAACATTACGACTGTGAGACGGTGATGCCTTTGTTTCTTTATGTTGGGTTATCCTCCTTTTTCTTCTTCTTGGTCTTGCATCTTTCGTGTTTTGTTTCTTGGTATTTTTTTCTCTTTATCTTTTTTCTTGGCCTTCCTTCGTGGATTTTTATCGTCTTGGTCTTTTTCCTCTTCTTACCCGCCTTCATCTCTTCGATTGTATTTTCTTAGCAATTCAGTGTTGACCTAAAAGACATAAAAAGTAATACGAGTAAGACACTAAAGCAGCTTCTTTCCTTTGGTAATAAAGTGCCACGCCATTATATATTGTGCTTCAGTAAAGAGGCGGATGAACAAAACGAGAAGCTAGAATTGATCTCATTAATGATGTGACGGTCATCTAAAAGAAAAAGATGCATTAAGACCCTAAAAAGAATTGCTCAGTTGCCATGTTGTATTTCATAATAGTGTGATCATCGTATATTTTATTTCAATAGAGGGGAGGAGGTGCAGCAAAGGAGAGGTTCCGTGTCGCGATTCAATTACTTGTCTTATCCGCTGTTCCTTGCCTGTCGCCCTCAACAAAATATGCTTCCTGCAATTACATTTTTTCTCCCTATGTCTTCGTTCACATCCCTATTACGTAAGCTGGTATGAATCGTCTTTGGTAAATTCTCCTAGCGTTGGTAATCGCGATGTTACGGGTTTCTTTTCGTGCTCTTCATATAACTTCCGAATGACGTCCTTGTGATGGTGATGTACAGTTAGCGTCAAAAGTCTTGTCGCCTCTCCTGTCTCTGTCTCCAAGGACTTAGAAAATCAGTGGGATGGATTGACCTGCAGCAGACAACCCTTTTGTACCTGCTAAGAGGCTAAATGAATCCACCAGTGTAGGCTGCTGTGGATACACCACACTCAAACTGCATGGAAAGAAAAGCTGGAGAGGCGACAGGACTAATGATGTTGACTGTACATATTCGTATATTGGTGCACACAACGGAGTCATGGCAACAATTGGAGTTTTGCATGCATTGCTCACTATAATCACCCCTTCCCCGTTCCTACTTAACCAGCCTGGAGATGACTAATTCCGGCTACCATTTTCCCTCCGTGAAGATCCAGTCCTTCAGTACACCTCATATAGACAGTTATAGGTAATTTTAAGTGACTGCAAATTAAAATCAGTGAAGGGAAAAATTGCCATTATTTTGTTCTCGCCATGGCACACACGTCTTATCTCCTGAAGCCGGACACAGAGCCTGGCCAGACTTAGGATTCCCAGGGTCAGGTCTTAATTAGGCACGGGGGACGGGGCACTGATCTGGGGGGCACTCAGGCACGGGGGTTTTCGGCACGACTCGGCTAGGAAATTTACTCCGTGATGGGAAATAATAACGCCAGGGAAACTGTTTATGCCGGGAAATAATAAGAGTTCCGTGTTTCAGTGTCATATACAAAAGTGGGTGAATTATAATTGTTATTTTTTATGTTGTCTGCTGGTGGTTCTTCGTATTTTTTCATGCCGGCGTTGATTAGATTGATTCATGGGTGGGAGAAGTCTCTTTGCTAGGCTGTCCTTATCTTAAATTCATAGCAGGCTAGGTAAACTCTTAGTCTGCTTAACAACAAAAGGTCTCTAAATGCAATAAGTCTGTTGCTATTTGACGTCATTTGCACTTGCCTGTAATTTGTGTTCTTTCTCTCTCCTCGTTGTTTTCCTCCAGTCTCCCTCCTTCCCCTTCCTCCTAGTCATCATATTGTCTCCCTTTCTCTCCCCTTTCTCACCCCATTCACACCCTTCTCCATATTCTCCCTTGTCATCCCCCATCCTCCTTTCTTCACTGCTCCCTCTGCTTCCTTCTTCTCCCTGGTCGACCTTTCTTCCCTTCAGTTCCGTCTTCTTCCTCTTTTCTCTTCCCTTCTTCTTCCCCCTCGACAGCGTGTGACGGGTGACGCTGTGGGTGAATAATGGTGGGGAGAGGGGGAGGGAGAAAGGGCGTGGGGGGGGGAAAGGGAAGGGGAAGTGAAGGCGTGGGAGGAAGACAGTGACGCTCCACCACACACAGAGAGAGAGAGAGAGAGAGAGAGAGAGAGAGAGAGAGAGAATGAATATGCCATGAATATATACACCAAATAACCAGAATAATTTTAATGGCAAATAGACAAAAATGTATGTAAAGTAATGTATATATATATATATATATATATATATATATATATATATATATATATATATATATATATATATATATATATAAAATGACAGATTGATAAATCAAATATGAACAAAATGACAAGTGAGGCTTAAGGGAACACGAGAATAAGACTGAAGATGAGAGATATGGGGGAAAGGGAAGGTGGATAGGGATGGAGGAGGGAAAAATGGTGGAGGGGGTTGAATGAGGGTGGAGTGGAGTACAGGTAGGGGAAGGAGGAGGGAGAATGATGGAGGGGTTGGTTGGGGGTGGAGTGGGGTGTAGGGGAGAACGGATGGGGGAGAAGGAGGTGGGTGGTTGGTGGGGATAAAAAGTAGACGAGAGGGCGGACACAAAAACAAAGATTGATTACCAGAAAAAAAAATGAGGATTGGATGGATTAGGGCTGAAGAGGACTTGTGAGATTGGTAGAGTAAGATGTAATTGAAATAAAATGGGAATATATAAATCGGATTCTGTGTGGAAATGAAATACGATCTTTATTTTCGTATGCCTAGAAAAATTACTACCCCCTCAAACCTTACTTTTTTTTTTCCAATATATAGATTAAAAACTTGATTATATTGAATCGAAATTAAAGAAGCAGAAATGGACGGAATTTGTGAAAAATGGAAATCAGGAAAAAATAAAGGTATATATAGGCGTTCTGCTTGGGCCTACACACACACACACACACACACACACACACACACACACACACACACACACACACACACACACACACACACACACTCTCTCTCTCTCTCTCTCTCTCCGCTCTACAATGCCAAGACGTTTGACAAATGATTATGGGATCTCGTCCACCAATCAGAGGCCAGATGGAGATGACGTCATGGGAGGGGGTGTGGCTCATATTGGGGTGGTGGAGAGAGAGAGAGAGAGAGAGAGAGGGGCGGGAAGGACGGGGGAGATGAAAAGATGCGAATGGGAAGATGAAGGTGAAGTCGAGAAAGACTGAGAGCGAGAAGATGGTTCCAATGTTAATAACGTAAGATTAATTGGTCTGCAGTGAAGAAGAAGAGAGGGAGGAGGAGTGGAGGAGAAGGGGAGAGGAGGAGGAGGAAGGGAAGGGGAAATGAGGAGGAGGAGGAAGGGAAGGGGAGAGGAAGAGCAAGGTGGGGAAGAGAGGAAAAGAAAAGCAGATAGACGTAGAAGATGAAATTCTGGTGAGGAAGATGGAAGAAAGGAGGGTTGGAGGAAGGAATGACACGGAGAGAGAGAGAGAGAGAGAGAGTGAGTCTTGGAAATGTCAACAAGGAAGGCCGAGTTTGATTTATTCCCTCGGGAGATTTCGTCGTCGGCGCAGAGGTGAAGAAACTGCAAAACAAATTCGTGATTAAAGAAGCCGAAAAACACCTCATGGCAGAGATTTACAGCAGCCGCAGCGACACAAAGCCGAATAAATCCTAATTACACGCAATTATCGGTAAATCGAAGGTGGTGGCGAAGAAAGTGTGTGTGTGTGTGTGTTTCCTTCCATCCGCCCTTCAGGTGACGCGAGTTTAGTCTTCCTACCTGTGATTTTTTTATTTATTTACATCTCGAAAGTCCTCTATTTTGGAAGTAATAGGTTCATTTTATTAGTAGGCTATATTTTTTATTTACTTATTTATTTTTATTTTTATTTTGGAGCAAGTATATGAAGTCAAGTGCAACCAGTAATATTATCTTCGAAGTTTTCAATTAGAGTGCATGTCAACTGGATTGCATGGCGTCAAAGATGGCAATAGTAGCTATCTTCTTCACACACACACACACACACACACACACACACACACACACACACACACACACACACACCACTGAAAATCTCATGTCAACATCGATGTGTCTCCAGCCATGAGAAGAATTTCCTAGTAAGTTGAAAAATGACAATGGACGGTAGGCTACTTGAGGTGACGGTGAACAGGGACAAAAAAAGAAAGAAAGTCATATATATTAATCTTTTAGACGTGGATAGTTGTCATGGGGTTAAGAAATATGAGAGTTGAAATTGATTTAAAAAGTTACCTTGCCCGCCTTCTATTTTCGTATTTCATTTGGGAGTTGTGTGATGAAGTGTGTATGGGTGGAACTCCATGCCGTATAGGAGAAAGTATTGTTATATATTAATCTTAAGGCGTGGATAGGTGTCATAGTTAATTAAAAATATAAGGGTTCTTTTTTGGGGGGGACGGAGTGGGTGAGTGACGGTCCCATGATGAAGATAGTGCAGGGGAATTGGCGAGAAAGTATAATATGTATAAATCGTTAAGACATTATTGATAATATAAATAAATTCAAGTTAAAAAAAATGTACAATGAGCGCAACATGTTTTCAAGGGGATGGGGAGGCGCTCCCATGAAGAGAGTGACAGGAGGAATTTCAGAAAGTAAAAATATATATATATATATATATATAAAGCTCGAGGACGTGGTAGTGTTGTAAAATTTTCAAAAAACAGAATTCAAGATCATGAAAACAAAGTTACTTACTAGGCGTATTAGTTTGTTTTACAATATTTATGTTTTTCTTTTTTTTGGGGGGAGGGGGAGGGCTTAAGGGTGTGGTTTCATGCTGAAGTGTGTGGACGGGGAGGGGGAAACTCCATAAGACGAAAATAGTCACTGTGTAAAGCTTTCTAAGACGTCAGCAGTTGTCATAGCTCCAAGTAGTACGCGAGCCCAAGTTGATTAAAAAAGTTTCTTAGTCAGCGTTCCATTTTCTTGTTTTTTTTTTCTTACAGGATGGAGGAGGAGGGGAGATGGTGGCAGTTCCATGATGAAGAGACAGTGTTGGGAGGGAGGGGTTTTAGGGAGGGAGGGAGGGTAATTCCTTTTGACGATATACAGTAAAGCTTTATATAAACTCTCGAAGACGTTGAGGGTCACCTTAGTTTAAGAAGTATGAGAGGTCAAGTTTCTTTAATAATTCAGTCATCGTTCCAGTGTCAGTTTTTATATTACAGTATTTACTTTTCTTGTGAGGGGGGTTGGAGGGGGGAAGAGAGGGGGGTCTCTGTGATGATGTGTGTAGAGGGGGGGAGGTGAGGGAGCTGGGGGAGGGAGGGAAGTGGGGGATAAGGGGGGTGGGTAACTTCTTCACCTTGCCGCCAGGTAGAGTAGGCCTAGTGATGCCCCGTCCACTGATAAGACTTAAATATGTCACTGTCAGCCTGTGCACCCCGACCCCACAATGATCCACGGCCCTCGCTTCTCTTCCTGGATCCCCGAGCACCTTTATTGATCCATTCCTCGCCGGCGTAATTTCTGGCCTCCCCCCCCCCCCATTCTTGTAGTTGCGTGCAGTCTCCCTAGCACCATTTTCATAGCGATTGATTATTATCTTGACACAGAAAGTTGATTAGAGGGATGTAAATGGGATGCAAGAGGTAAGTATAATGTGGTTTATTCTGCACATAATCTCGACGATAAAGTAGACGAGGGAAAGTTAATGTGTAACGTTGGAAATACATCGCTCATGGAGAGGTTTAACGAAGCCTCCTTTGCCACCTAGAATACGACCCACAACCTCAAAACTCACGCAGAAGTCGGGTACAAGGATGACGAATACCCCGTATGAATCAAACACATCCTTTCGCCCATAAGTAAAGAGGATCGAAGGGCGATTTTGAATGCTCTAACCTATCCCCCGTTTCGCCTCTCTATCCACTCAGAAGTCAGACGGAGATTTATGAGCGGGGACGTATGCCGAGTGCTAGCATTTAGTGGAGGGATAATTTGTTTCAGCAACCATCCCTGCCTACCTGTCTAACTTACCTGACAAACCTGCCTGCCTGCATGCATGTTTAACCATTCACTATAACTCCACCATCGCCCACCTTCAGTTACGTAAGTAATGTAATCGGATTTGCTCTTGTTTCCTTGTATTTATTTTGTTATTATTATTATTATTATTATTATTATTAATTTTTATTTTATTATTATTGTTATTATTATTATTATTATTTTGTCCGACAAGAAAAGTATGTTTTCAGCCCTGTTTGTTTGTTTGTGTATTGGCAGGATTACTAAAAAACTAAGAGAGAGATTTGAACCAAATTTGGTAGGTAGGTAGCCTGTACATGTACCAGGGAGCAGTCGATTAACTTTCGGGACCGATCGGATTCGTATTTCAGATTTTGGATCCGGAAAACACCTTTTGCGAAACCCTAATTAGTGATGAGAAACCCTAACCCATTATGAAGAGTGGTTTGGAAATTACGTTGCCCTTGTCGGAGATATGCTTTCCACTGAGCGCCCATCTAGGTATTATTATCATTATTACTATTATATCAGTGTTTGAGTTTGATTTTTACTTTTCATCCTTACATTAATGTATAAACAAATACACTGTCCCTTTTTCTGGCTGATGATGACGACGATGATGATTTATTGTGATGACGACGATGATTGGTCGTGATGATTGTAGTAGTGATGTTGGTGATTATGTTTTTACCACTCAGCAGTTTAGTGAGTGATATATTCAGTAAGAGAAAAAATGGACGCGAATATTTTAAAACCCAATAATAATATAGTTTGTTAGTAATTAAAGAATTTCCACATCACCTCCACTATAATTACCTTCTTGTGATATTTAATTAGTATAGACTTGCGGTTATTATGGTGTAAAAAATGTAACGTCAGAAAGTAAAAAAATGCCCATCCCATCTGTCTTCTTGTTCTCTCTTTGTTACTGTGTGTGTGTGTGTGTGTGTGTGTGTGTGTTCTAAAAATATAAGTTGTTAGACGTTAAAAAATGCCCAGCTAACCTATACTCGTGTTGTCATTTTATTACATTTGATTACCTTTGTCATGTGTATATATTGTGGTCTAAAAAATGGCTGCCACTCTTGTTACCCCCTGCAGTGAACACGGGAAGCATGACTCTCACCTTAGTACCTTGGCCTCCGCACCGCCCCCAACTCTCCCGTCCCCCTTTTCTCTCTCCTCCTCCCCCTGTCTATCACCCCCTTCTCTCCTCTCTTCCTCCCACCTCTCCCTCAGTTTCCCCCTCGCCCTCTCTCTCCTTCTCCCCTCCCTGTTTCTCTCCCCTCGTCTTTCACTTTTTCCACCCTCGTCCATGTCTTAATATCAGTAACCTTTCCTTTCTACTCTCCGTTCTTCTCTTGCCTCTCTCCCTCTTTTTCATGCCTTATTCTTAATCTCCTCAGTCCCCTCTTTTCCCTTTCTCTTCTTTTTTCCCTCAGTATTTTACCTCTCCCCTTCCTTCCAGTGCTTCACATCTCCCCACCTCCTTTTATCTCACGTCCCGTTATTTCGCTTCCTCTCTTTCCACCCCCTCACTTACCGATCGCCTCTCCTTCTGCCTTTCTCTCTTCTCTCGCAGCCACCTCACCTCATTCCCATCACATCTCTATCATTCTCTCCCTCACACTGTCACCTCCTCTCTCATCACTTTACCACGCCACTCTTTCCATCACTTCTCTGTTACGTCACCCCTTCATCTCCTTATATCCTCCTCCTTCACCTCTCTTTTCTCCATCACTTCCTCGTCTCCTTCGCCCTCCTTGTGCCTCCTCCTTCAGCCTCTCACTTCTCCCTCGCCCTCAACCTATAGTCCTAAGAATTTGTCGATAATTTATGGGTCCTTGCGAGACAGCCTAAACGTGTCACGCATATTAATACCTCCAGATGATTCATAGGACGTGGCGCAGACATCCCCCCCTCACCCTCCCCTTTCTCCTCCTCTTTTCCCTCTTATACTTCCCCTCTTCTTCATTTCTCTTCTCCCTTTCCCCTTCCCCGCTTCCTCTTCTTTGTCTCCTTCTCCTCCATCATTTCACTTTTGTCCTTTCTCCATTTCTCTTCCCATCTTTCCTCTCCTCTCCTGTCGCTTTCATTTCCCCTCCCCCTCTTCTCTTACCTTCTCCCTATACTTCTTCCCTCTTCTCTTCTCCTTACCCTCGCTTCCCCCCCCCCCTCCCTTTTCTTTTTCCTTTCCCCCCCCCCTCCCTTGGGACGCTGTCTGTAACTGGTATGCAAATATTTTTTTTTCTCAATTTCTGCAGTTACACAGTTTAAGGAGGAACTTGATTCGAGATATGATGCTACAGTAATTCTCTCTCTCTCTCTCTCTCTCTCTCTCTCTCTCTCTCTCACTCTGCCTACCATTATCCATCCAACCATCCACCTGCATACACCGGTAAGTATATATCTCTGTCTCTCGTTTTGTTTCATATGTTCGTCTTTCTTTGCAGATATTGCAAAACATCAAAATCCCAGTAAAAATTTAGCCTCTCTGTATGTAATTTTATGTAATGCTGCACCCAGCGTAACAACTCCACGCCTTTGTTGTTCCTCGCAATTATATCAACGGCGTCATCCCTCACGGCGCGCCCACAAAATTGCCTCCTGTGACCGCTGCTTCCATATTCCCTCACACACACACACACACACACACACACACACACACACACACACACACACACACACACACACACACACACACACACACACACACACACACACACACACACACACACACACACACACACACACACACACACACACACACACACACACACACACACACACACACGGTAATGTTATATTATTTCGTTCCTGACTTTCACGCGCGCAGACGCATCATTACAGTCATCACATCACGTTCCTCTACCACCAGAGCCGCGTACTCATCACACTCTTCACACATTCTATCAGTACCACCTTGTAACAAACCAGCTTCACACTTACCGACACCAGCACACTTTAACACCAAAACATATTTCCACTGGTTCCACCTTATATAACTAGCCACCCTCCTTAACCAAGACCCATCAACACTCTATTCGTTATTACTCACACGCCACTCTCACATATCCGCACGTCAGAGCACCAGCTGGCACATATTCCCGAAGATCTGACATACCTAAATCACATATATTTACGCAGTCATCCCAATACCAGGTATCACTCACACATCCCCATACCAGCAAACCAGAAGCGAATATTCCATCAGTTCTCATCAATACCAGTAGTTAATTTTTAGACACCTTCACACCAGCACACCACCATCACATAATACCTTAGTTTTATGGAAATCACACCACTGTTAACCCTTACACCAATTTATCAGGTTCACATATTCCATGAGTAAATATAATCACCTAGAGGTAGAAAGAATATACCTCTTAAAATTCACCGTCTAATTGAACAGGTTAATAGGTATCATCGCACACCTTTACACCACCTGCCCTATTGATAATTCTCACCTGACGCCCACACACCTGTCGTTCATTCACCTCACTCTCTGAAGGCCATAACTTTCCATACGCCTTATATTAGTGTATCTGCTCCTTACACTATCACGGTATCACTTTCCCTGTATGCGTTTTGCCCGTAGCTTTCCGTACACCTTATGTATGATATTATTCTTCCTGTATTCCTATTTTTTGTTGCTTTTCGTACACCTTGTTATAGTACACAGAATGACGTCACAGTATGCCATCGGAATATCTGTTTCCTTACACTCCTAAGGTATTACTCTCCTTGTGTACCTATTTTTGTTGCTTTCCGTACACTATATTACTGACAAATAAGAGAATATCTAGATGACATTACACATTCCATCGGGCCTGTTGAACACCTTCTTGTATGTGTAAGGGCCGTATTTTAAGCGCTTGTGGAGATTTCGTTAGGACATCTTCCTTAGCGATTTATTTTGCACATTACACCTATTCTTACCCTAAAGTACCCAGGCAAACATGTCGGTAATAATAGATATATATATAATTAACATAAAAGGGAATATGTAAGTGAAATAAGCATGATAAATCGTAAGGGAAGAGGTATTACGAAGTCTCTGAGGCTATCAAGAAATAAGGCGCTAAAAGGTGGCATCCCGACTTGTTGCCATGTAGATGCAAGTGAGTGAAAGCCAACGCGACTTTGATGGTGATGCCACAGCTACACATACACCATCCCCGCCTCACATACATAAAGAGCATTACATATACACCTGCTTATGCCTTACCTACCTATGGGAATCACCTGCACACCGCCCCTATACCTACACCCACACATACACCCGTCAGTCTGTCTCATCTGGTATATATTTTCCACCTCCATCCTGGAAGTTTCATATTTTGCAGTGATGAGAATTTATTGATCGTGATGAGTGTATTAATCGATTTTTTAATTTTTTCCTGTTATGCAACGATGAGAGTTTGATAAGGGTGTATAAGTCGATCCCAATTTTCTCTTTTTTTCATATTTTGGTTTTTTTTTTTTTTTTTTTTTTTTTTTTTTTTTTTGAGAGAACGAGAGGAAGTTATTAGCTTTAGTATGGAGGTCGACACAGATTAATTTTCTCCCCACCTCACTTTTACCTATATGCTGAATTCTTTGTCCCCTTGAAAAACTTCTTGCCCTCTCTCCTTCAGTTCTTTCATTCATTCCCTCCATCCCCCCATCCATTTTTATCCTTCCTTCCCACCCTGTCTCCCTCTTTCCTTCCTAGTTCTACCATCTCTCTCTCAGCTTCTCTTCCACCCCTTCTTCCGCTACTTCCTTCCCTCCCTCTGGTTCTCTCCATCCTTCCCTCTAGTTTTCATTGTCCTTCTCTTCATTCCTATGGTTCTTTATCTTTCTTCCCTCCCTCCCTTCCTCCCTCCATGTCTTCCCCTCTTCTTCCATTTCCCTAACGTTTCCTTCCGTCCATACCTTCCTTCCTATGGTTCTCCATTCTTTCTTCTCTCCCTCCAGTTTTTCTCTCGTTCCCTCCATATCTCCACCATCCCTCCAGTCCCTCCCACAACCCACCCACCCCCCTCTTCTCCAGCCAACGCGCACACACAGCCATTCCGGACAATTTCCCCCCATCATTATATACTCGGCCCCAAGAAGTGCTCCTGCCGAGTGCCTAATAGATGGAGCCATCAGGGGTGTGACGGCCCTTATTTATCCATTCAGGGATGTTATCATATGCGCCAATTTATCCCCCTCACTCCCCCAAATACCTCTCTTTACACTTACCCACCCACATCCTCTTACAGCCCCTCCCACACCTGCGATTCTCCTCATTCTCCTCTACCTCGTCCGCATCCGCGTTCTGTGCTCATTTTCCATCTTCTTCTCTCCCTCTAGCTCCTTGATTATCTCATACTTTTTTCTGTTCTTTCTATACTCCTCTTGCTTGTTCCAGGCTTCTTCCTCCTCCTCCTCCTCCTTCTCTCTTCTCTTCCTATAGTCCTGTACTTCTCTCAAAAATCTTATATTTCTCATATTTATCAATTCATGGATATTATGTGCGTCATTTTATCCCCCTCACTCAACCCACCCACATCCTCTGCAGCTTGCCCTCCTTCTCGTCCTCCTTCCTATACCTCTCCTCCCCCTCATTTCCTGTGTTCCTACTACACTTTTATCTCATGGTCCAATTTATCCCTCTCACTCCGGGAATACCCCTCTTTAGAAATACCCACCCACGTGCTAGTCTCGCTCCTCCCACTTTTCCTCTCTGGTCCTTTCTTCCCCCCTCTCATTTTCCTCTTACGCTTCATTTGCTACCTCCTCTTCTCCTCTTCCTGTTCGTCATCATCGGCAGCTTTTTCCTTCTCCTCCTCCTCCTCCCATCTCATCGTTTTGTATCGTATCTCTCTCTCTCTCTCTCTAACACCTTTATCTATATTTTACCTGTCCTCTTCCTACAGGCAATTGTTCTTCAGCCAACCTGCCTCGACCCTATTGTCATTTAGCTTGTCCTACTTATCTTTATTTTCCCAGTATGTGGCCTCTACAGGTTATTTATTTTGAATCTCTTTCTCCTCTTGTTTGCCCTTTACTTTCTCTGCTTCCTCTTCCTCATTCTTTTCATATTGGACTTAAGTGAAAGTATGTGCATTTTCACACAGGTATATTCTTAATCCCTTTATTTAGTATAGGGGTTTCCCAAAATGAAGTTGCCTGGCAGTATTAAAAGCTAAAAAATAAATCATCTTGATACTGGATAGGTTTATGAAGAAATGAATATCGTCTCTACTGGACGGATTTATGGATATTTCTAAAATCGTTAATATCGCAGCAAAATATCAAAGGGGTTATGACTACATACATACTCTTCACTCTGCCCTCTTCTGTACCATTTTTTTCTTCCTCGCCTTGGCCAGCTCACACATACACAGAGATTCAGGTTTGTGTTGGTGAATAGAGTCATCAGCGGCGGGGCTGTACCTGGGCCGTGTCGCCATTATGATAATTACCTGGCGTAGAGGGGCACACCTGGGGCCGCAGGTGAAGGGGAGGGGAGGGGATTGGGTTAAAGGGAGAAAGGTAGGAATTAAGAGGAATAAAAAAGGAAAGAGAAGTGAAGATATAGGAAAGTGAGAAATAAGCCTGAGAAATGGATTGGGTAGACGTGAAAGGGGTAAGAGATATAAGATGTTGGACGTAAGAAAAAGGAAAGAAAAATGAGGAAATAGGAAAGGAATAGCTATGAGGGGATGAGGAGATTGGGTAAAAGAGAGAAGAGTAAGAGAACTGAAGAGAAGGAATTAAGAGATAAGGAGTTAAAGAGAGTTGATAATAAGATTGCTGAATACAAGATGGAAGGACTGAGTCAATAATGGTACAGAGGTAAGAGAATTAGGAAGTAGGGAAAATGAAGAAAGGAAAGCAGAGAACTAAGGGTTTGAATCTAAGAGAAGGTTGTGGTTGATTACTCATTATGCCACGTAGAGGTAGATTAGTCTCACCTTATATGATGAACTGAGTAAACTGTCTCTGGACCCCCATGCTTTTGATGATGATGATGATGATGAGGAGGAGGACCAAGAAGAAGGAAATGATAAAAAGGAGATGAGATGTACCAGGGAAAAAAAAGCAAAAAACTGCTCTAAAATAAGATGGCGTAGAAGTGTAGGGTAGACCTAAGCGAGAGGGGGAAGAGCAGGTGGGTAGCTGCGAGGTGTATGGCTGTGAGGAGGGGTGGGGGGAGGGGGGCTGGGAAGGAGGCAAGGTAGAGGAAGGAAGAGGGGGGGTGTGGGGGGGAAGAGGGGGGTGTGTGGGGGGGAAGAGGGAGGAAGAGAAGAGGTAGAGAAGGAAGGGGAAGAAGGATGGGTAGAGGGGGATGGAAGAGGGGAGAAAGGATGTTGATGAAGATAGAAGGAACAGAGGGAGGAAGGAAGGAATAGAAAATGACAGAATAGGGAGTGAATGCATAGGGAATAGGAAGACAAAGAGGGAAGAATGGGCAAGAAGTTAAGGACGGGGATAGGCGAAGCAGGAAGAGAGAGAGTAGACGAAAGACAAGGTGGAAGGAAAGAGGGGTAACAGATATAAATGGGTGAGGGAAGTGGAGAAGAGAGAAGAAAAAAATAAAAAGGAAAGGAAGATAGAGTTAGGGAATTTAAGGGGAAGAGAGGGAACAAGAAGCAGAGTCGGAGAAAAAAGGAAAGAAGAAAAAAGAAGAGCCATGGAGGGAGAGCAGAGGAATGGGAGGGAGGAGGAAAACAGTCACGGAGGGAAGAGAGGAGAGTGAAGGAGATTGAGAGGGAGGAAAGAGGAAGCGGAGAGGGAGGAAAGAAGTGGCATGGAGGGCAGGAAGGGGAGACAGGTATAAATGAGTTAGGCCGAGTAAACACACAGCCTAAATGTTCTTCTGGGGCGGAATGGTTGGTGGTTGGTCGGTTCTGGGATGGTGGTAATGGTGGTGGTAGATGTTGGGATTGTGGTTGGTTGGTTGGCCGGTAAGTCGATTTTGGGTAGGTGTGGTGATGGTGGTAGTGGTGGTGGTGTTGGAGTGGTGTTAGTGGTTAGTTGGCATGGTGAGGGAGTGAATGAAGGCTGCAATTGATCTCTCTAGTAAAATAAAATAATAATAATAAACTCGTCTGCAGGCAAAAAGAGTAAAACATTAACTACATCCTCGTGTAGAACAGGTGTAGAAAGACCTCTCGTTCTCTGAGTGTTAATTACTACCCCGATGACCCATTAGTTTTATTCTTGCAACAACCCGGCTATTTTGTTCAGCCTGACAGACTGCTATTCGTGAGCATGCAAGAGCGCATTAATGTGCCCTATGCATAAATAAATATATAACTAAAGAAGGAAACAAATTGGTAAGGAAGAGGTACTAGACTATATCAATATGCCTCTGTGAATATACTATACAGTATATATGGTAAATAACCTGTAATAGTAACATACAAGGTAATATTAACGTATCATATGCTAATAAATATATAAATAAGATAAATGAATTGGTAAAGAAAAATGTTCTATTAGAGATCCTCGCAAAATGAGGTTGGGACCCCTTCTTATGCATGTTGAGTGGTGGATGGCGTGGTTCGCTTTGTTGAGGTCCGGCGCGTCATTTGTTTCTGTTATTACCTCTGTCTCTCTCTGTCAGGACGCCGGCCAAGTCTCAAGCAATAAAAATCAAGTAGCACCATTTATTATGCCTGCTTTCGCATTCCCGAGGCCAGTTCACTCGGTTTTTTGTGGTTATTTAGTGAGGCAAATTGGAGGTGTGCGTAATGGCGGGGAAGGATGAGGAATGGTCGGAATTTTTCATCAATCTTGACGTATATACAGAATTGCTAGCATAGAACCCTTCTTGGATTAGTGGCTACTCGTATTCCCACGAAAGTAAGATAAATACAGCATAAACCAGTCACGAAACAAGAGGCATTCGTATTTTCAGGGTAGGTTTGTGAATTTAGGGGAATCGGAGTCTCCTTAGGTCACGTGACATCGAGCTGCCAACATCTGATTGATCTTAGATAAGTTGCTACTCCCAAAATTACCAAGAAGTTCAGCAAAACATACAGTACACCAAACATTACTTAGTATTTGGAATGGCAGATTGTAATTAAGGACAATTTATTTTGAAATAATAGTAGATCTGTATGAAAACATTTGATGGGATATAGCGGTCAGTTGGTAGGCCTGGGGGCTTCTGGTCTCGAGAGGATGGGCATCTGTCAGTGAGCCGCGTGGTATGGGTGATGGAGTGTGTCTTAGTGTTTGTTACGTATTATTCCTCCCTTCACTGCTCTTCCTTGACACCTACGGGAACAATGGGTGTGTTTAAGGTTTCGGCGGAGCTCCGGGCTTCAGTGTTGAAGGTAAGATGGCGGTAGTGAAAGTGGGTTTGATGGTACTGGATGAATATGGTCGGGAATATCCAGCGTGCACCTGATGCCCTCCCCGCAGGCCATATGGCGGCTGCATTGACATTTAAAATTTAAATGGTCGGCCGTGGTGTTTAATTAGCACGTGGAATGACAGTGTTTGTATACATTCCGGTGGCGTTATATATTGCCTTTGAACATCTGGTCTTGGTGCATGAGGGTTATACGTAATTGATGATGGAGGAGAGATGACGGAGGGAGGGAGGGAAGAGAGGTGAGGTGAGGGATGGTCGTGGAGTAAAGTGACGCGCCATGCTTCCCGTACCCCCCCCCCCATTCCATACATACCATTTTTGTTTAATATATTACTTATTTATTAGTACTTTTCTCTTTTTAGTTTTTAAGATTTTGATTAATAGGCCATTTTTATTGTTAGTTACCTAATCATAATGATTTGAGGTTTGTTAGGCAGTTTGACTGACGCAGCCATGTTCTCACTTTTCCACTCCCACATTCCATACGGTACTTATTTTTTATACATTGTAACTCTTCCTCTTATTAGTAACTCTTCCTCTTATATTAATCCAATATTAGTAACTCTTCCTCTTATATTAATCCAATATTAGTAACTCTTCCTCTTATATTAATACTCGTTTTTTTTTTTTAAATTGGTAGACTGTTTTGATTGACAGTTTAATTGGTTACGTAATGATTTGAGATTTGATAGTTTGATGATTGGGGAGTTAGCAGTTTGGCATTTTGATAATTTACGAAGTATTTTGGAAGTTTGAGAGACGATTTCCTTTGGCTCTTTTTGAAGAACGATCGATGCATTTTTAAAGTTTTTCACTCAAGCTCTCTTCTGATCCGTATTGGGAAGTAGTTTTGTGGTTGTATAAGTCAAAGGTATTTAGTAGTTAGCCTTGATTGGTTAGTATTTCTGTCATTGACCGTAGCAGTTCTTACTCTGCTATTTATTATGTACATTACACCTAAATATACATCTTGTAACTTAGGCAAACATATATGGTTAGTAAGAATCTTTCCTTACACCTCTTCGTTAGCGATTTAGTTTGTTTCTTGCACAACAAAATAAGTCTCGATGTTACTGTGGAATACTGTCGATGTTAAAGATATGCATGAGAATATTAACACATTCAACCCAAGTACGTCATCTTGTAGTAATGGGAGAGGTAATGTGTACTCTAAAAGTTGGCATTAGAGATGTGCTGTATTCGTAATTTCCCTTGACTGCCTGTTGTTGGGGTGAATGAAATAGTCTAGAGGTAACAAGATTAAATACGTATTCATAGTTTGGTGTTAAGGTACTGGTAGGATATAACATAAATAAAAGTGCGTCAAGTTTACCTTGGCTACCTGTGGGTGGCGTGGGAGAGTCGGCGGGTAGGCGTGACGTCATCAACCATACCCGATATTCATTGGCTGGGAGTCATCTCGCACGCCACCCTCAGCCCTGCGATTGGCCCACACCCTGATGAGCTCGTCTTACACTGAGCAAACTAGGGATGTGGGCCCGTACTTATAAAAACTACATCATAGTTAGGTGAAAGTCATAAATGTGAGACTTAAGGAGCACCTCATTATAACTAAGTCGAGACTTTGTTAGGTCGAAGTCACAAGCTGCTGAATTTGCGGTTGGTGCTGCGTAGCACTTGAGTTTCGAAAAATGAAAAAAAATGTAAGAAAACAACAGAGAAAAGATGCTACAAAAAATCAGAAATTACTACGATATTTTCTTAAATGTTTTCAGGGTAAAGTAAACAGATTAATGTCATTTTTGAGGAATTATTAATTTACCACTTTGTGTTGTGGACGAGGACATGTTGCCTCTCCACACCACCCTGTAAACAAACACCACCACCGCCATCCAAGCATGGAGAACTCCAACAGTGTAACATGCAAACGTTCCAGAAAGCAATATTGGACCACCGATGCCACATGTAAGCTGGCACAGTTGTATCTTGAGAACATACACGTGCTGAAGGGGGTTAAAGCCTTGTTTCTTGCCGTTGGTCTTGTTAGTATCTCCCGCACCAAATCGGTCACAAAAATTATGCCTGCACGGTCCAAACGATATCTCTTGACCAGTTCTGCATCACTTAGCTCGTTAAGCACATCTTTCCTTTCACGAAAACGTCTTGGTTGGCGCTGGCGAATTTGTTGTTGTTGTGGTGCAGCGGCCATCTTTACTGTTATGATCGAGTCATAAGCCGCGTCCGAAACGCTATAACCACTCGGGAGGGGTCTTAACCTATGACTCAGTTTAAGTCGAACATAAGGACTTAGGACTCGCTCCTATGAATTTAGGACAGACTTTCGCCTTATGACTCAGTCTTAGTGTTTTATAAGTACGGGACGTGGAGAGGTTTAGATTATTACGGAATATTGTAGTAGTTGTATTTCAGTGAAGATTAATTAGAAGTGCTATGGAACTAGTGAATATGATTGGTGGCCACTGTTGAAAACGTAGTATATATATATATATATATATATATATATATATATATATATATATATATATATATATATATATAAGGAAATCAAATAATGAATCTAAATCATAATACCGGTACTCCAAACTAATGCCAAGTAATTTTTAGTATTACGTACTTTAAACCATTAGAAATGTAAATTGATTTGAAAGCTATAGTTTTGGCCTGTTATAACTGGCTTTATATATTTTAATTTTTACCTGCAGCACCCATAAATCTTACTTTGGTAAAACGAAGACGAGCTGAGAATGTGATGGAATTGTGAGCCTATTGAGGAATGGCGTGTCAAGGAGGCATAAGTCAAGTAATAAGGGCTCTAGAATCGTTATAATTACCTTACATTAAGCAAATACCAGCTCAAGGTACAAGGCGGCATTGTCCAATAAGTAGGTAGGCCTATTTTGGTTCCCGCACCTTCCCATCCAAGCCCCTTCCCCCTTCGCCATTCCTCTCCCCCTCCCACCCACACACCAAATTCTTAGTCTCCCTCCCCTCCCAGACAGCGTTCCTCTCCCACCTACCCCTCCCATTCATCCATCCTCCTTCACCACCACCTTTTCCTTACGTCCTTCTCCCCTTTCCCACACCCTGACATCGTTCGTCCCCATCCTTCCCCAGTACACCGTACTTCCCTTTCCTTCCTCTCCCACTTTCCTGCATGTTCTTCCTTTCCCCATCCCCAAATTTTTCCGTCATCTCCCCTTGCCATCCTTCCTCCACCTTCTTCCTTCATTCCTTCAATCCCTTTGCATCCTTGCTTGCTTCCATCCTTCCTTCCGTGCATCCTTCCATCACCATATAATTCCGTCATCTCGTCCATCTCTTCTTCCTAAACCTCTTCATCTACCCTTCCGCCATCTCTTCATTCCATTCTTCACCTTCCCTCACCCCCTCTTCACCTTCATCCCTCCTTTCCTCTTCCCCGTCTTCACATCCCTTCCCCCACTTCCCCTCTTACACCACACTTCTCCACTACATTTCCTCCCCCCCCCCTCTCCTTTACCTTCTGAGCAGCCCCACGCAAGCCTTCGTTTGTGGTTTTTGTCGTGACGGGGATGGAGGTGGCTGTTATTGGGGAGGGTTACTTGCAGGAAAATGGTCCAGCCGCGGAGAGAGAGAGAGAGAGAGAGGTGTTCAGTAATATTGCAGACTACTGGGACGTCGTTTATATTCCTACTACCTCCAAACAATTTTATTTAATGCAGGCCGGACTGAAAAAAATATAGTACCTGTAGTGTCAGCTGCTAGAAAAACGTAGTTATTGTGAGGTGTATTAAAATTAAAATATGGGGATAGGAAGCCGTGTATATTGATGATCCAGGTGCGTAGAGGTAAAAAAAAAAAAATGGCTTTGGTAGACAGGTATGAAAGGGATAGGGCAGGTAGAGTCAAGGGGAGGCAGTTGTAGATGCATCAGTCCCTATACGAGCCCCTTAATTTGCATATACGTTATTACGGGTTCACTGTACAATGAAGACCAATAATATTTCATCCAGCTTCAGCTCTGGTCATTGGATTATGGTCCCATATCTTTAGGCGAAAGGAGGTATGAATAAAGAGCGAGAGACGAATAAAAGGCCGAAGTAGGTCGATTTTCATAACAGCTTGAGAATTCCTGGAAATATTTTTCCTTGCCGATTTTCAGTGGCCTTTGGTAAAGTTTAAATATAGAATTATTTGTGCCGTAATTACATTGATTTGCATTGATATTGCCAGATTTTTTAATATGAATTATAGAAGGTGTAATGCAACCTACATTCCGTATAATTGTATGTAGGTGTTGATGATTTACAACTGCATATCTACATTTTTTTTTTAAAGTGCCCTGTGGTTCCAGTACTTGCTGACAGGGTGGAGAGGTACTTTATCCATGCCCGGCCGCTGCAAAATAACAGTAAATTGCAAAAGGATCCCTCCGTACCCTCACTGTGACCTAGTCCGGCTCACCTCAATTAATTATCGACCTCGGCTTTGTCAGCAACCCGAGAGTCAACACAACACCCAGAAAAAAGGGAAAAGAGAAAAACCCTTTGCATTCTTGCCCCTTGTTTACCATTCCTTGGGTCCCACTGCCGCGCACTTCGCTCATTGGCTGGCTGGATCTAGTGCGGGTATTGTCTTGGCCAATCAGAAACCTCCGTGGTGAGTCTCCAAGCATGCATCGTTACCCACGCGAGATGTACGAAAAAAAATGTAAAGAGGTTTTTGTTGGTGGTGGAGGGGACACATGTTTTTCTCGTGGTGGTTTGGTGCGGGTAGCATGCGACACTTTTTCCACCACTATGTTGGCATGTTTCTTTGGTGTACAGTGAACACATTCCGGTGTTGTCATACTGTACACTAGCGCGCGCACACACACACACACACACACACACACACACACACACACACACACACACACACACACAGGGCTGAGTCAATGTCATTCTTGTCCTCATACTTCACTCTTTCGTTGTTGACCCTCATCATTCACTCATTCATTATTCCCATGTACAGGTCTCATATTCCCTCCTTTTTAGTAACGGTATTGGCCTACTTATAGCTTAGACTAATAAGTTACGGTGAATACACAAAAAGTCACCGTCATTATGTGAAGTAGTGATGTAAAGTTCGTTCCTCATTTCTCTGTCCTTCCTCTCCTTTCGTTTCTGCCTTGTTGTGACTGTATCTATATCTCCTTCCCTCCATTTTCCCTCATCTCTTGTTACTCCTCTTCCAACTGTTTTGCCTCTCTCCTTCCTACTTTAATCACCTACATTACTCTTCCCCTATCTGTTCGTCCTCGCTCCTTTCTGCCCATACTCTTCATTTCTCAAACTTTTTTCTGTACTCCCCCCCTCCCCTCTTGATCCCAGCTTTCCATCCTTCCTTGGCATAGAACGAGATGTTTTGACTACGATCTTACCACATCCCTCTCCTTCCTCTGTCGTCTTCCTTGCCTTCTTTCCAATTTCCACCTTCCTCTTGGCACGGAGTGAGATGCCATGACTACGATCTCCCTCACATTCCCTCTTCTCCTTTCTTGCTTTCTTCCTTCTGTTTCTCTCTCCTCTCCCATTGCACTTCTTCCATCCCCCTTCCTTAATTTTGTCTTGTCATGGAGTGCTTCGATTTAGATCTTCCTCCTCCCTCCCCCTCTCCGTACTTCCTTCCTTCATTGATTCCAACCATCCTTCCTTCCTTCATTGATTCCAACCATCCTTCCTTCCTGTTTTCTTTCTTTCCTTATTCTTCCTCATCTTTCCCTCTTGGCATGGAGTGAGGTGTTTTGACTTCGATCTTGCCTCTTCGACCCCCGCCACCAGAAATTGGAAAACCGACCTTCACCCGTACAAGAGGGAAATTTATACCTACCATCTAATGGCCAAAAGAATTGATGATACATTACCACCGCTGCCGTTGAAAAGGGGATACGGAAGAGGGGAGTGGAGGGGAGGGGAGGGGAGGGAGCAAGAGTGGGAAGGCAAATGGCGGAGGAGGATGGGGGGAAATACAGAAAGATGGAGATGAGAGAGGGAGGAGAAGATGATAAGAGTGGGAAGGGAAACAAGAGGAGATATGGTAGAGGGCAAGAAGGAGAAGGAGAAGAGGAGAAATGGAGAAAAGAAGGGCAGAGAGGAAGAGGAAAGGAGATAAAGGTTGGAGAAGGATAGAAGGTAGGGGGGAAACGAGAAGGGTATGAGTGTTGAAGAAGAGAGGGAGGGGAAAAAGAATAATAAGAGGAACTGGAGGGAGAAGAGGAAAGTGAGAATAAAATGGAAGGAGGTTAAGCTGTGATTGATGATAGAAAGTGATTTATGGAAACTACACTGACGAAGACAATGTAAGAAATTAATGAACGATGCCAATGCGAAATAGAAAGTGGATGAAATTACAGAAAGACTGATATTTAATGCAAAGGGAGATATATAATGAAAAATATATGTTAGAGGCGAGAGAAGGCAGTAGATTAGTGAGACGCCATACAAACAGGGGGAAGGAGGGGGAAAAAAAGTTCCTATGATTTATGTCTCTGGTCGCCTTAACATTTCTTTTTGTTTCATCTGTTAGAAAGGACTGGAGGGGGGAGGGAAGAGGCATGGGGATTGGGGAAGGGGTCGTACGTGTGGGGGGTGTAGATGAGAGGGGCGAGAATAGGGAGGGATTGAAAGGGAAAGAAAAATTCGGAGGGGGGGAGGGTAATAGAGAGTGGAGTTGATAGGGAAGTTGGGGGAGGGGATGTAGCTAGGGGTTGTACTGTACATGAGAGGGGAGAGAAAAGAGAGGGAAATTAGGAGAGGGGGTTGATGGGGGAGAAAGGAAAAAAAAAAAGAGAGACTGGAAGGAACTGAATAATGGGAGCAGCATCATAGGAGAGGAGAACCATGAGAAGAGGGATGGTGTACTTGTATGTAGTGGAGATGTTGATGTCGGATGGAAGAGAGAAAATGGAGGAAAAATTAGGAGAGAGAAATAGGGAGGAGAGGGGAGAGCCGTGAGAAGGATAGGCAAGTCTTTTATAGTGTAGGTGTAGATGACTAGGGGCAAAACAATGGGAGAAAAAATGGAAGAAAAAAATGAGAAATAAGTGAGCGAGGGAATGGTCTTGGGTATACGGTGGAGGTGTAGATGGCATGAGAAAAAAAAAAAGGAGGGAGACTGAAAAGGAGAGAAAAATAGGGAGAGAAGAGAGCGTTGAAGGATGGTTGATATATGGGGGTCGCCTTTGTTTGGAGGAGACAAAGCTGAGCCGGGTCGAGGGTGGACTGTATTGTTTTTGGCTGCCACGTTGCCATTATAATATCAGGGAAAAACAGACAGGACGGGGTATTGCTGTATTTATGTATCTGTTTATTCTCGTAGCTGTTTTGTCAGTGCTTAAGTAGTATTTTTTCGGAGAGGTTAATTGGATGTATTTTTGTTAAGCTTCTGTTGACCGTAAATACGCCTGTGATGATAATTGATTATCGGTATTTAATAATCCTCGTATAGAACTGAAAAAAGTGTGTGTGTGTGTGTGTGTGTGTGTGTGCAAAAAAACAATGCATAAGGTCATATTTGTGTTTGTGCCTCTTTGCGTGTGTTCCTGAAGACCTACGGTACCTAATTTGCATGTCTGTGTCTGTATTTATGTATATTATTATTAATTTTTTTTTTTGAATGGGGTGAACTTCGAGTTGTTAGAAATGTCGCCAAATTCATTAAAAAAATCGCCAAACTGGATTTAGGGAGACTCGGTGCATGGAAGGATTAAAGCTCCCTCCCCTTTTTACTCTGGTTTTTCAATAGGCGCTCATGTAGTCGTCCATCTTCGTGACAGCATCCGTGAGAGAGAGAGAGAGAGAGAGAGAGAGAGAGTATGGGGGGGGGGGCATTGAAATAAAAGGAACGGATAAATGACAGAACGAAAACAGAAGAATAAATAAAAATCCAAGAGGAAAGTGAGATCAAAGGAAATGGAAAAAGTAGAGGAGGGAAGGGGAAAAAAAAAGTATATTAGCTAAACGAAATGATGGAGAAGAGGAGGGGAAGAGGGTGAGACTAAGAGAAATGAAGGATGAGTTGGAAGAAGAAGAATATCAGCGACAGTGAGACTTAGGAAAGGAGGAAGGAGAGAAGTGAGTAAAGATAAACCACTGGAAAAGAAGTAGATTCGGAAGATGGAGAGTGGAAGAGAAGACAAGTAAATAGGGGATTAGGAGGAATAGGGAGGGTAACAAGAGACAGAAAGGAGGATGAGGAAGAAGAGTACGTTAAAGGGAAAAACTGAGAAAAAGTAAGAGATAGACCAGTACTGATAACATTACCGTCTACCAGCCAGTGTGTGTGAATGTGGGTAAGGCAAGTGTGATGGCAAGAGGGAGAGTAGTGTGGGAGTGAATGGTAGGATACTGTGTCTTTCTCAAGCGAAATTGAAATATGATTGCGAGGAAGTGAATGATGTTGTTGAGGTTGATTTTTTATATTGGACGATGTGCTGAAGGAATGATGATGAGAATGAATGGTGTTGCTAGGGATTGTGTGTCTTCTAGATGGTGTGATGGGGGAGTGATGGTGGCATACGAGATTATGTTAGAAATTGTGATGGCCTACTGTGGTTGGAGGTGGAGCCTTGACTTACATGTGGCACAGTTTGAAATAGTTGTGTGATGTGACTGACTGAGATTTCAATATTGTGCCTTGTATTTTTTAACCCATCAGACTGAGGACGTCTTTATTATTGCTACCTCCATCAAGTTTCATTCATTTTAGGAGAGCTTTGTGAGAACTTCCGAGAAGAGGAGGAAGTAGTGAAGGCAATATATTTAACCCCCTCCACTTCGAAAAAATATCTGAGCTGAATAAAATCGCATGGTGGTAGCAAGAATAGAATGAATTACTGTATAATACTTCCCTGGGCTGAACAGGTTAAGGCTATGAGAACGTGTGTGTACAGTATTGCGTGAGAAAAGCCTGAGTCATAAGTCTAGGTCACAGTAGCGAAGGATCTATGGCTGGGTGAGTGGGTCGTGGTGGTGGTGGTGGTGGTGAAGGGAAAGAGGAGGAGATGGAGGGATGACGGAAGGAGAGGAGTGTAGGCGTGGAAGATAAGAGACGCAGGAGGGAGAAAGATGGTGATGCAATAGGGACACGGTACTGGGGATGTGGTGAAAGAAAGAAGAGTAGGTGGAGGTGCTGAAGAAGGATTGGAGCGGAGATGGAGAGATGGAGAAGAGGTGCAGTGTACCGTATATGGGCTGGTGGAGAGAAGAAGAAGGGAGATGAAACAGCCCTAGGGGTTGATAAAGATGAGAGCGTAGAGGAAGAAAGTGAAATTGAAGATAGTTGATAAGGCTAAGTATTTGTACATATGTATTGTTTCGTATAGGTAAGTGTGTGTGTGTGTGTGTGTGTGTACACTTGTATGTATGTATGTGTGTGTAATGAAGCTAGGCGAAGGAGAAGGGGGAGGGGTCAAGGGTGAAAGTCGTGGGAGGTGAAGCAGGGAAGGGAAGGGAAGGGAGGGGAGAGGTGAGGGTAGGAGCCAGATAAGGGAGCAGTCTTGAGAACATCCATCTTCTAAGGGCGCTTTTTCCACGTACCTTTTTAGTGTGTTATTTTTGAGCCATATTTTAGCCTGGAAGACTCTGTGGGTGTTTATTTATTGAAAAAAGTTACCCCTGACTTTTTATTGGTTGAGAATTTCTGTGACCTATATTTACTTATACTTTGTAGTTACTTTAATGCATCATTTATTTATTAACTGACTCATTTATTTACTTCACATTCCTCTATATACAACATTTAAAATGGTTTATACGTAGGTCATGGGCTGCTGTAGATATTTTTTTCATTCTTTTTTATTTTATGTAATTGTTGATTAAAGATATGGGAATAAGGAGCTTGGAATATTAACCTGTTTTCTATGCTTTTCCTCAGTTATAATAATTTTTTCAGTTTTCTTTTGGGTTACCGTACCTCCATTTTTGCTGCTCTTTATGCTACTGTTTTTAGATTAGTTTCCCTCATTAAGTATTTGTTTATCTTTAGATTGTTTGCATTTTCCGTCCATATTTTTGTATTTTCCCGATGTTTTTTTCCGTTATCTTTATTTACTTCTTTTTGTATCCAGTGTTTTTCTAGCTGTTCCTCGTAGTCCCCTTGATCTCTTGCTTCTTGGCCCCCTTGCCCCCTCACCAAAATCTCCATCCCCTTCTCCCTTCCTTTGCCCTTCCCATTTCCTTTCCTTTCTTCCGATTCTTTCCTTTCTTTCGTAACTTTTTAAATTGTCTTACGATTTCTGCTTCCCTGTCCCTTTCCTCTTCCACTTCAGCATTCTTCTCTTTTCTTTTCACTTCCCGTCCTTTCAATCCTCCCATCACTTCACTCCCCTTGGCTACAGATCCTTTTATTTCTACTTCATATATATTTTTTTTAATTCACCTTCCATTTCCACTTCCTTGGCCCTTTTTTCCTCCACTTGGCCATTCTTTCCCTCCTTTGCTCTTCACCTCCATTCTATCCTCCCATCACTTCTCCTTTAGCTACAAATCTTTTTCTTTCTATTCCATCCCCCTTCTGTGACTCACTCCCCCATTCTCACCCTCCTCCCCCTTCACTCCCAGATTTCCATAATGAAACACTTAAGTGATACACTCATAAGGGTGATTCATGAATACCCTCCAGATTTAATGGGACGCGAAAGAGGAAAAAAACAATTAAAATCTTAGTAACAGGCGCTCTTGAAAACGCCATTAATTTCAGTTTCTATTTTTACCAATTTCCCTCCAGCTACATCTACCCTGCCTAAGCTAATTACCATCCCCTTATTAAGAGTCACTAATTGGATGAAACTACGAATGAGGTAATTTAAGGGAGGGGAAGCTAAATTTTCGTAGGAAAGGAGGACACGCAGTTGCTGGGAAATTATTTGAAGATTACCAGCACCGTCCCCTCATTAGGAGCCCTAATTAGGTGAAACTAGGAATAGGATAATTTGGAGGGAATAAGCTTGATTGTCATTGGAATTAAAAAAAAAGATAAACGCGTATTATGCTCACTGTTATTTAATTTCTTGAAGATTTTGCGGATTATACTTTGCATATTACACCACAATTTTCTCCTGTATATATTAATAGTATTATTTCAGTAGCGATATAAATTTGTACCATTAACGAAAGAGGATATTAAGTTGTAGCTAATGTGCAAAACAAATCGCCTAGAGAGATGTGTGACGAAAGCCCTTAAGTCATCGAGAATACTGTTCATTGTTTCGAGTGTGATCATCGTAAATCACAGTCTCGTTGGCGGGAGTTATTTTCGTTGCCTGATTACGGAGGTGTCTGGAAGGAGGGAGCGAGGGGAGTGGAAGGAGTGGAGAAGATAGGGGTGAGGAGGAAAGGAGAGGATTTGGGAAGAGGGAGGGCGTGGAGAGAGAGAGACAGAATATGAAGAAGGGAAGATGGAGTAGAGAAAACAGGAGGGGATAGGATGGGATAGTCACAGTATAGGAAACAGGCGGACGAGGGGAATGAGTAGAGAAGACAGGGATGTTAAAAATGGGTTGAGAACAGGATGACGGAGGAAGAGAGCAGAGAAGAGAGAAATGAGGAAAATATTTCGTGAAAATATGAAGGAGAAAGAAAATGAGAAGAGAATGATGGAAAACAGGGAGGAGAAGGAAGAGGGACACAAGGAAAAGGATGATCAAAGAGGAGAAACTAATCATTTGGAGAGGGTGAAGGTGCGAGATGGAAGATGAGTATGAGCTAGAGAGGAAAGAGAAGTGGCATCGGAAATTGGAAGGAGGAGGACAGGGGCGAGAGGGTTAAGGTGTCGAGTAGAAAAGGAGAAAGATGAGTTATTATGGAGGGATGTGTCAGGGAGGAGATTGGGAGAGAGAAGAGGTGAAATTATAGTGGTGTAGAGTCGAAGGGAATAAATATAGGTTAGTAGGGGAGGTGAGGGAGGTAGGAGAGAGAGAGAGGGAGATGAGTGGAAGAGGAGATGAGTAGTAGAACAGGGAGATGATAGCCATGAAAGATGCTTGAAAAGTTGAAGTGGAACAAGAAATGAAGATGAAGGAGTGAAGAATGCTGTAACAGAAAAATACTCTGACAATCTGCTCCTCATTGTTCTTTCTTACACTTCCTCTCATCCCAGCCTTTTCGTCTCTAACTGTCATCTGCTCCCCTTGATCCCTCTAATTTTCCATTCCCCTTCCATTCCAATCCTTCTCCATTTCCTACCCTTCCCTCCTCCTCTTCCTCCTCTTCTCATCCCATCCCCCCTCCTCTTCCCTTCCCGTCCTCCTCCCCTGTCCTCTCCTTTCATTCCAGAAATTCCCCAAACAAAAGCTCTTGGCCTCAAAACTCAACCTTCACCCTCCATTAATAATCCGGGAGCGGTGATGGGTGGGAGAGGGAGGGGTGAAGGGGGGAGGAGCAGGGGGGGAGTGAAATGAGGTGGGAGGGGGAGTTGTGGCGTTGGGAGAAGTCAGAGTAAGCTGTGTAAAAAGGAAGGGCACGCGGAATGTAGAGGAAGGGATGTTGACAAAAGTGAGGGACGGGGGGAATTATTTTAACTTGGTACTGTATACGGCTACAGTACTAGACCCTTTACTCACACTTGTAGATGCATGCTTCCATGACGTAGGGTACTTCACTTTATGCACACTCACAGCTTGCATGCTTCTCCAAAACTATGCATTCTTCTGCGCCTGAAATATTTGACCCCACCTTCCACCCCCGATCTTGCATTTGTCGTCAGAGTGCGCACCCCATACACCCTGAATGATAACCCTCCTCCCTTCCTTTATAAGCATCCCCCGCCCCCTCCTCCCCTTCTCCATAATAAGCATCCCTCCGTCCTCCCCCACTCTCCCCCACCGATCTTGGTACGTGCACTACCACCCATTCGGTTCACATTTGCAACCCCATCCTCCCTGTGCCCCCTTTACTCGCATCCCTCCCTCACCCTACACCCTCCTTCCCCCTCTTGTGCATCGTCCTTCTCTGGAGGCATCTCTCTACCACCTTCAGCCACTCCCTGCCCCCACCCCTCATCCTTCACACACCCCTCCCCTCACACTATAGTTTCCTTTACTTATACTCCTCACTCTCCTCCATACTCTTATCCTTCATTCTCTCCCAACCCTCCACGCCCCTTCTCATATACTTTCCCTCACTCATACTACTCACACCCCTCCATACTCCCACCCTTCATTCTCTACCACCCCCTACGCCCCCTCTCACGTTATCCCTGCCTTGGCGTTTATAAGTAGGGGCAGGCAGGGTGCAGTAAATCACAGCCCTGTTCATAGGCAACAACTGCCAGAGGGTGGGGGCGTCGCTTCCCTTAGTTTCTTCTCGTCACCCATTGTATTATAAGTGTTTTTTCTTGATAGATTAGTTATATTCATACAGGTGTTATTGATAGCCTAGATTAATCGTACTCTAATAATGCAGATGCTTATGTTAATATTTTAGCTATTTGCACAGTCCTGTAGGTTACTCTGAAAGCAGACATGTTACGTACGGTACTGTGGTATTTCAAGGAAGGCTTATTTTAATTACCTGTATTATCGTATCTATATTGAGGTATATGATATCTAGCAGTGTTAACTTGATTATCTAGTGCCCGTACCGTGATTAATTTTCTAGAAATTATTTTATTGTTTTAATCATTCTTAATCATTAGTGTATGTGTTTCTTGTATATCTTCTTGTAGTGATGGTTGTTAACTTTATAATATTTTTTCAAAGTGTTTTCAGTCTCTCTGTGGCGTCTTTCCTCCCTATTTCTCTTTCTTTTCCCACCCTCCTCTCTGGCCTAGCAATCCTCCTCTCCCTCTCTTCGACGTAGCATTTACATACGTGGCATTTCCGTCTCCGTCCAGGCTCCCCTTTGTACACACACACTATGCGCATTTCGGATTCCTTGCCCCTCCCTCACAGTTTTCTTTACTCCATTTGTTTATCCTCGTAAGAATAAACACCAGGACCGGAAAGGTAGAGTGGCTTTCACACTTTTACTTACATACTTCTTCGAGTACGATTACTATATTTTCATTGTATGGACAGTCGTATAGGTTGTAAGTAAAGTGGAAATCTTTAACCAGAGAAATTGTGGAGATAGAGTTATTTGATCCTTGTCCTCTTTGGCACAGTAGACTGCGTAACACAGCTTCCTTTGAAACTTATTTTCAGTCTTAAACCTTAATATTCTCTTGTATGCTGTCTGTATTACCGTATTTAAAATTACCTTTACCTTGGTGGTGCAGTACTGTAGTTGTACAAGGAGAGCATCAACTGTTATCTCTTTGCTTAACCTTTGAGAACCCTATTTTTCACTCATTTTTCATTATCGTTTATATTCATTGTGGGCGTGAGGAAGCGGAAGGTGGCGTATAAGGCAGCAGGTCCCGTGAGGCGTCGGTAAACAAGCATCTATGGGAAACGTAGAGTAGTCGTCGCGGGGCTCAACGCTGTGTGATTTCGTATGCTAAAATATGCAATGAATCACTCCACCTCGCCTCACACTCCTTCCATCACCCCCTCTTGCTTCTTCACCATTTTCCCTCCTTTTTTTTTTTTTTTTTTTTTTCTTCCCTCCCCCCTGCTGCTGCTCCTTTTCTCGCTTGCCTTCCTTTATGCTGTTCTTTCTCCCTCCTCGTAGTGCATCTTTGGCACATGTCCCTTCCAACACCACACTGATAATTGCCAGACTAATGGAACAATAACGAGAGAGAGAGAGAGAGAGAGAGAGAGAGCATAAAACTGATGAGAGAAGAAGGGCGTGAAGGAGATGGAGAGTGAGGACGAGGAGGAGCAAAAGCTATCAGGAAGAGTGAAGTGAGGGATGATGAGGAGAGAATGATGAAAGGGGCCTGCCAAGAGGATGTATGACGCATCGGAGGGAGAGAGAGAGATGACCTGAGGGGGAGAGAGATGGTGGAAGCGAGGCACGGAGGAAAGTCTTAAGTAATAGGAAAAATGGGAGGGGAGCTTAGGTGATCCAACAAAGCATGATTGGAGAGAAAGAGAGAGAGAGAGAGAGAGAGAGAGAGAGAGAGAATCGATAAATGGGGGGAAATGTACGAAGAAAGTGATTGGTGGTGAATGATGGAAAGATGGAGGAAGAGAGGCATGGAAGAAAGTGGTTACCCAGGAAATTATGTGGAAGCTTAAGGAGTAATAGATAACGATTGCATTATCCAGTCTCCTCGGTTCCCCTTCATTCTGTCATTTGTTCTTCCCTTTTATTTCCTCTCAGTTTTTTTCATCCTTCTTGTTCTGTTCCTTTCTCCTTATCAACAACGATTCTAACTGTCCCGTCCTCTTTCCCTCCTTTTTCTTCCTCCATTCAGTCATTCCTCCACATCCACAGCGTCTCCAACTGCTGTCCTTTCCCATTCCCTCCCCATCCCCCCCGTGCGAGTCCCACGCTTAGTCCCGGTCTCCTTCCATTCCCCACTGCAAATCCCTGACGTCCATTTGAGCTAATACGGGCGATGTTGTGTTGTATTGCGCGCGCTTGTGGTCCCACCCCTGGGGATAGTGGCGGATCCTGGACACTTCCCACCCTCCCTGTTCCCTCCCCCTGCTGTTCCCTCCACTTGCTGTTCCCTGCCCCTGCTGTTCCCTCCCTCTTTCATCCTTAGCTTCACCATTGGGGATAGTGAGGGATTCTGGCAACCTCGTCCTCCCCATTCTTTCTTCTTACCTCTTCCTTCCCCTTTTTCCTATTTACCTATCCCTCCAAATTCTTCCTCCTTACTTCTTTCCCTATATAGCGACCACCTCCATACCTTTTCCTCCCGGTCGTCTACCTTCCCTCCTTCACCTTTAGGGATAGTAGGGGATTCTTGCCTCCTTTCCGACTCTTCTTCCCTTAGGCTATCTCCCCATTTAGCCACGTCCCTTCGCAATCTCTTGACTTTCCTTCCTTCGTTTCATTCATCCCCTTTCCTATCCCAGCCCACCTTTTTTTTCCCTGAGTTCTTCCTCCCCTCCCCAACCACTGCCACCTCCTTCCCCTTCCTCACCTCACACAACCTCCTCCCTTCCTCCCCAGGTTATTGTCCTGCCTGCTTCTGCACCTTCACTACCTCACCCCAGCATTACCCTGCCTAGCTCCTCCTGCTTCTTGTTCTCTGTGCCAGCCTTTTCTTTTTTTTCTTCTTCGATACATCCCCGCTCTCGCTCTTTCTCTTTCTCTCATTTTTTCTGCTCCCCTCTTCCCCTCCATCTCCTCCTTTTCTGTCGACCCAGAGGAAATTGACAGACTTCCTATTGTCCTCGAAAATTTCCATCCTTCTTTTTGACACTGTGATGGACGAAGTGACCCTGCACCTCCCCTCTTGTTCCTTCTCCCTGTCCCACTATTTCCCTTTTCTCGTTGTCTTCTTCCCTTCTTCATTTTTTGTTCCTCTTTCTCCACAGTCTTCCTCTCGTCGTCCAGCCTTCCTGTCGCTCTCCTTTCTCATTTTTCTACTTTCCGTTTCTCTTTTTTTTCCTCCTCATTATCGTCGTCTGACCTCCATTTCTATTCGTTTCTCTCTCTCGTCACTCCCACTTTATTCCTCATTCCCTCTCTCTTTTCCTCTCTCTCCCTGTCCACACTCATGTATTGGGATTCGTTTCTCTGTCCCCATGCATTCTTCTTCCTATCTTTTTCCTCTCACCTTTTTCGTTTTTCCACTTTATCCTTTACTGTCTCAATCATCTAACTTCTCATTTTTTCGCAGTTCACTCACTTTGTCCTCCCTTGTCTTCTATCTCTCTCTCTTTTGCTTCTCATTCTGTCTTCACCACTTCCTCTTTGCAGTGTTTTATTTGTCATTGTACTTTAGTGTTTTTTTTCTTTTTCATTTTTTTTTTCTCGTTATCATCCTTTTCCCCCCTGCCTTGTCAGCATTTCCGCCCTCCTTTCGTCCGTCTTTCCAGTCTTTAACCTTATCTCCCCTAACTGTAAATTCGTTCCCCTTCAACTCTGCTTTTTCCAGTTTTCCCTTTTCTTCCTCCCTTCCATCTCCCACTCTTTCCTTCTCTCATCTCCCCTTTGCTTTTCAACTTTATCTTTTCTTCCTTCATTCTCACTTTTCCCCTTTTGTACGGTACTATTTTTTTCCCCTTTCTCGCTCCGTGTCCTATCTCCCTCAGCGACCTCTGGGTGTCTCCGCCTTTATTCCAGGCACTTTTTCACTGGCTTTCCCATCTCCCTTTTTCCTCTCCCTAAAATCTTCTTTACCTCTCCATTCTTCCTTTCCTTGATCATATTTTCACGTTCATTCGTTTTGTTTTGTCTGTTCCTTTCCGTTTTCCTTCACATCTCTTCCTTTCCCTTCTTTTGTGTTTCTGTCCCTCTCCCCCTCTTCTTTTGCTCCTTTGTTATTTCTTTTTTTATTTGTGCCCTGTCAGAGCATTATTTTTCTCTGTACTGTTCTATATCGTATTTTTACCCTTTTGTTTTTATTTCATTTACGTGCTTACTGTTCCCCTCCCGCCTCCTTCATCTTTTCCCTTTTTCCTCTTCCGTTTCCTCTTTCTTTTCCTCTTATTTCAGTTTCTTACCGCCGTTCTTTCTTCTCCCTTCAGCTCTTATGCTCTCACTTTCAACTTTTCCCCCATTTCATATCTCCCTTCTTGCCTCCCCTCCCCCCGATCCTTGTTATTGCCACTCCCTTTCTTTTCCCTCCTTTCGTCCTCTCCCATCCCCTCCATTCTCTGCTTCTGTCGCCTCCCCTCCCTTCTCTATAGCTTTCTCCCTTCCTCTCCCTTCCCTGTGCCCCCTGTCCTCCCTTCCCTTCCCTTGCCTCCCCTCCCCCCTGCATTTCCCCAGGGTAAGGGTGAGCGCAGATGGAATGTTTTGGGGATATAGCGGCCTGTGCAGGGGTGTTAGGGGGTCAGTGTTGGGGATCAGGAGTCGCCCACCAAAGTGACTCATGGAAGATTATTTTGGTCACCCCTCCACTCCCTACCCTAACCTTGCAGTTCCATGGCGTCATTTATTTATTTATTTTTTTCTCTGATGGCGCCTGTATTATTACTTTTTTTTTTTTTTGATGGTGTTATTTCTTTGGCGTCTTGATTTTTTCTTTGTTGGCGTCTGTATTTTTGTTTTTGTTGCTGTTGATTTTCTTGTTTAATTGCAAGCAACGTATCCACTACCTCGTGCTGCGATGGCGTCTTATTTTCGTAGCTGCAACCACTAGACTTCTCAGAACGAGGGGGATTTATTTTTCATGGCTTTTATTTTTGTTAGTTTCCCGTTGAAAGCCAAGTAGCACAGATAATACATACTTTTTCTACAGTTACTAGAGATTGTTTTATATATTTGTGAACTATTGTGGAAAAGGGAATTACTGACACTGTCGCCCCTCTTTCCATCTACCCTCTTCCCTCACTTAGCATTCCCCCCTCTACGGTAATCCTCTGGCCCCTGTAAATCAACCCCTCCCCCTCACTCCCCAGCCTCTGTCCCCCTTCCTGTGAGTCAACCCCTCCCTCTACCCCCTGCTCCCTCTCCTCTGTTAATCAACCTTCCCCCACAACATGTCCCTAGCTTCCCTCACCACACTTTCCCTCTTTGTCCTCTTCTCTCACTTTGCATTTCATCCCATTTTGGTAATCCCTTCCCCCTTGTGAATCAACTTACTCTAACCCTAATTCTAGGTCCATCCCCTCAGTTCCTACCGAGCGAATCCCACTTTTACCCCTTACCTTTTACACCCCTTGATGTTATCCCTCTGCCCGCAAAGTTTCCTCCCACCACTCCCCTACCCTCACATTTCCCTCCTGCCTCTCCCCTACCGTTACATTTCCCTCCCGCCTCTCCCCTACCCAGACATTTCCCTTTACCCACCTCTTCCCCTAAACTTACCTCCCATCTATACACTCACTTCCCTCACAAAAAATGCGCTCTTTAAGTCCCCCCTTCAATTCCTCTTCTTCCCCACACCTTAAGCTTTTTTTTTCTCTCTCTCTCTGTCTCTAAGATCTCGTTTCTTTTTTAATTTTACTCCTTTTAAACTCAGCCTTCAGTGATTCCTTGTAATCTGTTTTTCACTATTTCTTTTGCTTGTCTTAAATTTTGCTCGTGTGTCTCACTTTTCTTCCTCCTTCATTGCACCCTGTTTACCTTTTTATATTCGTTCTTCATTGTGTGCTTCTATTTCTTTACGGTTCTTACTCCTGTCTTTGTTCTTATTCTTTCCTTCACGTCAGTTCTCTCAGCTTTTGCCGTCATTCTTCTTTCTGTTCTCTCCACATAAACTCTTTTCCTCTCATCTTTCCCACTACACACACACACACACACACACACACACACACACACACACACACACACACACACACACACACACACACACACACACACACACACACATAATCCTTCCCCTCTCCTCTTCTATACCCTCCCATCTCTCTCTTTCCTCCTCTCTCCTCCTCTCTTTCCTCACCGCACTATCCAAATATTATCCCTAGCCAACCCAGCCTCCCCCACCTCAGTCGTTCCAACCATTCCATATTCCGAATTTTTGGCCTGGAATCTCAGAGCACCGTGGCATTCCGGGTGGGATTCCAGTAATGATGGCGTGAAGGAGGGAGGGACGTAGACAGATGGAGGGATGAGGGAGAGGGAGATGGAGGGTAGGAAGAGAAAGACTTGAGAGAAGAATGGATGTCAAGGAAGAAAAGTAAATACTGTATATCGATCTATCCATTGAGAGAGAGAGAGAGAGAGAGAGTGGCACTCAACCCTCGACATTTTGGTGGCAAGACGTCGCCCCCCCCACCCCACCCCACCCCCCCAAAAAAAAAGGCTTTCTCAGACTAATGCCAAGTGACGTTTTTTAAATTAAAGGCAAAATGTCTTCCTCCGTTGCCCAACCTGACCTGACATGACCTACCGCGCAGCCTTGCCAGATGCGCGATCCTCTTTATTTATTTATTTTATTTTATTTTTAGTTTGATTTGGGGTATTAGTTAGCATTTGTTTATTATTTATCTTTGCTTAATTTTGGAGTTTAGATTATTCAGAGAAGTTCGGCGTATGAATCTAGCGATGAAAGGAAAAAATAGGCTAATGATCTTGACTGTATATTTTCACTAGGATCCGGCGGTTTTCTTGTAGCTGACTAAAATCGTCCTGCGGTTGGTGGGATAAGGAAGTAACAACGCTCCTGAATGTATGTCTCAGAAGCTGGTTGAAAAAATTATCAGTATGTTCCCCAGGCAAGTAGTACCCTAACGCAAGAGGTGATCGAGAGTTATGGAATCAGTTTTTTTTTTTTTTCCTGGCAATGATTTTTTTCTTGCATGAACAAGGTGGTTGATGGATGATCGAGAGTTGCCATAGAATCCTTGTGTATTTCCGGGAGATAATTTTTTTTTCCTGGTATAATCGAAGTGGTTGATGGCGTTAAGTTGCCGTAGAATCCTCAGTTTCTCCCCGACAAGTAAGGTGATGAAGAGTTTACGAATTATCACGCGCTTCCAGTATTAGTTGTTGTTGTTGTTGTTCGTGGTGCTGGTGGTGAATCGCTTTAGAATCCGAAATACAGTTCTCCCCCTTCAACTAGTGGTGGAGAGTTGCCGTAGGAATCTCATTTTCTCCCTGGCAAGTAGCATCAGTCGTGTTTGATGGCCGTGAAGCAGGGTTGCCGTGGATGGTTTGTTGTGGGAGGGGCAGCTGGTAACCATGGAGAGTTGCTGTAGAATCCGGTATCTTCTCCCTGGCAAGTGGTATCAGTGGTGATTGAGGTTGGTTAGCCTGCCGTGGGTGGTGGGAGGGAGCGATGGTGAAGGAAGGTTGCCATGATTGTTGTTGGTGTGGTGTGGTGTGTGGGAGGGGCGCCTTGTACCCATGGCCGTAGAACCCCATATAATTTCCTGGCAAGTAGAATCTGGTTGCGGTGGGTGGTGTGGTGGTGTAGGAAGGTCGGCTGGTAACCATGACGACGGCGGGTGGTGGTGGCGGGCCGACACGTCCAGACATGTCAGGCGGGGCGGCTGCGAGTGACAGCCCAATTTTACCCGGGATCCGTCCTCGCCGCAACTTTCCACGAATTCTTCTCTCTGGGGGCGACTGTTCCACCTTTTTTTCACAGCCGGGGGTAAAGGAAAGATCTCTCTGAGTTTAATTATCTGACCCCGCTGTTTCGGAGTCAGGGCAATTCTTGAGATTTCTTAGATATTATGGTTTATCTTAACATATGCTGTAGCGTCTCTGGTAAAGAATTTTATTGCATTCAGAATTCTTCGATTTTGAATGTTTGGTTTTATTATTTGATATCGCTGTTACTCTGACTGGGAAAAGATAATAATGGCATTCACTTTTAACAAAATTATCGAATGCTGTCACAGCGCACGTAGGAACACAGCCAGCTTAATGAATCCGATAAAACCCTATACCAGTACTTTCCACCAGCTTAATATTTTCGTTAATTTCATCTTTAATGTAAATACTAACGTGTACCAGAGTAAACATACTTTAATCTATCATGTAGCCAGTTATTAGCGAAAGTCATAGGTCTGCTTGTTGAATTTTGAAGGTGTTTTGATATGTAAGCAAGGTAAAATAGTTTAAAAGTGGCTTAAAGAGGAAATCGTCATACCCATTAGCTTAAAATTATGTAACTGGACATTTTTTTCACCTTCACAAGACACTTTTGTTCCTTGGAGATCCAGAAAGATTCCCAGGTAGCTCCTTTCCTGTTCCTGAGTTAGGGCGTCAGTTAAGGGGATTCCGTAGCACCTCTTATGTACCGATTTCTTTTTGCATGTGCTGTTATATGTTTCCTGAAGTTATTTTGTCCAGCCAGTATTCATATTAAAGAGACAGATACCAGAGATCAGTAAGGTGTAGTATGCAAAATAAATCGTAAAGGAAGGTCTTGGTTTTAAAAGGCTCCTCTACTAACGAGATTATGGTCCTTGTATTACCTCAAGCCAACAGGAGGAGGGGGAAAAGGGGGGGAAGGAGGAGGAGGAGGAAGAGGAGGTGCAGAGAAGGAGCAATGAAGGGTGGCAGGGCGAGGTGAAGCCATAAAGTGAACCGGACAAGTTTGTAGCATTAACAGTGTCACTGAGGAAGAAAGAAAATATCAGTCTTAGTGAAATAGGCTGTGGACATTTTTCTAAATTTAACTAAAGGAAGGATAGAAATAGAGGAGACAGAGGACGTGGTGAAGGAGGAGGAGGAGTAATAGACAAAAAACGTTGGTGAGAGAGGAAGAGGAGGTGGTGATGAAAGAGGAAGAGGAGAAGATGGTGGTGATGAAAGAGCAAGAGGAAGCGGAGAAGGTGGTGGTGAAAGAGGAAAAGGAGGAGGAGGAAGTGAGGGAGGGAGGGCGAGGAGAGTCCATAAAGTGTTCTGGACAAGTTTGTTGGCGGCGATGGAGTGGCTCAGTTTATGGCCGGAGTCCCTGATTTCACTTACACCTTTGATCTTGGCCTAAACTCACCGATTTATTGAGCAGGGGAAAGGTGCAGTTTACTGGGAATTAGGCGTACGTGGGTTAATTAGTGTTTGTTAGGTAATTTCTTGGTTTGTGATGTCTTAGTGAGGTTGGCATTGAATGGGGGGAGATAAAGTTTCCAGATTCCATTTACACCTACGATGTTTGCCCAGGTTTCCGTATTTGTTGGCAAAAAGGTGGGATTAACAGCCGATTTACAGATTATTTGGTGTTTTTTATTTAATTTCTATGTTTTAGCCTCTGCTGTTTGGGATTGTGTAGTTAGCTATAAGTGAAGGTTGGTGAAACTTGCACTGCATGTTTAATTTGTGTTTTTGTGATTTTAATTTTTCTACACATCATGGTTTTTGTTGCTTAAAAAAGTTATTATGTAAGGGGTTGTGATGCGTCCTGATTTCATTAACACCTTCGATCCCCGCTAGAGTTAACGATTTGCTGACGAGAGGAAGGACGTGGACCTTACATGATAGTTACTACGGGTTGGTCGCTAAATAGGTGTTAATTTGTGTTTTTGGCTAACAAACTAGGTCCAAGCGTCTTCCTGATTGATAAGATGCCTAGTGTTCAGTAACTCATTAAATAGTTGAATACCCTTTTCTTTGTGAACTTAACCTACCTTGTCGCCATTATTCTGTTGTCCTCACCCGATTGACGTCCTGCAACGACATCCGTGTCTCTGCTGTTGTTTGTAGGGATATGTTTAGTAATACCATACACAAGAAGTCATTACGTCTCGTTTTCACAGTATCCAATGCAAATTTCACTACCCTTGTATTTATTCCACCGTATCATTCAAGTGGGCCGTATTCTTGTTAAATAGGAAGCTCAGTTGCAACCATTTCATAACAAATTATTTCTTCATGTGGCACGTTTAGAATTTACCTGTATTATGCGATCTCATTAAATTAGGAACCTCCACCGTTGCCATACCACAACCATAATTATCACTATAACCATCCTTCATCATCATAACACAACCAAATGCACCATAGACCCACCATCTTCGCCATACCACCTCATTCATCATCATGGCCCCACCATCTCCACCATAGTCCCACCATCTTCACCATAGTCTCATCATCATCACCACAGTCTCATCATCATCACAGCTCCGCCATCTCCACCATACGACCCCGTTCCAGCCTACCTCAGTGGCCGTGTACAAGCAGGAGCGAGGCTGACATTCCTCCCTTTTCTTATTACCAGTACTGAGGCGGCCATAAATCCCAAGTCCTCCCTCACGAGCCCTTTAATATGACGAGGCTGCCGGGCGAGTGGCACTTAGCCGTCTCCTTGCCTGGCACTCCCCTCTTACCCCAGGCTCTTCCTCTCTTCCCTTTCCAGTCTTACTCTCTTCCCTTTCTCTCCCTTCCTGCCCGACACCTCCCTCCTTTCTAGGCCCCGTCCCTATCCTTCCGTCCCTTCCTCATCCTTGCGGCCCTTCATCATCATCCAGTCCCTTCCCTTCCCTTCCCTTACTTGTCTTCCCTTCCTCTTTCCCTCTCCCTCCCCCCCCCCCTTTCCATGACTTCCTTTTCCCTCCGTCCCTGACTCATCGCACACCATCCCATCCCATCCTTTCCTTCTCTCCGCTTCCCTTCCCTTGTTACTTGATGCCGTTCCAGGCAATTCTTCCCTTTTTCCTTGCTTTACACCCACTCTTCTTCCATCTTACTTAATATTCTCCATCTTTCCTCGATAAGCAAAGTCTTTCCCTACTTCCCTTTTCTTTCTTCATCTGTTATCCTTTTTTTCATTCTCTCCCTATAGAATATATCATGGCTTGTGATCACAAGTTTATTCCTACCATTGCCCTTTCCTGTGATTCCTATCGTCTTCATTTCCCATGTATTCGCCCTGCTCGTATCTCCTGCATCCGCCTTTTCCTTTCGGCTTTCTTTCCCTCCTGTGCGATAAGCCTTCCTTCCTTTTTCTCCCCGTTGGTAAATCTCTCTTGCCTCTTATGTAACTTCCTGCTCTTCCAGTGTATCCTTTTCCTTGCAGTAAAAGTACCGCACATTCGTTTATTTATTTTTTATTTTTTTATTAATTTCAAACATGTCCCTAGTACCCCTTTTAGTATATCTTGGTTTGTTTTTCATCTTTTTTCCATTTTTCTTAAGTCATTTTATAGTCTTCTTTTACTATTCTTGTCGCTGCTTCTCATTTCCATATCTAATCTTTTGGCTCTCCCTATCAGCCAGTATTTTTTTTTATTTATTTTTTTTTGTCTATCCTTCCCACATCTTTCTCCCTAATTCCTACCTCTTCTTTTCCTCCTCTTTTTCTGTTCTCCCACCCACCACACTGCTTCCACTTCCATTATCTCCCTCTCCTCCGTCTATTTTACTCCCCAGAACCACAAAATACATACCTCAGTCTTCAATTTTCCCCTGAATCTAATACGATACATTCCAAACTCTCTTTTCCATTTTCTCACCCTCTTCTTCAATTCTTCCTCCCTTATAACCCTCATCTTCCCTCGTTTCCCCTATAAATCCATTTTCTCTTGCCTTCAGTACCTTTCTTAACTCCATATTCTATATCCTACCGCCATTCTCTTCCCTCTCTCCTTCCTCTCTCTCCTCATCCTCCCACCCAATACATTCCTCCTCCCTCCCTCCCTCTTTCCTCCCCCTCACCCACCTCCTCCCTCTCTCCTCTCCCTCCTCCCTCCACCCACCTCTCCTCCCCGACCTCCTCAGTGCCACCACCACTAGGCTTATGAATATCGGACACATATTTCATTTTCTGTCCTTCCCTGTGTTTTTTTATTCCCAGCCTCCGCGTTTTTATTCCTTTTATTGTTTACCTTTTCATCTTTTATGCTGATGTAGAAGCCTTTTTTTTTCTGACCTGCCCTTCTTTGCGTATGTATTTATTATTGCTTTTATGGTGACTTTTGCTCTTCTAAATAGACGTATTTGTTCGTTCATTTTAAAGCAAAATTTTTTTGTAACTTAGAATTATAGATTCTTTTTTTCAAGTTACATCGAATGCGTTAATGAATTTTTGGATTGTACATAATTTTTGCTACATTGATTGCGTTGATTTTACAGTGTTGATTATGATAAGGGAAGTATTTGTTAAGGAAAATCATAATTGAGAATGTTACAATAGACCTTGTGTTTCGTTCTTTTGACCGCAAGACAATGGTATTTTGACCAATTTTTTACATTTTATTTTTGCTACCTTACAAACGGTGTTGTTCAGCCTCGGGAGAATTAGGTTGTGAAGGGACAACCAAAGTGGAGGCTTGTACTCCCTGCCACTACAGATTATTTTTCCATGAACAAAATTGTCCAGATGTAACAAATAAACAATAAAAAAAATGAGAATCGAAGTAAATGGATAAATATCAACTACGATAATGTTTTTTTAATTCTTGCTACCCTCAGACTATTTTCTTCAGCTTAAGAATAACTCATACCGTGAAAGAATTGAGTGAACATCACAAAAAATAATAATAATAATAAATATATAAAAATAGTAGGTAAAAACGGGGATTCCTGTTAAGTGATCGCCAATTCATTTCATCTTCAAGGTGGTGAAAACTCGATGAGGCGGCTAAACTGTATATAATCACCGATAATACCTCTCCTCCCCCCTCTCCTCCTCCAACTCCCCCCTCCCTCGCTTCTCTCTCATTCCCCTGGTCCTCCTCCTCCTCCTTTCCAGCCCCCTCTCTCCTCTTCTCCTCTCCCCCTCATTTGTAAAACCGGACGTAAATGGGTTTAAGTCCCCCTGAATAGCAATAAACCCGATCCCCCAATGCCTCTTAAAGAATTCATCCCGTTTTAAAATGGGCGTCGCATCAATTCTTCCGTGGGGGTCTTTTCCTTTTTCTTTGCCCCCGCTGCTGCCGCCTTTCTGTCTTTGCCTCGGCCCTTTTGTGATTCGGTACCCTCTGTCTGTGTCTTCTCTCTGCCTCTTCTTCCCCACTGTCCTTTTCGTTTTTTCCTGCTGCCTTTCTTTCTCTGCCTCGGTTTTTTGTGCTTCGGAACTTTCTGTGTCTGCCCCCCTCCCTTCCTTTCTTTGCCTATCCCTCCACTTTGCCTCTCCCTCCTCTTGTCTGTCTCACCTCTTTGCCTCTCCCTCCTCTTGTCTGTCTCAACTCTTTGCCTGTCCTTCCTCATTGACCTTTTCGTTTCTTCTTCTCTAGTTTTCTCCTTCTCACTTACTCGTTTTACCTCTCCCCCCCATTTTTTTTTCTCTCCCTCTCTTTGTCACACTGTCCCCCTCCTCTATTTCACTCTCTCGCTCTCATTGTTCCTCACCCTTCTGCTTTACTCTCTCTGTCTCATTCTTCCTCTTCTCCTTCACTCTTTCCCTCCCTTTCTTCAGTTTCCTTCTCTTTCTCCTTCTCTGTCTTCCTCTTCCTTCGCCTCCTTCCCCTTCCCTCTACTATTCCCACATAACTTTTCTTCTCTCCATTCTTATCTTTTCCTCCTTTCTCTGTCCCTCTCCCCTCTCCCTCCAATTCTCGCGAAAAATTTTGTTACGGCGAGCCTTCCTTATCTCCCGGGAAAACTTCTCATTGTAAAACTTTCCTTGGCTAGATACACTTTGAGCAGAGAGAGAGAGAAGAAAAAAAGGTTATGTAAAAACGAAAGATGAGAGCAATTTTGATTTTTTTTTTAATTTGGGGTGGATTTTAAATTACGGAATGGTTTTTGTTTATTATGAAGATACCAAGAAAGGACTCCTCTCTCTCTCTCTCTCTCTCTCTCTCTCTCTCTCTCTCTCTCTCTCTCTCTCTCTCTCTCATAAAAAATGCTTACCGTACTTTTGTTTACCGTTTCGTTTCACATTTTTTTTTTTTTCCTACGTTTTGGGCTTCCGGGGTGAGGTACTTTCCGGAATTCCTTTACCCTCTGGTGTTTCCACTATTTTTTGTCTCTGAATTTCTACAAAGCCTTTCTCCGGCTCGGTAATCCTATACAGTAGTTATCCATTCCTTCCTGTTTACCATTTTTCCCGTGCATTTTCCTTTCTTCGCTTTGCCTTCCTGTTATGTGAAGATAGTTTCCTTCTGCGTGTACTGTATATTACAATGTTTGCAAATCACTCCCTCATTTTTGCAGGATTGCCTTTGTAGTCCTTTTTTTGAGTTCCCCATTTCTACATTCCTCAATCTTGCCCCGTAATTGATATTCCGCATTCATACCCTCGATATTCTCTCTACCCTGACCACCTCTTTTCCTTTTCATCGTCCGTATCGTGCACGCAATTTTTACGCCTAACCCGTAGCTGTCCTCCATGTTCCTTGCTTTGTATCCATATTCTCCTTTTTCCACACCACCGTTTGCCCTTAAGTATATTTCCACTTCTCTGTACATTCATTATCCTCCCTCACCCACACTCATTCCCCTTCACTCCCGTTACCCATACCCCGTCACCCACACACCACTCACCTATATCCCTTCACCCGCACACTTCTTACACATCTCTCACCTATACCCCCTCCTCCTCGCTTCACACTCACATATACCAGATCTTCACCACGCACCCAATCCTCCTTATTTCTACAGCTGGCACTTCAGTCACAACCCCCACCCACACCCCCTCCCCCACACCCCTGATCCACACTCCTCACCCACACCCTTGATCCACACACCTCAGCCATACATCCACAAGCACACTCCTGATCCACACCTCTCACCCACACCCTTGATCCACACACCTCAGCCATACATCCACAACCACACCCCTGATCCACACCCCTGTTCCCCACACCCCTGTTCCCCACACCCCTGTTCCCCACCCTCACCCATGCCCCCTATTCCCTACCCCTCACCCAATTATCCCTAACATCCTTGCACCTCGCTTCATCCACGCAGCGCCTAATACCGTAGTGGTGGAAGTGGTGGCCGACGCTCTCGCCTCTAGGAGCAGCCAGAACCTCGTCCATCACTCCCTCAAGACGCAAAGTGAATCACAGTCTAAGAACGTCGGGGGTCTTTTTCCTCTGTATACATTTTCCCGACTTTTTGGGATGCCGGTGGCGGTCTGGAATGGGCTTTTGATTTATTGCCTCTGGACGCAGCGGACTGAAACTTCCAGGGCCTTCAGATCCCGTCAAGTAAAAAGCAGGCACCGTGGAAGGCAGGGAAAGGGAGCTGGGTGGAGAGAGAGAGAGAGAGAGAGAGAGAGATTTTGGAATGAGGTGTAAGAGAGAAATAAGAGATGAATAGGAGAAAGGCTTTGGAGAAGAGAGGGGAAAGAAGATGGGAGCGGGAGAGGATTTGGAGAAAAGATGATAAAATACATACAGTCGAGAAAAATAAAGGAAAACAGGAGAGGGAGGGCGAGCGAGCGAGTGAGTGTGAGTGAGAGAGAGAGAGAGAGAGAGAGAGAGAGAGAGAGAGAGAGGGCGGAGAAAAGAAAGGCCATGGGAGAGAGAGAGAGAGAGAAGAAGGATGGAGAATGTTAGTAGACACTGAGAATATGGAGGCTTGGTGGAAAAGAGGGGTCAGGTGAATAAGAGGAATGCGATATAAGCGATGGAAAGGGGAAGGTGGTGAGGAGGAAGCTGTAAGGGTAAAAAAAGAAATATGTTGGATGAGCGTGTGTGAAGTTGAGTGCATTTTAGGAGAGGTTTTAGTTAACAAAAAAAAAATCATGTAGTTAAGGCGTTGATTAATGCTGTCAGGTTACCCCAGCTCCAAAAGTCTCACCAGAGCAAAATAAAAGCATCGGCAAGTATCGCTAATGAATACAGAATGGGTCATCTGACTGAAGAGGTTAAGGTATTTTAGAAGAGGATAAAGAAGTCATATTTTGGACAATAAATCACAAGAACGTGAATTACAAACTCAACTTGTAATTCATATTAACTGAAGAAAGGAACAAAAGAAATCGGAAATTATGCAAAAAAATAATAAGCTTCAGTTTTTTAAAAAGAAAGAAATTGGAGTATCCCACCAAAAAAGAAAAAAAAAAAATGCGACTTGGGGTGATGAAGTCTGGGGGAGGCAAAGAGGGTACTGAAATTGAAAAAAAAAAAAAATACGTAGTGAAATCTGGAACACGCGAAGAAGTAAATTTATTTGGGGAAAAAAGTAAAAGAATTTGGGTAACTAAGCCTGGAGCAGGAAATAAAGCAAAAAAAAAAATGAGTAGCAAAAAGTAGTGATTGACGTGAAAAAGTTTGGAGCAAGCAAAGATGTTATAAAATTGGGAATAAAAAAGTATAAGTGTTCTAGTAAAGAGGTGAGGAGCAGCTGAAGTAGTAATAAAGATGGGAAATAAAATAAAGTACGAATTGGGGTAAGTAAGTCTAGAGGAGGGAAAGAAGTCATATAATGTGGTAAAAAAAAAGTGAAAGAATTGGGGTAAAGAAGTTTGGGGCAGATGATACTGGCTTTTGTATCGCGACAACAATACCTTCAGTTGAGAGGGTCGACCATAAACAGTGACTCCACCCCCCTGTCTCTCTCTCTCTCTCTCTCTCTCTCTCTCTCTCTCTCTTCCTGTCTCTTCTCTCTTCCTGTCTCTTCTCCCTTCCTCTCTCTTCTCCCTTCCTCTCTCTTCTCCCTTCCTCTCATTTCTTTCCCCTGTCCTCCTTGCTTCTTTCCTCCTCTCCTTTCTCCTATCACTTCCTTTCTTTTCTCATCTCTAGCCTTCTCCCTTCCACTCCTCTTCTCCCTTTTTTTCCTCTTCTCCCCTCCTCTTTCCTCGTATCCTCCATCCATATCCCTCTTCCCTTCCCCCCATCCTCTCCTTACCCATCTTCCTTAACCTCCCTGTCTCCTCCTCCCATGCCTCCTCCCCTCCCATCTTCTCTCCAGCTGCCAATACTCTCTCTCTCTCTCTCTCTCTCTCTCTCTCTCATCTATTTTTTTTTTTTCTTGCATCGTGGTTTGTACCTTTGTTGGGCCTTTGTCTCTGTCAGCAGATGTAGGGCGAGGAAGAAAGGGAAGGAAGGAAGGAAGGAAGAAAAGATGGGTAAGGAAGGGAAAGAAGGGAGATAGGGATGGGAAGCGTAGGGAGAGAAAGTGATTAGGATGAGAAGGGAAGGGACAGAAACATGAAGATGAGATAATTGAGAGAGAGAGAGAGAGAGAGAGATACAGATTATGATGCATGGAAAAGTGGGAAAAAAAAAGATAAAGATGAGAAGGGCAGGGAGGGAAATGGAATGAGAAAATAAATAACTAAGGGAATGATGCTGAAAAAAATAAGAATGAAAAAGGGAGGGACAGAAGAATTGGGGATGAGAAGGGGGGGGGGATGAGAAAGGGGGGGGGATGAAAAAGATAAGGCTGGGAAAGGGAGGGAGAGACAAGTAAATGGGGAAGAGAAAAGGATAAAAGGAATAACTATGAAAGGGGAAGATAAAGGGAGGGGGAAGCAACGTCACACCACACCCTCACCGCCCATCCATCATCATCATTTCCTCCTCTTCCCCCCTTCTTTCCCCTCTTCTTATGTGTTTATCAGTCCCCCTTCTCCTTCATTCTTTCCCCTTCTCCCTGTTCTTCCTCTTCGTCCTCCATTCCCCTCTTCTGCATAGCAGTCACTCTTCTCCTTCATTCTTTTCCTTCTTTTTCCTTGTTTCCTCCTCTCCATTTCTTTCCCCTCTTGTGTATTTATCAGCTCATTTCCCCTCGTTTGCTATTCTATTTATCCGTTCGTCGCCTCAGTTTCCTCCCTTATTTATCAGTATTCTACCTTCTTTTCCCTTCAGAGTGTTTATCAGCTTTTCTTTCCCCTCCTCTTAACTATTTTTCAGTCTCATACTCCCCAATTTTTTTATCTCCTCCATCTTTAGTATTTATCAGTGCCTCTTTCCTTCCCATCCTTTCCCCCCCCTTTTTCCCCCTCTCTCACGTATTATCCTTCTCTCTTTCCTTACCTTTTCCCTCATATATACAAAGCATACATCATTACCCTGTTCTCTCCTATCTGTCTTCCTCATTCTGTCTTTATTTTCTCTTTTGATTTCGGCTGTTAGTATAAAAGCTAAAAGGAACTTATTTTTTTTCTTATTTTCCTACTTCTTTCTCTTATTTCCTGCAAGTCCTCTTCCTCCATTTTATCTTCCGTCTTTATCTTCCTCCTCACTCATCTTTTATTTCATCTCCATTTACTCTTTACTTCCTTCCATCTTTACTTCATCTTACCTTCCGTTCGCGTCTTTTCATCTTATCCACATCCTCCTGTGTCCCCCTCTGATACTTTTTCCTAAATCTTCCTCCCCTTCCCGTTTCTTCCTCCTCCCCATCCCTTTCCATCATTTTTGGTATTTTCCCTCCTCCTCCTCCTCCTCTTCCTCCCTTCCTCCTCCTCCTCCTCCTCCTCCTCCTCCCTGTCGCTGTCGTCTGCTATCTATTTGGGAGCCTCGTTTTCGTCACTTGATTTATGTGACCCGATGAAGGTTCCAATGTTTTTCTTATCGCCTCTCGCGGTGGCTGGAACTTTAAAGGAGGAATTCGGTCTCTTACACTATACTTAATCCCGTTGGTCGTGTCCTTTATGCCTGAGTTTTACCTGTAATTAATTTTATGAGATTTACCTGTAGTTAATTTTAGTGAGGTGAGGAATAGTGGAAATTACCTGGTCCTTCGGTTATGTGTGTGTAATTCATCGATTGTTATTCCTTATGTGATTTAATATTCCCCGTTCCATCTTCCTCTCCTCTCCCCCGTGCCTCTCCCAATCTTTTTTTTTTTCTTTCTTTCCCCTGGTCTTTATTTCTCCCTTTCTCGTTTCTCCTCTGTTCTTCCCCTCTTTCCATTTCCCCTCCCTTTCATTCCCTTTCCCATCGTATGCGCTGTTCTATCCTTCCGTCTCCTTCGCTGTCTTCGCCATCTTAGTTAAGGGTGAAGACGATAAGATGTGAATGAGTTTGAGGGAAGGAGGAGGCGCCGAAGATCAAAAAGAAGAATGATGGATTTCGTTAATGTAGTCTAAGAGAGGGTGAGAGCAACTGAGGAGCGGAAAAATTAACGAGACATTGAATTTATTGGATGGAATATTGTATGGAGAAACACATGGCTACAGTTAATTTTTTGTTTTGTTTAATTACTGAAGTCAGAATAATTTATCACCCTTCGTCTTTATGATGCACATGGAGATCATAGGAGCCCTCATGGGAGAGTAGAAACCCCCCAAAAGAAGTGGTTGGTGGCCCACTGTACAGTCGAGATCAGCAGTTTCTCTATATTTAGTGCTGTCAGATATGTTAATGAGGTCTTGATGTACTAAAATGAATAGAAGCATAGTTGGTTTAGAACACCGGCCATGTAAAGAGACTATTGACTGCGACTGTTCAAGGAGAGAAACCGATATGAGAAGAGGAGCAGAATGAAAGGATAGAAGAGAAGTAGGTAAGAATAAAAGAAGAGAAGGGTGGACTAAGCTCATTTGTCAAGGGGAGACGTCCGTGGCACTCACTGCGACAGTAATGATGACTCTCTTCGTTGCCCCTCCTCTTTCTGTGCTCAGTACCCACCCCCTCTCGTCCCCTTCCTCCCCCTTCCTTCCCTTTTCCTTCCTCCCCTCCCTTTTCCTCTCTTCCACCCCTCCTTTTCCTCCCTCCCCCTACCCTTCACGTCTATTCTTCCTGGATTACTTCTCTTCCCCGCCCTTTTCCTTTTCCCTTTCCTTCTGTCTCCTCTGTCTTCCCACTCTCTTGCCCTTGCCCTCCCTCTTCCATCTCCTCCTTCCCTCCGTTCCGTCCCTCTCCCTTCCTTCTTTTCATTTTATTTCCTCAATGCTCAATCACATCCTCCTTCCTTCCCTCCCTCATTTCTTCTCCTTTTCCCTCCTTCTGGCCTTTTCTCTTTAACTTTCGATTATTTGCCTCCTCACTATCATTTCATCTTCATTGCCTGCTCCCCGCCCCCTCTCGTTCTTTCCGTTATTTTGATATCTCTTATTTTCCTTATACTAACTTCCCCATCCTAACCTCTTGCCTTCCTTTCCCCTTCCCTTTCATTCTGTTGTCTTATTTTCTCCATGCTACTGCCTCATTCGTGCCCTTCCTTTTCCCTTCCTCCCTTCCTCCTTTCTTTATTTTGTTGTCTCTTGTAATTTCTTAATGCCCCCACTGTTCTTTTCTCTACCCCTCCTCTCATCCGTCCTTCCTTGCCCCTCTTCCTCTCTAATCCCAATCCTTTCCTTCTTTCATCCCTTCCCTTCCCCTCTCTCGTTCGTTCGTCCTTCCTTCCTTCCTTCGTTTGTTCCTTCCAACCGTCCTTCCTTCCTTCCTTCCTTCGTTTGTTCCTTCCAACCGTCCTTCCTTCCTTCCTTCCTTCGTTTGTTCCTTCCAACCGTCCTTCCTTCCTTCCTTCCTCTTCAGTATGCCAGCAGACAATCCGGACCCACGACGTGTATATATCCCTCAAAATTCCTCAAGAAAATCCTTCCGTCGCCTCTTACTGTCGGTTCTTGTGTCACTTCTCTCCTCTCCGCTCCTCTCCTTCTCCCTCTCATTTCCTCTTTCTCTCCTTTCTCTTTCCTCTCTCCTTTTATATCCCTTTCTGCTTTCTCCTTTTTTCATAATTTACTCTCTTCTATTCCTTTTTCTCTCCTCTCTCTATTGCCTCTCCACCTGTTTCTTCTTCACTCCTCACGTCTCCACCTTCCATGCTTTTACTTGCGTCTCCTTTCACCTGCTTTCTCCCTACTCACCTCCTCTTCCCCTTCTTCCTACCACCTTTACGTCTTGCCATCTTTTCTTTAATCCCTGTTCCAGCTCTCACATCCTCCTCCTCCCAGCTCACCTCTCCTTTCGCCTTCATCTTCCAGCTCCTACTTCACTTGTCCCCCCTCCTTCCTTCCTCACTTCCCCCCCGTCCTTCCTCTTCCTCTCCTCCTCCCTCTCTTTCCTCACCTCTCCTCCCTCTCTGTCCTCACCTCTCCTCCTCCCTCTTTTTCCTCCTTCCACAATTCCCCCCTCTCTTTCCCCTCCCCCCCTCCCCCCCACCTTTCCAAATCCTTCCCCCGTGTTGACGGATGGGGCTTTACCGAGACAAAAATGCATAGAGGCGACTGATACGTTTCTAGACGCCGCCTGCTCCACCCACCCCTCCATCTAGCCGGGAGTGGGGTGGGGTTGGGGGGAAGAGGGTGGTGAGGGGGTGAGTTCTTGGGCATTAGCAGCTTCATTGATGTGTATTTACGTTGTGTATTTTCTGTATATGATTAACTGTTTATGTATTTGGCATTGTCGCATAGTACCTCTTATTTGTTAGTTTATATGTCATTATTTTTTGCAGTGCAATGATTAACAGGTGTTTCTTTCCCTACAGGTACGTGAGGATCAATGTGTTGTGTGGTTGAGCGGTCAGGGCCAGGTAAAGTGACGATTATTATTGCAGTTTATTACCTAATGTTGTTATTTCTGGAGCTGTGTAGGGTCAGAGTTTTTATTTATCTATTTATTTTTTTACCAGGTTTACTTGATTAGGAGGTAAAAAGTTTGCTGATTTTTCGTTTACTAGAGTAAGGTTGTTAATATCTTTGTGTGCAAGACTTTTATGGTTATAGTCAAAGAATCATATGCCCTTCACGGTTTGAGTCTGCTTCGGTATAGTGTTGCCTGTTGATATCAGGCGTATGTAAGCCGGCCGCAAAAATACATACATACATATATACAATACAGATATGGTTATAGTTAGGAATTTTGAATTATAAGTTATCTTTTACAGTTAGTGTTTTGTTAGTAAATATGCATACTTTTTATTTTGTGTGTGTGTGTGTGTGTGTTTATTTTCTGTGTGTGCGTGTGTGTACGTGTGTGTGTGCGCGCGTGCCTTGTAATCAACTTCTGCCTCCCCTGGGATTGGTTTCTTATTTTTGTGCGCCATTTTCCTCTCCCTCCATTTGACACCCCCTGGGCACTTCCCAACACTCCCTTTTTTCTCTTTAAGACCCCATCCTCCCTTATCCATATTTGTCTGTCTGTCTGTCTCTCTCTCTCTCTCTCTCTCTCTCTCTCTCTCTCTCTCTCTATCTATCTATCTATCTATCTATCTATCTCTTAAATAAAATCGTCAGGCAGTATCTTCAATGAGTCCAGGAATTCCTACCTCCCCCACTTGCTTCCCTTCATAGCATCCTTCACCGTTCTCCCTCGCAGTTCATGCAAAACACTTGCCTAACACACACAGCCTTATATTCCACTTGCCCATCCTTCCCCCACCCAGCAATACACCGCACAAGTTCTTTAAATTTCTTCTCCTTGCATACACTTTCCTTTCGCCAACACTTTTATCCTCAACATACAACTTTCCACTGGCACACACTTCATTCAATCACACTGTTACCACTACTGCACTTTATTTCCCATCACACAACACTCATGCAACCTTAGTATTGCCCTACCACACAGCACATTCATACCCTCTCACAAAGTCCCCACTAAACAGCACTTTTTCACACTCATTCCCACAGCACACTCTCTATCCTTAATACGCCTAATCCTCCAACCTTGCACTCACACCCACGGCACACCTAAAATCCCTTGTACACTCAATTCTCCAGCCTTGTTCTCAAACCTACAGCACACCCACATGACGCCCAAAATCCATAATACACACGCGGTTTGCGGACTAGTGGCCTTTGGTTCCATGTTCCTTGCATAAAATAAAATAAAAAATCCTTCTTTCACACCAAAATCTCCTGCCACACCAAAAATAGCCTACCACGCCCCAGTTCCTGTACCATAGATACTCATGCCACATCATACGGTACTCATTTCTTAAAGCATGCAGTCCCCGAACAAACCCAGTCCCTCGTCACACCCAATCACTCGACACACCCAGTTCCCACCTTAAACCTCTTTCGCGTTCATAGCATAAGCTGTTTATTACTTTGGCACCCAGTATCCATCCACACTTAGATCAAAACCCACAGTATGTCCAGTACCTTAGCCAGCACACTCAGTCCCCCAACACACCCAGTCCCCAGCACACACAATTCCCCAGCACACACAATCCCTTGGCACATTTCAGTTTCCCCATGGGTGCAGACTTGATACCAAAATTCTGTATCACTCAGTCAGTCGGTACACAAATTTCCTACTGAAAGTATTTGTTACCCAGTTTCCTATCTCACCCAGTCCCCCAGTACAACCAATCCCTCGGTGCCACAGTCCCCAGCGGGTCGCCTGGGGCCCTGACGCGGCGGGTGAAGGCTGCCGGTCGCCCCAGGAGTGTTGAGAGGTTACACCCATAAATATTAAGGGGGAACGTCTCCCCTGACAGGCGACTCCCTCTCCGCTTCCCCTCTCACAATGGACACCCCTCGGCTCCCCTCTCCCCTCCCCTCCCCTCTCCCCTACTCTCTCCCCTCCCCTCCCCTCTCCCCTACTCTCTCCCCTCCCCTCCCCTCTCCCCTACTCTCTCCCCTCCCCTCCCCCTCCCCCTCTCTCTCTCCTTCTCCATATTCCCCTCCCCTCCCTTCCCATCTCCTGTCCTCCATTCTTCTCCCCTCCCTTTTTCGCTCTGCTGCTAAACTCTCCCCTCCATTCCCCTCTCCCTACTCCTCCCCTTTCGCTCTGCTTGTAGCCTTTCTTCTCTTTCTTCCTTCTTTCATTCTTTCACCTCCGCTTTCGCCCGGTGCCTTTCTCTTGCCTTCCTTTTTTTTTTCTTTCTTCTCTCCTGACTTACTTCTTTCCTTTCCCATGTATCATTGTTTACCATTCTCTGATGTTTTTAATAGCTCTTTCTCCTATCTATCCCTTCTATGACCCACCCTCTCGCCTATCCAGTCCCTGTTTTATTTTTATTTTTTCTAATCAACTGTTTCCCTCTGCTCCTTCATCTTTAATCATTACCTTCCATCCTCTGTTTCTTTCCGTACCCCACTCCATTTCGTTTCTCAGCAGTTTCGTGTCCCTTCCCTACTTAATTCCGTGACCTCGACCACTCCATTCCGTGTCACTTTCCTACTCCATTTCGTTTCTCTTCCCTTTTCCCCATTTCATTTTTCGTTCCCACTTCCATTTCGTTTCTCTCTCCCACTTTCCTTCCCGTTTTATCTCCCTTTTGTTTCCTTTCTCCCCTTCATCTGTATCCATGTTCCTCCATTTCGAGTTCATTTCCCTCCATTTCGTTTTCCTTCTTGCATTCCGTTTTCGCTTCCCACTTGCCCTTCCGAGTTCATTTTGTTTCTCCATCACGTTTCCCGTCCCATACCCTATTTCATCCATTTCCCACTCCGTACCGTTTCCCTTCCCCATTTTCCTCCCCATTCTATCCCCCCCTCCCTTCTTTCTCCCACTTTCCTCCCTCCCTCTCCCCCATCCCTCCCCTCTCTCCCTCTCTCAGGCGCTTACCTCCCAGAACGGCAGCTGAGTTTGTGTTGCCGACTTGCCTTCTCTCCATTTTTTCTTTCTTTTTCCCCTCCCCTCCCCTCCCCCTCCCCGTCCCGCCTTTTTTCTTCCTCCCCTTTTTCCTCCATACTCTCCCTAGCGTTCCCTCCCCCAGCCTCTCCCTGGACGCAGCTGAGGTCCCGTTCAAGTTAAGATGAAGGCGAAATTGTAACGTGTCGGAGCGGTCCAATTGAACGGGGAGAGTTAATTGAGATTCTGGTCTTCATTAATAATTCTGAGGGTTATCTCTCTCTCTCTCTCTCTCTCTCTCTCTCTCTCTCTCTCTCTCTCTCTCTCTCTCTCTCTCAAGTTTTTCATTTCTTACTCTACTTTTTCCCTTTAGCCAACCCAGTTTTCCGTCATACTGCAGTCTTCCTTTCCTTTCCATTTTTCCCTCATCCCCAGTTCTTTTCTCTCCCTTTCCCGCATGTGCCCTTCCTTTTTCTCTTCTTTCCTTCTCTTCCTCTCATCCCCTTTGTATTCCTTTTTCTTCCTTTTCTTCAGATACGGACATTTATCCCTCCCTCCCTCCCTCCCCTATTTTTTCTAGGCCTTTTCCTTCTCTGTTTCCGCTCCTGTTTCTCTTCCCATATTTTTTTTCTTCAGTCTTTTTCTCTTCCCCTCATTCCCTCCTACTCCCACCGTTCCTCGCTTACCTTCCTTTTCCTTCCATTTTCCAAGTTTCCTCTACTGGTCCTCACCTCTACTTTCCCCATTTTTCCTTGCCTTCCCCCCCCCCTTTCCTCCCCTTCATTCCTCCCATTTTCCCCTTTTCCTCTCCTCATTCTTTCCATTCCTTTCCAGTCACCTCAGTAGGCGGTCTATCCCCTTGTGACAGCGTGTGGATGGAAGTTTTTTGAATTAGTGCTCCCGACGCAGACAATGGAGAGAGAGAGAGAGAGAGAGAGAGAGAGAGAGAGAGAGAGAGAGAGAGAGAGAGAGAGAGAGAGAGAGAGAGAGATCGCGACAAAAAAGCAGTTGGTTTCGCTCGTCGACCCCGAAGGATAGAAATGTAAAGTAGATATTGTGCGTCTGTAATTCGGATCGATTGTGCCGTAAGTAAAGTGAGAGAGAGAGAGAGAGAGAGAGAGAGAGAGAGAGAGAGAGAGAGAGATCGCGACAAAAAAGCAGTTGGTTTCGCTCGTCGACCCCGAAGGATAGAAATGTAAAGTAGATATTGTGCGTCTGTAATTCGGATCGATTGTGCCGTAAGTGAAGTGAGAGAGAGAGAGAGAGAGAGTTAGTTACCATTGAATTATTTTTAACCTCCACAAATTAGATAACTTTTCTTTATCTATATTAAGGGCGGCCATTTTGTTCAGTAAATTTTTGAAGACCGTGGAATTGATAGGGCGTTCCAATGAAAAAGAAAAAGAAAAAAAAAGGAAAAAATCAATAGAGGGGTGTTTACAATAGAGGAGGAGGAGGAGGAGGAGGAGGCCCGGTGTGTCGCGAGATCGAGTCCTGACGTTAGTTACACACACACACACACCAACACACACACACACACACACACACACACACACACACACACACACACACACACACACACACACACAGCTTGCCCTCGTTGCAATGGCAGAGTGGGTGTGCAATTGCTGCCGTGAAATGACTTTGCCACGGACTGCAACGACCAATGCCAAGTCCTTAGTGTGGTAGAGGACCCTTGTCACACTGTACTTGTCATTAATTACGACAGAGAGAGAGAGAGAGAGAATATTTTTTGTCGATACCTTAATGTTTACCTCTTCAGAAGGAAGACATTTTCCTTTGCTTTTGCTACCATTATACCTTTTATTCAGCTTTAGAAAGACTTTTCGTAGTGAAGGGGTGATACATAGCCTTCATAAACCCCCATTAGAAAAAATACAATCTCGGCAGCAAAAATAAAGAAAGGAAACACTGTGGTGCAGGAGAAAAAGAAGAAAAAAAGTCCTGAGGGTATTTTTCAAATTCGTCAAACTACTACAGGTAGAATTTCACGTGATCGTCCAGGTTGCAGCCTTAATTAATGTTTGTGCGTAATTGGTGGCCAAGAATGTACGCATGGCCATGCAGGGGCCAAGGGCAGGAAGGCGGCCACCATACCCGACTACAAATCAACCAGTTACCGCTGTTCCCACAAATGTATGCGGCCGGAAACCTTATCCAGAAAATTGTGGGTTGCGAAACGCTGGTCTTGTTAAATAGTTTGAGGGAACCCTTATTAATTACTGGCTTGGCTGCGGCTATCACTCACTCACTCCCTTGCTCCTGCCTCCCTCCATTTCATTCTCTCCCTCCCTCCTACTCTTCCTCCTCCTCACCGTCCCTTGCTCCGCTTTTTTATCTCCCCAGCTCTCCTTCTCCCCCATTCTCCATCCTCATTTCGTACCTCTTCTTCTTTTCTACCACATCCCATCCCTGCCTCCCCCTTCCCTTCTGTCTTCCCACCCTTCCATCGCCTTATCTCCCCAATCATCCTTTTCTCAGATCTCTCTTACGCTCCCTCCTCCCATTCTGCTTCCCCAGCCAGCCTTCTTTCACTGTTCTCCCTTTCCCTTTCCACCTCCTTCAACCTTTCTCACTTTAACTACACTTCTCTTTTCCTCATAGCTTTCCTTCATCCCATCCTAACCCCCTCTCCCCTTCAGTATTCCACCCCTCTCTCCAACTCCCACGACCTTTCTTCTCGTTCTCAATCCTTCACTACCGTACCTTCCCGCTGCCTTAAATCCTCCCCTCCCCCTTTAACCCGTCCCAATAACAACCCCTCTTTCTCCTATTCACAGCCCTTAAACTTTCTTCTCCCCTTTACCCTCCATACCTACAACTATTCCCTTCTACCTCTCCCCTTAACCCTCCCCCCTCCCATTACCCTTCCTTGTTCCTCTTACAGCCCTTTTCTTCTCCCTCTCACAACCCTTCACCATCCTCCCTCTACCTCACCCTCCCATCTCTCTCACGTTCCTCTACCCTCTTCCTCTTAACCCTCCTGGCACCACCATCCATCCGTCCACCCATCCCGCCCGACCCACCCTATTTACATTCTAGCTTTATGCTTGGCCATCTATCTGTCTGCTGCAGTGACTTAAAGCGTACATCTCGGGAAGACTGATGTAAACTTAACCTTTAATTTGGTGTCTGACTCTTAGGTGCCTAGAGAAACGGGACGGCGCCGATGGGGGAAGACGACCAGACTAGACTTGCCGAGGGGGAATACTAGGAGTGAAAATAAATTGTCTAGTTATTGCGTCAGTATCGTCTTGGAATATTTGGGGATTGCGTCTCGTCACAGAAAGTTTATGAATAGCGTCACACACTTAAAAAAAAAAAAAAAAAAAAAGAAGGAAAAGGGTAATTGCGTGTCTCATGTCTTAGAAAACTTATCATTTGCATCAGTCTCGTATTAGGAAAACAAAGGATGCTTCAGAGTCGTCGTAGATCTTAACAGTTGCGCCAAAGTAGTCTTCGAATTGGGTTAGTCTCGTCGTAGAGAACTTTGGATGTGTTTTAATATTTTTACTGTTTGGTCCCTATATGTTTTGCCCGGTAATGTTTTTGAGTGTGGTAGTTAGAACGTTTTTTTCCCCTCTTCAGCCGCCCCCATGATGTCACACTTGTAGCACCCAAGCCCTCAATACTCCTCCATCCCTCTTTTGCATCCCTCCCAGATCAGGCTTTGTTGGCAACAGTAACAGTCGTTGTGTGGATCTGCCTTCAGCCGAACAAAATCGCCTGAAGTTAGGTAGTAAAAACTTTCAAGGCTTGGCACTGCTTAGTGAAAAAAATAAGTATTCTATCGTTTTTGTGAGTGTACCGTATAATGCCTTGACATTACACGTCCTAGAAGACAAAGCACATCGATACAGAGCTCTTTCATGGCCTCCCTCCCTTGTTTGAATGAGTGAATATTATTATCTTTTATTTTAGAATGCGATTTGCACATCCTAGAAAACACAAAAACTTTCCGATACAGATCACTTTTGCGGTTCTCTTCCTCGAGTGTAATATAGTGTCTTCATTTTACGTTGAAAATTGTGCATCCTAGAAAACGAAAAACGCCTCGGTGCAAAGTTTTATGAACCCCCTTCTGTGTCTATGATATTATGTCTTTATTTTAGGTTGAAAAATTAAGCATCCTAGAAAAGACTAAAAGCGCGCCGACTCAGAGCGCTTTCACGGCCACCCCTCCTTTGAGTTGACGGTACGAGATCCCCTTTAAGCCATCCCTTTCCATGTTCCCGCTGCGGTTGATGCTGCTGTAATCCCCGGTGCCCCGCCATTCTTACCATCTCTCTATTTGGCACGGCAGTCAGGGTGGCCATTCTCCTGCTGCTCGGATGTAAATATTGCCCAGGTAAAACCCCAAACGTCGCCACCTCCATTCATGACCTGTCTTGCCGTCACGCCAAAAGAAATTAGCCTTGGTTCTCCTCGCCTTTTCGTCCTTTGCATCAGGTCCCCACTTTTTCTTACATCCCGTCCTCTCCTCGTACCCCCTTCTCTTCCTCTCTCCTCATACTCTGTGCTCTTCTTGGACCCACTCCTCTCCTTTCCTGTCCCTTCCCCCCTTCCTCTTTCTTCCTTCATACCATAATTTTTCTCTTCTGCCTACTTCTCTTCTGTTCCTTCGTCTTCCCTCCCCCCCTTAGTCTCTTCTTCACTCGTGGTCCAACTTTTCCTATCCTCTCCATTTCGTAAAGTTCCCTACCTTTAGCCCCTTCTTAGTCTGTGATATCTTTCCATAGATACATCCCTCTTTGATTCATAGTCTGATCCCTCCTCATCGCTCCTGGATCACTTTCGCCACCTGTTACTGTACTTACCATTATTCCCTCATTACACTCACCTCCTTAGTGTTCCATCTCAGACTCTCTCTATAGCCCCTTCTTTCCCTGTCACATGATCCCCCTCAAAAACAGACTCATTCACAGCTCCCATGTCCCTTTCACTGCACATACGTTCCTTTCAGGTTTCTATATTCCTCTCCGTGGTTTACAGTCCTGCATCGCTCCAAGTCCGTCTTTCATACCTCCTTTCTTTTTCTCACTTCATTCATAGCCACCGTGTACACCATCATCATCCATTTGTTTTTAGTCACCATGACCCTGATCCAGCATTTTGTTCCTTCCTCATCGTTCTTCTGCACAGATATTTCATTGACCCATTTCCTTAGTTCCTCTTCCCCTTAGATACCCATACCCCTAGATCCCTTTCCTCTTGATCGCTTTGTACTTAAATCTCCTGCTCTTAGATCCCCTTCCCTCTAGATCGACCCCCACTTAGATCCACATCCCCAAGATCCGCTTCCCTTTAGGTTCCCTCCTCATAGATCCCCTCCCCATAGATCCCCTCCCGCTATATCCCTTTCCCCCTAAATCCCTTTCCCCGTCCCCCTCGCCACCTCCTAAGCTTCACCTGATCCCCGTATGCAGCCTCCGTCGGGTGCATTACGGCCCCGACTGTAATTTTCGACGCGTAATAACACCCTGGGGTTTGCCGCATGATTTAACGCGTGGTTGGGCGGACGAGAAGTGCTAAACTGCACCTCCTCCTCCTCTTCCACCTCCTGCCTGACTTTATGAATGGGTCGGAGGTGCATAATGCCTGGTTTGGGAGTCGCGCCTCCTACCCATGAAGCATAGGTGAGGCACTCACAATAAGGCACACACACACACACACATACACACACGCACCTATCGCATCCTGAGACTTTTTATGGTAGCTGAAGAAGAAAAAAAAAAAAGCCTAAAACCCGTTGCCCGTACCAGAGGAAACCAGACATAGGGAGCCAGTATTTAGATCATTTTATTTCGAAATGCCGTTGCGATTAAAAGTCTGGAAGATATTGGTTAGAGAGAAAGCCAGTTTCATTGTTGGCCAGTTGTGTACATAAATGAGTTAGAACCAGCCAGCACTTGCTTGAGAGGGCAAGATAAATGAGGAGTAAGAGTTTCTTGAGATGGGTACTGAGTGACTGATGAAATGAGGCAGAGATGCAAGCAGACAGTTCAGAGATGCAGTGACAGTTGAAACAGCAGAGTAATGGAATTGTTCAGTGAAATAAAATAAATGTCACTGTAGTTTTTTGTCTGAAGATTATTTGAGAGAGAGAGAGAGAGAGAGAGAGAGAGAGAGACTTTCCTCCCCCAATGCTATAATCTAGCGGCGTCGGTGGTGGTGGTGGACGTTGAGTAAAGCTGATAAAGTGACACAGGGATATTGTAAGAGGGGTATGAGGGGAGGGGAAAGGAGGATGGAGTAGGGGGAGGGAGGATGAAGGGGGAGAGCAAGTGGGGATATCTTAGGGGGAGGAGGAGGGTGTGGGGAAGGGGGGATCATGATGCGCTGATGAGTTATTGTCGGGGAGGAGCGGCGACCCAGGACGCTGTTTGATCCAGGGGTGCTGCCGACGCCACTGTTCTCTCTCCCTCATTCTCTTTTCTCCCCTCGTCGCTTTTCTGTCATGTCCTCCCTTCATTCCTCTCTTTCCCCTCCCCTCCTCTCGTCTCCTCGCTTTTCCCATCCCTCCTTCGTCATATTCCCATTCCTTTTCTTCCCATATTCCTCTGTAGTCCTGCTTTTTTTCTAATTTTCTCCCATTTCCTTTACGGTCATCACTGTCTCCTATCCCCCCATTACTCAGTTTTTCCTCTCCCCCATATTTTGGTTCCCTTTTCCCCTCCACTCATTCATTTTTCGTTTTTCCTTCCCCATTTCCTCTCCCATTTCCCCTTTTCTCTCCCCCATTCCCCCATCCCGTTTTACACTCGCCTTCATTCCCCTCTTCCACCTTTCTCCTTGTTCACCATTCTCCCATGTCTCTCTGGCTCTCCCTCCGCTTCATTCATCGCTCCAGCTGCTCCTCGTTCCCCCTTCCCGTTTCTTTAGTTCTTACATTTTATCTCCTTCTCTTCTTAGTCTTCTCTCTTGTTCTTTCTTGTATTTTTCCTGTTATTCGTCATATCACATCCATGTTGCACTTTTTAATCATCCCTTACCTTGTCTTCTCCGTCATTTTCCTCTTATTCTTCAGTCCCTATCTTGTTCTTTCTCCCTTCCACACTATCTTCATATTTCTTTCTCCTTCTCTCCCTTATTTTTCCTCCCTCAGTGATATACCGTCTCTTCCTTCTCACTCTTGATGCCCTTATTTGCCTCTCCCGTTCCTCACCTCCTGCTTCTTCTCCCCTATAGTTTTCTTTCCCTGCTAATCTCATTCTTTATGCTTCCTCTCTCCCCATATTTCATTCCCCTCTCGCTGCCTTCTTTATTGCTTGTTTTGTTCTCTCTTCCAGTCTTTACTTTATGGTACAAGTCCTTAGCCACGTCTGAGTTTTTATATATAGGGTGATAGGGTGTTCTGTGTGTGTGTGTGTGTGTGTGTGTGTGTGTGTGTGTGTGTGTGTGTGTGTGTGTGTGTGTGTGTTATAAAGTACAGTAATTTGAAGAATTTTTAAACGTATGGTGCAAACTAGTGTTTACATTATTTTTATATTATGTAAAGTAATTTGAAACAACGTTAAGTCAGACAGCAGTGGCATTAAATCCACATCAGGGCACTTATGATTCTGCAAGTCTTCTCCCCTACGATAAAGCGACGACAGCTGAGCCCCTCTAGCTTCTTATCGTCCTGTCTGCCAGCCTCAAGCGCTTTCACTGTTGCAGCTTTCTTCTTTTATTTTTGTCGTTCTTTTCGCCAGGCAATCTTTCTTCTGTGATTTTCCATTCTTGCATCCCCTTTCTTTTTCATCATATATTTTCCAATTTTAAGTTTTTCATTTTCATAATATTGCTTTCATTCCTTACTGCTTTTGACAGTTTTAAGCGTTCAGGATTGCTAGGTTAATTTATATCTTGTTCTCCCTCTGTTGCTCTTTTCCTGCATTAGTTCTTTTTCTTTACTTTTTTTTTTTCGCTTCCACACATATAGGTTCATATGGTCTAGGTCTTAACCGCTTCTTTATTGTCTTATCCCCCCGTCATTATTTTATCTTCCTCCTTTCTTCTTCATTTCTTCTTCATTACTACATTATTTTTTATTCCATATTTCTGCACTAGTTTCTTCCAGTAGATTATTCATGTTTATTCTTCTTTTCCCATCTCCCCTTTTTTTTCTATTCTCGTATTTTCACTTACCATTTGTTGGTCTCATTTTGTCTTATCTTCCTGTTCTCCCCATTTCCCATTCCCTAGTTCCTTCTATTCGTTTTATCCTTTCGTTTTTATTTTCTATTTCCCGTCATTCCATTTCTTATATATTTCTCATCCTCAGTTTTCTTCCACGCGTTTCATTCTGTCAGCTCGTATCAGTGTGGTTTCTCCTAGCTTCAGCCTCCTTTCTCTCATCTCTCAGTTTTCTTCCACTAGTTTGGTCCTCCTGTTCTTTCTGCCCCCGTTTCTTCTCCGTCTCATCTCCCCTCTTTGGTTCTCCCCTCTTTTCTTTTCCCCTCGTCTCTTCTCCCCTCCTTTCTTTTCCCCTCGTTTCTTCTCCCTTCTTTTCTTTTCCCCTCGTCTCTTCCTCCCTCGTCTCTTGCTATCGGGCGCCAGTAACCAGATAGTTTGTCAAGTGTCATGCATCGCTCAAGCTTTAGCGACTATCACCAGGCCCATCCATTACTGAGGCTGCTGGCTTGGCTGGCTTTGATGGCTTGCTTTTGTTTGTTGCTTGGTTTGTGTGTGAGCGAGTGTGAGTGACTGTGTGTTGGGGGTGGGATGAGGGTGTGCGTGTGGGTGGGTGTGTGTGTAAAGGCGGTGAGTGTGTGTGTGTGTGTGTGTGTGTGTGTGTGTGTGTAGAGGCGGTGAGTTGTGTGTGGGGTGGGGGCTGAGTGTGTGTATGTGTGAATTAAATATTTGGAATGTAGACTGAGTGAATCCTTTCAGTCTGAGGACGTCTGACCCCACTACTTCAGTGTCGCCTGCCCTGATTATACGGTAGGAGTCTGCAGATAAAAAAAGAAAGAAAGTCATCGGATTGAAGTTAAAGCGTCATCGCACTCAACCCTTCACCCGGAGGACGTAATATCGATCTTATTCTTCCAATACCTCGTGGACTTTATTCTGCTTAGGCGAGACTTATAGAACTGGAAGAGTTAGTCTGCATTAACCCCAACAGGACTAAAGGGCCACACTCATGCTAATATAATCGTACGGAGGTTGCAAGACTATGAAAGAAAAATTACGTCATCAGAGTAAATGGATTAAGAAGCTAAGTATAATCATCTGAATATCGCCTGAATAAATAAATAAACACGCCATCAGACTGGGTGATTTAGGGTTGTTAAAATCCACCGCAATTACCAACAACAACACCCTGTACATAAAGCCACCTCGCTGTAATAACTTCACAAGAGGAGGACCTGACTACACATTGCCAGAGCAGATTATTTCCTATTCCCTCCCGTCAGCCCCCTCCCTAAGTTACTCACCCCTGTCACCTCTCACGAGGGCTGGAGTGAAGGGTCAGGCCTATGTTTACGTGTGTTAGGATTGGAGCTTCGGGAAAATAGTCAGCGTAATGCTCAACAGATAACTAGAAGAAAATTAATTCATAGGGTGAGAGATCTGTCGACTGTGTTCATGGAAATGGGCCACATAGCTACAGGTATTTACTCATTATTTTTCCTTTAGGTTTTGGTGCTTGACCCTGTAAGGAAAATCTATGTTTATTTTACTTCTCTTTTTGTATATATATTATTTCGGCACTCGCATCTTCATGACTGTTCTCCGGTTTTATCTGTTCTCTCATATCTAGTGTGATCTCTCATCTGTTGTGCTCTCTTATCTATTCTCCTATCATGTGTGGGAGAGGTTCAGCATGTGGGGACTGACCTGTTTGTGTGTGTCGAGGGGAGATGTGTGTGTGTGTGTGTGTGTGTGTGTGTGTGTGTGTGTGTGTAGTGTGTGTGTGGGGGGGTGTAGTGGGTGATCGCCCCCAAGGCCCGCCCCGCTCTCCCCGCCGCCCCGCTGCCAACGACGATTGGTCCACCTCGGTCACGTGACGCACCTCGCCAAATACTCAAAAATATCAATTTGGCCGCCATTGCTAGACCCGCTAATTGCTGCCTAAGCTTCTTGATACTGTTAGAGGAAAGTGGGATTTGCGAAATGGTCAGCTGTCATTCACTTATTGCTCCCTCCCACCTTTCTGTAATCTATACACACACCTCTAATTGACACTGCCCCTCTTCCAGAAACCTTATTGCTTTACAACTAATTAGGAGGCAGATTAACATAGTTGGGCTTGTAGTGGTTTTGTGAGGGTAAGGTCATAAAATGTGGTAGTGGAGGGTGTTGGCAGAACAGAGAATGATGAAGGAGGGGTTAGGACAGTCACCTGGCGGCACGTGCTGGCCGTCTGCCTCACCATGCAGTCTGTAAGTTGGTGGTGGTTGTAGAGAGTGGCTTGGGTGCCTCCTTACAGGGAGTGTGCGGGTGCCTGAGTGGTGTGTGAGGTGGTTGGTGTGGCCAGGGAGGGTGATGTGGTCCCGCTGCCCCCGTGGTGGTGGCAGCAGCAGCAGCAGCAGCAGCGGCGGCGCGCGGCCAGTGTGTCTGTGCCGGCCGCCCCGCGCGCACCCACGCCTCATAGCCCAGCACCGCCACGCACCGGGCCAGTCGCTAGCGTGGTGCCCCCCAGTGAACACCACCCTCTCAGTGTCCAGTGCCCAGTGAGTGCCGCGGCCTGCCCGGCACCAGTCACCGCCCTGCCCGCAGCCATCCATACCGGTACCACTGCAACAATTACCCCGCCACCTGGATTACTCGCTCTGCCTCCCGTCCTGGTGGAGGAAGGAACCTCCACATTGTAAGCATCAGTACCCTGGAGTCTCCGCCACTAGAGCGTTTCCCTGGGCCACCTCAGGTGACTGTTCCCACACCCACACTTGACCAGCCAGTGGGGCAGCCCTGCAGCTTCACGCGCCTGAGTAATGCTCACGAAAATTGAGACAAAAGTGACGCCATTTCACAGTCACTCAGCCTAAATTGAATCCATTTAGGGGGCGAAGTGGCGGACATTTGTTCACATATCCCAACGTCTCAAGGGGGCAACGGGCCCGGATTTAATGTTTACTGGCCTGCTCTTTGGAGGAAAATATCGAAAAAGCTTTTGATTTCCTTTTGACCTGATAAGAGAGGATGCCATTAGGCCGTATATTATTTATTATCCAGACATGAAAAAACATAATAAACTTTAATTTAGAAGTGCAAATCACATGAAATATAATACTTTAATCTGGAAGTTTTAACGCGAAATGCGAGGAATGTTTATTCGATAGGAACTGTAATGTATTCAGCTCAAATCGCTTCAGCTCCCACCGTACTGTAGGCCTAATATTCCGTCCATGGCTGCGAGCTGAGTACCTTCTGCGCTAATGATGTGAGACCCATTTACCCGCTGCGATCGAGACATTGGAGGAGAGAAGAGAGTTGGAAGAGGGGCTTTAGAACATTCATAGGCCTTTATCCCGTCTAGGCTTTACACTATACATAAGCCTATATCCCGGGTTTGGTTAATACATATTGGGTGTAGAGCATTCATAGGCCTATATCGTATTAGGTTAATTTGTTAGAACACTTCAGATGAGCTTGTTTATGAATTCAACAACTTAGAAATCAGTGTGTATGTTAACCTGATACGCGATAAAAAGGACGATAAATTTTAGACTTAGAAATTTTTAGATACGGAATATACATTGGCCTGAGCTATAAAAAAATACTTAAGGATTTGTAAAAGTCAGACATTAAAAGCGATGGGTAATGAAATTCTAAAATCAAGGTAGACGAAGATTTCAGGGGCGATTTCAAGTGCCAATCAGTCAAACGGGACTTCTGAAAGGCTTACTAGTAATAAGTGTAATTAAATACAGTAGTCATTTCTTTGCCACCCTTCCATAGACGAGTTGGGCATTGCGAACTAGCCAAAAGGGTAAACGGAACCCTCACAGGTGTTCCAGTCGGGGTTTTTTGGTGGGTGAGTGAGTGAGTGAGTGAATGTGTGTGTGTATTAGTGTGAGAGTGAGTGAGTGTTAAGTGGTTGTGTGTGTGTGTGTGTGTGTGTGTGTGTGTATTAGTGTGAGAGTGAATGAGTGTAAGTGTGTGTGTGTGTGTATTAGTGTGAGAGTGGGTGAGTGTAAGTGGTTGTGTTTGTGTGTGTGTGAATATGAATGTCAGGTGAGTGAGTAAGATAGCCCCTTCACTACGGGGATGTCTCCTAAGTGACATAATAATTGTCTGTCGCAAGCAAGAATTGGTGAGAGAGGGAGAGAGAGAGAAGAGAAGAGAAGAGAGGAGAGGAGAACATAAGAGAATAGTATCAGCAAAATACAATGCCTGAAAGTATTGATAGTTCATAGTAGTGGAGAGGGCAATAAAGTCCTCGGTGCCGTCTGTCAAGTGAGGAAGGAGAGGCAGGGGGGTCAGGCAGGGTTGCAGGCAGGAAGTGAGATAATGGTCACCTTGCATCAACACCTGGGGAGTAGCGATGTACCGTAAGGCTGAACTCGCCCTTAAACACTTTCAGTACCATGACGCAGTGTTTCGTTTTATTCTCATCAGACGATTTTATTCTGAGGGATTGCTTGTTGTGAAGGGGACTAATGAAGGCCAATCCTAATTCCTGCAGTTCGGAGAGTCTGTTTGAAGCTAAATAAAATCGTTCTGTAGTGGTAATAATAGAATGAAAAATCGTCATTGGAGTGTGGTTAACTATAACACCAATGACATTTTTTTACTATTCTTGCTAACGTCGGATGATTTTATTGAGACTTAAATTGAAAGATTGAGATTTAGCCGTACATAACCTCTGCCCAGCGAGAGAGCATTCTCAAACTGAATATAGTCGTATGGAGGTAGTGAGTATAAAATAACTGTCGGAGTGAAGGGAATGTCCAGCTCTCTGTAAGTTGCTAATGACGAGCATCCCACAACTTAACACACGCTTGGAGTTGAGATCATTCGGAAATTGCGTGTTAGTGTAATTGGGTGTGAGTGTGTAAGAAGCGGGGGTTGGAGATGAGAGTTAATGGATGGAGTCTTGTCACCCTTGACCAAAGAAACTAGCTGTAAAACGGGAGAGAGTAAATTGTATTGACAGTGGATGTATATATGTGTACACGAATGTTTTATGGATGTACTGTATGTGTGTGTGGGTGTGTATACGAATATATGTATGTATGTATACGAATGTTTGTTTCAGTATATGGATGCATGTGTGTATACGACTGTTAGAATATGAGCAGGAGCAGCAGCCAACCTCCTCACCACAAACCACAGGGCGTCTCAGTTAGCACCAGCAGGTTAGCCTCAGCTGCCTTGCCCACAGTAATATGAGGCCTGGCAGGACGTTCAGTCTGGCCCGCAGCTCCAGAAGGTAGTGGCAACCCGGCTGGCAACACCCGGTCCTTGCCCCACTGTTTGTAAACATACAAGAGTTGGTGGTGGGTACGTGTGTATGTGTTTGTGTGCGCACGCATCCCTGGGCAAGGTTGAGGACTGCCTGCTACCCACCTATTTGCTTGGTCTTATGCCTCGTGCTATTAATCAGCAAATTCTTTATTTTCTTTCTTGTTTTGGGAATGTTATCAGTAAAGTTTCAGTTAGTTACTTGCAGGATGGCTAGTAGCCACCATTCCGTATGGGATGCCTTTCTTCTGGAATAGAAAAAAAAACTACATGTATCACAGTTAAACAATTAAGTACGTTTGTGAAAACCACATATCACACGTTGTAACTCTTACGTACAGCAACAGAAAACAGATAATTATAATTAGTGGCGTTTCCTATGAAAAGAATTTATATGTAAAGTGAGTGCAAAAACTAGCGTGGTGAGGGTGAAAGGGTTAGCAGAGGCGATTAACGAGGGTGGGTGGCTCACGTGATGTTTACATCAACACTGCAGTGGCAATCTGTCACTGCGGCCAAGGTCATGAACCAGGACTCCAGCACAGAGCTCTCCCCGCCAGTTTAGCATGCTATAAATGACGTAAGTAGCACCGTTAGTAATGGAGGCTAATATCTTCATTGCTGGCCACCTGATCGTGGGTGACGTCTCGCACTCTATTTTTCATCGACTGGCGGGAGATGAACGAGGTGGCCGGCCGAGCCCCGCCTGTGATGTATTGCGGCCACTCCCTCATCAGGATTAACTTTTACCCTCGCTCACTTCCACCGCACAGACCAAGGCACGCATTACCTTACACTATAACTCATGCTTTTTTCCGGGTTGTATTAAATTGTGACAAGTGGTGAGGCCATATCATTTATTGTTTTAACAAGTACGGTTTATACATATTTAAGAAATTCATCATATTTCATTGTTTGCAGCATTATCATAGTAATTGTTATTCATTAGTCATATAGTGTATCAGAACCTTTGTTATGAATAAGAACCCCTGAGCCATATATTTTGAAATCATAGATACCATTGGTCCCCCAAATAGTTAACTAAAGGAGGTAGAAACAGGCAAAATACTTCTACTTGCTAAAATAGTTCCTACGTTCGCCTTAGTGTAATGTTCCTCGTTTTGAATCGTGCCAACGCTAAATCTACTAAAAGAAATATCAGGCACAGATATACAGTAATACAAGGAAACCTATCTAGAAACTACGTAGAAACTGATATTAAAGGGAAATGCTATAGCTTAAGTGTAGAAATCAGAATGTGCTGTGAATGTGAATCAGAATCTCCCTCCTATAAGCTAATGAATGAAAATTATTAAATGAATACTCCTCAGCAAAGTGTGTTGCTATAGTGCTGGAATAATCGGTGGTGCACAGTGGCCAGAGAAGTGGAGTGGTGGCCCTCCAGAGTGGCCTTGTACCGTGGCCCTGGAGAGACCACGAGCCATCCTCCTCCCTCCTTCAGCCTGGCTTGCTGTCGTGAATGCAAAGTGGATTCCCAAAGTGTGTTCGTGGCGAGTCGGATTCCTGGGAGTAAGTGTGCGCGGGCTGGAGGTGGAGGAGGAGGTGGAGGCGGAGGTGGTGGAGGTGGTGGTGGTGGTAGTGGTGGAGGTGGTGGTAGTGGTGGACGACGGAGATAATCTTGAAGGGAGGGAGACTCCTTGTCATGCGCTGCGGGAAATGCCATGCAATTTTGAGGAAAGCGCTTTTGTAATCTCGCCCAGGTTCCTGCTGTCCGCTCGCCCCTCCTCCTCCTCCTGCGAATGTGAAGGATGGAAGTCGTAAGTAGGATATAAATAAAACAGCAGCTCATAATCCCGCTCCTGCGCTTGCTGCTTCCCTCCCCACCCACCCTCCCATCCCATCAGTGTTGCTATAGCCCTGTTTATTTTACTTTTTTTTTTCTGTGCCTTTTTGAATCGTGTTCTGATTGGTATTGGAGTCCTCTTAGCACCTCTTGCATAGCGATTTGTTTTGCTATTTACAGTTTAACATTCTCGAGTATGTTATGTATGTCCTTTGATCCTAACCAGTTCGAAGACGTACTAATTCTTGCTACTTAGACGGCATGATTCAGTATGGGAGAGATTTTACGAGCTAGAGGTGTTAGATATAGGCTTCATTAACACCTCCAGTACAAGAGATTTGTCCTAAAGCTGAATAGAAATGTCTGGCAGTAGCGGAATTAAAAAATGACGTCACTGGAATCAAGGGGTTAAACGATCGACCTAATAAGCATCAGTAGCATAAAAGAGGATGTTAGGGCGTATTGTGCTAAATAATTAGCTGTGGAAGAGGTGTTACGATGTCTCCTAAACCGATGAGAATACGTCTCTTTTATCCCTTCGGCTTTTGTGATCAGTGGTGTGTTGTTTGTTACTGTTGCTTCTGGCTGGCTTCTGGCTGACTAGCGGCATACTAGCTTGATTCTGTGTTTCGTTGGTACTCATGATATTATTCCAAACTTCCAATAATCCATGGATTAATTTCCTAGATAGAGATACTGCAAATTTTCTGCTACCACCCTAAAATTCTTAAGTTTTCGGTTTTGCTCGTGATTATATAAACTTTTCATTAATCCAGGCATAATGCAGAAAGTACATATCCTGTCACCCTCCTAAATTTCTCTTTAAATGATTGTGATATGCTTGAGTTTTCCTTGTTGCTTGTGATGTTAAACGACTAGTCATCGAAATTATGACACAGGTTAACAGTTTTATTTTTATCATTCTGGAAACTCTCCATAGCGATTGTGTTGTGCTTGAATTTTGGTTGTTACTCATGTTGTAGGCCCCAGTAATCCTTGAAATAGCAAGAAACGTAACTCTTCCCAGTACATTAAAATTCTCTTATTGATGATGTCTTTGATTTTATGTAAAGCTCTTGATTTTATATAAAGCTCTATAATAACTATCAGTGAAGTAACCAAATGATGATCGTAGAATTGTCTCATGTTGTTATATTTTATTTGTCGTCGATGCTCATCTTATGAAACCAACAATCCGTGGACGAACCATCATTGACATTTTATTAATTTTATTTTACCAGCTGAAACATTCTCCAGTAATTTCTGACGTTCTTGAATTTATCGGCATAAAGAAACGATCGACTTCTCCCTTCAGCTTTCGTGCTCTGGCTAACTCCATACCGGTACGATTTTACATGCCATTGAGAAGCCCCCGGGGTGTGAGGAATAATACTATCCGTTACGTCCACATTAATGTCAGCTAAGTTTTCCGTTTTATCCAGTAGTTTTGGAGAGGGATTTCAAGCTGTAGTCCTTCAATAACCTCTTCATCAATAGAGAGCTGTCCTGCTTTAAGTAAAATCGTCAGACCAAAGCAAGGGAATAAAATGAAAACAGACTTCTGGGGATAAATGGGTTAACGTGGCCCCTTGAAATGAAGATCCCACACCTCTATAGTCTATGTCCAGAGTTAGATACATAATGAAAAAGGAATAATAAAGTAAATAATAAAAAGTACGATGGCGTGGAGTGGCGAGGATGAATGAGCCTCTTGTCTCCTGGGCGGGTCGGACAACTTTATTTTCCTGCATATCATTACACTCAAGTGATGACCCTCCACCAGACGTGTAGAGGGGGGTCGAGAGTGTGTGTGTGTGTGTGTGTGTGTGTGTGTGTGTGTGTGTGTGTGTGTGTGTGTACGTGCGTGCGTGCGTGTGCGTGAAATAGAGAACCGCCGGGGATGCGTAACCCATTTAGGCCGATGATCTATTCTTGCTGTCTCCAGACAATTTTATTTAGTCAAGGGTAATATTATCGACCTTGAGGGGTTAGATATATGAACCCTTCCACTACTGGAGATATGTCCTAAGTTGAATAAAATCGTCTGGTGGTAGGAAGAATTAAAAACAGGCAACGCTACGTAGCGCATAGCAAGTCGCATTGAAATATGAGAAGAATCATATTTTTTACTTTTTCATTATTAAAAAAAAAAAAAAAAAATACTACTTAAGACACAGCATTTTACCTATCAAAAGGAACCAGCTCACTATAAGACTAATGACAATGTGAAATTTCATAACTATATTGAATACCCGGTACTTTTTGAGTTCTGGCATGAGATGCCTTGTGCTAGTGTCATTGAAATCTCTGAGAATTTTTTTTAATTAAAAAGAAAAAAAAAATTCAGACACAGCACTCTACCAGTCAAAAGGCATCAGTTCACTATAGGACACATAAATATGTGATATTTCATTATTACAGTTAATACCCTCTTAGAGTTGCTCCGGAAAAGAAATCTCTATGCCCAGCCACCCAACTCTACGGACGGACACCAGTGATAACAGTACCCTCCTCTGACTTTCTCAGGTGGAGGGTAGAAAAAAAAAAAATAGCCAGAAGCAGTCGAATCTCTCTTTGGTCTCAGTATTTTTTTTTTTTTTTTTAAATTGCGGTTATTAAGATTTCAGACTGGCACGTTATTTTTCCTATGAATACTCCTGTTCATTTTCATAACCTTCCCAAAAGTCTGCTAATAATTATCGTATTTAAAACTTTCGTGATGCAATAACATGTTGTCGTTCCAAAAAATTTCCGTATTACAAAATTCATTCAACTAATGCTCTGTAATAATGGTTTTGCTTATTCAGATTTGCTACTGATTCCAAATGTTTTTATGTAATACACCATTATGCACGTTGTGGTTCCTTAAATGTTTATTACTACGTATTTTTGCTTATTATTGCGTATTTTTGCTTGGGAACACCTGTTTTGAATTCTAAATTCCTTTATCTTATTCAAAATTAAGATCATAGCTTCCTTCACCTATTTTCCTTCAACACTCGGCAAATCCCTTCACTTTTCTTCAGCACCATCCAAGTCCTCCCTTACTTATTTCTCTCCAGTATATACCGGTACTTAATTTTTCACCAGCTCCATCCAAGAATCCTCGCCTTACTTTTTCCCCCCACCACCAGCCACGGCCTTTTCGCTGATTTTTCTAAAACGTCATCTAAGGCTTTCCTGGTTTCTCTCCAACACTTATTTTTCTCCATCGTGCAAGGCTTGTCCTATTTTTTCCAGCACTTTCAAAGGATTCTTGATTTTCTCCAGCACTTATTTTTCTCAACCATCAGCCAAGTCCTCTCTCATTTTTCTCAAAGATCATGCAAAGCTTCTCTCACCTGTTTCTCCCCTTACTTATACATCCTTATACTCCAGCTAGAGCCTTTCATTTTTTGCTTATGTTTTTCCCTCAACACCAAATATTAGGCCTGCCATTTAAACATCTTGTATTAGAAAGCCTCCCATTTAATCATCCTAAGTTATAAATCCTCCCAATTTAAACCCCCAGAGTTATTGATTAATCCCATATAACCTTGATATTTTTTTGCCGCCGAGTAGCACGCCGTAATGCTCGTAAAAATACCTTCCTAATGTCATGTTCTGAGGGGCGTGTATGTTCACCCATTTGTATCTTTCGGCTTACTTGGGGGACATCGTGTTTTGGTGGGCTTAGGAGGCGACCCGACCCACCACCTCTCCTTTCGTGGTGATTTATCTTGCATATTACACCTAATCCTTTCATTATGACCGGTCACCAATAAAAAAAAAAAAGTAAAAAAATAACCGTCGGGTGATAGTCCTGATAAATTTTAAGGAGTTATGCATAGATTGTTCCCATCTCCTTCTGTATGAGAGGTTTTCCCTTGATTGAATTATATTACCTTATTGTAAAAATGTTTGTAAAAGACCACAGACCTGAAGGGAGTTATCTTGTATCTTATGTTTTTAATATTGACATTGTTTGCATATAACGCATATATACATGAGCATATTACTGTGCCACGTGCAAATTTATACTGGTTAACCTTATGATAGCGTAGGATTTTGTTACATAAATTACCAGACGTGAGCCATTCACTCCCACAGTGTTTGCCTATTTCGTTTTACACTTGCTACCATCAGATGTTTTTATTTAGCCTAGAAGAGAATTGTAGAACTGGAAATGTTATATATACTGTCTCCATTAACCTCTTGAGATTGACCCACAAGCTGGTTAAAATAGTGTGGTGGTTTGAAATGAAAAATACGTAAACCGAACTGAAGAGGTTAAGGAAGAGATGGTATTGAGCCTCCCAAGCCCATGAAAATAAGAGGTCCTTGTGGCTATTGAAAAGAGTCTTGTGATTTGTGGCATTTTGCAACTCTTAGTACCATTTTTTTTTTTTTTTTTTTTTTTTTTTTTTTTTGGCGTTCGTTCCCTTTGGTGTTCTTAACCGTCACGTCATTATTAGCACCATTTTCTTTATTTTTCTTGCTGTTCTTTCTCTTCGTCATTCGTAGTACTTTTTTTTTTCTTCTGTGTGTTCGTCCCCTTTTGCCAGTCTTGGTACCATTTTTCTCTCTTTTTCTATTCGATGTCATTCCCCCGGCAGCAGTGTTGAAACAGGTGGTTGCTGGTATCGATAAGGTCAGTCTTTGTAAAATACCATGTCATTTATGTGCTTTAAAGTGTATGTGTTTTGCCCGTAAATATTTATCAGAAACTGTATTTACTTTTTATTGATTTTTACTTGTATGTACTTGATACTATTTTGTGCAGGTAATATTTTGCGTTGTCACGTCACTGATGATCTTCAGGTATGCTGACGACCTGTTCAACTTCGTGAATACGGTGACATAATTTGTAAACTTTGATCCTTTCCATCCAGAAGCTTTTTATTCAGCTGGGATGCCTTCATTGCCCCTTCACTGCTAGGATGCTCACCTTAGCTGAATAGAATCGTCTGCAGGTGGTACGAATGATCCCAATGAATTATGTCAGCTGATTCAAGACATTAATTTTCATTTTCCTAGTGATTATGCATCAGGGAATGAGTCTGCAGTATTATGAAAACGAAGAGACATAGGTATGAACACAGACAGAAACACAGGTTACGCCTTAACACCAACAACTAACAGGGTCGAGAGTATTAATAAATAACAAGACAAGATGTATCCCTTATCAGTCCATAAGAGCTGCACTGCAGGATCGGACCTTAGAAAGAGTTACTTTGTGGTAGCTGTGCTTGTGAGTCGAACTGCTGTAAATGCTGTGTTTGTCTGAGTGACATATTACTGGTATAAACAGAGAGGTGTAGACATTCTAGCATTTGAAAGGACATACTACCAACACCTACTATTCGTCCACCACAGCTTGGAGTTTCGCACTGTTGTTTCAGCATAAGCTAATCGGAAAGCAAACGTGGTTTACACTAGGACACAGTAGAGATAAACACAAATACAAACACACGATTCTGTTCGTAACACATGCATATCGGGAAGCAAATACAGTCACCACTGAGCCACTGTAGAGGTAAGCACAAAACAAGTACAAGACGCTCTATTCTATCAGGAAGAAAGAAGACACACCATTTCCCCGCCTTGCCCTCCCCCGCCGGAGCCAAGAGAACCTCATTACCTGGGCCAGAGTGCGGACCGGGATCATTTTTACCAGGCGGCCGGGGAGGGAGGGGAAGGGACAGGCCACATCACACCAAACTTACGAACGTCGCCCTGCTTGCTAGATGGTGTTAGAATGAGGATAAACTTGGTCTTAGCGTTACGATGTCAGTAAACTTGCTGTTAGAATGTTTTAGATTGTTGCTAAAGTTAGTCTTCGAAGGCAATGTAGGTAAATTTATTCTTAGAAAGTGTTAGATTGTCGCTAACTTGCTCTCAGAAGGTGTTAAAATGTCGCCAGACTTGTCCTCAGGTTCTAGAATGACGCTTAGTTTGTTCTAAAAAGGTTTTAAAATGTCGCTAGGCTTGCACTTTAGTATTAGAATTCGCTAAACTTAACCTCAGCGGGTGTTAAGTGTCGCTAAATACGCAAAGCCCTGTTCAACGCATGAAAATGTGTAGCCAAAATTAATACATTATTCCTAGAACTTCATAATATAACCCCACAAAAAACTCGCCAACTAGAAAAAAAAAAAAAAAAAAAAAAAAGGGGGGTATTCCTGCATCCAAGCCACTAAATTCGCTACCTTGGCAACACCACCAAGGAAGGGAAGGGAAGGGAAAAGGAGGGAAGGGGATCACGGCCTAGAGGCGGTGTGGAAGGGGAGCCTAAAATAAAAGGGACTTGTTATGCCGGCTGACGATGAAGAAGGGCTCAAATTTACATTCATTTCGCGACTCGGCGGCCAGACTCCGACCTTATCCCCCGCGCTGATGGCCGGGTTTTTGTATCTGTTATGGGCTGGTCATTGTTGTTCTTGCGGCCTCTCTTAAATTTCGGGATTGAGGATGTGGCGGGGATGGAAGGGATGTCGTAACTTTGGATATCCGGTGCGTGTGTGTGTGTGTAGTTCTCCCACGGACGCACGAACAGCTGCGGTGAATGAGGAATTTCTCTGTTTTGTCCTGTGTTAGTGTAAAAGGAACTGTTTTGTAGTGTGTGTGTGTGTGTGTGTGTCCTAGTATTTTCTCTACTTCGTCCTGAGGACCTCAAAAACGCACAGTTTCAAGAAAAAAAAAATGACTGGAAATTCTTTTTAATAATATACTTTAGGTCATAATGAGACAATTTGTCGGACTGAAGTTACAAACGATGCTGAGGTAAAGGTACCCGGGGAACACATAAAAAGTCGCACACATACAAAAACATGCACGCAGCCACAACTTACACACACACACACACACACACACACACACACACACACACACACACACACACACACACACACACACACACACACACACACACACACCGGTGGACAGTTGCCGGGTCTGAGAAGTAATGACCAAGTCGAGAACTGCATCTATAATTACCCAGGGCCTGATTGTTAGGGGTAGTCGAGCACTGGCCATGTTAGCAAATTATGATAATGAAGAGGAGTAAAAGGGAGTGATATTTCAGCAGCCATTGCGCGGATCTGTAACGTCTTAATGCTGGTTTTGTGTGTGTGTGTGTGTGTGTGTGTGTGTGTGTGTGCTTTAATGGAGGCAGGAAGGGGGGCGGGTGTTGGGGCTAGAAGGTGTATGTAAACTTCTACATACTCATACACAGTCGTTATGCACATACTTTGCACACCTAATACACAGGTTATCCATCATAGGCACGTCTCGAAGGCAGTATATAATCAGAAAATTTGCTCATATGGGTAACTTAATTCATATACTTTTTCTGCACACACCTTACATGCACAGTTTAAGTACACAAATTCTGAGACATCAAAACAGTATGTATCAGACTCGAAAATGATAAATAAAACATAGATGAGCAGTATAATAAATTAGTGCATAGACGTCTCAAACACAACTCAGTCTATGTTATTGCACTCGGGTGATACTCCTGCTGTGTGTGTGTGTGTGTGTGTGTGTGTGTGCGTGTGTGTGTGAGCCTACCCAAGCCATTCATAATAGTGAAAAATTAGTTATGATGGTGATGGTGGTCGTGTGTGTCTGGTGTTTGTGTTGAAAGATTTATACATAGACATAGTGCCAGTGCTTCTATACGAGTTCACACGCCAAAACTGTTATCGTTGTACAGGCGACATAACTGGTACATACAACTCGACAACCTACGTAGACACTCATACACGGGCAATTACCGCTGGACTCGTCGTAGATAGATAAAGATAGTCCTTGTAGATAGGGGTAGATAAGATAGGTAGGTACATTTGAATTGATAGAAAGATACATATACAGATAGATAAATATAGATATATAGGGAAACAGTCGCATTTATCAGCAGTTATTGGTGTACTAGCAACACCACCAGTACGGTATATACACACACACCGGTACCTTTCCACATAGACACGCATACACGAGCACAGAAGCAGGCATTTAGGCAGGGTGTCATGCATATAGGTTCCCCGCAGAGCGAAAACATGCAAGTCAGCAATGCTAGCTTACTTTCAGAGTTGTTCGTAAAAACAAACCTTGTCTAGCTGAGGACGAAATTTGGTATATCTCATTTGACATTTCACTTTCCCCCATCTGGCCAATATTGTAATGCTGAGAGGGATTCTGCATAATTTCTCTGTGGAAGTCTCTTAGGATGCGTTAGAGAGGGAAGTGACGGATTTGTCTAAGTGAGAAGTAGACGGAGTGGAATAGCGGATCGAATTTTGTCGCTTGAATATACGTAGCCTGGATTGCTCATACATGTACCTTTCACTTAACATGTTTCCTGTCAGACGCACTCACAACCGTACTCCAAGAAAGCAAGTCAGTGTGAAAGGTATAAATTATTATGGGATATGCACAGAAATATACACTGATACGGTAGGCTGGGTAATGTGCACAGTAAAATGATAATACAGTCTAATTCAAATGTACCTTATAAGTATATATGCCATTCTGTTCAGTTTCATGATGATTTGGCACATCTGGTGACTAAAAATCATTAATTAATATTTAAGTTACTGTTTGGAAAAATTTTCATGAGTATTGCCATTCTTCACACAAGCTAAATAAACAGTAGAGCTTTGAATAGTCTAGTAAATTGAAAAACTTTGCAGATTTTTTTTTTTTTTTTTTAATAATTTTTTTCGATAAATTTTGAACAACAGCTTAACAGACTTGAGCTACTGAAGTATAAATTTAAGTTTTATTTATGACCGTTACTTAGTCCGTTTATTACAATGAAACAGTTTGCTGAAATATTCCTGGTACCGCTACATGCTTTTAATCTGCATAGAAAAAGTTAAAAACACAAGAAATCGTCCCTAATTAATGTAGATAGCAAGTATGAACTAAAAAAAGAAATCGTTGTACTGAACGAGTTGGGCTGCTTTATTTATTTATTCTTGGATACCGCAATATCGCACAAGAATTTACTTACTAGAATATAAAGGAAGACCGTCCTATTTTTTTTTTCTTGTGTACCGCAATACCGTTGTAGGAATTATTTGCAGTTGACGGTAGGCGGTGGGAAATAAATCTTGTCATTATCGTCTTCAGCCATGTATAGAGTGAGTCCATGGTTTCCCCGCCACCTATAGCCTTCACACTACCTCCTCCACCCATATCTACAGCACTTCCTATAATGGCCAGTTTCTTTCCCCTCACACTAGTACATTCACGCTATCACCTCCCCAGTTCTAGTGCACATGTTGTAATGGTCACTTTCACACTAACACCTACACCCATTTCTAGAGTTCTTGCTGTAGTCGATCCACATTATTAACACTCACGCTACCCGTTTCTTGACCAATTACAATAACAGCCATTCTAACACTAACACATTTACTCTAGCACACTTAACCAAGGAGCTCTGTAACATTTACTACTTTCTCCCGTATGCCTTGCGCCTTTAACATGTAGACTTCTGTTTTCTGTTCATTATATTTCAAGTTTCCTTTATCTTTTGTACAAGTTATGTATTGTTTTTCGTTATTGCAGCAGATAATACTCCTGTCGTACATTCTCGTCGTTTCTTTTACCCGTTAATTTCCCCTTGTCTTTCCTTACCTGTAAACCTGTATCGATGCGGCAAAGCAAATAGATGGAATGACTAACAAAATAACTAAATAGATAAATAAAATAAAAATATCGATGTCTTTTCTACATGTCAAGAAATACATTAATGTTACTTCTGTGTGTTATGGTATGAATCCAGTCCACCCAGTACGATAATACCAGGTTTCTTAGGCCACACCACACACCTGATACAGTCATAAAGCTGTGAAAGGCCATAATCTGATAATGACCCTACCACAAACCTAACACCACATGCCTAATACCTGCCGAGCTGTGTGTGTGTGTGTGTGTGTGTGTGTGTGTGTGTGTGTGTCCCTATCACACACACACACACACACACACACACACACACACACACTTGAAGACCGCTGGTGTTGGGTGTCACTGTTTCTCGGCCACTAATATGGGTCCTGTAAAGTTATATTTTCTCGGAACTATTTGAAGTGTTCGTGGCGGGCATTTGAGATGAGAAACTTAATGTGAGATAGGAGTAAATGAACTGGGGATTGGAGATGAGTGAAATAGGAAATGAGTAAATACATAGACTGGGGAGTATGTTAGCGCGTTACTAGGACTTTCTCCGCCAGCATCAATGAAATGTTGGCTGCTGTGGAAGTAAAGAGAGAGAGAGAGAGAGAGATCGTACTGAAAAGATGAATGCCGAGTCCTTCTAACCCCATCACTACGGAAAATCAACCCCAAGATGAATTAAATCGTTTCAGGATACCAAGAATATAAGAAGCTGTGTTGGATGGGTCTGTGTGTGATAAATTTACGATGTGTAACTAGTTTTTCTTGATACATTGGTGGTATTTTCTCGTGTTGATATATTGAGCGCTTCAGTTTCTTTATAATTGAAAAGGTGAGAATGATGGTGATTATAATGATGTGCTTGATTGGCAGTAAAAGAAAATCATTTTGACCAAAAATGATTTGTTATTTTGTATTATATAAATTCTTATAAGAAAAATTGTCTTGTACAGTATTATATAGGTATTTAGGAATATTTATTGCTGGTTTTATGGACAAATTTATTTCGAGATATTCATTTCTTTTACTAATGATAAATGGCGGAGATGCATTCGATTAATTATAGAAGACTGATGTGAAGTCAGGGACTTAATCAAGATAATAATTTCTTGGCCAAATGCTTATCTTTACTATTTTTTTACGCAGAATACTGAATTGTTTCATTAGTTATGTAATTAATTCACCTGAACCATAATTGAATTTGTCTTTACAAAACAGATTATTTTCTGTGTACTTACAAAAATTAATTGATCAAAATAGTGTTGTAGCAAAGTTTGGCCGCCGACGCCGACGCCGCCACCGCCACCGTCTGTGCGTTTGTTAAAGGTGACGCTCCCTCTCGTAAATTGCCTTCTCTTTAAGCAGTTTTCCCGCGGTAACACTTTTCCCCGACGTTTAGTGGTGTCTGTGTTGAGCCCCGGGTAATTAAACAGCCCGATAGCGGTGTAGTTGCAAAGAAAAAGCGGTAGAAATGCAGGCCAGGCCATTTCTTGCTTTGTTTACATCAAGTCGTCTTGTGATTTGTGGTTATCGCGCGGTGATGGCGTCGTGGGGCCGTAAATCCACCAATCAGAGGCGAGTATCCCGTGAGCACCGCCCATAATTTTTGCCCCTGGACCAATGAGAGGCGGGGTTTCTTTATCCACAGTTACTATTCAAATTGCCCATGGTTATTCTAAGTAGGTCAAATAATTACCTTTAACGTGTATAAATTTTGCATTGTGGATATATTCTGTTAATGCCTATTCGTGATTAGGCTTAAAGTAGACTAGTTGAGGAAATAATTGTTCCAAGCTAATTTTAGTCTTTTTCCGCTTCGATATTCATATTTTCTTTATCCTATTATTTTTTTCGTAGCTACTCATCGGTTTTACGTATATTATAGCTATTACTGTTTGGATTCACCTTAATTTCAAGATGGAAGCCTGTAAATGGAGCCATGGAGGTTGTCCATCGTTTCTCCATTTTATCAGTAGTCTCAGAGCTCTATTAGGAATTTATGCTTTCTCAGTGACCCATCATATATTGACCAACATTACTGTTAGTCTTGGAGTAGCTGGGTGGCAGTGGAGAGCGGCAGAGGGCAATAATCGATGTCTCATAACTAATTCAATATCCACCATCACTCCGTCAGCCAGCCACCATAGAAAATGGTACTAGTATACCTAATTTACCCCATAATACGACATTTTTGGGACAGTCTTTCTCGTAGAATATTGAATGAAGACGCATACAGGTTGCCCAAGGTGAAAAGTAAGTGAACATAGCAGGTTAAAGGGGAAGAAAAGCGGACGGAAATAAATCTAGTGCATTAGAGAAAACGTGGCTCACAGCGCCTCTCTTTTATTGCTGGGGGACTATGAGTTATGGGAGGGCTCGCGCGCGCTACATTTGTTTCTTCACTTCTGCCAAACGTTTGGCGGAAATAAGTAAGTTTTTGACACGACCATGTTGTTTTTATTTAGAAGTAAATTTCTGAGTAATGAAATTCTTGTGAACTGTGTTATACGAACGTTTTTTAAAGGGTTTTTGTGTACAATTAACACTTTCTCAGGCCAGGTCTTGCAGTCTTTCATCTTTAAAAGGAGTTTATCGGCTTTTCTAGTGATATCAAGTCAGTATACAAGTTCCCATATCATCTTCACAAATTAATACAAATCTTATTGCCATGAGACACACTTATAAAGGTTTATTATCAGTATTTGAAATTTTCACTAAATATCATCTGTATAGGGAGAGATTCTTTCAGCCTGGTCGTGAAAATATTAAAAATTTTGATTTACAATTCATAATGTTTGAAGATGCTGTGTGTAAGAGCAGTTCAGCTTTAAGTTGCAGATGCAGTGCTTGTTATGTCTTAAAGCAGGCAGGGTTTCTTATATCAGGTAGAACTGGGATTTGTTGTAAGAGTTTGCAGATTATTATCATTATATTATTATTATTATTATTATTATTATTATTATTATTATTATTATCATCATTATCATCATCATCATTGATTTTTCCTAAGCTTCTTACATCGTGTTAAATAGGCTTTAGCTGGGTAAACGGGATTATATTTTTTTTCTGTAATTACAATAGTTAATTTTATGACTAGCAAAGTTTCATCTTTAATAGCTACCGCTACTGAGCATAATCATAGCGATGCTAAAGTTTGGCTGATACAGGTATGGATTTATGTGTTATTTAACCAGCGGAATTTTCTTCGATATATTTATATATATAATACTTGTTTTTTTGTTAAACTGGCCAACGTGAAAAATGATATTATTAAAGGGGACTGAATTTAATGTTTGGCTTCAGCAATGGAAACAGATTTAATTTTAATATTTAAACTATGAATATCTTCCATAGGTCGCTTGTATCTTTGATTGTGCGCGTATAAGTATTCTCTGCCGTTTCATCAAAACATAGAGTTATTATCGTAAATGAGACATTATTTGTGTAGTAGTGAACCGTTGTCTCTTTACTGCGGTGACGCTTTTTAGATTATATTTTTGCGATCTTTAGGCGTATTTGTTCACCATAGACGATGCCTCAGACTATAGGGGTTAGGTTTTGCGTCTTGAACCCTGCCACTACTACGGATCTGTTATGCTTACTGAAATCGTCTGACGGTAGTGAGAGTGAAATAAGGGGAAAAAATTGAACTGATATGGCTTCTCTACCGGTAGATGATTTCTTAGGACTGCACTTAATCAATTCGTAAGGTGTTCGGTTATTTTTATTATTATTTATTATTATTATTATTATTATTATTATTATTATTTACTGATGAAAACAAGTGATATGAAGAGGATTGTAGAAGGAGGTTAAAGGCGAGGGAGGGAGCGTCTGGGCCAGCGGGACATTTCCACACGTAAGGGGAAGTAAAGTAAAGAATTGGAGTCATTACAGTGGGAAGAGTGCAGATGTTTCACTGGGATGAGGTGTCTCCGCCGCCCTCCCCCATGACCTGTCCTCTCCTGCAACCCCTCCACTACCCTTACTGTACCACACACACACACACACACACACACACACACACACACACACACACACACACACACACACACACAGTCGGAAATAGTGTGTGCTAAGATAATTATGTTGGCCCCAAAACTCAGTTCAGGAACATTTATATCAAGAAAAACGCCAGATTATTGTGTGTAAGCAAAGAATTCTTTCGTATTATATTCCGTGTAATATATCAAAGCTTTATTTAATTTTCCTTGTTCCTTTTTCCCTGTTCCGTGTTATTGTGACTAAACTAATTGCTAGAATGTCTCATAGCTGTTCCTTATGCAGTACCCAAGAGCGTCCGTAGCACCGAGGGGTATTAGTCATCGAAGTTATTGTGTTGAGCATTGTAATTTTATTTTTTTTTTTTAGCTTGGGAATTCTTAAAACCTACTACTGTAACATTTGCATCCTTTGAAAACATGGTCGTCCTTTTTGAGTGCCAGGGAGTAGGAGTTAGCAACTGTGAACTCAAAGTGTTTTTCTTAATTATTAGTGTTCTTGTAGATGCCGCCTGACGTGTGGGTGTGTATATAATAAGTAATGCTGGTTGCTAAATTTATTACTGAAATGATTTACAGTAAATTTGATTAAACGAATTTATTAAAATTCCAGTTTTCCTACGACCGACTTTGAAATATTAGCGGGGGGAGGGGGGAATTATCATACCTTTCGTAAGCTGCTAAGGTTGCTGGTACTGTTCGTCGACCCTAAGAGCGGAATTATTCGGATTAAGTACCGGACTCTGCCTCGTTCTGTATCAGCGAGGTTTAAGAGCATGAACATCAGAATCCTCCTTGACAGCTAACAAACATGGTACGTGTGCGAGAAGACCCAGATATACGGCATGATCGCACCAGGTGAAGGAAGGAGGCGGGACCGACGACGCTCTTGTACTCACGGGGACCTTATTTCTTCCCGGTTTAGGAGACTCTGGTGCATCCTCCATATCAATTTACTTCGGCATATGGCCTGTTAATATTCTGTGTGATATTTTTGCATGCTGTGTCCAAATTTAAAGCTACTGGGAGATATTTAAAGTCGGAGAGGACCCCGTAGCCCCGATTCCTAAACCATTTATTATTTATGTCACAACCTGTCAGTCTCATCTGCTCTGTTTACATCGTTTTTATATCGACTTACTTTGCATGAATGACATACAAAAGAATACTGAAGAGCCGGGTGTAAGGCGTCCAATAAATAGCTGAGTAAAAGGCGCTAAGAAGTTTACGGTACCTCTTAGAGTACAGCTCATAGACACGTAAGTTAGTACCGAAGACCAGGGGATGTGTTGTTGTTTAGCCCTCCAGCACAGTGACGTATTTTTCATATTGATCAAGCTTTCACCAGACGATTTTGTTCAGCTTAGGGATTGCATGACGGCTGTATCTAACTCCTGAAATTCGAAGCGTTTTCCCAGAGCCGAGTATAATTGTCTGAATATAGCAGGACCAAAGAATTGTTGCAATGAAGTGGTTGACGCGACTGGTGCACTGACACTGGTTGCGTATGATGTTCCCCTCGTCCTTAACAGTTTATGTGGTGTACTTTTTGCGCAACTGGGAGAAAACGATTTGCATTTTGTCATCTGATCAAAAAAAAAAGAAATAAAAAAAAAATAATCGTAGCTTTATCATCTGTATAGTAAAAACAGTTTCACATTATGAACTTGATTTTCACAATAAGCTCCTATTTTGCTTAGCAAAGGAGAATATACCAGATATGCGTAGTAGTTACTTTTTTATATTTAAAAGTAATACATACCTGTTTTCAGTTGACACTTAACTTTTTAATATAAAGTGATCTGCTTTTCATACGAGCAACCCGGATACGCTTTCATAATAAATCAACTAAAACTGATAAATCTTAAACAACAGTAACTCAGAACCAGAAGGAAACCAGAAATGTATTACCACAATGACACAACAATGCCATCTACACTGTCATTTCCTCTAGGTTATTAATCGGAACTATTACTGCCTACTACTTCCGCTATTAACGTCTAAGAAAAAGGAGATTAAATACCCCATTAAGGTAGGGGTTCCAGTCATGTGTAGTTTGATGTTAATTACTAGGAAGGCTCTGTGTGGGTGTGTAGGTGGCCATAGGTACTTGACTTTTTTATGGTATGATTTCAAGACCTTTAATTTCCGTCCTTACATCATTCCCCGTGGAGAACGTAAAATTATTACTTTGGTAATGGCGTAGTTCATAAGATAAATGAAATCCTCTTCCTAGTCAACCTCCGATGTGTCAGAAATATATACGGTTTATATACTGTATATCTTTTACAGTAGGAATAAAGCACACAAATTCAAATATCTGTTTATGCGTTCGTGCATTATGATCGGAATAACTTTTACTGAATCATTTGTTATTTGAAGAACAGTTTAATACTTTCATCAGTTCCGATATGATTGGCAGTAGTTGTTACTAGTATATAGGATTATCCCGGAATCTTCGACCCAAACAGAATATTGTAATCTTGTATTGGACTTTTTTTTTTTTTTTTTACCTTATTACGTGCATTTCTGGATAGTAGGAATGTTTTAGTTAATGCTAAGCATTTGACCTCATAGGCAGATATATGACTCATCTGAGTGACGTAAGTTGAAATGTCGCCTAAAATGGACACTAATAAAATTAATACATGATGTGACTCCATGTCTGAAAGTTATTGCTGGCCCTGATTCGCACGAGAGAATAGACTTACACAAGATTTAATGCCAAGTACCTGACCCCATCGGCAAGAGTTCAGGTTCGGGACGTGCCTGGCAAGCGAGAACCCGGTGCCACTCTCAGCACAACACCCTAGACAAATGAGTTTATTACAGTGCTGCCGGGAGGTGTCCGGTCTCCAGGGTGCCCTCAGGTACCTCAGGGGCGAGGGTGATGGCTTTTTCATGACTTTTTTTTATTAGGATTATTAATATCCTCTGATTTTGGCTGTTATTGCGTGGTCTTGGCTTCTAGGAGGTGTGGTTATCGCCCGATTATTCTATTTATTTTATTTTTTAATTGAAACAAATTCTGGTAAAGTTGCTAGCACGCAACAAACGTTTTATATTTCGTCAGACAAGTCTCAAGCTGAATTCTTTGTATATAATCATGTAACATAAAGTAGCGTTTATATATGTATTTTTATAATATGTACCGGCAGTATATAGGAAGCCATCGAAGTACCATTCATCACATCACATTCACTCATAACAGTTCACTCATGTTGGCCGGACCAGCGAGCGTAAGTCATCCCAGTAGACCAAACAACTTGTCAGATGGGCCCCAAGCACAGCCCTCCTTCCCCCTTAGCTTGTGACGCGTGCAATCACCCCCTTATCAACAGGGGAAGGGGGAAGGGGTGTCAGCAACTTTCATGCTTGGTATATATATTTTAAAGGTTGCCTCGTTCTAAGGCTGATATTATGCACACCGTAATTCACATAAGGAGCCCAGGACAAGGTAACTGAAAACATTAAATGGACAGTGAATACAGTATTTTCTTCTGAACAGTACTACTTGTTACCGGTCAAGCAGATCCACTTTTCATTTCCTTGAATACTCAGTTAAATCAATTGTATATAAATCAGTATTAGGCAAGTTTCGTTGTTCTCATTTAAGAATCAACTGGTTAGTGTATATGAATACGGTATACCAGTAAACTTAAATGTGTATGTTTGTCTTCACGCGGGCTTGATAGTAGCATGCTTCACGAGGATAAATCACATGGCTAGCGTGGTCCTTCATCATTGAAAAAGATAAACAATAAAAAACGATATGGACATACACAGTAGAGCTCTTAATTCTGTTTTCTCTTATTTGTATTCGTTTAAGAGCGTCACATGCTTATCTCTGGCTTCATTTTTCAGGTCTGTGAGGAAATTATATTCAAAATGCGTATCTAATGTTAACTACTGCTTTCCTGATGTATCTAACTCCATGTTGTTGTGGGTAAGGTGGTGGTGATGATGATGATGATGATGATGTGATGATGATGATGACGACGATTTTTATTAAATTTTGTAGTTAATGCGAGCCATACGATCAGACAGTGGCTCCCATTCGCTATAATAGAAAAAAAAAGGAAAAAAAGAATAGGAAATTAATGTCAGCAGTATTATTTATTTCTTGTTTCGGAATGATTCATGACTACTGTATATTATTAAAGAGAAACTTAATAAATGCACTATAATCTCATGTGAAAAAATATTGAAAACTGATCTCTCATTTGTTTAATTATTAATTGGTACTTTTTTTTTTTTTCCATTGAGTAGGAAGCTACATCACTCAGTGAAGTTAGTGCCCCATCATTTACGTAGGGAAAATAAGCTGTTTCTTTGGTTGTGTGTAAGTGATATGTTTGATTTATTAGTTTCTTGCGCTCGGGTTATAAATCACAGGCGTAATATATTCTCCATTAGTTATTGCGGAGAAAAAAAAAAAAAGGTAAAAAAGAAAATTGAAATTGATAGTTTTCTTGTATGATTAATATGTTTGGCTGTTTTTTCTTGTAATTGAATGCTGTGAGGTTTCAGTGTTTTTCTTTTTGCCTGTTGCGCGGTTCATCAGCTTTTATCTTGTGTTTGGGAAGTGGTAAATTAATGATCATGTTTAGAGAGTGTGATTAACGTTTTCGAAGTACCGGTACAGGTTGAAAAAGAAAAAAATGCCACTGATTACACTGAAGATTTACAGTTTTTTAAATTTGTCGCACATGCAGGGATAAGTATTGTAGATCCATTGTTACATACACACGTACCTGTATACACATAAATACCTGGCTTAGTGAAAGTTATTTCATACATCATCATTTGTCTTTGACAGTGGACCCCATGAGTTTTTTTAAGTATTCAGTAGTTTGAAAAATTACACCCACCTGTAGAAATGTTCATTACCTCCGCCAGTGACGTTGGAGGAGGTTGTGTTTTCACCCCTGTTTGTCTGTTGGTTGGTTTGTCCGCAAGATATTTGTAAAAGTTATCGATGGATTTCAATGAGTTTTTGTGGGTATGTCGTTCATCGGCAAAGGATGAATTAATTGAATTTTGGTGATTATCTGAGTTGTCTGGTATAGGCTTTGGCGGAGATATGCGTTATCTGAGTACCCATCACTTGTTAAGAAGATGCAAGAGTTTTAGATGGATTATGTAGGTAAGGTCAGTAGGTTATAGCTAATGTATACAAAGATGAAATATAGAAAAGGTGCAGAAGAAGAATGTTTTAGGTGGATTATGTAGGTGAGGTGAAAGGTTTGTAGTTACCCTGTACCTAGGTGAGAGGTACAGTAGCTATGGTAACGTAGGAGAATGTAAAGGTGGCCGGCTATTTCCCGTAAATTGGCAGGGTTAGGCGAAAAACGTTGTAATTGGGTGAGGCGGTGGGAGCAACTCGACACTGCCCCTGAAACCAGACCCCCTCGTTTGTGTGCCAGTAAGTGCCCCCCCCCCTTCCTCTCCTCTCCTCCCATCCCACATTCCCCTCCCCTTCCCCCCACACTCCTCCCCCTTCGCCCCCACCCCATACTCTCTTCACCCACCCACCCACCCATCCAGCCACCCACTCACCCAGCAGTCTTCCCTTTTTCACCCATTGTTTTTCTTTCCTATTCCTGTTTCCCATTCTTCATTTCACCTTTCCTTCATTCACCCACGAATTTGTCCTCCTTATTTGTTATTCGTTTTGCCATTCGTCTAGTCAATGACTTACCTGCCACATTTTTTTTTTTTTTAATCAAGGCTCTCGCGTAATAGTATTGGATTTTCTTACCTTTTCTTCGTTCAGTATGTCTTGTTATTATTATTAGTAGTATTAGTATTAGTATTAGAATTATTTATTACTATTATTAATAATTGTGTGTGTGTGTGTGTGTGTGTGTGTGTGTGTGTGTGTGTGTGTGTGTGTGTGTAACTTTCTCTTGGCACCGTCTTACCTACCCTCCACTAGTTACCTCAAGATTAATTACCGGTGTGGAGGGAGCGGCGGTTTGTCATGGCTCGCAACTACACCCATTTCCTTCCGTCCATGCAGAAAATTTAGATATTCACGGTAGTCGTCCACATCACACACTCGCAGTATTTTATTTTATTTATGTATTTGTTACTTAATTTTTATGGAAAGTTTGCTACAGTGTTTTTTAATGTCCGTACTTTTAAGCAGTTTTCTCACCCTTGTAAAAAGTTTAGATATTCTTGTTGGGTATCGTATTGTAACAAATGTAGTTTTTATTATTTCATTTTTTTATTTATGTTTTCGTTGGAGGTTACAGCTATAAGTGCTCTCTTTCACCCACGCAGAAAATTTATTCATGTAGGTTTTCGTATTATATCACTAGCAGTATATATTTATGTTCTTATATTTTCATTTATTTTCTTTTTCTCTTCTCATGGGAGGTTTGCTGTGAGTAAAATCCTGGAGGCTTTTTAGCTCCGGAGAATCGGTCTCCTCCCACAAATTTCCAAATTTCCGACAGCTGTCTCGCCCTCCCTCTCTCTTGCCTTCCTCCTCTTCCGCCTCTTGCCTCAAAAACATGACTCAAAAACGCCTCCCCCACCGTCTCTCTTCCTCCCCCTCTTCCTCTCATTCTTAAAAAAATAGTGGAAAAAGTGTGGGGAAAAATAGATTAAGGGGATGGAAATGTGGAAAAATGGTCATATTGAAAAGTGAAAAAAAGGGAAGATTAGATGGTGGTTGAATAAAAGGGAAGATAGGAAGAATGAAAAAAAATAAAATAAAAAGGGACGAGGACAGGAAGAATAAAAATGGGGCTAGGACCGTAAAAAAAAAAAAAAAAAAAAAAAAAAAAAAAAAAAAAAGGAGCTACAGGATAAGAAAGGTGAAAAGAAATGTGGCAATTGGAAGACGGAAAAAAGTTTGGTAGGACAGTGAAAAAAACGGAACGAGAGGATAGGAAGGTGGGGAAAAGATGGATAGGTAAAAAAATATATATATATGGCTAGGTGGTGTGAAGCCATCTGCGGCCTGGTTCATCCTTCCTCCCCGGCCGCCTTTTCCCGGGTGCCATCGGTGAGCTGGCCCACAAAGACAGTCGCAAGATTTATGGAGCAGCTTCGGATTCCTTCTCGACTCGGGCACCGACAGAAAATAATGGCTTGGCTTCATCTGGGCATTACTAGTCGGTTACAGGGTCATAGGTACCCCTAAGGGCAAGTGGAACGGAGGCCGGACTGATTTTAGGCTCAGAGGTGAATTACAGTAGTGGTGAAGAAAGGTGGATTTAGGATTAAAGGAAGGAAGGGGGATTTGTATTTATTCATTACTAGTAGGTTACAGGGTCACATATACCCCTAAAGGCTAGTAGGTGGGGTGAGACTGATTTTAGGCTCAGAGGTGTATCATCGAGGAAAGGTGGGGTAGACTTTTACGCTCCTTATTCGGTGAAACAATACCTAAAAAGGGAAGTTTATTTTATTTTTTTTTATCTATTTATTTATCTAAGAGGCCGCAAGGATTAAATTTGTCGCTGAGGGCAGAACGAGGGAGCAAAGTTGCCAGGATTAGTTAAGCAATTAGCAGGTGTTGGTGTTAGGATTTTTATATTTATTTTTTAGGCATCAGTTGGCGATTTCAACCCTTTCCATCCCATGATGTATTTTAGATACCACACAGAAGGTTTGTATTTCTCTTAGTAAAATTCATGTATCAAAAATGCTTATGGAAGTTGTATACGACTCTAGTTCGTAGTGTCGATCCTAAGGTTAAAAGAAAAAAAAAAAAGTCTGGATAAAGCAAGAATGAAGTCGAAAATACGCAGCCGGTATCCAGGGATTAATATTTTATAGAAGTGAACATGGATGACAAGCAAATCTCACAATCAACGGAGGAGACGCTTTGAAGTTGTCTTTTTTTCTTATTGTTGCGAGTCAGATATTGTGGGCGTTTTTCTAATTGTCCTTGTTCTTTTTTATAGTTGGATTTGCACTTTTATCCGAATTTTTAAAATTTTTGTTATTACATGACATTCACTTTATCTGCTGTTTTCAATTTGCCTTTTTTGGCCTTTTAGCAGGTTTGATATTCACGTTTAACGGTGTTGTCAGGCAGGAGATTTCTTCGAGGTGTCTTTTTTGTTGCTTCAGCGGATTTAGAACATTTACATTTAGCCGGGTTGTGATTCGAGCTGCTCTTGTCTTTCCTTTTTTTTTTTTTTTTTTCGAGTTAGGGATATTCACGTTTAGCCTCCTTGTCGAAACTGACTGTCCCGGGAGCGACGGGAAGGGGAGAGCCTGGAGAACGCTGAGGGACAAGCCGGTTGCTCTGGAGATTGTGGGAAATTGGCTGCTTACGTCGGGTGGCGTGCGGAGATTTATTAGTTACAGAGGGAGAGTCGAGTTACGGAGTGGCGGCTGGGTGGAAAGGAGAGAGGACTACGAGGAGGAAGAGGAGGAGAGGGAAGGGAGGGAAATACCGAGGTGGAAGAAGAGGGGGAGATCGAGGAGAAAGGAGAAAGGAGGGGAGGCCTCAAGTGGAGAACGAGGGGAAGGGGAGACTAAATAAAGAGGAGGAGAGGGGAGACTGAGGAGGAAGAAGTAGGAGGGGGAGACTGAGAAGGAAGGAGGAGCAGGAGGGGTGGGAGGCTCAAGTGAAGGGGGAGGATGGAAGGGGGTTCATATGCAGTAGTGTAGGAGGAGGAAGAGGAGGAGGGAAGGGGACTCAGTGAAGGATCTCTGTTGGTGTAGGAAACAGAGGGTGAAAGGAAGGAGGGAGGGAGGAGAGAAGAGGATGTCAGGGCCAGAGTAGGAGCCGCCTGTAGTGAGAGAATACGCGAGTAAAGAAAGACTCGAGTGAAAAAAGTAAAATTTCTGATAACACTGACTAGGAAGATTTGGTGACTACGGAGAGAAGAGAAAAAAAGTGCAACCTACGTAACAAAGGGTCGACTGGAACTTTATGAAGAATTGGTAAAGAAGGTAAATTATAAAAGAACCTCATTGACCACCGCCGCCAACAGAAAATAGATCGCGATAGCCAGGTAAAAATTAAGTAAATAACCCTTTTCTTTTCAGATTGATCAAGATAGTAATATAATGCATTGCTGCAAACGGATTTTCAGCTGCAAGAAATTGTCTGGGGAAACCGTAGTAAACCCAAGTGGCACCATGCCCTTTGGATAATATAAATCGCTTATCTATACGTGAAAGAGGGCTGGGAGGCGAGGAGGAGCCAAAATGAGGTGAGGCATCGATTCCAGGGACGCGACAAATCGGGCCTGGCAGGTAGTGAATTAGGGTGGTGGAGCGAGAGGCGTTATTAACTTACTGGGGCGGGGCTCATGAGGCGGAGAGGACGAGGCAGAGGGAGTAACAGAAGGGAGAGGAGGAGGTGCAGAGGTAGAGGGCGAGAGAGTAAGACAGGGAGAGGCAAAGGAAGAAACTGGAGAAGAGGGAGAAACAGGCGGAGAGGCAGAAGCAGACAGTGAGACAGAGGTAGACTGAAAAGCAGAGGCAGAGGGGGAGAGGGAGGAGGACTGATAGAGAAAAGGCATCATGCTTTTTTTTTTTTTTTTCTGTATTAGATCGAAGTCGTCAAATCCTAATATTATGTAACTAGTGCAAAGAAAAAGTTTCCACGCGTAGCTCTATTATTCCTGGTATTTTGTGATATAGGTATGTGTGGAAGTGTTGGGTTGAACCTGATTACTGTATTAGTCAGGGATGACTCATTTATAGCTAATTTTGTTTTTTCTGTGGAACCACGACGGTTGCCGTTGACGTTATCATTAATATTCAACAGTTTGATGTCAGAAGAGATTTGAATGAAATTATCTGTGTGATCATGAGAAATTTGTATAGATTTTTTTTTGTAGAGTCGTTCCATTCTTTGAGAATAGTAATATTGTGGAACTAACTTGCTGATTAGCGCCCAGCTTTAATGTTGCCGTTATTTTTTTTTTCTTTTACATTGTGAGAGCTCCCCTGTAGTTTCCTCCCTATCCTGTTTTTTGTGACCCTCCCATCTCCATCACCTCTGTCTCCTCCATCAGGCTCCATCACTCCGCCCCTCCTCCCTCATTACCACCCTCTCCTCCATCACCACAGTTTTTTATTTTCAGTTTTTCCCTTGAACACTTACACTTCTAGAGTTTATTTTTAGTGTTGTGCAGATAATAAGCTATAAAGTAGCGTTGTGGCATGTAGAAAGTAGATAAATTATGCCTTCTGTATTTCGAGCTAATATTTAAATCAATTTAAGATCAGTTGTAGAAAGGGAAAATACAGTAGTGTTTAGTTTAACCCCTTCATATCCAGGACTTTATTTTTTTGTATATATACGAGATACCGTCGGACAATTTTATTCAATTTAGGCAGTACGTCCGCCTGAATGGGTTTGTAAGGGTGTTTTAGAGAGAGAGAGAGAGAGAGAGAGAGAGAGAGAGTGGCTGTGGAGGAGGCGTAGAGTGGAGGAGGGCCTACGTATACTCCGTGAAGGAACAATTGCTGGTCTGCACATAAATCAGGGTGGCTGTGTGGCGGCCTGCTGAAGCGCTGATTACAACAAACGACTCGCCCGGGAGAACCCACTTGACTCCACAAACCGAGATCAAGGTGGACGCCAAGTGGGTGGAAGGTGGAGGACAAGTGGGGTGGAAAGCAAAGTGGAGTCGGTGGTGGAGGGTGATATGGAAGGAGTGGAAGGTGGAGTGACTGGAAAGGTGGAGGACAAGTGGATGGAAGATGAAGGGAGGTGGTGGAAGTTGGTTGGACCATTGAAAAGGTGTTGAGGAAAGGACGGAAGATTTTTTCATGCATAAACACCAGACCAGAAAGAGAGAGCCTGCAAAACCTGGATGCTTTAAGGAAAGTTCAGTTTAAAAAAATAAATAAATAAATAATCCGTTCGTATCGAGAGAAAGGTGTTATATGGAGTGATTGGAATTAAGATAGACATTTCTGTTGGGTTGGAGGTGGGAGTGCAGGGAGGAATTTTGTGAGAGAAGCATTTATTGTCTGATGAAATGTGGGTAGGTGTTGATATACAGCTAATCCACTGTCAAGCAAGTGTCTCCTTCAGCGAAGTATATTTGTCTGGGTTAATCAGAACTTAAATCCTGTGATATGATCCGCTTGTTTTCATCATTTTCTCTACATTCCGCTTTACCCTCTTCTCTTATCCATTACCTTCTCCTACTTCTCACTATTTCTCCTGCCTTGTCTCCATTTCTGGTGGGCGCACACACTCCCCAGAAGGGGGCAGAAACATAACGAGGTGCGGGTGTTTGGTGAGAAGTTGTGACAGTGATTAGTCAAAACGGCTCCCAGGGGCGCGGCGGTGCGGTGCAGGGGAAGGTAAGGTCTCCCCGTCTGCCTCCTCCTCGCTCTGCTTCTCGCCGCGTCACGGGTTTAACGAGACTTTAACGAGAACTTCCATAACGCTGGTGGCTTGTTCTCTGTTAAAGCTGTTTGGGTGGAGCTTCGTGGAGCCCGAGGAGAGATGGGGGAGGGGGGAAATTAGAGTTGTGGTAGATTTGATATATATGTGTATACTCGTACCGAAAGAAATGATAGCAGGTTTGTGTGTGTGTGTGTGTGTGTGTGTGTGTGTGTGTGTGTGTGTGTGAGAGAGAGAGAGAGAGAGAGAGTTGGTATCATTGTATGAGTGTAACCAGCAAGCCTTATCAGGATTACCAAATTCCCTATTTAGAATCAAATCCCAGGGCACAATATTTAGACATCTTTTTTTTTGTTCACGTAGTCGCGTACTGTTTTCAGCACTCCTGGTAAAGTCATAATTCTCATCATTTGTTTGCATTCTGTTGTGGACGCTAACCCTTTCCCTCAAGTTTCTCGCCCTCTTTTCCTTTCCATCCTTCCTTCTGGCTCCTCCATCATCACCTTCTGCCCTTCGTTCACCGTCCTCTTCCTACTTCATTGCTTCCCTCATCTTCTTTCCTTCTTCCTCCTCTTTGTCCTCTGTCTCCTTCCCTTCCCTCACTTCCTCCTTTGTCTCTGTCCTTTAACCCATTTGCCCCTTTCATTTCTCTGTTCCTCTTCCTCCCCCACCCCTACTTTCTCCCCCACCCTTCTCTCCCCTTCATTTTGCACTGCATTTCCGCTTATATACCTTACCCTCTCCCTCCCTCGATCTTTCCCTTGCACTGTTTTTCCGCCCTCTGCTTATCCCCCATCCCATTCCGCTCCCATTCCCCCTCTCCCTCCCCTTACCCCTCCCCCTTCCTCTCCTCCGTGTCTGGTGAGTGATGATGGGGGTGTACTGGTGTATGCAAGAGTGTAGTTCACCGCGGATATCCGCTCGTGTGTGTGTGTGTGTGTGTGTGTGTGTGTGTGTTCAAGGACAGTATGTATACGTGGGTATTTTTAGCACATCGTGTGTGTGTGTGTGTGTGTGTGTGTGTGTGTGTGTGTGTTTTCTGGGCGGAGTTAACATGCATGTGCAGGTGTTGATTGTGGCAGGTGTGTTCTACAGTAGATTGTTTACGAGTTGTTGTTTTTGTTGTTGTTGGCATATAGTGTTTTGGGGTCTGTATTTGTTTTACAGCTGTATCGTATGAGGTATATAATCCTGCGATCTGTGTTTGTTTTCTGTATGTATTTTCGTCCCATACTACTACTTCCACTTTTCTCTGCGTAAATTTTTAGTTAACGTTCACCACAATTTATCGTGTGTTGAATGTGCAAATATCTAAGCAATTACTAAACGCCTAAGAGTTGATCAAGGGTAGGCGAGACAGAAATGCACTCACGCTTTTCTCATGCTTGTATCCCCATTTGCTTAGGGGGCTCTATTACCTCGTTTTTTTTTTTTTTTAATATATTGTTGCTTAAGACACATTATCATTTGTCGTCATTTTATGCAGTATTTTCCCATTCCAAAGAGAGGGGGAATATTAATATATATTGAATTTCTGCACTTCGCTAAGGAGATGTGTTAATAAGCCTGGTAAGCCAAGTAGATTCCAGTTTGTTCCTACTTGCTGTATATCAATTTTCTTGCCAATCCAAGCCACATTCCTCCATATACTTAGCTGTACTATTCCTTCTTCCCCTGTTGACTGTGACCTGATGATTGTGGGGGTCTTGCTTCCCTCTCTGACCCCGAATCAAAGAAACCTATTGCAGCAGTCAAGTAAAAATAAAGTTGATGAATATGTTGACCAAAAATTCATGGGCTTCTGTTTTATTCCAGGTTGTCCCAAACAACTTCTGTTAATCTCTGGGAAAACTGCTTTGGTCAGGTGGTGAATAATCTCACCAGCGATTTTTATCCTACAGACAACCTTCAGTAAGTTTATCGAATTTCAGAAGGAGTTTACCATTCAGAAGACCAAATATATACACTGGTATTTATAACGCCTTCAAGTAGAAAAGAGTATTAAGCGGAAGAAAATCGTCAGAAGGTATAGCAAGAGTATTACAAAACGGACGTCCTTGGGGTGAAAGGAATCAGCATATATATCACCAGGTACACATAAATCACCATGCAGTAACCACCTTAACCAGTTCATTTCCATAACTAATAAATTGTCACCATCATCGTCTTTCTCACCTTCATCACCCCAACGCATCTTACAGGACAGCGACATCAATCACCACCACACACCATGCATCATTACTCATTATCGGCCTTCACCAGGACGTATCATCACCATTCATCACCAGTACATCATCACTCACGCTGCGGTAACAGGGTCATAGATCATCACCACACACATACACTAGTACTAATACTCATCGCCCGCTCTTTTGACGCATTATCATCATTCGTACTTCCATAACAGGGGTATCGATCACCACACTAATTACTCATATCTTTAACGCATCATCACTCATTCATATATGGCTAACAGGAGTACAGATCACCACGCGTCATCATTAACTCCCTTCAGTTCTTTCTTCGTGATACCAGACGATTTTATTCAGCGTAGGAAGGTATCAGCATCATGAGCATCAATACGCATAACCACCACCACCACCACCACAGCACTCATCTTCACTGCACATCCCTACCATGATTACTCATCACCACCGCCATCTTCACCGCACTATACATCACCATCCACCATCTTCAACGTCACTATGATAGCACCACCGCATCACCTGTCACCCATCGCCATCATATCACATCACAAAATTCCCACATGTCCTTCACCACCAAACCACAAGTCACCGTCGCCACATAGTCATCCATCACCACCATGAAACTTCCAAAAAATTCCTTCTCTCCACCACCATAAAAAAAAATCCTCACCCTCCATCAAAAGCATCATCTCCATCACCAAGAACGCATCACCCTTGCCCAAATATGAGACCCTCTGCAGTTCACCGTTCCATATCTTAACATGATTACTGGGTTTCCTCTTTGATAGCGGGTACTTAGCTGAGGTACCGAGAAACTTAGTACGAAGGGGGAAGGATGGGTAGGTGAGTTGGCAGTTAGGTTGGGAGGTATGCAGGTGATTTAAGTGATGGTAAGGTAAGTAGGGTGGCTGATATGGATGAATGCGATGACTGGTGAATAGGATTGGTAGCTTCAGTGAGTTGGTTAGTAGCAGCAGCGGTGATAGGTACTATTAAATGGGTAGGTGGGTCGGTCGATTGGTAGGTAGGTAGGTGGGTGAGTATTTAGTTAGGTAGGTAGGATGGGCGAGTGTGATAAGGTGTTGGTTGGTAATTGAATGGGTCAATTGGTGAGTGTCAAGAAAATAATAGATTAGAAGGGTGACTGGTTGGCAGCCGAATAGGTAGATTGGTGGGTATGGTATGTGATTGTTGGGTTGGTTGATTGGGTGCCTAGTAAGTGAACAGGTAGACTGTTGAGTAGGAAGTGTTTGGTAGGTATGTTTGTGGGTTGGTTGCATGGTAAGAACTTATTGATATGTTACTGAGTATTGCTGAGTGGACAGAGGAAGATTGAAACTTGAGACGTTACTGAGGAAAAAATACTAGTATAGTCTTATTGACCTATATAGATAAGTAACATGATTATTAACCTAATCATCAATAATATTTGCTGATTACACAGTGCATTACTTTTGCAAGCATTTGTCTTCAGTAAAGTACATTTTTGTAGCATAATGTCTTTTATGAATGTTGTTACTTACAGGAATTGTCTTGTGTATAGTCTGTTTTTAGTTTAGTACAGGATTATTTACTTGTTTATATATTAGTATACCTGCGAACACACCGCTAGGAATGCAGACCACCACACCTCCCAGACTCAACCCGTCTGACCACTTTCCCTTTCAGGTCTTCCTCATCCCACTCCACCCCTCCCCCACTTCCCCATTCCCACCCTCTCCCTCGCTCCTCCTCCTTCTCAACTTCCTCATGTTCCTTCTTTCTTCCTTTTGCTACTTACTGCGTGTTCTTCATCACCTCATTCCCCACCCCCCACCTTCGTGTGTGTGTGTGTGTGTGTTTGTGTGTGTTTCATCCTGGCCCCTTACCTGCCTTACTCAGTGCTTTTCACTTCCCTTACACTTCACCCACACCTCTCTGCCTGTTACCCCACCATCCTATCTACCTAGCACCCTACTTCCCTACTCATCATGCCATCTTCCCATGACGAATCTTGGCTCACCCTCACCCACACCTCTCTTCCTTTTCCCCCCATTGTGTCCTCTTCGCTTTCCCCTTCTAATTTTACACACCGGTACTTTGTTTTTCCGTTCCATATCCTCGCGCATACTGTTCTTTTTATCTACCCAGCCACCCCATTCCACCCTACTTATCCTGACACCTTCCCACACTCATTTCCACGCTTTCACTCTCACCCTTCTGTGCATCTTTTCCCTCAGCCCACCTTCCCCTGTCCATTATGCTTTCTCATTCCATATTTCCACACCTACACTACACCCCTTTCCTTGCCCTGCTCGCGCCTCTCAACCTCTTCCCTCCTTTCTACCCAGGCGTCTGTTACTTTCCCACCCATTTCCACTCTGCCACTCCCCTTCCACGCCCCCGCTCACCATCTCTGCCTCTTCCCTCCCACCCCTTTCCACCTAAGTATCCGCCTGATATCCGCCACACCTGGGGAACCACGGGAGGATGACTGACACGCCCAAGTACCAGACACCTGCGCTATTCCTCCCGACATTGATCCCCAAACACCTGCTCTGCTTTCGCCCTTATGCCATGCGATCACAGGGGCAGTTTTTGTGTGATTGGACTGGTGGTTTTATCGGTCTTTACAACTGACAGCTACGTGTGGAACTTGATGTCGACGATCATATTGTATTTTTTGGATAGTCATTTTCCTCTTTTTTTGTGTGTGTGTTTCTCTTTACTCTTTTTTTTTAATAATGTCTTCGTGTTATATATAGGGAGCAGTGGAGTCGGACGGGCCATTTTGAACGAGGGCAACACATACACACTTCTCCGTAGCTCCGATGGCAGTGACCTGTGTTTACCTGGTGGTGGTGATGGAGTGGGGGGGTGGGGGAGGGACCGGTTTGGCACACGACGGGCTGGACATAACTTGTGCTCTGTTTATCCTGCCTGGGAGAGGTGCATAAGAGAACTGTCCTTACGACGCGTGTTGGCTGGATTGTATAGAGCGCGTTCAAGAGTGGGTATAAAGGGGCTGGCAGGCCTTACAGCTTTCATTGCATCGAACTTCTGTGGATCTGAAATGAAATTTGGACGTTCGAGTAAAAATAAGCAAGCGTGCCTCAGCTGCGGAAGCTATACAGGCCCATACGAGTATTGACTTCTATCCCACCATTCCTGTCTCAACCCTCTCCACCACCTTTCTTATCCTCTTTCTTCCCTTCTCTTGCTTCTCTTTCCCCCTGTTCTTCCTTGCTGTTCGTCTTTCCCTCTTCTTGCCCTGTTTCCCCCTTTCATACCCTTATTTCCCACCTTTCTTTCCCTCTTTCCCCCTTCTCCCTCCTTCCCTCCTCCAGGCTCAACGGGACACTTGACAGAGGTGGTGGTGAACGTGGAGCCTCCCCTCACCAGTTGAACGTCGGTGATCGATCATACGCCGGGCCACACAAACCCCCCACGTGGCGCTCGGCAGAAAACGATAGTGCTAGGTGCCAGCGGTAAGGGGAGTCCACGCCGCCTCCACTCCTCACCCCTTCCACAGTCCAGTCATACACCTAATCTCTTATCACTTTAACTTGGCCTAAATTTGCCATCTAGTAGTGCCAGGTGCCAGCCAGTGCCTCCAGCCCTCCCCTTCCCCTCCTCCTGCCCTGCTAAATTAACATCTATACTCTTCAAATTAACTTGGCCTTAATTTGCCATTTGTAATAAAGAGTATGGTGTTAGTCACGAAGAAGTGCTATAGAAAGGATGTAGGGCCATAGTATTGCCTTACTCTGCCACTGAGCTACGGAAAATAAGTTGCAAAAGGACGATAAACTCCACCAAGTTAATGTAAACGAACCAGAGCTCCAGGCACGAGAAGGACACTGCCAACCCTTCATTCACAAATTTACGTACCCCATAACTCGGCTATCGAAACTTTATCCGAGCCAGATCTCTCCCTGGAGGCCGAAAGTTTACTAGCACCGAAAAGTTTGTTTTTACCTGTGGATCACACTTGGCAAACTCGCGTCGGGCTATTGTTTACACTTCGATAAAGCTACTCTCTCGGCCCACAGTGTGTTGTACCGATCTCTCTCTCTGCCCTAGTGTTCTGTGACAATGACTGCGACTCTACCGAGTGTTGCGCCCTGAGTGAAGAAGGATGATAATGATGTTTGGGACAAGCAGGAGAGGATGGACGGCATATTGGTCTGCGTGGCTTTAGTAGGTGAGTTTGACAGCACTTGTTGCCGCGAACATTGATCAAGTCGGTCGCGGAGAAGGGCGGTAGTGGCGGCTCGGGACGGGTCTGTCTGTACTAAGAGCCGTATTCTCGTTTCCTTTGGGATTTCTATAATACCTTTTCCTAAGCGATTTATTTTACACTCATCCGTCCGTCGTCGAGTCCATTATTGTACCCATCAGGAGCGTAGGGGCCCGGGACTAGGCTACACAGTTCAGACGCTTATGGCGAGAAATAACTATTACACTTTCATATTCTCTTCAGTGTTAACTTACGGAAAATATGTTGACAGTTGAAAGATATGATTAGCATACAGGCGATACTAAGGTGTAACGTGCAAAATAAATCGCTAAGGAAAAAGTGCTACCAAGTCTTCCATGCCACCGAGAAAACTGGACTATTAATCATCGGTATGCGCCGTCCGATCGCGCTCTTACAAATGAACTCCTCACGGCCAGGGTTGGCCGTGCGTCCCTGTATGATTTTCTTCTTCTTGGACGTTTACTGAGATTTATAGCGATTGTACCAGATACTGGATGGAAATATAAAACGTGGATGAATAGTTGTCTCTCGGAATTAATAAACGAAATGTACGCCAGTGAGCGCAGTAGTTGTGCACTGCTGGCTTCGAAAAAGCTGTACCTTAAGTCATTAATATCGGTGTATTTAGTTCAAAATTACCGTAATTTTGTTTGATATTTTTTTTTTCACGTATAAGCGGCAAATATAAAATATATTTTATAATGAAAAGATTGACAGCGCAGCTACACAAACCTGTAACACAAGACCGTTGTACTGTATATAAAATTAAGAAATAATGCATTGAAAAAATTATGGATATATTATTCGACAGAAGGATTCATACCCGGTACTATATAACACAATAATGTACCAATATCAAATTTTGCAAAGGGAGTATAATTTTTAATTTCTCGGGCTGCTTGAAGTATTAATTTTATTTAAAAATAATCATTAAAAATAACATTACATACCACATCGTTATCATGAGGTGCTTGCGACTCAGTGTAAAATAAATTGATATATATTTTATGCCTGGTACTTATGAAAAAAATTATGACAATATTGATAAGATTTTAAGGACGAATGGTGAAACTGGTACATAACATTTTACCTTGATAATAACTTATCATGCTTAGGAATATTGTATTTTATGATACCTAAGATCTCATAACTAAGACACATAGCCCACGTCATCGCAGAAAAAAGAAAAAAAAAAGAAAGAAAGAAAAATCGCGTTATGCATCATGCCATTTTTTCCTACCACTTCATAACTCTGAAATTCGTGATTGAAGGAGCAGCTAGTGACAACGACATTTTCTCAGCAAGTAATTATTAATATAAATATTTCACCACCAGGAGTATTGCCAAAACCGCAAGCTTCACTGTCGACAAAGTTCCATCCATATTTTTTTTTTTTTTTTTTTTGTCATCACTAAACGATTTTATCCAGTTTAAGGGAGCTCGCTAGAAGAAATAAGGTTAACGAAGGCAGTATGTAATTACTGTAGACGAAAGTCTGCTCTAAACCATTTAAAAAAAAGATGACTGTAGCAGTAATAGATAAGAAAAAAAGTTTCAGGGTTAAACTGAATCTCGACCCCAGCAGTGTTTCACTCCTACCCACCTCTGCACTGAGTTTCCCCTTTCCATACCGTATCTCAGCCCTGCTTTTCCCATACTCTATCACATGACTGCCTTTCCTTCCCCTACCTTGCACTCGTTACCGCCAACCCTCCTCTGCAGTCACCTGTAATCATATCTTCTTCCCTAAGTCTTTCTTGTATCAGCCTTAATTTTCCTACTTTTAATTCAGTCCAAGCTTTATCTCTGTCCGATTCTCCAGTAAACCTTTCCTTCAATACACCTTTGTCTACTCCATCACAGTCATCACTTTCGGTTCATTGTATCCCTACCTCACAGTATTACTATTTCACTACATCCATTTAGAAAAAAGAATAATCACAGCCACCCTACCTTTCCTTACTGCTATCCTGTTCCCCATCCCATCACATCACTTCCTCACCACAGTTCTACCACTCTGCCTTACCACTCCCTTGCCTCACCACACCCCTACCGTTCCTGCCCTCTTTCTTACCTCAACCCTATCGTAACTCTGCCCTTGTTGTACACGGATGAAAGTAAGATTTCTTTTCCAGGTAGAACAATAAACTGGAACCACAACGCACTGTAGGCTAATCATTTAATAAACTTCGAATTAACCGCAAAAAGGGTCTGGAGATTTTCATGCAGTTTTGAAATAGTCACCGAAATTCACAGTCTGGATTTAAGTGAAAGAGAGTCAATATAACTCACCATTATACATGAGAATCCTTAAAACCAAGAGGGTGACTTGACTGAGGATGTGTTTGGAGTGATATGATTGGAGACGTGTAATGCTTCTCTCCAGCTCCCCCTCCGTCAGCAGTAGCACCTGAGACTTCACTGAGAGATGCACCTCCTCTGTCTTACTCCGTCCCTTGGAGCTTATTGACAGCATCCCTTACGTTCCTGTCCCTTCCTCTCTCCCCTCCCCTTCTCCCCCTCCTCCTCTTCCCCTCCTCTCCTCGTTCTCACACAAACATACACTTACTTTTTACAGCCCTTTTTTTATAGCTAGGCTTGACTAAAGGGCTCGAAGGCCATGGTGAGGGTAGGGTCGGGGAAGGGACAGCTATGAGACCAGACTGTGATAAAAAGGGAAGGATGCACCAACCTGTGTGTCCGAACCCAGAGTGACCAGTACCACGCCTGAGGATAGAGGGACAGGGAGGGATGGGGGTATTGTGTGAGGGGTAGGTTGGGAATAGGGAGGCGAGGAGTTGGCCAGGAGGGGATGGTTGGATGGAAGATAGGTAAGAATGAGGGTAGACGGGGAAGGATGGGGTATTGTTTGTGGGTAGGTGGGGGATAGGGAGGTGAGGGGTTGGACAGGAAGGGAGGGATGGGATATAGGTAAGAGAGTGGATAGACAGGGAAGGATGGGGTGTTGTTTGGGGGGTAGACGGGGAAGGCAGTGGATAGGGATAGGTGGCGGATAGATATGAGAGAAGATTGACATTGAGGGATTGTGTAGGTGAGTTATAGGAGGGAGAGAGGATAAAAGAACAATGATGGAAGAAGAGAGGGTTAGGATGAACTGAGAGAGGTGCGGTAGGAGAGGGATAGGGAAGAGAAAGACAGACAGACAGACAGAGGATAGCAGATGGTGGTTGAAAGGCGAGGTATGAGATTAGAAGATAAAATCAAGAAATTTAGAGGTTGATACTGTTGTGGAGGAAGTTAAGAGGATAGTACGGTGTTAGAAGGGGATGGGGAGAAAAGTTTAGGAGTAGAATAGAGTACCTTACGTAGTACATAATATATAAAAGGAGAGGAGGGGAAAAGCTGGAACTGCAAAAAAGGAATGGAGTTTTGTGAGAGATATAAAAGGTGTTAGATGTTAGAGAAAATAAAATTAGTGAGGAAGTTGAAAGTGGGGAAGGATACCCTGGTGTGATGGGAACTGATACATGGCGAAAAGAAGATATGAAGTAGTAGTAGTCAGAGCAGCAAGGTAGAGTGAACTGGAAGAACAAGAGAGGAGAGGGAGAAGAAAGCAGGTGAGCAGGGCGAGGCGAACTGTCAGGTGGATGATGACATTCCATGATAGGGAGTAAGCGGTAAAAATATTAATTATGTGTGAAGAATTGACGAGATAAGAAAGTAGTTAATGAAATATCATGACAAAGTAACGAAGAGAATGGAAATAGTGGTAATTCAGAGGAAGACAAAGAAGTGAAAAGGAAGAGGGGTGGTAAGAAGGTTCAGGGAAGAGTGTAGAGAGGAGGAGAATAGAAGTGAATGAAACGGTAGAGGGAAAATATCAAGGCGGAGGGAAGGGAATGCGAAGGAGAAGGAGAGTATGACTGATGAGAAGAGGAAGAGAAGAGAGAAGGACGGAAGGCGAAATGGGGGGAGGGAAGAGGGGGTAGGGGAAGACATAAACTGGATGCAGCTGCAGTGTCGCCGTCTCATTAGTATTTTAATGTATACGCCAGTCTCTCACGTGATGGACATAAAGAGAACATTTTATCCCAGTCTCCCCTGGTTATCGTCCTGTATCTCCCAGTTATGCTTGTTATTGCTTATCCTATTTACCCGTATTTCTGATCACAGGTTTTCGCTGATGGTTGAGATACACTTGTTTTGGTAGTGTAGTTAGTATTTCAGTTACTTAATATTTATGGGTGACACTGTTTACATTACTTAATTTGTCAGTGCGTGGAGAAAAATTAGTCGTGTAGTCATATGTGTCTGTTGCCTGCCTATCTATTTATCTGTCTATCTCTACCCATTATAAACAGGAAACAGAGAGAGTCCTGATCTATAGTTCCTCCACGTAGACAGTTATTGCTGGTATTTTAATGAGACGGACGACATTGGTAATTCTTCTGTTTGTTTTAATGCCACTGTCTTTGTCGGTGTTCTTAGTTTTATGTTTCCTCTTGCGTGAGGTCGTTGTAAATTTCTGTGTGTGTGTGTGTGTGTGTGTGTGTGTGTGTGTGTGTGTGTGTGTGTGTGTGTGTGTCTAAATATTTAATGTATATACTTGTATCTGTGTATCTTTTCCTCTTCCTTTCCTTTTCCTCTCTTTCCATCCTCTTTTCTCCCTTTCCTTTCCTTCCTCTTCCCTCCCTTTCCTTTCCTTTTCCACTCCCTTCTTCCCCTTTCCCCCCTCCCCTTCTCCTCAAGTCCCTTTCCCTCCTATCCCTCCTTCCTCTCTCACCCCTCCTCCCTCATTCATCCCCTCCCCCTTCCTCTTGACTGTGGTAAGGAGAGGTAGATGCTGGTGTGATTGCCGTGGTCATCTTCAGGTGGTGCCTTCATGGTCCTTCGGCCGCTGACCACAAGTTGTAAACACTGGCCAACAACCCATGCCCACCTTTCTCTAATTCTTAATCTCGGTCTCGGTCTTTTTTCTTTTATACTTTCACCTAAGCCAGTATCTTGTTTTATTAATTCTCTCTCTCTCTCTCTCTCACACACACACACACACACACACACACACACACACACACACACACACACACACACACACACACACATTTTCCTTTTTTTCTCGTATTCTTCTTTGCGATCCTGGGTTTTCATTCATATTTTTCATTTTAATTTTCCCCCCTCTCCTATCTTTTTTTTTTTAATTATTATTTCATTTTTCTGTCTTCCTCTGACCACACGTTGTAAACACTAACCCAAAACTCTTACCCTCTTTTTTATTCTCTAATTCTTAATCTCGATGTGTTTTCTTTTTTCTTTTTCTTTCTTTTTTTTTTTTTTGTCTTTGCCAGGCTTCCCCATTTCTTCCCCTTTGAATAGTTAAGCTGTGTATCTCTTTTTCTGAAATGCAGGCTTTCTTACTTTGGTACTCCTTATGTTTCCGCTTGTATAATTTTAGTAGAATATCTTTTTCTTAACATTTATTAAGCGTTTTCTTTTTAAATAACTTTCTTAGTATTCCCCCTGTAATAATCAAACTGTTTTAGTCTTACAGCTGTCTAATGCCTTTACCAATTTTTTGTCTCCCTCCCTTCTTTACCTTCAGTATTCCTCAGTTTCAAATCTTTCCCATGGTTTCTTATTTGGCCTTTCGTGATGGCTTATTTATTTATTTATTGTAGTCTGCATTTTTCTTTGTCGATTCCTTCTCTAGCAGTTTCTTTGTGTCCTGCCATTCTTGGTTTTTGTTACTTAATCTCAAATTATCAGTGCTTTTTATTAGCACGACTTCTTCATTACCCACATTATATTGAACTATATTAATCTTGGGTTTTCTTCATTCCATGCCCTTTGATAATTGCATTTTCTCATTCTTTTTCTTGTCCTTCATTTTTCTCTGTGTTTTCTTCTATCCCTCGCCCCAATTGTATCTCGTTCCATGTTATTTGATCTCACAGTTGTCTTGTCGTATGTACCCTCTCCTTCGCCCCGTCTCCTCATTCACTATCTCCCTTGATCAGTCGGTTTGTTTACACTCTTTACCTAGCGATTTTTTCATCTTGTCTACGTTTTGCCTGTCCACTCTTATTTACTTGCCTTTTTACCTACTACATTACCTTATCCACATTTTTCCTTGCATTTTTCCCCACTTTCGTAGATCTCCCGTATTTTATCCACTCTTTCCTTATTTACTTACCAATTCCTTCTCCCTTCTCCGTCTTCTTCCCCCTGTCCACACGTTTCACCGTGCATTTCTCCTTTTCTTCCTTATCCACTCTTTCCTTCCCTTTGCACCCTCTCCCTTTCTCCTTCCCCTCGCCACATACCTGCCCTGATCTATTGCAGGGCAGTTACTCACATTCCTTCTCACCTCTCTCTTTAATTTGCTTCCGTTGCTCTTCAATCTTCTTCTGCCTGTTACTTATGTCTTGTCGAAGTGGTATACTGCTTTCTCTGGCCTTTTCATTCATTCATTTTCTCTCTCTCTCTCTCTCTCTCTCTCTCTCTCTCACACACACACACACACGATTTTTTTTTTTTTTACTTGACCCCCTTCTCTCCTACCTGTCTCCTTAACCAGTTTCCCTTTCCACCTACATACATGATTATCTACCTAACCCACCTACCTCCCTACCTCTCTCCCTCCCTCCCCACTTACCTATCTACCTACCTACCTTCCTGCCTACCTATCTACCTACCTACCTTCCTACCTACCTACCTACCTACCTACCGGGTGACGAACTATCAACTGAGTGTGACAAGGGAGGGCGGGTAGTGGAGGTGGCCAGCGTTTATGTGCACTAATATATGCTAATAACAGGAAGTGAACCAATTGCTGATGCATTACTTGTGTGCGGCGGGGGGAGGAGTGAGGGAGGTTGAAAGTGCTTGCGTGTGCGTGTGTGTTTGCGTGGATTGTGTGTTTGTGGGAAGGGGGAGGTGTGTATGGGTGGGGAGTGGTGGTGTTTATGCTTGTGGGGGAGGAGAGCGTGATTGTTGTGTTGTGAGAGGGGAGCTTTGTGTGTGTGTGTGTGTGTGTGTGTGTGTGTGTGTGTGTGTTAAAGTATGCACGCTCAGTCGGTGGCCGTTTGTGAACGTGTGTGCGTGCAAGATGATGTGCGTGTGAACCGCTCGCATGTTTGTTTTTGTGTGCATTTTAAAATAATTGCACAGTTCATTTGTTTTATTTCCGTACACGTGTATTTATGATCGTGTGTGATATCGGCGTTGGAAATAGAGTAGTTCTTATGTTTTTTTTATTTGTTTTTTTATATGTGTGTATCATGAAGTTTTAGATGTTAGGGGAGGGACAGGATATGTATAGAGAGAGAGAGAGAGAGAGAGAGAGAGAGATTACAAATACACTACATAAAGATTATACCAGGAAGTAGAACGAGTAAAAATTCGACTGTGTGTGTGTGTGTCTGGAGGGTATTCTCAAGGTTAGGAGCGTCTTAGCCTCCTGTCTTTAATAAATGCAGCTGCCTTTATGACTTCACCTTCCGCTAGTGTGTGTGTGTGTGTGTGTGTGTGTGTGTGTGAAGAATTCCTGCTTTGACGTGTGCGTGTGGAGTGGAAGGCGTCGCAAGTATGGGTGAGCATAAGTTAGCGTGACTGGCCGGTGTTTATATATTTACACTACACCCTCCAGCGCTCTTTGTTGAAGCGCCGACTTGCTCCTGGATCTGTCATTTCGTATAGTTACAGGCAAAAACTGTAACTTCATAAGGTGTGATGGGCGATGTTTAAATTTTAATTCTAGACTTGAACAAAATCGTCTGGCGTGAACTGGAATAAAGGACAAATATCTCTGTTCTCGGTGAAATGTTAATGTGTATATATATATATATATATATATATATATATATATATATATATATATATATATATATATATATATATTTTTAATGCAGTAGGTTACCCTGGACTAATTATCTGGCTAAGGCGGAATGCAAGATAGTTTTAACCTTTTTCGCTGTGGTAAGTTTCTCGGAGCTGACTACAATCGTGACACCAGCTCGAGGAAAATAGAAATTTCTGTTTTTGTGATCAGTGTGTTAACGTGTAATACGATTATGATTAGCTTTAACATCTTTATTGGTGTTTTACGTGCACGAATATTTAGCACAGTATGGTATGCATTATATTCAAGTATGAAAAAGTTTTTCACACATATGTTAATGATTTTTTCATTTTTAGTATGTTATGTTAAATAATTTTGAAGTCTATATTTTCACTCATTTGTAATTTGTTATAACAATAAATTTTATATGTTGAGTATATATATATATATATATATATATATATATATATATATATATATATATATATATATATATATATATATAATATGTTTAATAGGATGTTAAGCGTTTTCAGTAAATTCTTGATTTTCAGTACCTCCATTATTATTATTTTTGTGCCAGTTGTCTTAATACCATATCCTTTAACACCTTTAGTACAGTTAGGTCTTTGTGATATTGTTGCTATCTCCAGAGAGAAAAAAAAAATATTTTGCTTTAAAAAGATTACGAATTGAAGGGGCTGTGGGGACTTTGCAACCCTTTCGCTGCTGCCACAAATCTCACCCTAAGCTGAATCAAATTGTCTGGCGATGACAAGAATTAACGTATGGAAGACGTCATCGTAGTGAAGTGGTTAACCACATCAGACTAATGACATCCCTTTTTACTTTGTACTTGCTATTTCCAGACGGTTGTGTTTAGATCTGGATGGACGTACGGCAGTGAAAGGGGTAAAATTACATTAGCATTGGTTTTGTTTTTTAGTTCTCATTTTTTTCTTAGACTTGTTTTTGATTTGCAGGTACGTGAGGTGTCACAGCAGCTTCCAATGCACGACAAAACGGTAAACAAAACATTCAGTTGGTACGTTTATTCCTTTACATTACAGTGGCGTCTTTTAGTTTAACTGCCACTGTCAGGCGTTTTTATTTTTAGTTCAGGAGGAATGCCTAAGCAGTGTAGGGGTTAGTGACGGCTGTATCTTACGCCTCGAGTTAGAAAAGTCTCTCATAAGTCGAATACAGTAGTTGGACGGTAGTAGAAACAAAATAAATGACCGCTGAGAGAAATATACCCCCAAAACACTACAGTCCCAATTTTGTTTTTGTTTGAGGTGGGGCATTTTTTTTTTTCCTCTAACGGCTTCATTCTGTTATTTTCAGTGTGGGCAGTAATTTCATCTGGATTTTTTTTTTTCCCTGTATGTTGCTGGTAGAGGCACACAGACGGGGAAAAAAATCCAGTATCATTACCTTGGCAGAAATAAATAGAGGTCACTGTTCTTGAGATCAAGAACTACTCTCTCTCTCTCTCTCTCTCTCTCTCCCTCTCCTATGGATGAAACTTCCCGGGAGGTGGGGATTAGATATAGCCATTATTAAAACTTATATATCAACTTTGGGGAAACTTTTCGAAATGGAGAGGTTAAATACAGCCATCATTAACCCCTTCATTACGAGGGAGTTCTAAAATATCTGGTAGTAGCAATAAATAAATAAATAAATGCAGTAAATAAATAAATAAAAGACGTTACTATATTGAAGGGAATAAACATTTAACATAGATTGCTAAACATTGGAGGTAATTTTGCACATTGGTAGATTAGTAAGTACCGTTGACATCAAAAATCCTGTCGCCTATGCTGTGTTATTCATCTTCATGGGCTTTTAAAATTAGTGTGGCGAATCCGTAGCAATAGATTATTATTATTATTTTTTTGTAGACTATCACACCATTTTTTGAAGTCCATGGAGGGAAAAAAAAGAAGGGACATGATTTTTGAAGCAAACTGTACATGACGTAGACTGTGTAAGAGCTAGAAGGCTGATGTAAAGTCTTAAGTAATCATTTAAAGTCTTCAAGTTGCACATTTTCTTTTGGGTGCATGAGGGTGGGGATCAGTAAAAACAAAATTACGGATTTCATTATCAAGTTGAAGGGGTTAGAATTGGAAATGATGTATGAAGTTGTCTAGTTTTGCTTTTTTGGAAGTTGGTCATTAAGAAGGTCAGTTGCCTGTGAGATTTTTAGGTTATGCAAAGAGGCAACGCGTGGATTATGCAAGGCAGTTTGTACCTATAACCGTGCGAGTCGATGATACGAAATAACCTAGAAAAAAATAGTGTGAATAATATGAAAAACCAACCTTTACATCATTACACTATTGTTAATCACCAGTAAAAACAGCACAATGCACGAAAAACTATCACTTGAATAATTAGTCGCTCATCGCCCATAAATTTGTAGATTGCACGACGAACCATGTCTTAAATACCACGGTAGTTTCACGTACAAGGAACATGAGTCAGTTAAATGAAGACTCGGCTCCAAATGGTTCAATTGCCAGTCACCCTTAATTAAAAAAAAATAAGTATCCAGTTATTTAAAGAACCAAGACGACAGTTATACAGCCAAACATCACTACAAGTTAGAAAAATAGCCAATTAGTCAAAGAACTGATAATTAACCAAGTAGATCACATGTTAATAAAATATAATGGAGTACCGGGTAGGCGAGGATCCATTCTTGAGAATCAGGTGAGTTTGTAGTCGCGAATCACCAGCGAGAAAAGCAGCGACAAAGAGGTGGAGGAAGAAGAAGAAAAAGAGGAAGAAGAAGAAGAAGAAGAAGAGGAAAAGGAGGAGGAGGAAGAAGAAGAAGGGAACAAGGGGAGGAGGAGGAAGAAGAAGAAGAGGAAGAAAAGAAGAAGAAAAGTTTATTATACTGTGCGTTTACAAATAACCACTCAGTAAATAAGTCAGTAATCATACAGTCTCAAGCCAGGAATAAGCGAATATTGCACTAATTAAGCAACACAAATCAGCAATAAGGAAATGAGACACTAATTACGACGATCATGACGCAAACGGGAGCCGACAGGGTAATGACCGCTTCCCTCGGCTAATTACCAGTCTCGTCGTGTGAAATTCGCCACGGCCAGACCGGTATATCCTAATCTGCATATGCCGTGTCTCCTGGGTGTAGCTTGGTGTGGGTGTAGCGATGCCCCGGTGAGCTGTGTAGGGTGTGGGGTACCGTGTGGGGTGTGGGGTACCGAGTGGGCTGGGGTAGGGAGGAGGTGTTTTACCGGTAATGCTGGGTAATGAACGCTAATTTTCCACTTACCTGTCACCCCGGCCATCACATCCCGTACTTTGCTGTCCTTATATGTAAACTTGTGTGTTTGTGTGTGTGTGGTGGGAGAGGGGTGAAGTCTAAATTCTGTTTTATGCCAGTATGTGACGGTGCTTGGCGTCCTTATCCGTGCATACTACGAAATTAATGAAATAACTATGGTGAGAACAAAACGGTAATTGGAAATGTGTACATTGTTGTTATTTTACAGTTAACGTACTGGTAATTGTTCTTTGCCTAAATCCATATATCGGGCTTACATAAACGGGCGTGTGTATGGCAACAAGAAGTGAAAGTTTGTATTGGAGGTTGAATCATCGGTCACTGTCTGATGTGTTTGTACTGTTATCTCTGATCCCAGCGATTATAAATTGACCACTTCCTGCCTCACTTCACCCTTTTACACGCCTCCCTTCTCCCTTCCTTTGCTTCTTCCCTTGCTTTTAATCTCTACCTCTGCTCCCCTCTTTCATCCCTCCACTCCCACTTCCTTCATCCTTCGCTTCATTTACCTTAACATCCAGCCTTACTCTTCCATTCCTTTACTGTCTTTCGGTAATCTTTCGTCTCCTTCGTTTATTTCCCTTTCACCTAACCCATCTCAAAGTCTTTTTCATCCTAATCCTCCTGTCTTTCACCTTGTCCTCTCACCCTCCCTTCCCTTAGCTTCTCTCTTACACATTCTCTTCACCTATTTTTTTAACCATGTCTTCTCAGTCTAGCACTACTTTCATAAGTAGTTCCTTCATCTTGTTGCCTCATTATAATTTACAGTATTTTTCATTCTTACTCTAATCCTCCTCTTGTCCTTCCTCAGAACTCTCCTTCCTCCATCCCTCTTTACCTCCACTCTTCCTTTCATCTCAAATCCTTCCATCCACGATCGTAATAGGAAGCGAAGTATATGCCGGAAATGAAAAGATTAAACCTTCACCGATTAAACAATTTACCTGTAACATTGCCAATCACTCATATTCTCATCCTTGTGTCAGATAGTACACAGGCAATAATCTTTCCAGCAAAGGAGGCTGCCTGACTTTTCCTTACCAGCTTCTTTCTGCATACTCAGTTCCACATTGCTGTTGTTTGTCATTTTTTGTATACTGACACAATTTACTTGGTCATTATGTGAAACTAATGTCATATAGAGTTAATTATGTCGGGCTGATTTTTTTTTATTAGGTTGGTTAGGTTATTGGGTTAGTTTAAGTTAGATTAGGTTAGTTCAGATTAGGTTAAGTTGGGTTAGGTTAGTTCAGGTTAGGTTAAACTGGGTAAACTGATACTGTAAAGGAATTAATGCTCAAGACCGTTCTAAGGTTGGGAGGATAATAATGCCTAGGTTTAGGATTGGGTAACGCCAAGTATACATCGGCTGTCAATTCACAGGCTCGCTTTTGTGTCAAGGTAAACACGACAGCTTAATTATCTCGACGTTAATTACTTCGGCCAGGTGTAAGGGAAGACGTAATAGTTTCCTCTTTTGGTTGGGATCCTGCATTTCCCCCCCCCCATTTCTCTCTCTCTCTCTCTCTCTCTCTCTCTCTCTCTCTCTCTCTCCCATCCGGAAAATTAATTCGGTTGTTATCCAGACAAATATCGGAGTGTAAACTGACGTGGGAGTCCGCTGGCCGGAAGTGAGACTAAGTAGTTGTGTTAGTGATGGTAGATTTAATAGTAATAGTGATGGTAGTAGTAATAGTAGTAGTAGTAGTAGTGTTAGTGGTGTTGGTATCTACATGTATTTTATAAGTGTTCAGATGGTTGTCGTTGTGGTAAATTTCTGTGGTAGAGATGGTGGGTGTGGCTGTGAACATACCTGATATCTTTGTCTGCAAAAATACTGTTATTATAGAACGCAGTGGTAACTATATTTTGGTGGTTTTCATTCACTTGTGATGAAAAGTATTAATATTTAGCTTTTATTCATGGAGATATGTGTTTATAGTGGTAGTAGCAGTAGGTGTGGTGGAGGTAGTGGAGCAGGTGAGAAGGTGTTGATTGGGGGTGCGCCGGCGGGGGGTAGGAAAATAGACCCTGATCACCCCCAGCTTGACGTCACTGCCACACAAATCCTGTCACTAGAGTCCCATATGCTAGTAGTAGGCTAGTAGTAGTAGTTATAGTAGTATAGAGCAGGTGTTGAAGCAGCAGCATGGTGCAATGACCCATACCCCTGAATATCCTTTTCACTTTAACTTGGCCAAAAATTGCCATCTTTTGATCTTCAGTGCTGAGTTGTAACAAGAAATTTAAATGATGCTGGTCGCGAAGAATTTCTATGGAAAAGATGTAGAGCTCCATTGAGTTACAAATAAGTTGCAAAAGGCGAAGATTTGGACCAAGTTAAGGTGAAAGAACTATAATAACTTCTTATTTTGACCATACTATTCTTGTCACAAGAACAGCATGTGGCAGTAACATTAATTGTAGTTCGGTAATAGTAGCAGCATCAGCGATTGTATTAGTCTTGATAATCATTGTAGTATTAGAGCGGATGTTGGTGTAAAATATAGCGTTAGGGTCCATTAAAAATAAAACTGAAGTCCAGTAAGTTGATATTCCAGCCACACATCTCATGTCTCTGGAACCGCATGTACAGGGCCAGATAAGACACCTGTAATGGATTGAACTGATGGTTATCTCTTGCGTCAGGGCTTACTTCCTCTATGCAGGTAATCTGTATTCATTGCATCTATACGCAACTGTTTCCTCCATGGGTGATAATTTATTCATGGGAGATTCTGTATTCAGACTCCAAATGCTTATATAAAAAGGATATGCATATACCTGTATTTGTTACTTCGCTTCCCCTGCCCCTTGATCCTGTTCCTAGTTTATATATATATATATATATATATATATATATATATATATATATAAATATAGATAGATAGATAGATAGATAGATAGATAGATATAGGAGATGGGGGAGGGGAGAGAAAGGTGCACAGAAACGAGTAATAGGTAAATAAACTTCACTCCTGTGACTGCCATATTTTATTCTTGCTTGTTTTAGAGGCTTTATAAACTTTGGGAAAGACTTTTGGGGCTGTAGGGGTTAGATAAATCTTTAAGTGTGTCCTTCCCCACAGCCATATACCCTTAAGTGTTTTGGAATTAAAGGCGTAGTATTAGTACATGTGGGGAAAATCAAGTTCTGAGAGCCAGGGGAATGGGGAAAAATAATTTCATATGGTTAGTGCTTAGGACGTGTGGGGAAGATATATATAGCTTGCACTGGGATGAGGAAGGTTAGGGGGGTGGTGGAAAGGAGACATAGAGAATGGAAATGGGGGAGGAAAATGAAGAGAGCTTAGGGAAGAGAAGAGTTTGGGAGCAGGGTAAAGACATACAGAGAGTGTCGTCTATTGCCAGTACATGGAAATATGGAAGCATTATTATTATTATTATTATTATTATTATTAGTTGTAGTAGTAGTAGTAGTAGTAAAGAGGCAAGGGGTTGAGGAGAGGAAGTGGGGGGTAGTTTCTTGGAGGAAGGGGGGGCCTACAATAGCTCCCAAGGGGTCCTCAGGCTCCTTGAGGGGAGATGCAGGATGTAGGGGCTGAGTTTTTGGCGTTAATGAATTTTTATATACATGGTCAGTCTTCCAATAATACTTTTTTTTTTTTTTTTTAATAGAACTTAATTTTCTTGTATACCGTATACATTTAAAACATAGATCTTAAGTTGTTATTGCTATTCACATTGACTTAATAGAGAAAAAAAATCATGTAGAAAGCAGGCTTAAGTATTCGTTTTTGCACTCACTGGCTTAAAATCAAAGTGAAAAGACATAGCAAAAGTTACAGCTCCAGACGATTAAAAAGTAAAGAATCTTGGTGAGGAAGGCAGGCTGAGAAAACAGGAAAGGAAGCCGGAGGGGGAGAGAGACGGGAAAGGAGGTGAGGGAGAGACATACGAGGAGGGAGCATGAGGAAATGATGAAGGAGGTGGAAGTGAGAAGGGTGGGAAGCTGAAACGGAGAAGATAAGGGAGCTGGGAGAAGAAACAGGAGAGCTGGGGAGGAAAAAATGAAGGAATCTGGGAGGGTTAAGGAAGAACTGGAGGAAAGAAAGAGGGCAGGGATATGGGAGGAAGAAGGGGGGGGGGATACAGGAGGAAAGGAAGAAGTAGAAGGAATCCATACGGGAGAAGAGAGGATGGAGAGGGGGAAACGGAGATGAGAAAGCGAGAAGGAATCTAAGAGGAGGAGAGGGAAAGAACTGGAGGTAAGAAAGGAGAGGAAGGAACCTGGGAGGGGAGTGGTGGGGAGGGAGAAGAGAGGAAAAACTGGAGAGAACAACGAGGGAAGGAAGCAGTGGAGGGGAGCAGAGGAATTGGAGGAGGAAAGGAATGGAGTTTAAAAAAGGGAGTGGGAACTGGAGGGAAGGGAGGAGATAGGGAGCGATGAGAGGAGGAGCAGTGAAGGGAAGGAGAGTATAAGAAGGGAGAAAAAGGGAAACTTTAGAGAAGGGAGGGGAAAATTGATGGAAGGGAAGGAGGTGGGGAGGAGTGGAAGGAAGAAAGGAAGTGAACCTGGAAAGGGAGAAGAAATGAAAAAACGGAAAGGAACTGGAAGGAAGGGAGATATGAAAGGGAGAAAGAGAAGGGGGACTGGAGGAAAGGGGGAGGGAACTGGAGGGTCTGGAGGAGGTGGGGAGGTAAGGAAGGGGGAGCTATTAATGGTATCGCCTGATCGTCCCCTCTTATCGCCACTGGCCCGGGCTGGAGCAAAGAGGGGAATAAAGAGGGAGATGAAAGGAAGGGGGAGGGAGAGGAGGGAAGATATATGGAGGGACACGAGATAGCGGGGGATGGAGAGGAAAAGAAAGAAGCCTCGAAGCGGAAAAAAGAGAGAGAAAATTTGGGTTTGGTTAGTACTTGATCCATATAGTGTTTAACGTTAGCAGAATAAAGTTTTGCAAAAGTGAAAAGGAAATATTGACACTCTAGTTTCTATGACTTGCCCATGGCCGAATATAATCGTGTGGTGTAAATTGGAATAATACAGTTGTCCCGATCATGAGAGGGTTAAAGGAAAAAAAAAACCGGAGGCTCCTACGACTCACTCTTCCCAAAAATTAACAGCAAAAAGAAGATAAAGAGAAGTAAATAAAGAAAACGCTCTCAGCTAAGCGGTAGGAAAGTAGCCATAGGGATAGTGACCATAGGAGAAGGATAAAAAAAAAGAGGATGATACTGAATGAGTGTAAATAAATAAATAAATAAATAAATAATCATAATTTGTATACGACATTTGAGTAGCGTTAAAGAAGGCGAGCGAGCCCCCTAGAGTTTCCGTTCCTTGGTTCCCATTTTCGCTGCCGGAGTCGACCACAGAGAATTTACAATGCCGGGTCGAGAATCACAGAATAACTTACGATAGTTTTCCTCACGTAACTAAGATTTGTTTATGCAGGAGGGACAAGAGATGTGGGGATATTCTGCACTTTCTTCGTATCGTCGCTGCTGTGAATATCATCTCAGTTACGAAGGGCTTTGATCCTAAGAGTGTAAAAGAGGCCCGCTTCCTTCAGACACCCCTGGGTCCTCCTCCAGGCTGGATTCTGGTTTTAGGGTATTTTTGGGTTTAGGTTTTGGGTGTAGTGGCGTGTATTTTAATGTGTAATTAACTCCCTGAATCCAGTGACGTATTGATTTATTTTCGTTACCTCGAGACGATTTAGTTCTTCTAGTAGATCCCAGTATTAGAGATTGGGACGTATTTATTCTCGCTGCCTTCAGACGATTTTTTTCATCCTAATTGAGCACAGTGTTAGTGATGGGGTTGAGGAAGGCCATATCCAACCCCTTCATTTCGAAAGTCATCCCCAAAATTGAGTGCATTTCTTGGGGGGAGGGGGGGTAGCAAAAAAAAAGTGGGTATAAGAAAAAAAAAACGAAATATGACTTTGGGTTGAAATTCGTAAAACTTTTTGAGGAATTGAAACGACCCGAGAGCCATAAGATGATAGTGGCAGAGGGAATAGTGAATATGAAAATCGATGTGACAGTAGTGGTTACGACTGTGAAAGATGCTAGTGAATGTGAGGGGATAGTGAATGGTGATGGTGAATGATGACAGTGAGTGGTGATGGTGAATGGTGATGGTGAATGGCAATAGTGAATGGTGATGGTGAATGATGATAGTGAATGGTGATGGTGAATGGTGATGGTGAATGGCAATAGTGAATGGTGATAGTGGATGGTGATGGTGACTACGGTGAATTAAATTGAGCATGAGGATGGCCGGCGTCTGTCTCCCACCATTTGCCCAGTTTCCTTAATAGACCTTGTTTCCTGGTCGACAGAGAGAGAGAGAGAGAGAGAGGATCGCACAATAGCTTTTTCATTCCACTTCATGGCAACCGATCCCTTTTCCTCCCTATTCTCTCCCCTTTCAGCCCCTCCCTCTTCTGTTCTCTTTCTCCATCACCCTCTTTCTCTTCCTCTCTCCCCTTTCAATCTTTCCTCCCCCTTCCCCCTCCCGTTCCTTCCACACTTATCTTTCCTATGTTCTCTCTCCCCAGCGTTATTTATTCACCCCTTCCTTCTTTCATTCATATCCCTTCCCATCTCCCCTCCCCATTTCTTCCTCCCATTTCCTTCTTCTTCATCTCCCTTCCTCTTCCTTTCCTCGCCTGCCTTCCCCTTCCCTCCTCCCTCTCTCTGTCTCCTTTTCCCCTTTCTCTCTTATCACGTTCACACTTTTGCTTTCCTCCCATCCATTACTCTCTCACTCATTTCTCAATCGTCAACCCTCGATCTTCTCTCTCATTTCCTTTCCTCCCCTCCGTCACTCCTTCACCTCATTTCTCCTCCTTCGTCACCCATTTACCTCCCCACTCCCTTCCCTCACCTTCCATGACCTTTCGCTTTACTTTTTCCCCCTTTCTCTGTATTTTGTTTTCCTTTCCTTCTCTTACCTCACTCCCCTGCCCTCTATCTTTCTGCTCCCCTCTTTATCTTTCTCCTCCCCTCTCTTCCCTTTTCCAGCCTCCCCTGCCTCTACTGTAGTTTCCCCTTATACTTTTCCTCTTCTCCCTCTTCCCTCGTCCCTCTTCAGTCTCTTCCCTCTCCCCTAATTTCCTTCTTCCCCTCCTCTTCCCACCCGTCCTTTGTCTTTCTCCCTTTTCCTCGCTCTTTCATTCTTCCTCTCTTCCCACTTTTCCCCCCTCCCCCTCCCCTTTCCCCCTTTCTCCCATTCACTCTTTCCGTAACATGGACAGCTGACCACGACCGCTGGCTTTAGGGGGGTGGGAGTAGGGAGGGGGAGGGTGTGTGTGGGGGCGATGGGCGTGGGTCAGAGGTGAAAGAAGGGAGGGAGAGGGAGAATTAAGAACAGAAATATAAACGGCCGATGGATGGGGAGGGTGTGTGGTACGTATAGATAGATAGGTAGATAGGTAGACAAATAGATATAGGTATACATAGAGATAAATCTGAATAAAACTAGATCATATGCAAGTGATACAAACGAACGGATAGAGAAAATATACAGGCAGAAAAATCAATACGAAATTGTGAAGAGCAGCAAAACATTGAATGGAGACTAAATCATACACACAGACTGACTCATTGTCGTCAAGGTACTAGTCCGATGATCTGATTTTAAGTATACGTGTATCCGGACCTAAACACGGATTGTAATTAGTCATAAAAATTATTGAAAAGGAATGAGCGTAGAACGGGGAAAAAGACAAATAACTGGAAGGTTTAGATGAAGACCTGCATTGCCGTCGGTAGAGGAAGCCCCGTAGCACCATTTCCTAAGCGATTTATTTTGTTTTCTGCACCTTACTTTCCTCTTCTGTGTAACATAAATCCCTCCAATATCGCCTTGCCCTACATAAATAACGAACAAAAAGGATATTAACCACCCATGTTCAAAAGTAAATCGCTAAGGAAGAGGTGTTAGGGAGCTTCTTCAACCGACGAGTATAGGAACCATAACCTTCATAATCCCCATTACCTCTGGAATCCTCTTAACCTGACTTCAGTCATGTGGTAGAAGATAACTTTAATATTACTCAGCCATGCATCATCGCCAGTACACTGAAGGTAATTATTCTGAAGCATCCATGACACGTGTAGGCCGAGAATAGGGATGTAAGCGGTAAATAACGAAGTGGCGTAATGTATTTTTTCATTTAGTCATTTGTCATTGGTTTATTTTATGTAACATAGGACAGACGTTACATGTGTTAGGGGTTAGTGAGACCAATATTTAACTCGTCGAAGTATAAAAAAAAAAATGAATTAAACCATCTGATGGTAACAATGAGAGAGAGAGAGAGAGAGAGAGAGTCCTAAGAGGTCAGCAACTATAATATATCCGCTAGGCAACCATGCTTCCTCACCAAAACATGGATTAGCCTATAATTATTTCTTAAACATCCGTGACCGCGTTTGAGCGTGGAACGAGACTATAAACGGCAGATAACAAAGTGACGTAATTTAATAGCCTCCCCCGACGCTGATCCCCGTATTTACAAAACAAGGGAGACCCGATAGAGTTTACGACGCTCACGTGAAATCGGTAATCGCTCCCCAACCCTCACCCTCCTCCTTTTCCCCCCTTTTGACCAACACCTTCTGTCTCCCTCTCTCTGCCTCCCCCTCCTCCATCCCTCCTCCTCCCCCTCCACCTCCCCGTCCCTCTGCCCTTCTCTCGATAACTCGTCCCATCCACTCCCTCTCCCTTCATCCATTGATATCACCAACTGTCCTTGTTTGCTAACGCTCTCCTCTTCCTCTTATCTCTGTCTCAGTCTGCATCCATCTCTCTCTCTCTCTCTCTCTCTCTCTCTCTGTCCTTGTTTGCTAACGTTCTCCTCTTCCTCTTATCTCTGTCTCAGTCTGCATCCATCTCTCTCTCTCTCTCTCTCTCTCTCTCTCATTTTTGTTTTCGGTTAGGCATTTCCCTAGTGACGTCGTGCGACCTAGGAAGCGTAGTTTTGCGTAGACTCACCTATATAGTGTATGGATGCGTGATTAAATAGGTGCTAATGGCTGTTCAGATACGTGTAAACAGGTGATGCAGGTATGTATTTGTTGATAGATGTTGATTGCTGATAATAGGTGTGGATTTGTTGATACGTGTAAAGGTGATACCAGGTGTGGATTTGTTGGTAGGTGTATAAAGGTGGTATCAGGTGTTGATTTATTGATGGGTGTAGAAATTGATAATAGATGCGGATCTGTTGATAGGTGCATAAAGGTGATAACAGGTGTGGATTTGCTGACAGGTGTAAAAGATGATAACGTGTAGATGTGTTGATCGACGTAGGTTTGTTAACTCTCAGGCCCATATCAGTCACTCTCAGCCGAAGAAAATCGTCATGTATTAAGTGGATAGAATTCTAGAGTTTCCCCGTCCATGTGAGGGTTAAAGTACAAAAAAAAAAAAAATAATAAGCATTAGATAACTGTAAACTTTTAAGGAAAGGTGTTTACTGTACAAAACGGTTTACTTTTTTTTTTTTTTTGGGGGGGGAGGGACACCGGAAACCTTCTATGGAAACTTAGGTATTCTGCAAAATGATTAAGAATCTTGGTAAATATGGACCCTTTTGAACTGCTATTGAATCTTTTATAATTAGTTAAGATCTTTAATAAATACGAAGCCCCACCCTTACGTAACCTGGCACCACTGAACTCCATATCGCCTACTCAGCCCACCCCTGCCCTGTTGTGTGAAGGTCTGGTATTTCCTCTGACGTTTTATGGTCTGGAGGTGTTGTGTGAAGGGTTGTGTGTGTGTGTGTGTGTGTGTGTGTGTGTGTGTGTGTGTGTGTGTGTGTGTGTGTGAGAGAGAGAGAGAGAGAGAGTAAGAGTAAGAAGTAGCGCCCCTTTTTCTCGTCCGCTGAGTTTTCATTTCGCAATGTTGCCGGTTCGGTTCCCCCCCAAATGAGGAAGTATGCGAGGTCGGCGAGGCGGGGTGTGTGCGTGTAATGGAGGGAAGGGCCAGCCGTATTAAAATAAACAAGTTCCCCCCTTTTTTCTCCCCTGATAAAGAATACAGTAGCTTTCTTACATGTGGTGCAAGGTGGGTGAGTGGGGGGGGAGGTGGTGTAGGGTGGGTTTGGAAGGAGAGAGGGGATTGGGGAGTTGGGGTTGGGAGGTGTAGAAGGATTGATTTTTTTAATTTCGCAATTTCGTTTTTCCTTATTGGGTTTTATATATATTTTCTATCTATCTATCTATCTATTGCCAGACGCCTCAATCCCGTTTGGGGTGGCCACAAACAAATCGCCTCCAAGTCGCCTTGTCCCCCGCCATTTAATTACTGTATATCGTTGGTTATTTTCATTATTTTAGTGTCGTTTTAGTATGACTACGTTATCACACTACATGTTTCTTTCGGGACGCATGAAATAAGTGCCCGTCTGTTGTGATTCCATACTTGTTTCCTTTCTTGATGGTATTTTTCAACAACCCATTACCTGCGTATGAATCTTCGTTTATCACCCACAATGTTATTTTTATTATTATTATTATTAGTGTTATTATTATTATTATTATTATTATTATTATTAGTGTTATTTGTACCGCCAGACTATTCCTTTTGAGCTTGGTCGTGAGTGTTCATTAACCCCTTCAGTACGAGGGCGTGTTTTTTTTTTCAGAACGGGAAGTACGATATATTTTTAGGCAAGTTTTCCTCATATTCGGCTGATGATACTATTCAGATTAGGGATTTTGTGTGTGTGTGTGTGTGTGTGTGTGTGTGTGTGTGTGTGTGTGTGTGTGTTTGTGTGTGTGTTATGGCTCTCTCGTAGTGAATGGACTTAGGATGCTTTATCATTAATTGACAACCACAAGCGTCAGAAACCTCAGATTAATGCCGCTGAACCCTGCCAGTTCCACCTCAAGTGCTCACTTAATCAAAGACAGTTTTTTTTTCGCCTCTCCCCATGGCAGGGCGGGGTCGTGAAAAAATTGTGGGTAATTTGTCTTTCTAAAATACTCTCCCCCGCTGTTTTTGCGCCCCTGAGCCCAATTTAAGAATGCTTTAGGTTTACCCCCCCCTCCTCCCCCGAAAATTAGGAAAGCTGTAAAGTAGCGTAAAGTTGTTGCTGGTTTATATGTCTTTAACTGGATAGAAGGCAAGAGAAGGGAGAAAAAGTGACATTGGAAGGAGAGGGGAAAGGGAAGGAAGGGGTAAGTGTAGGGAAAAATGATAAGAGGTAAGCGCGAGGCAATACGAAAAGGAAAAAAAAGAGGAGGAAGTGGAGAGATAGAAAGACGAAGTTCGAGTGATGGGAAAGAATAAAGAACAAAGGCGAGAAAAAAAAAGATTTGGAAGAAGAGGGAGAGAAGAACAGAAGTGGAAATGTAGGGAAAGAGAGGAGTTGGGAGAGTTATAGGAGCAAGTAGAATAAGTAAAGGGGACGACGAATGGAGAAGTGAAGGAAAGATGAGAGGATGGGTCGATGTTAGTTGGCTCCCCTGATGAGAGGTGATGGCAGAGTGAGGGGAGGAGATGAAGGGGAGGCCTAGGGGAGAGAAAGAGGAAAGGGGAGAAAGGCCTGGGAGAGGAAGAAGAGGAAAAGGAGATGGGAAGTTTGGGAGAGGGGAACCGTGGAAGAAGAGGAACATGTAGGAACAGGAAATGAAAGGAAGTATTGGGGAGGGAAAGATGAGAGTGGAGACGTGGGAGAGAAGGAAGAGGAAGAAGAGAGAAAGTTTGAAAAGGGGAAAGAGAGAAAAAACTTGGAAGAAGAATAGGAGGAGAAAGAAAATCTGGAAGTGGCAAAGAGGAAGAACAGGTAAAGGAGGTGAAGGAATATCTGGAAGAGGGGAAGATGAAAGAAGAGGTCTGCGAAAGATATGGCAAGAGGAGGAGGAGGAGCAAAGGAGGAGGAAGGTCTGACAGGGGTATGGCTCCCGATGACAGGTAATGCCATAGTGAGGGGAAGGGAAGTGTAGGAGGGGGCGTAACGAAGGAAGGGGGAGAGACGGAGTGAGTGAGGAAGGGTGCCACTGAGGGTAGGCCTGGCACCGTGACTCCCTAGTGCCAGCAGTGCCTAGACGTGAGCCGGGAGTGCCATGTGGCTTGTGCAGGAAAGTGGAGGGTCTTGTGAGGGGGACACCGAGGGATACTGCGGTGTACATGGGGTGAGCTGTAAGGAATGTGTGGATATAATTCGTAGGAAATATAATGCATGATAGAGCTTACGGCCATATCACTTTTTCTGAGTTTGTGAAGGTGTAAGCAACTCAGTAATAAGCTCAGTCATTTATGGAACACCTGTAATTGTTAGATGTGAGAAACCTGCATCCCACAATTCAGCATGTAGTCATCAGTGATACAAAAAGGTCAGACATTGTTTTCATCGTATGGTTCAGGAAGGGCAGTCAAAATTGGGAGCTTGCACACGCCAGCGCACTTCCAGATTTACTAATACGACCTCTTTGACTGACCAACTTTAGCAACGTCCTTTGTTTTTCCTGTCTACTTTATCCACTTGCCACTAGAGACCATTCACAGTTTTTTTTTTTTTTTAATCATTATTATTACCTCCGTGATTCTGTATTCCAGTTTTTATTTTTCATTTTTTTCCACCTTTATCTGAGCCTCCACTCCATGCCTATCTGTAAACTACTTGTCTCTGCCGTAAACAGTACCCAGTTATTTGTATTCGTATGTTACTTTTCATACGATTACCATTTCTTTCGTACCTTTACTTATTGGCCTTCGTGACGTCGTTCCAAGTGTTCGGTCTTGTACTGAAGGGTAAAGAAAGAATATATGTAAAAGAAAGTATAATTGTGCCATTAACTTTATTTGTTGTACGTGTTGGCTAGTTCTTGTTCACTATCTTGTTCTTCGTGTTATTATTATTATTTTTTTTATATTATTTTGACTCGGGATTTTTCTTTTTCCGGACGAAGAAATGTTATTGATTAGACCGACGGTGGTATTCGCTTTTTCTTGCTTAGTTCATTGTAAGTCTTATTTTACTTGTCGTTATTTTGCTGTGAAAGTTAGTGACTCGTTCATGGTTCTTATGTGATTAAATAATGGCTTTATATAAGTTTTTATGTTTTTATAACTTCTAGATACCTCCTGTGTGTAAGTTTTCCTCTCACACGCACAGCATAATTCTCTCTCTCTCTCTCTCTCTCTCTCTCTCTCTCTCTCTCTCTCTCTCTCTCTCTCTCTCTCTCACACACACACACACACACACACACACACACACACACACACACACACACACACACACACACACACACACACACACACACACACACACACACACACACACACACACACACCACCACCACACAAACAAACAAACAGCACATCCATCATTGCGAAGCTCCAAACCACTATTTCCCAGCCCACAACCTTGAAAACAATACCAGCCATGAAAAAGAACCCACGTATCAGCTAGAGTCATACTTACAACTCGTCTCTCGCTTCTTTCCCCCGTAGAGATAAATGGCCGTGGGGACGCTTTGTTATGTTAATATGGCCGTCACTGAGCTTCCGGCAGAGAAAGAGAGAGAGAGAGAGAGAGAGAGAGAGAGAGAGAGGGGTGTTTTACCTCCATGCGTGCATGATAGTGGTGTGGTTGTGATGGTGATTGTGGTTGCTGCTGTGGGAGTGGTTGATGGTGGTGATGGTGATGAAATTGTGGTGGCATTGGTGATAAAAGTACATTTGCTGATAGGGCTGTATAATCATTGTTGTAGGTGGGTTGTGATGCTGACGTGATGGTGATTGTGATGATATATGTCGGTTGTGATGCTTTGTGAACGTGGTGATGAAACTGGGGTACAGGGTGAAAATAAAATCACAGACATCAGATTAGATGGATATCCTGGTGCGAAAATTGCCGTGATTCAAATAGATTGAGGAAGTTGATGTAGGACTGGCGACAGCTGTTAAATTTTGATGATGAATTTGGTGATTGCCTTCAGAGATTACAGTAGAGATAGCTGTATAGTTAAAAGAAAATTATTATTTGATGTATGTAAATTTCTATTATTTATTTGGTTTTATCTTTCTATCTGGTCTGTAAGTATCTATCTATCCATCCATCCATCTGTCTGTCTGTGTCTATCTATCTATCTATCTTTCTATCTATCTATATCTACCTTTCTATCTGTCCATCTATTTATCTATCCATCTATCTATATCTGATCTGTCAAATTTATTTTGGAGAAACCTGTTAGTGAAGGAGGGCTTAAAAAGGAACGCTGAACTAGAATCGCTTACAGTTATCAGGTTTACTAATTATTTTTATCGGTTAGTTTATCTAGCTGTGTATTGCATTTATTATTGAGGAGGTACAGATTTACTGGTTAACTTATTCAGTTATTATTTATTGTGAAACGTAATTAACACACGACACTTCTAATGCATGGGTGCCGATTGTTGAATGTGATTATGATCTTGAGTGTGTACTGTAGATGTTGCCAGTGACAGGTGGGAGGGGTTAAAGTGTCATAGATCTCGATTGTTGGTGATGGCTGGAACGAAATTAGTGCATGAAAAGGAAGCAGTTGTGGTACTTTTTTTGGTAAATGTGGCCGTGGCTGCTGTGTTTGTGTGATAGGGGTTGCGAATGTTGAGGAAAGCTGTATGATTATGGCAGAAGATTAATGGTTATTGTCGAGTTTATGTAAGGTATTTTTATGTGAGAGTTGAGTTCTTTTTTTGTAGGAATTTGGAAAAAAAAATTGTAGAAATGTGATATTTTTTTGCTCAGAAATATCGTCATAATAAGGGCAAACAAAGAAAATCGAACGAACCACAAATGTGTCCTCTCCTCCCCTCCCCCCCAAGAAATGGATTGAAGAAAATAAAAATTTTCTGTGAAAACGGCTAAAAAAATAACAATGAACCACAGACCTCCCTCCTTTTCTCCTCGATCCCCCAAAGAAAAGAAAAAAGGAAAAACGCACAAAAACGGAGACAAATAAAAAAATAAATTAATTGATCGAACGCACCAAATGTACCCGATATCGTTATGTGGTAGGCAAGTGAACCTGAAGACCTCTTTCTGGCCATTGAGTTGCGAGTCCCCTTCCTAGATCCGACTCATGTAACCCTGCTCACCCCTCACTACCTCGGGGTCTGCTCCTGAGTTAAGAGGTTGGGCGCGGAGGGGACGGGGAGGATGGGAGAGAGAGATGGAAGAGCAGGTTGTTGCGAGCTGGAGGAGAAAGGGGAGAGATTGGAGGCGGAGAGAGGGTAGAGAAGAGAGTGGAGGGGGAGTGAGTAGGATACAGGGAGAGATGGAAGAGAAGGTCGTTAGGTCAGTAGATAGATATAGATAGATAGATGGAGAGAGAAGGGAAATGAGAATAAATTTGAAAGAGATGGGATATGTGGAAAGCAATTATGGCAGAAGATGAAAGTAGGTGGAAGTATAATAAGTAGGGGGGAGAGTGAGAGACAGAAAGGAGGTAAAAAGAAATATTAAAGTCGGAAGGAAAGAGAGAGAGTGATGAGGATACAGGAATAGGTGAAGTTTCGAAAATAGAAAGGGAAGAAAAAGAGATGAGGAAAACGAAAGTAAATAGACGACCTGAAAAAAAAATAAGCAAAGACAAAACCAGGAAAGAGGAAGAAAAATAACTAAAGGAACAGAGTAAAAGTTCTTGAGAGGGAGGAAAAGGGTGAGAGTTTCAGGGAGGGAGGGTGAGGGGTATGGCGAGAAATTTACGAGAGAATGGTGTAGAAGGGAGGGCGAGAAGTATAGGTGGGCCCAAGAAAGAAGTAGTGGTGTGGAGTTCTTCGTGTGGGGAGAAGAGGGGGTGAAAGTTATGGGAGAGAGAGAGAGAGACGAATTATATTGTCTGATGGAGGTAACGAAGATTAAAGAAGACATGAAGATTGAGACAGGCAGGGGTTTATTGGGAGACAGTGAAAGAAGGCATTGAGTATACAAAGAACTTTTCATTATCTTTGTAAAAAATGGGGAAGAAACCAATATTTGAGTTGATTTGCTCAGATCTTGTGTACCCCCTCCACAATATGTCTACCCCCGATGTATATATGTCCCCCCCCCATGCATACATGCCCCCACTAAATTTGCTAGGTCAGCATGCTTTCCCACGCCTGAAGACGGCGTTATTGCATCAGTTGATATCAGGCAGCCTGGTCGGGTAGACTGTTTTACTGTGAGCTTGTAATAAACTCCTTATCTAGCTGTTTGTACACGGAGTTTCTATCACCAAAGTATTGCAAGTTACACTTGTATCATTGATATTTTACCTTGATATTCACCTGTATGCCGTTTTTATCGTTTATTAACAAAGCATCAGTCATAAACAAAAGGATATTAAGGTGCAGTGTGCAGAATAAATCTCGGAGGGAGAGGCGTTACGAAATGTCAAATTAGAAGCCATACTTTTGTTAGTGTTGCCATTTGGATAAGTATTACTTTATTTTTTTTCCGGTACATTTCAACAATATTCGCGAAGTTTAGTCAGCGTCTTCGTTTTCTGCTGCCGATTGTTATAAAGTTTTTCTAGCTCCAGTTTGGTGCCATTATTGTTTGAGTGTGTATGCATTTGTGCTCATTTGTACACTGATTTAGCATGCTCAAATTTCACACTGCAGATTGGGTAATTTTATAGCACCAGTGGTGTTGATGTTGAAGGCTTCTGACACCACCATTTACTAAAATTACTTCAAGTATTGTATATGCTTTTGCCTGACACAATTATAGCAAAATCTAACACGCAACAGATTTGTCGTGTTTGAGCCGGAAGTGAAAAAAATAAAAAAAATAAATAAAACTTTAAAACTAAGCACAGATCCCAGGGATGACATATGGAAACTGAGTGGTGATAATATAATTATAAACCCCGTACTCTGTTACATTATTCAATCCAGGTATTAAGAAAAAATAATTTTTTAATGCACTTTGGATTACTTCCTTTAAATATGAATAATTAAATATGGTAGCAAGAATAACTTGAGGTTGCATTTTTGATAAATTGTTTAAAAGTCAGTAGGTAAATCAAGGGGAATGGTTGCATGTATGTTTGGTTGGTTGGAGTATTGGGTTGCCATGAACGCATATAACAGCTAGCACCCTTTATCGCAGTGCTGGCTAAGGGATACATACCCAGCGGCGAGGTGGACAGCATGCAGGTAATGTGTACGGTGTGTTGGTATGTCTGTCTGTGTCTGTTCGTGATGTGTAAACCTTCCCTGTATACCATTCCTCCGTCCCTCTGCTTCGTGGACCTAACATGATTCCCATTTTGGTCTTACTAGCTCGTAACTCATTTGTTCATGGTCCCTCCATGCCTGCTTGCAAATTTGTCCCCTTCTTTCATCGTATATACTTATTTTTCCTCTCTTCAACTTGAACTTTTTTTCCTCTCTCTCTCCCCCTCCTCTCTTCACCTCAGCTTGTGTGTCCTTCCTGTCATACACTTCTCTCTTCTCAACTCCTGATGCTCTCAGGCTAGTTATTCACCCCAAAGAATCCCCCTCCCTCCCGTCACCCATATCTTGGACTTCACCCCTCTTTCCCTTCCCCATCTTCACCCCCATCGTGATTCATTCCTCTTCCCCCTATTCCTCCTGCTCCCCCCTTCCCTTCACGTCCCCATTCCTCATCCTTCCCCCCTTATCTCTTCGGCTCATGACTTTCTTTCTTCCTTCATTGCACCCCCAGACCTCACTCACATAGCTCGTTTACTCCCATCATAGCTCCTTTTCCTTCCTTTTCCCACATGTGCCTTCCCGTCCACCTCCCCTACCCCCCGCCACAACGTACCACCACCACACTATACGTTCCACTCCCCCTCCTCCACGCAAGCTCCCTTCCTCTTCCCCTCCCCCAACCCCACCTATCCCCTACGTCATCCCGGTCCCTTCTCCACCCCCCCCCCAATCTCCTTTCTCCTCCCAATCCTCTCCCCTCCCCCTCCCTCTCCCTTTGTGTTGTTGCATGAGTGTTTATTAATGATGCTTGTATTGATGTTGATAAATGTTTGTTTGGGTGGTTCATCGTATTGGGTTTATCAGTGTGGTTATTTATGTATTTATTGAAGACAAATTTTCGCCGGGCGTGGTATTTAAATCCTTAATTAATGCAGATCTACTGGAAATTATTTTGCTGAAAGTATATATATATATATATATATATATATATATATGTATACCGGTCTCTCTCTCTCTCTCTCTAAATAAATAAATAAATAAATAAATAAATAAATAAATAATTAAATAAATATAAACTATTTCGTTAAATAATATTGACCTACCATTTAATGTATGTCTGAAGACATGCTTGCATTTAATTTATTTATTCGTGTATTTTATTTATTCATGTATTGCATTTATTTATTTATGTATTTATTTTATATAGTTTCTAAATAGTGGTGGTCTGTCTATTAATATATCACCAACGGATTTTTTAAAAATCAGAATTGAGTGTCTAATAAGCATTTTTAATCCGTTCACTTACCATTAACATTTTTTTTAAATCCTGTTGGTTCTGCATCATTAAAAAAATGTAGTAAAGCCATGGATGATTAGCCTAAACTCACTCCGTTGTAGATCATGTTACATTACTCATTCTTTATTCTTCTTAATACAGCTCTTTTATTACATTACATTTCTAGTAGACGTGGTTATTGTTTTGAAGACGTGTACTTAAGACTCCCCATGCTTTTTTTTTTTTTTTTTTTTTTTTTTTTTTTTTTTCCCACGCTTTATGTTTCTTATAATGAGAGATATTGGTCTGACTCTTTCATCCTCTGCTTCTGACGCCGTCCCTCCTACTTTCCCCCTCTCCTCTCCCTTCTCCCTCCCCCTCCCATTTCATCCTGTCATTTCTTTCCTTCAGTCCTTCCTAACAGTTATCCAAATTCCCATTCCTTTATTTTCCATCTTTCGCATCCCTCCCTTCCCCTGATCCGTCTGCTTCCCTTCCACACTTAGTCCGTTCCTTCTTACCCCTACTCCCTTCATTTCATCCCTCCCCCCTTCTTTCCCAACGCTTTCATTTTTGTTTCCTTATTCCATCTCCTCTCCTCGTCCACCCCCCACCCCCAACCACTCCTCCGTCCCATCCCACCGGAAGGAAATTTCTCCACACACACACACACACACACACACACACACACACACACACACACACACACACACACACACACACACACACACACACACACACACACACACACACACACACACACACACACACACTGTTGCAATCCATCACCCTACCCCCAGTCTGACCCGCTATGTATTACCCCTTCAATAATTTAGCTGGGACTTCCATCCTTGTCTTTGCGTTTGATATTGCCTGTCTTGGGGAAATAATAACGTGGTGAAATTGCTGTTCTTTACACGTACTCTGTTGATCTGGCTGAGGTTTTAATATGGTAAAGTAAATTGACTCTTGGAAGATTTATGTCAAGTATTAGAACGTACTTTACCAGGGATAGAAAGAGTAATAAAGTCGTCCATAGGTAGCAGTAATAACTAAAATAAAGTTATTATGCTGAATGGTTAAAATTACGCTACACAGGGCAATTAGTTTTGAGTTGCCGCTTTGCTTGTGCTATTTCAAGAACAAAATTTGGTGTTAGGGTGTATTTCTAGTCACCCAGAACTATCACTCATACCGAATACTTTCATTGTCCTTGGTACTGAAGGGGCTAATAAGTGGTAGCGGTAAGTAGGGATGTGTAGTTAGCGAGGTGTGTTTCACTTAGCCTGTTCCCCTTGACAGTGTAATTGCCTTTGCGCTCGTATGTTCTCATTAATTATTATCGATAGGTAGGTTCTTCTCCCTGTACCTCTGCCTTCATTCTTCATTCGTTTCCTTCTCTTCTTCTACCTTCTACCCTCCCTCTTCCTTGCGTGTCCTGTTACTTCCTTTTCTGTCCTTTTATCTACCCTATAACAAACAACCTCAAAAGGACCAGGAAGTAGTATGCTGCGGGTTACCTTAGTTTGCACTCCATTGTTTTTCTACCTTTCTTTTTCTTTTCCTTCTCTCCCACTACAGTACTCTACCATCCTCTTTTCCCTCTCTCTCTCTTTTCTTCTTGTCATTCTTCTTCTGTCTGTTTTCATGCATGATGTTAATTCCTCCGTATGTGTTACCGTTCCTTTTGCCTTTCCTCTTCCTCCCTCACTTTATCCTGTTCTTTATCTCTTTTCTTCCCTCTCCCTTTAGCTTCGTGTTCTTCCATATTGCCAGATACCTTGTATATTGTGTCTCTTACTGGCGAGTGCTCATCATAATTCTTACATTCTTGCACTCCTTTCTTTGCTCTTGCCATTTCTTCTTTCCTAGACAGTTGGTCTTTTAGCTGTTGGTAATGCTTCACTTAATCTTCTCTATAGTTGTGTATTCTGTCATGTTTATATTAGCAGTCTGCATGTTCGATCTTCTTCTGTTTAGTCGGACTTTTTTTTAGTGTTCTTTAACTCCATCGTTTTCTTGGCACCGTCCTCCCCTTCCCCCGTGTTTTCTGTAAGTTTCAGTTCCTTGTTTTTCTCTACATTTTTTTTTATCGTTTCCCTGCTGCCATCTCACGTATTCTCCCTGTGAAATTCTCCCTTTGCGACGCCCCATCTTTCCCCATTCTTCCTCTCCCATCCTCATTCTTCTGTCAAGTTCTGTTGCTTCAGCGTCCACCATCAGGATCGATGTCTTCCCCATCCCTTTTTTCCCTATTCTCCCTTTCCCATACCCCCCGTCCTCCCTCTTCTCTTCACCCTCATATCTCTTCAGCGACCCTCTTTCAGGATCGATCTTACGCTTCCCCTGTCCCTCCTCTCGTTTCTTCCCTATTCTCTTGTTTCCTTTTCCCTGCTTATCGATCACCCCTTTCTCTTTCCAAGCTTCTCCCCTCCCTCTCTCACTTCTACTTCCCCTTCCCCTTTCCTTCTCCTTCCACCACTGCCCTCCCACTCTTCCTTCTCCTTCCCCTCCCTTTTTCCGCTCTCCTTTCTCCTCCTTCCCCCCTCCTAAACCCCTTCCCTACCTACCCCTTGACATTTTCACAGCGTCGGCCCAGAAGAATATATGCCAATTAATCCCCATGCAGATACGATTCGGAGCCTTGTCCTCTACTCTCCCTCCTGTCCTTTTCTTGATCTGAATATTCTTTGGTTTATCATTGTTGTGAAATACTTAAAAAAATTCGTGGAGGTTTTTCTTGAGCTGGGGCAAAAATGTTCATTGGTAGGAAGAAAAGAATATAAAATGTCCAGGTAATTAAATCGTCCGGTGATATAGCAAACATGGAATAAAAAGAAAAGACATCTTAATATTAGAGAGATCAATGAAGTTTTTTTTCTAGTCCTCCACCTACCACAGATCTCTCTTTAAGATGAATAAATTTGCCCAGTGGTAGTAAGAACAAAATTATAAAAATCGTGTGAGTACTGAGAGGGTTAAACCATTGCTGGGTAGATCCATCACACTTGACTCTTCTCTTTAGTCTGGCTCTGAATGCTGAATCGTCCCATAGGAGGTCATGGAGAGAGCAAACAGGCCTGAATGAGAGAGAGAGAGAGAGAGAGAGAGAGAACCCCCAGAGTAGGGTACGTCGGTTCATTTAGTTTCTTCAATGGGTAAATATTTGGCTGTTTGGGGTTATTCTTGTATCTCTCTCTCTCTCTCTCTCTCTCTCTCTCTCTCTCTCTCTCTCTCTCTCTCTCAGTGGGCAGGTAAGCTACGTGGGGCGGCTTACTAGTGGGGTGAAGCTAGGGCGGGGAAAGACTAGGTGGTTGGAGTTTAGTGAATGTTATTGAATGGTTAGGTGAAGTGGTGGATGGTTCATGATGACTGTGTGGGACTATGCTCTGTTCACATTAACTTAGCCTAAAATTTCGTTCACTCCACCTTCAGTGCTAAGAATGCTAAGCTGTAACCTGAAACTGCTAGTAGGTATGGTGCTAGTCACGAAGAATGCCAAGGAAAGGATGTAAGGCCGTAGTGTTGTCCTATTCTACCACTCAAAATGCTGAAGGACAACTGTTGCTGTGGTGATAGTGGTAGTAGCAGCTGCTGGTAGGAGTGGTCGTGGATGATGGTAGTAATGGTCTTTGGCGATAGTGGTAGTGGTTTCTGACGACGGTGCAATTGGTGGTAAATACTGGTGGTAGTAGTTTTGGACGATGGTAGGAACGGTCTTTGGCGATAATGGTAGTGCTTTCAGACGACGGTGCAGTTGGTGGTAAGTTGTGGTGGTAGTAGTTTTGGACGATGGTAGTAGTGTTATGGTGCTAGTGGCGGTGGTTATAGGTAATGGTTATAGTCCAAATGGTGATGGTGGTCATGGTGGCTGGTAGGCGATGATGGTAGCAGAGAGATGGTGAATTGGTGATGGCGATGGCGATGTTGGTAGCAGAGTGATGATAATGGTGATGAGGATGTTGGTGATAGTAGTTGTGGTAGCGATGTTGGTGGTGGTAGTTGTGGTAGCGATGTTGGTGGTAGTAGTTGTGGTAGTGATGTTGGTGGTAGTGGTGGTATGGGCAGACGTGATCATTGCTGGCTACTGGGTTGGTCACGGTGGCCAGTGTGACAAAAGACTCGCAGGAGGAGGCGGTGGTGGTGGTGCTAGGGAGGGAGGGAGGGAGTCGTTGGAGGGGCGGAGGGAGACAAGAATGGAGGAGGGAACTGTGGAAGGGGGAGAAGAATGAAGGGAAGGGAGGAAGAGAGAATGGAGGGAAGAATTGAAGAAGGAGAGAGAGAGAGAGAAATTACGGAGGAAGGAAGATCATTGTGTAGCACTGAAAAAGAGAAAGGATAAAGAGTCGAAGGGAGGAGGAGGAGGAGGAGAGAAATTTGATGAAGAAAGATGAGAGAGGGAGCAATAAATCAAGAAAGGGAGAGGAAGAGAAAAATGAGTTGATTGGATGGCGAGAGTAAGGGAGGAAAGGAGAGGATGGTGGCAGTGGAGAGAGTGGCAGAAGGGGAAGGAAGAGAGAGGATAGAGAGAATGTGAATAAAAATGAATGGCAGGTTAAGGTTTTCACTACGACTGCGTATACTAGATAATTTTCCCTTAATGTAGATTTCTAGAACACACAAAATTAGACAGAAGCTTGATTAATCCCTTCATTACGAGAGGATGGAAGGGAAAAGAAAAGAAGATAATTTGCCAAGGGGGAAGCGCTACTGATAAAGGAGAAGGGGAAAACAGAAGAAGGGATAAGGGGAAAAGAAGAGCTTAAGTACAAAATGGAAGAATTAGGGCGAAATGAGGGGTCTGGGAGAGAGGGGAAGAGGAGGAGGAGGAGGAGGTTAGGTAGGGGGTAAGGAGAGGGGAAGAAGGAGGAGAAGGAGGAGGGGGGGAGGAGGGAGTACCAGCTTTCATGGAAGTGTTGCAGTGACAGTGATAGATGAGTGTAGGTGTGCATGTGTGTGTGTTTGTCAGTCTTCGTGTGTGTGTGTGTGTGTGTGTGTGTGTGTGTGTGTGTGTGTGTGTGTGTGTGTGTGTGTGAGAGAGAGAGAGAGTTTTCATGTTTACTCGTATTAATATCAGTGTACATATGTGTTTCAGTCGTCTTGTATGTGTTTAAGAAAGTTATGAAATCATATACCATCCTGATAGTCGTATGCGGAAAGAGGCAGAAATATACCAGCATTGAGGGACAGGTAAATATAAAATAAGTGGAGAGGAAAAAGGGAAAAATGAGTAACGTATGAGGGAAAAATGGGGGGGGGGTGACAGAATTGTAGGAAAATGGGCAGGTCTGTGTAGAGTTCAGAGGTTAGGTTATGGTTGAAGTAGAATAGGGAGGGTTGTGTGTGTGAGAAAGGGGGGGGGGGAAGAGTGGGGCGTGGAAGCTGGGAAAAATGTGGTAGGGGCACTTACAGAGTTGGGGAAAAAGGGGGAATTTTGTTGGGGAAAGAGAATTCGTAAGGAGGGGATTGGGAAGTGGGGAAGGGAAGATGATTACAGAGAAAAGGAACAGGTTACACAGTTTGGGAAAATGGGGAAATCATGGAGGCACCTATTTTGGGGAAAGAGGAAGGTGGAAGGGAGAGACTTAGGCTGCTTGGAGAGGGCGGTAGGGGGGCCTCCAACTGTTTGGTAGAGGGTGGACGGGAGGTGAATTTAAGTGGGGAAAGGTAGAGGAGGGAAAATTAAAGGTATAGGGGAAGGTATTGCAGGGAAGTTAGACAGTTTAGGGCAGGTGGAAAATTATGAACTTGGCTGTTAGGGAAGGTGGAAGAAGGGGAATGAGCGTTTAGGGGGTGGTGGAAAGGGGAGGGGAGGGAGGGACTTGGACAGTTTGAGGGAGCGACAGGAGTTTGTTGGTCGCCCTTTGAGAGCGTTGTATTCCTGGAGACTAAGATGGATATTGGCCGTCATTGAAGCGCTGTTGGGGGGCGTGGGTGCTGGACTGGAAGGGGAGGGGATTTGGAGAAGTGATGGGAGGGAGGAGTAGAAAAGTGAGGGGGGGAGAAGTAAGAAGAGAAGGGTGCGAGAAGAAAGTGGAAGAGGTTTGATAAAGGTCGGTACGAGAGAGAGAGAGAGAGAGAGAGAGAGAGACTACAGAAGAAATAAAAGGGGGAAGATAATAAGGATTAGAAATGATAAACGACCGAAACAAAGAAATATTGGACAGGAAGGAGACCGAGGACAGGGGTTTGCAGGGGTGAAAAGAAAGGGAATGGAGTTGATTACCAGGGGGTTCTGAAATAAGGAGAAGGGAAGGGAGGGTTGAAGTGGGGGAGGAGGGAGGAAGAACAGACAAGGAGAGGTGAAGGGAGGGAAGTTGAAGTTTGGTTTGCAGGGGGTCGTGGGGGAGAGGGGAAGAAAAGGGGAATGAGGAGAGGGGAGAGGAGGGCTGGCAGGGAGTATTTGATAGAAGGTAGTGGGAAGGGGAGATAAAAGAAAAAGGACAGGAGGGGAGTGGGAGAGAGCTGGTATGGAGTCGTGGGTGAATGGGGAGGATAAGGGGAACGAGGATAGGAGTGAGGTGGAAAGTTAGAGAGTTGATGGTAGGGGTTCATTGGGAAGGGGTGAATATTTTTTTAGGGGAGGGAAGGTGGGGAGGGGGAGGACTAAGGAGACAAAGGAAGGGGAGTGAAGGTGGGGTAGCTGGTTGAGGGTCACATTGAACGAGGGAAGAGAAGTTGGGGACGGGGAGAACAAGGGGGCAAGGGAAAGGGAGTGGGGGGTAGCTGGTAGGGGGTCATTTGGGAGGGGTGAAGTGGGGGATAGATCGACATTCTGCCAGCGGGATCACAGTAGGTGTTGTGGGGGTGAGAAATGGACATGTATCTAAGTGCATTAATATCAGTCTTACTATAGGAAAGGGTACTGCGGACGATATTGTGTTTATAGTTTCATTCTCTATATTTCCCTTCCTTTTTCTCGTCACTGTGTACTTCTGTTAAGCAATAATGTTGTGTCTCCTGTGTCTGTATCTTAACACATTTCTGCCTTAGTATTGAGGTCGTTTTTTGCTGGTCTTATAAATTATTCACAAATATCCTTCTCTCTTATCTCCTCTTTACATTCCAGCAAAAATATGATTCTTTTCCTTGCCTGAATACCTTCCTCCTACTGTACAGTTCTCTTCTGTCCTCTCTATTGTTCTCTCCTTTGTTCTCTCCTTTCCTCTCTCGGCACTCAAGCACATACGTAATATACTTTTACCATCCTTTCTCAGTCCTTCTCCTCTCCTCTCCCCTCCAGCCTAGCAGAAATATAATATACTTTTTCTCCCCTTCCTTTCTCCCCCTCCTCCCCCTCACCAGGCGGCCACAACCAAGCCGGGGAAGTTTGGCTGGGAGTTGTGGCAAGTTCGCAGGTTCTTGAGGCGGATTTCGGAGGTCTTGATCCCGCCCCTAAGATTTGGCCTTCTCAAGTTTTCGTGTTGAGGAGCGGGGAAAGTCGAGGAAGGAGAGTTTTTTTTTTTTTATCAACCTTTTTTCCATGAACTTTTTTTTTTTCAGTTAATGTTTTTCCTACAGTGACTCCTTATTTATTTATTTATATATATATAAACATTTTCCAGGATTACTTTTCCGTATAGTGACTTATTTTTTTCAAGTATTAAGCCTCGTGCTAGATTTTTTTTTTTTAAACCTCTTCCATTGACTCGTTTGATTTTTCAAGTAATAAGCCTCGTGCTTGAAATTTTTATAAAACCTTTTCCATACAGGGATATTTAATTTTTTTCATTTATCTTTTGTGCATGATGACGTAATTAAGTATTTTACCTCGCATGTGATTTCTACCTCTCCATTATCGCTGCCAAAGGTGACGTAGGTATGATGAACAGAATGGAGGTGTTGTTAGCTAGCATCGAAACTAAAAGCAGGTACTTTAGATGCGGGCTTATCTATCTCATGTAGTACGCGTTGCAGACTTTGCTAAGCGAGATTGAGGGACAAAGAGGATGAGTGTATAACAGAAGGAGTGATGAGAGTGAGTGGAGATGAGTGGTGGTATTTAAGAGTAGAAGTGTTATCGTCCTGGCCGATCGGGATGATGTGTGGAAAATAGACGGGCAATAGATATGATGGATGAGTGGACAAGTGTAGATGGTTAGACAGTGGATGGATAAGCTGCTAGATGAATGGATAGTGATAAATGGATGAACTGAGAGACAGATGGAGGGAATGAGGGATGGTATGATTGTATTGATATTGATGGATGGAGGGATAGACATGCATACTGACAGACACACACACTCCTGTTCCTTACAACACCCACCCCCCAACACACCATCGAAGCCCATCGTGTTAGGCTCGTAAAAGTGATGGTCTTAATACCCCCGGATAATCTTTACGCGATTAAACCATTAGCATACGAATAGGCCCGGATGCTGGGAGAACCTTGTTGGGGAGGGGAGGGGAGATGAGTTGGTGGGGGAGTGGTGAGGGGAGGGGAGATGAGTAGGTGAGGAAGGGGTTGTGGGGAGAGGAGATGGTGTATTGAGTAAAGGAGGGGAGGGGTTGGGGTTAGGTTGGGGAGGCCGTGATGGGAGGGGAAATGGTAGAGTAAGGAAGGTGTGAGGGGAGGGATCATAGAGAGAGGAGGAGAAGGAGAGGGGATGAGAACTTTAGGTAGAGGGAGTATAGAATTAAGGGTGGGGATTGTAAGGGTGCGAGTGTGTGGCAGGAATAGGGAGTGAGGGGAAACTGGGTGATAGGGAAAAACAGTAATAATGGTGGAGATGTGGCAGGGGTATGAAGTAAGGGTGGAAGGGGAATGGATGGAGACTAAGGGTGACAAGAGAGAGGTGAAGAGTAGGGGTGAGAAGAGGGGATAGAAAGTAAGGGTGTGGGAGAGAGTAAGAGTGGTGGGGTGGCGGGGGTAAGGTAAGAATGGGATGTGCCATAGGGAGTTAAAGGTGGGGTTGGGAGGGTGAGGGGTAAAGGATGAGAGTGGGAGGGGAGGGGGAGGCTGTGTATGTGGCAAGGGGAGAGGTAGTAGACATGCAGATAAGCTAAAGTGAGGAGAATTTCCGTCGTGTTGAAGAACGTGGGAGGTCCAGGAGGTAGGGAGGAGGAGCAACAGTTTGAGAAAGATGTGTGGAGGTGTAGAGAGAGGGGTATGAGGAAGAGATAAAGAATGCAGAAATAGAAATGGTGTTAAGAGTTGACGATGATAACGGTTAAGAGATAGTAAGACAGTAAGAGATAAAGATAACGTACTCGAGGTGAATGGGTTCAAGAAGGAAACGAGCATGCAGATTGAGAGTGAGTGAGTGAGTATTTCCTTTCCTCAGGGTCTGGGGAAGTGAAAGACCTGAGATAAGGGAGAGAATGTAGAAATCTGGGCTGACAATTGTAAAATATTTTGGACACATTTTTTTTTTCAGTTGTCCTCATATGCATTTAAATCACAGCTTCCTCTTAACTAGCATACTTGAATGTCAGCACATGGAAGAAATGATAGCTGGTTACTAGTGAAAATAAAAACTGTATGATACGCGACTGTCATGAGATATTACGAGTTGCATAGATTAGTTTACAAATATCAAAGTTGGCACGATTATTTTTTATTTATTTATTTTTTTTCCTGGGATAGAGTTGGAAGTCTTCGCTTTTTATTTTATATTTTTCGCATGTGCCTCTTGTGATTTTTTTTTTTCCTAGGGAGGGGGCGGGGTATTCGCTTTTCCATCTTCAGAGTAATTCCCCGTCATTCATTACTTGTGATACATCCTCATCTACCCGCATCGTCTTTATGGCCTTCTCATTTGTCCTCTGTTCTCCTTCCTATTCCCCTCATCATTTACTCATGGCCGTCCTCATCCATCAGCGGTAATTCCCCGCCTTTACCAAGCTTTATCCTTAGCCTTGTTGTCTTCCTAGTTTTTCTTGGCTAATTTTCTTTTTTTCTTTTTTTTATTCGCCCACGTTATACTGTGCTTTATCCTTATCATTTTTGTTTTCTTATTTTCATTTTTTTTCTTTCTTTTATTTGCCTTTTTTTTTTTTTTTAGCTGTATCGTTAGTCTTGTTTTCGTATTTTTCTTGGTAATTTTCTTTGTCATTTTTTTTTTTCGCCCCTCTTTACGGCGCCTTATCCTTAGTCGTGGTTTTCCTTTTTTGTTTTGTTCATCTTGATCTCATGTCTTTTTCGTTTATTAATTGTGTTTATTTTCACCTTTTATAAATTTTTTTCTAAATGATTGTGTCTTCCTCTCTATTTTCGCACTAGTATTATCACATTTTCGACTGTTATACATTTTTTTTTATTTTTACGGTCTATAAAATTATGCTTTTTGCAGTATTATTTGTATTACTTTTTTTTAGCTCATTTTTCTTAATATTTTTTCCCTTTTTCTATCGTCCTGCCTCCTCCTCCATCCTTTCCATGGTCTCCTCTCTGACCCCCTGCTTGTGTGTCTCCTCTTCCACTGAAAAATTCTTGTTTTTTCTTCTTCTTTTCTCCTTCTTCACATTGTCTCTCCCTCTGTCAGACTCGTAACTTCAAACCCGTAAATATTGGTCTTAAGCGAAATCCTCTGCTGAAAGTTCCAAAACTTTTTTTTTTTTTTCCGACCCCCCCCCATATCTCTCTCTCTCTCTCTATCTCTCTCTCTCTCTCTCTCTCTCTCTCTGCTTTTATCGTTTTTCCTCTTGCTCTTTTCCGTCACCTTCCCCTTTACCTACCTTCTCCTTCACCCTCTTGACCTCTATCTCATACTCATTTCCCCCTCTCAGTCTCTCCCGTCTCTCACCCCCACTCTCCCTCTCACCCGTAACACTCACTCACTCTCTCTTTCTCCCCTTCTCGCCCCTGACACTCTCGTCCTCTCCCTCTCTCACTCCAACACTTTCACTCACTCACCCACTCACTCTCTATCTCCCACTCATTCGATCTCTCACCCAGTTTCCCCCCTCTTTACCTCTGCACCCCCTCTCACCCCTCCCCCACCCCACTCATCCATCCATCATCACTCAAAGCCTCGACTATCTTTCTCCCCTCCACCCCCCCTTCTCCTCCTCCACACTCCTTTTCTTTCTTTATTATCCATTTTTCTTACATTGCTTTCAGTACCTGCCTTAATCATTAATCAGTTATCGGTGCCTCATTTACTGGTTCATGTTCATATTCTTTTCCCGTTTTTTTATGTTTTGTTGTTGAATGGATTTTAGTTGAACATAATATATGGTACTTTTTTTTTCTCAGTGGATGTGGTTCAGTTGTGTCCTAATTTTTGGTAATATTCGCACAGTTGTAATTTTTTAATGTGCTAGGTGGAAACGGGAGGGTACTGTTATAAAAATGTTTACCACATATATGCTTATTCCTATCAATGGAGTTCGTATCTCAGGATCCATTAAACTCTGCCACTAATGAAGGTGTTGGAATGTTAAAAAGCACTGAAATACTAAGGGGAAAAGTTTCTGGCCGTCGCTTGAAGATTTTTATTGAGAAGAGGAAAAACCGTGGCAAGTAAGAGGTTAAGGCATCTGTTAAATTGTGGCTTTATTTTGTTTTCTAGATTATTTTATTTTGCTCTGAATCTGATGCAGCCTTGTGTGATTGGTTTTATATTCCTCTGGTTTTATATTCCTTGTTTTTAATCTGGCTGGTGGCTGTGTGACACGGTTGCGTCCCCCTTGTGGGTCGGCCAGTCGTTACCCATAATGTTTTCCCCACTTAGTCCAATCTTCAGATCCGGCCCTCGTGTTCACCCTCATTCTCCCCCGCTCCACCCACTTCTTTATCACGTGCGACAGCCTCTCTCTCACTCTCTCACTCTTGCCCTGTCCCTCTTTTCTCCTCCTACCTCTCACTCACTCCCAGTCCCTCTTTCTCCACCGCACTCACTCACTCCCTGTCCATCTTTCTTCATTCCTCTCACTCACTCCCCTTCCTTCTTTTCGCTTTTACTTTCACTGTCTCTACAGTATCTACTTACCCAACCCTTATGCACTCATACCCCTTTTCACTATCCTCCAGCTGTCCTTACCCCCTACTCTCTCTCTCTCTCTCTCTCTCTCTCTACTTTATCCCTCTTCTCCCCTCACCCCACCCCCCAGTCTCCCCTCGTCACCCCTGGGCGGGCACGCGTCAACCCTCGGACGGCGACGGACGATAACGATAGCGATGCGGACGCCGAAAATGGCCCCGAGTAACTGCCACATCACTGCTTCTCACGCCTGCACTGGGGAGAGAGAGAGAGAGAGAGAGAGAGAGAGAGAGAGAGAGAGAGAGATGGGGAGAGGGGATGGGAGAGAAAACTGGGAAGGGGAAAAAAGGGAAAATGAGAGGAAGAGAAGGGATGGGAAGGGAAGTCAAGGAATTGTAATTATATAAGAAAGGCTTGGGGAGGCAAGGAAAGGGGAAAGGAGTATGGGGAGGTTAAGAGGTGGGGAGAGAGGAGTACCGGTAATGTTGGGGAAGGGAAGGGATGAGAAGGGAAGAGTGGAGAGTGAGGGGGAAAGTGAATGGAGTTAGAATGGAAAGGAAAAAAATGGACGAAACGGAATGGGGGAAAGTGAGGGTTGAAAAGGGAAAGGATGAGAGAGGGGAGGGGACAGGAAGAACTGAAAACAGAATCGGCGGAATGAGATCAGTAGAGAAGGGGAATAAATTAGAAAAATGGAAATGAAGGGGAGAGAGAGAGAAAGAGAGAGAGAGAGAAGCGAGGAGAAATACAGAAAGAATATGCAAGAGGGAAGATGAAAAGGCAACGATGGGAAAGAGGAAATGAGGAGGATCTGGTGGAATGGTATGTATGAAAGAAGAGGAAGTAGAGGGCGAGTGCAGGAGGAGAGGGGAAGGGGAAATGGAGGATAGAAAAGGAGAACATATTATATTTATCGATGCATATCTGAATTTTGAAGACATATTTATCCATGCATGTCTGAATTTCAAAGGATTGGGTGATGAGTGATTGGAGGTGAAGTTGGTGAGAATTAGTTCATAGATTTATAAAAGAGGATGATCAGGGGAATGTATCAGCAAAAACCATCACATCTGCACATCAGGAAGTATAATCAAATTCAAAACACATTTTTCGCACAGAATTACTCAGTGGAAAAGATATTTAAAGGAAACGCCTGTCATGTCACTTCATTACCTTTAAACCCAGGATCATGAGAAATAGGTTGGTAATAGAATAACTTGATAGAATTACGGTAACTGTAACGTGATAATAAGTAGACTTGTACTAGAATAACTTATGGGAAAAAAGTCAGAAAATGCTGGGAAATGCCTGTCATGTCACACTTCATCACGACCCTCAAACCCAGAGAGTTCCCAAATCTTCAGCCCTTCATTTTGACTCAGCTTTGACAGGCGACCCATCCACCATTAGCAGCAGCAGCATCGCCGTCTGGGCCAATCTGAAGGATGAGGCCCGTGTATTGTCTTCGTGGGGATTCTGGGTGCTGGAGGATTAACGTTTTTGAGAGGGGGGGGGGGTGGAGGGGGTGAAGTGAATAAAAACCCCTGTGCGTCATCCCCTCCCAGCTGGACCTTCTGTGTGGTGCCAGATAGGGAGTTTGTTTGCTGGGTTTTGTGCCGCGGTACGAAAATAGAAAAAAAAAAAATGGATTGCGGTTAATAGTTCCAGCTTGGTTATAACTGCACGGTTTCTTAGATTTCGTGGTTACTTAGTTCTTTTCATTTTTCGTGGTGTTCGTGGGGTTACATTATTCATCTCTGGTTTGATGTTTGGCCTCGATTCCCTGATTGGCAAGAGTGGCTGGGGCAAAAGAGAGGCAGGACCCCGCGCGAACAAGCCCCGACCGACCGACCGATGGCCGACCATGCTGACGAGGGAGGGCAGGGAATAAAAGAATCGTTTCCCCCGTCGTGACCACTACCAAACTTGATCCGGTGGGGCGCGGCAGCAGCTCCGACACACCACCACCACCACCGCCACCTCTCTTCCCATCCAAACAGACCGCTCTTGGCTTCACATCATCACCAGAACCTTGAGAGGGGAGACCGAATCTTCCCCTGACTTCCTCCTTGGAGTTGAGGAGTTGGATTTTCTTTGCGAGGGATCGGATTGTCTTAGCAACTTCGCGGGAGATCGTCGTGTCGAAGGAACTTCGCCAGTGTTTTAAGGGATTGAATTTTCCCTGCCACTTCATTAGTTAAGAGCCTGGAATTTGTCCAACTTTCTTCTTGGTGATAAGTGATCGGATTGGCTTAACTTCTTGATCAGTATATTAAGAGGCCAGATATTATTTCTAACTTTGCCACTGTGTTTAGGAGGACATCCTCTTGGCATCACGAATTTGTCAGTGTTAAAAACTGCTACTTATGTTTTCAGGTTAAACGATAGTGTTGATGACGTCGAATCTTGTGACTGATTTGTGATTGTGCACGTGTGAAGATTTATGAGATCGATAGTGTTGTGTTCACCTCCACGTGTCGTGCCGTCATTAAAGTGAGGCTTTTGCGACTTGCAGCTGCACGAAACACTGTAAAAGTAATCACTGATCGAAACATTATTTTCTTACTAGTCGTCACGTATTGAGGATATTATACACCTGAGTCTACAGTCTAGTAATGAAACTACAGGATTACCCTATCAACATGGTAAGGACATCTCAGAAAACTAGATACATTAGCCCAGTTACAATACATTAGTGATTGTACCTACTTTTGTTTCCTCATTGCTTATTTTTTCCTACCCCGACTTTCCTCCATTCCCTCTTCCTCTGCCTCTTTCCCTTTTCTCTCCTATCCCCTCTTCTTCCTCCCTTCCTTCATCCTTTCCCTTCTACTTCCTCATAATTTTCTGACCTTTTTTTTTTTTTTTTTTTCCGACTTACACCGCGCCACTGACAAACTCGGATCGTAAATCTTGCTACGTCTGTCATCCTTGAACTTTTTTTTTTCTCTCCTCCTTTCACCCTTGCTCAGCTGTGGTTGGTGACTGGAGGAGCCGCATAAATACCTACATAACTTCATTAGTCTACCATTACCCGGATGTTCCGGCTTTGTGTGTACCCTCCATCCACTACCCTTCCGCTCTCGCCTCCCCACCAACACCTCCATGCACTCCTCTCTCCTATCCTTTTCCCCACCGTTTTCACTCCTCCTCCTACATCCCCTTCTCTCATCCCCTCTCCCCATTCCCACTTTCGTACCTTACCTCCTCCTCTTTACTTACTTCCCAACCCTTCCTACTGATTCCTTCCTCACACTTTTCCTACCATTCCTTCCCTATCCGTTCCCCTGATCAGTGTAACTTTTCCCTTTTCCTCACCTCCTATCCGCATCTTGTGATTGCCTCCTCTTGTCTTTCTTCCAATCTGTTCCCCATTTCTTTCCTCTGATCACGCCTTCTCATGCGTCCTTCTCTTTCCCATCCCTCCCGTTCCCCATCACCCTTCCTTTCTCATCCCCTTTTCCTTCCCACCGCGTTTCCCTTCCCACCCCGTTCCCCCACCCCCTTCCCTTCCCAACCCCTTCCCCATCTCCTTCCCTGCCTCCATTCCCATCCCCTTCCCATCCCACCCTTCTTCCCCTAGCCCCCTTCCCTTCTCACCCCCTTCCCCACCATAACCCACCTTGACCACAACTAAATTCTGTTAAACCGACCTTGTGTTTTTTTGCCGATTTTTTTCCCCTTCCTATTTGCCGCGTTTTTCTTTTGTTTTTTTTACCCTTAGCACTGGTTCGCTTGTACCATGTTTTTTCCCAGTCATCATTTCAAACTATTAAGAAAGAAAGCTCCCAAAGTGTATTGTGTATGTAGTTTTTGTATTTGTATATTATTAATGTATCTAAGGAGAGCTTCAAAAAATATATCAAGCTGCAGACCTGGGACAATCGTTGAACAGTTGTAGGAGGGGAAAAAAAAATGACAAATGAAACTGTAGAGGCTGAAATGGGAAGCCATAAAAAATGAAAAATAAAAAAATACTCTGGTCAACTTGGCGTACAAAGGGTGATAAAGAAGGGATTACAGGGCACAATACCGAACTCCCGATTGTGCTCCCTGGCCCCCCCCCCTCTGCCCCTGCACACGCCCCCTGCACACACACGCACACACACAGCCTACACCCTGTACACGTCACTGCACACACACACACACACACACACACACACACACACACACACACACACACACACACACACACACACACACACACTGTACATGTTCAGTGTATACCCCAAACTTTATCTCATTAGAAGACACAGGCTTCCAGGAGCCAGATAAAGTCGTGGCCAGAGTAAAGTTAATAAGGTTCTGCCATCTGAAGGTTTAGTCTAGATAGGGCTCAATCTTTTCAGAGGGCATGGTTTCTCTTCGTTAAATGTAATCGTCTGGTTGTATCTGTATCGTTCCAAGTTAGGTTTAGGTGGAAAGAAATGAGGCCCTTCCTTCTAGCAAAATTGTATTATCATTACAGTATCCACACTTCATATGGTACTGCATTTCTTCCAACTAGATGCATATGAGGCTCTCCCCAAAGTCACTCCTTCACGTGAATGTGTGTGGCGTGGCATGATTCAGGAGAGGGTAGAAGGCGATGACGTAAAGCCGTTTAGCGAGTGGGAGGAGCCGACCTGTCAGTCTCCTCCAGCGTGCTTATGGATGGCCGCATTATTGGCTAGATTACCACGTGGAAATGGGTAATCTAGAGGAGGGAAACTCATACATACCCCCTTCTCTCCTCACTACGACCACCACCTCCTCGTGACGCGCCATACCACATGACGTATTCCAGTGGCCGGCCTCTGATTGGCTGACGAGCTGATGACATGGGACTGCCACATGCCTCCAGGGCCCACGATTCGATCTCGCACCTCGGGGGCCACTTGAACTAACTCGTGTGTTGATTATTGGTAATTTAATCGCTCATTGATTGATTAGTTTATTCGTTCATTGTCTTGTTGTATCAAGGGAAGGTATTCATGATTGGTTTAAGTTGACAAGGCGTACAGTTTAATTTGTGGGTGTTTGGACCGCGTGTGTTGTGTATACAGCCCCACCTCCTCCTCCCCTCTTCTGCCCCCTATCAGTATCTCTCCCCATCCCCTCCTTCCCTCCCTCTCTCTAGGCTTCTCCCTCCCCCTCTCCCTCCCATACACCCCCACCCCCACCCGGTCGTGCTGGGAACGTGCCGTAGTGTGTGATCTTGTTTTGGTTGTGCACGCGCCGGCCTCCAGTCACGCATCTACCGCAACCCAATTAACACTCCGGCCTTCCCTTTGAGTGCCACTTCTTTCCCAGGGGACATCCGGGTGCCACTGGTTTCAGATGCGGTGCCACCTAAGGGGTGCTATAAGAAGATCGAGTGCCAAGTGAGGGGGGGAGAAGAAGAGGAGTTTGACCCTCGCTAGCCAAAGCAGTTCTCTCTTACCTTGCCTCATAGAAAACTGTACCGAGCCCCCCAGGCCCTTCCTCCCACCTACTCTGTCCCTCACACTCTCTATCTCCTTCCCTCTCTCCCTCTCTCTATCTCTTTCCCTCACTCTCCAAGGCGCGACCCACGTGTTTAAGTGCCATTAGTGGTTAGTTCGGGCCGGGAGAAGTGAGGAGGAGCGGCTAACACGCCCCTTAAAAGTTAGCAGTTTTAGTGGAGGTGACAGGAACAGCTGACAACCCTGCATTACCTGTCCATCGAGGAAATACCACACGTGTCTTGCTGGAAGTTCCCCTCGTCCCTTACCTGCCATGGTGGGTGTGCCCTCCAAGTCTCTCACATTTTTCTTGCTGACCGTCCATATCTTCTCACTTAAGGCACGGAAATACATCAGTTTCATTGTGTCTGTACTGACCTTGTGGCCATTGGATATACAGGCAACTAGGGCGTTTTGCCTGTATTTCCTTATTATTGCCCTTAAATATTTTTTGTATCTCTTTTCCTTCTGTGTTTCTTAGCCCATATTTTCTCCAAACACTGCTACTAACAGTCCTTTTCCGACCTTTTTACACTAGCCTCCCCAGCACTACCTTCATCCCTTCCCCAAAACCACTCTTTGCTTCCTTGTATTTAGCACATCTCTTCCTCTTCCGATAAAACTTGTCCTCTATTGTCGTCAACACAACCTTCCTCATCTCCCGTCTTTCCTTCCCACCAAAACCACCCATCCTCTTCCACGTAACAACCACTGGAACTACAAGCAACTCGATTAGGCCACCCACTGAGCTAAACGTGCGACCGTAACAATGTGCAACGTTGCATGCAGAGTGGCTTGGTGGTCATATCTGGCCCTCACATCCGCCTGTCACACCCCCTTGCATCGATAACGCCCCGCATGCCACCGTAACGTGTCATGCAGGATTGTCACCATAGATCAATTTGTCATGTGTCGCTTGCACAGAAGGGGGCTGGGAGTGTATGTGTGTGTGTGTGTGTGTGTGTGTTGGGTGGCAGTGAATAGTTTGTCTATATCATCATCGTCCTGACTGTACTTTCCCCTAATATATAGGGATTGACAGGAGTAATATCATGTTGGGTGTAGATGTGGATGTGGGTTGAAAATTAGCCTCTTAAATCCGATGACATTTTTATTCTTGCGATCTCCAGACAGTTTCATCCAGTATAAGATCTCATGTACTGAAGGTGGTAATGAGTAGTATTATGGTTAACATTGAATTTGATATTAGAATGCCTTTGTTGTGGGAGAAAAAGTTTGAACATGGAAGGAAGTGTTTGCATCTTAATCAATGTACATCGGTGTCAGTGCATTGATGGAAGTGAAAGAGAAACGGAAGGAAATGAAAAGATGAGGAGAACGAGGAGAGACGAAATGAAGGACATGACTGCAGGATGAATGGGGGAAGATGGAAGGACGAGGGGGGAGTCAAAATGAAGGAAATGAATGAAGAACGAATAAGGGAAGATGATCAGGACGAGCCAGCGAGTGAGTGGGTGTGACCTGGGTATAACATCACGCTCCACACAACCCTTCCGTTCCCCCATACAGTACTGTTTTGCTTATTATTTATGACATCCGCTTCTGACCACATGGGCGTAGGACCAGAAAGAGAGAGAGAGAGAGAGAGAGAGAGAGAGAGAGAGAGAGAGAGAGAGAGACTTTTCGAACTGGAGGGGTTAGATGCGGCTGCCAGTAACCTCTTCAGTTCCAGTAGTATATAACAAGAATAAACTAAAAATGTCACGAGATATGAAGGGTTAGTCTGTTATTCACATCCACCTTCTATTTACTCATACTGATCGTTTTTTCTCAGTGTATATTCACCCTGTTCCCCTGTCCCTGCGTTTTTCCCCTTACCTCCACCCTCCCATCCACTCATCCAGTTGCGATTTTTTCTTTCTTTCCCCATCCACTATTTTCATTCGTTGCGTCACCCATCTCAGTCATCATTCACCCCTTTCACACTTTCTCCACCCACCACATCAGTCATTCCTCATCTACATCAACCTTGTGTCCCCATTTTCCCATCCACACTGTTTCCCTGCCCATCCAATTCACAATTTCTCCTCATGCTATTTCACTTACATCTCCATCCACTCCCTTTCCCTACCCACTTCCTTTCCCTACCCACTCTCTTTATTCATTCGCATCTACATCCCTGTCCACTCCTTTTCCCTACCCACTCTCTTTGCTCACTTTCATCTTCATCCCTGTCCACTCCTTTTCCCTACCCACTCTCTTTACTCACTCTCTTCATCCTCCATTTCTCTCTTATTCCCCATCCACCATTTCACTCACTCATTCCCCACCGCCCACCCTCTTAGGTCCCCCTCTCCGGTGAAAAATTGTCAGCGTCAGCCTATGGTGTGCTAATCAATAATATAATAGCCAGCCAATTACGGGGCCGGGGCTCGAACCGTGGCCCCAACACAACCCTCGTCTTGTGTACCGAACCCAGCGGGCCTGAAGGGGGCTCATTTCCCACCCGTGACTTGAGAGAAATGACACCCGGGTCGTATCCTCGGTGGCTGGGTCGGTAGCCTGATTAGAAATGAGTTTACCCTCCTGTGGAAAGCCCCAAAATTATGTTTGCGTGGAATAGAGCGGGATTGTGATTCAGAAATTGCTAAACCTAGGGGATGGTGGTGGTTTGTGCTAATTTTTGTCTGTTTTCCTTGGTAGTGGCATTAGTGTTTACCCTTTGTGTGAGGATGAAGGGGGAATTATATTTACCAAGACTAGATTAGTGCAGTAACTCGGAAACAGCTTACCCTTCACGGTGATCATTTTGTATATATTATTTTACTTCACTCTACCCAGTGAAACTGGGATGGGTGTGGATCTAGCTTGATTATAAGTCTGCAGAAGGTGGAATGTGCTTGCCTGGAACAGATTAGGGCAATAACTCAGAGAGTGATCTGATCGACAGTATTAGTATTAATTCCACACTTTGCAGGGGGTGATTTGGGACTCGCTTATATATGTTTATCATTTTTTTTCTACTTTTTCCACACACACACACACACACACACACACACACACACACACACACACACACACACACACACACACCGGTTTGTGGTTATTCGAGTATGGTATAATCTAAGCTGCTAAAGCAAGTCTGTGTACGCAAACGAACCATACAGTATTCTAATAAAGTCCACCGAAAAATGAAATAAATTAACTCATGACCTTGATGCAATATTTATCGCAATCGTTAATGTTAAAAATGCAGTGCGTATATACTAACTGAGGGCAGTATTGTTAAATTTCCACCAAGTAATGCTCGGTTTGGTTCATTATTATTATTATTAGTGTTATTACTAATTATTATTATTATTATTATTATTATTATTATTATTATTTTGTGCCTGTCCTTGCATGTCCCCCTTTGATCGTATCTGTGTTTACCTCTTGCCTCATTGTCCACGTGTAAGGGTAGGCCACGTGGTGTAGCTCCCGCCTGCATCTCATTATGTAAAGCAGCTTCATTCACAACCCTGCCCTGCCCTCACTATGCTAGACTAAGGGACGTAGAGTAGTAGAGCCAGTTGTAAAAGAAGAGATGTAGGATATTGAGGGAGTGTGGGGGGGGTGCAGGGAGTTGGAGTGTGTGTTTAGGGTATGATGTTGATATGTTAATGAAGATTTTGATTCTCTCTCTCTCTCTCTCACACACACACACACACACACACACACACACACACACACACACACACACACACACACACACACACATTTCTTAATTTTCACATTCTTTCCACCCCCTTTTTAGGCAGTCCATGTATGTTGGCTGCTTTTCTTCGTGTATATTTTTCACTTCCATTTCTCCTTCCTATCTCTTGCCAGTTATCACCTTTCTTCTTTCTTCCCATCTTCCTCTCTTCCCATTATCCCTCTGTCACTCGTTTCCCCCTTGTCCCCTTACTGCCCTTCTCTCCCATATCATCCTTTTCCTCTCTCTCCTAACGTTACACCATTCTTCCCTCCCCATCAGTCCTCTCCACTACTCTTGCTTTTCCTTTTCTTCCGTCCCTGTTAGCACCCGGCCAATTCTTTCTTTTGTCTCCTTTATCATTTCTCCCTTATCCCTTCTCCATTTTTATCCATTCCTTCTCTCCTACTCCATCTTTTCCCTGACTCTTCTCTCCTTAAACTCCCTCTCCCATTCCTCTCCACACCTCCCCACCCCTTCCCTCCCCTCCCCTCCCCATTGTGTGACTTGAGCCAGCTGTGCCCAGTGACCGTGTTTATAGGCAGCACCTCCACATGGCCATTCCCTCCCTCTTCCTGCCCTTTCCCTCTCCCACTTTCGTTTTCTTTTGCATTCTCTTCTCTATACCTCATCCTCCTGCCCTTTTTCTTTATTGTGCATTTCATTGTGACTGACGCAGTGACCTAATATACTTGACCAATTTGTTACTTGTAGGCCAAACTTAGTGTCAGCTGTGGCAGGGGTGATCACTGCAGCATACCTCTGAAGGTTATATTTAGGCTAGGAGTCAGTTATCACTCCGTGTGTTACTACCCAGTGATGTTGAGTAATTGTTGTTGTGTCCGTCCACAGGTTGGTTGCGAGCTGGCCGGCGGTCTGCCTGACGCCGCCCCTCAACACAGCACCGTGGCTGCCAACTCGGCCCCCCTGGCGGCCTACCCGCCCGCCCCAGATATGTCCCACATGTCCTCGTATTACAACGCCTACCCGGACTACCGGCCGCCCCACCCGCCCGATGAATACCCGGGCGCGCCGGGCGGCCAGGGGGGCGGCGGGGGGCACTGTGGCCAGGAGTACGACCCCCGCATGCCCCCGACGCACCCCTACTACACCCAGCAAGGCTACCCGCGCTACCCGCCCTACGACCGACTCATGAGCAACTACTACAACGCGCAGACCCCGCAGCACCCGCACACTCCGCACGGCATGCAGCCCCACGACGCCCACGACTACCGCGACCCCTCGCCCGCTGCGCCCACTTGCATGGGTCAGCAGGCCTCCCCGCCCGTGCAGCAGTACCCCTCCTGCAAGATGGCGGGGCAGGGGCCGCCGCAGCAGCCTCAGCAGCCACAGCAACAGCAGCCACAGCAGCAACCCCCGGGCATGGACCCTAATGGCGGCCCTCCCCAGGACACCTCCCTCCACATGGCCGCCCAGGAACACCAGGGCTGGCCTCAGCAGCAACAGCAGCAGCAGCAGAACGCATCATCAGCACTCCCGTCTCCACTCTACCCATGGATGAGAAGTCAGTTCGGTAAGTAACAAACACACTCTTATGCCATCGTCTCATCTAAGTCACCAGTCATTATTGCATTGGTTAGTTACTCATCACCAAAAATAACGCCATTAGTACAGAAAAATCATCATCCAGGTCACCAGTCGTTATGCTAAGGCTAGTAACTCAGCACCTCATACCACTCAGTCTTGCATCACCAGTCGTCATCCAGATCATCGATGTTCTGTGGCAGGTTTAGTATCTTATCTCCATCTCCCAAATCAATAGCAGTCACCTTTAATCCACATAGCCTCTTTTTCTTACCAGTCATGGTCCCTTCATCCACCGTCACCCTTGCCATCAGTCTGCTAGTAAACCCACAGTGGTATCTGCAGGTGGGGGTCTGTATACATTCATAATTTTCTAAACTTCTCCTTCTAGGCCTATTCCTTTCAGTTTCAAGGCTTGTTTCCTTATATAATCTACTATACCATCGGCTTCTGTAATATATTTCCAACTATTAAATCTGTAAGTAACTTTACAGGGAAAAAATGGGGAAAAATAACCTGTCTAATAATATAAAATCTGATCGTGTAAAAATATCACACCATAGTAATTACAAGGATCCTAAAAATGTTGTTTAAAAATTGATTATATATAAAATGTAGAACCCGCAAGTATCGATTTAAAAGGACAATGGATGAGTAGAGAAAATAGTGGGTAAAATGTAGAGGGAGGTTAATTCTGAACTACGAAGGGTTACTAGAGAAAGGAAAGGAGAGCTTGGAGATGATGTAGTAGTAGTAGTAGTGGTGGTAGCACAGGGAAGACGAACGTAAAAAGAAAGATTTATGGTTGAGAAACAGAAGGATAGGGAATAGCAGATGGGTTGGAGAGAGAGAGAGAGAGGGGGGGGAGGGGAGGGTGACGCAACAGGCGGTTGGGCTGGGTCGGGCGGAAACGCACGGACTTGATACCACAGATACCGGGGTTCGGGGAAGAGGAGGAGGTAGACCAAGAATAGGATACAGGGGTAGGGTTCGGGAGTGTATCAGGGAGTGAATTAAGGAGTGCATGGGGAAACGTAGCCGGGAACACTAAGCGCGCGCACACACACACACACACACACACACACACACACACACACACACACACACACACACACACACACACACACACACACACACCAAATATAGAGAAAGCGCAAGCACAGAAATCAACACAAAATCAAAGCACTTTAGACAAAATAACACAAAAAATAACCAGCGTAAAACAACACGTAAACACTAAAGCAGAAGAGAAATAAAGCCTTAAAGACAAAACACCAGGGCAGTAAAAAGAAAGCAGTAAAAGAATTAAGCACACGACACCAGCAATAAAACAAAAAAACATTAAGCACTAAAAGACAAGCTGGTTTAAGACTTAGACATATCAAAACTGCAAATAAACAAATTGTAAACAGAAATCATGGAAGTACTGTAATGTAGATACACAAACTCACCTAAGGAACCAAAGCACCAATAAACAAAATTACAGAAGAATATCATAAAAAATATATAAATATATACATACGCACGAAAATGTCAAAGCCCCTAAAATGCAATATATGAACAAAATAGCATCATACTTTAAATAAAAAAAATTATATATATAAAAAATGAAGTATAGCGCCAAAGCATATTAATACACTAAGCAAAAAAGCAAAAGCATTGCTTAAAAAGTGGGCATGTGGGATACAGAAAAAAAAATGAGCAAGGAAGAAGAACAAGAATAAACAAAAAAACAAGAAGCGCAAGAATACACAAACACCACAGCACCAAAGAAAAAGTGGACGTGTGGGATGCAGGGGAAAAAAAAAAAAAAAAAAAAAAAAACAGCAAAGAAGGGTCTGAAGATCGAAGCGGCTGGCCCAACCCTTAATCCGGTTGTGGTCAGAGGTGGCGCTCTTTATGGGGGGCCGTAAAGTCTCGCCCCACCACCACCCCCGCAACGTGTGTGTGTGTGTGTGTGTGTGTGTGTGTGTGTGAAATGTGAGGATGAGTGATATTGAGAACGGAGCTGCAGATGACCCTAATATTTGTAGTTAGTTAGTTCATCATTTATTAGTGTAGCTTACCTCAGAAGATTGAGTTGATCATGTATAATAAGATTTAATTGGAAAGCTTTAAATTAGGGACGATATATTTTAGTTTCATTATAGTGTACAAGAGAAATGGGAGAAAAGTCAGGAAAAAAGGAAAAAAAAAACGCACGGAAACAATTTAGGAACCCAGAGTAAGAATCGAGAGTGAAGACTTCCATAAAAAAGAGGGAAAGAGAAAAACTACCTTGGCTTCCTCAGTGAGCGCTTTACAATACCCCTCATCGACCCTCCCTTGTCCCTCTTCTTCCCCCAGGGTCCGCCTCCTCTCATCTCTTCCTCCGTTTAGATTTTTTACTCTCATTGCTTTCAGGTCTCTCTACTTTTCTTTACAATCTCTCTTTAGCTTATCTTTTTCCCTCCTCGGAGTCTATCTTACCCCCCCCTTCTCTCTCTCTCTCTCTCTCTCTCTCATCCTTCCATTTGTTTCGCGTTTTCAATTTTCTTTTCTCCACCACCTCCTCTCGTCTCCTCGCCACTTTCTTCTCTCTCCTCTCTTTCTCTTCCCCTCGCGTTTCTTTCCTCTCTTTCTCTTCCCCTCGCGTTTCTTTCCTCTCTCCTCTCTTTTACTTCTTTTCTTCCTCCTGCTCCACGTCCTTGCGGTTGCCTTGCCCTCAGGACTTAATTACGGGATGGGACAGATAGCCACCACTGACAAGGAAGCCACGAGCCCCACCCGCCCAATCCACGTGTGTGTCTGCCTGTGTGCGCATCTGTGTCCGTGTGTGTTTTCCGAATGTGTGTATGTACGTATGTGTGTAGCTGTGATGTTTCCCTCATGGGTCTCAGTTGTAGACTTGGCTCCCTGTGTGTGTGTGTGTGTGATTTGTGATCATGCTGAGGGAATATATAAGGAAAAGCTATTGAAATGTAAAAGGGAATGAAATAGCATATTCTTTTTATGGAAGATGTGTTTTTCGGGGAGTGGGGGAAGGACCGTAAAAACGAGCATCGCCTCAAGATATAAAGCAAAATAATAATAATAATAATAATAATAATGATAATGGATTTCAAGCTGTGTCACAAAGTGTGTTCCATAAACTGTATAAAGGGGTTTGGCGGTATGCAAGAACACACATTGATTAGGTGTCTCCGGATGATGATATTAATATGAGAAGAAATCAAGTTGCTTAAGAGGACAAAAAAGTCATACCAGTAAATACATATGAACTGACAATTCGCCCAACTCCACATCGACGCATTATTTACCCAGCCTGAAGTGATAGAGCAATCGAGAACGAATAAAAACTGGTATGCTGATATCTTCGTAAACAGTGCAAGTACCTGTCATGCTTGAGAATTATTGCTCTTCGATATATTAGTGTGAGCGTACTTTGCATATGTGTGTGTGTGTGTGTGTGTGTGTGTGTGTGTGTGTGTGTGTGTGTGTGTGTGTGTGTGTGTGTGTGTGTGTGTGCGCGCGCCTTACATGTGCGTGCGATTCAGCCTTGCATGTGAGTTAGCATGTGCGTGTTTGTGTAGTTGCGCATTAAGAACAACTTGCGTGCTTAACAATGTCCATGCTACAAGGTGTGTGTGTGTGTGTGTGTGTGTGTGTGTGTGTGTGTGTGTGTGTGTGTGTGTGTGTGTGTGTGCTTCCAGTTCTTTGCATGTGAGTTTGGCCAGTGTGTGTGTGTGTGTCAGCTGAGTATAAATTCGCTTCATTACCGTTTCATTTATTTTTCTTTTTTTACAACCCGTGTTTAATGTCACTTCTTCATGCCATGCCGTGTTTACCAGTTATAGATAAAGCTTGTTGCCTCGTAGAACTCTAAATTTTGTAGTTTATGTTGTTTATTATTGTTTTATTTTCTTTATGAACCTCTTAGAGTCTTATACTGTGACTGCCCTTCGTTCTTGTTTTCATTTTGTAGTTCGTGTCCCTCTTCTCTCTCTCTCTCTCTCTCTGCCATATGCATAAACAACACAGACACAAAAACTAACACCCACTGACTTAAATACACCCTTCCCTACACCTAAACCCATTATGAACATCTAACTCGCTCCCCTTATCCTCCCCCATTACCACAAATGCAGGGGGGCAGAGGGGGGGGTCTAGGGGTCGACGCGCCCCCTTACTGCGCTTATGTACCACCTCCATTTATCCCCCACTGGTCCAATTGACTCATAATCTGAGCCTAATAACAGATGGTTGCTGAGTTGACTGCTGAACCTACTCCCTAACGAGCGATTAAGGGCCAACAGGGTGAGAGAGAGAGAGAGAGAGAGGACTGGAAAAGAATGGCAGTGAATCGAGAAGGGAATTGTAAGAAAAGGGACAGCCATAAAAGTATTTATATACGAGAGAGAGAGAGAGAGAATCACGAAATGGGAAAGGAATGAGGGTAAATGGTGGCAGGAGAGGAGATGATATTGAATGTGATTGTCTCGATGTTCAGATAGCTTCGGTGGGGAGAACAGGACGGGAATACTCAAGAACTGGAGGAAGAGAAGTGCAGGTATGGACTAGTATGATGGAGGGAAAGAAACAAGGAAGAGAAGAAAAGAATTTAGAAGTGCATAGGATGGAAGAGATAGGGGATGATTCAGAGTGAGGGAAGAAAAGTATTGGGAAGAGTATAGCAAGTGGATGTGGGGAGGGGAGGAAGACTAAGAGTAGCGCGATGATGAGAAAGAAATGTGGAAGAGGAGACAGGAGCATAAGAGGAGAAGACAGATGTGGGGAGAGTGAATGACGGGAGAAGCAGAGGAGAGCATAGAGTGAGGGGAAGGAAGAGGGGAGATAATGGGAGGTCTGCAATTCTTCAGACACACCTCAACCAGCTCCTTAAGGCTCTGTCCGTCTCCTTCAGTGGCAGATCAGTCCTTGTCTGTGTCTGTTTTATGTTGGTTGTTGTTGTTGCTGTTTTGGTGGTGTCGTTGTCCTTGTCCCTGGTCCAGAAGCAGCAGTTCCCACACCACATCACACTGCAAATTATACATGAAAATCCTAAAAATACTGAGAAATGTACTGTAGATATAGACGTACGTGCTTGTGCATCCTGTTGAATTTCGTACATTAGTAAGGAAAAGTTGGTGAGAATGTGCATGAGTAAGTGAAAAAAAAAATGGGATGTGCATGTATGAATATATCAGATGTGTGAATATATCTGAGTAAAATGAGGTATCGTGTGATTATATTAAATTATATGAACGAGTAAGGTATAGCGGTATGTTAGAATGTACTGGTGTGATTGTATGAGTATGGCAGGAGTACATTTATGACTGAGTGAGGTACGTATACGTGTACATGTATGACAGTACGTTTAGGTGTTCATGTGTATGCAGTAGAGTACTTTTGGGTGTACGTGTGTGTGCGATAGAGAACTTTTGGGTGAACTCTGTGTGTGTGTATGTGTGTGTGTGTGTGTGTGTGTGTGTGTGTGTGTAAGAGAGAGAGAGGGGGGGGGGACCACACCCCGTCTAGTGGTAACCTCGTCACCATCAGTCACCCCGAGCCTCAAAACTGACAGCCCAAGAACGCCACGCTTTTCTATATCTGTCTCTCCAGCTCAGCCTTCCCACTGCTATTTATGTCAACTTTTTTTTTTTTTTTGCATTTGTCTGATTTATTTTTTGACCGCATGCTTATCATCCCGTCAATGTGTATACAGTTGCTTTTATCTACGGTAGTTTATTTCACTTATCGACAGCTGATACTGATATTCGTAGTATTGAATCTAATGGTCTGTTGCTCATTTGTTTTCTCTGTCTTCATTCATTTTTCTCTCTCATTCTTGCTGTTACTTCACTCCCAGTCCTTTAGTACTCATCCCATCTCTGCCTTTGCTGTCGCGCTGTACGTTTCAACCTTTTCCTGCTACCAAGCTGTTCCGTAGCCCTCTCAGTTCCCTTCCTTTTCTCAGCTTTTTCCCTTCCGTTCCCTTATTCTTTCTGTTCCCTCATTCTTTCCCAGGACACTTTCATCCCTCTCACTTTGCCTTTCCGACGCTTATGTCCCTTTCCATTTCATCTTTTCTTTTTCACCTCTCCCTCATATGGTTTGCACTTTTAATTCACGCTTTTAACCATGTACTTTTTTCTTTCACTTCCTCATAATATCCTCTCCCTCTGTAATGCCTGTCTCCTTTCATCCTTAGTCACTACACTCCCTCATATTCTCCTCTTTCCTCTTCCCTTAACCTTTTTCTTCCCCATCTTCCTTCCTCATGCTCCTGTCTCCCTCCCCCAATGTTCATTGCCCTCCCTGACATCCCCTCTTCTCCGCATACTCTCCCACTTCTTTAATTTCTCACCTTAATTGCTCCCTAATTCATTTCTCTTTCCCTCACAATGTCCACGATCCTCTGTCATACCTTGTCTTAGTCTATGCTACCCCCACACTTTTTCCCCTGTTCCTCAATCCTCTCGCTTTCCACACCCTAGCCTTCACTCTCTCTTCCCCCGTCCCCTCTCTACCCCCTTTTCCCCCTCTCCAACATCAAACAGATTGTCCCCCGCCCCCTCGCCGCCTCCCCAACACTTAGTACCTCGTTCTTGGTGACTTTCATGGCTCGTAAACACTTCGGGAATCAACATAATTATACCTCTGGCCCGGCTGGATGGAGGTGGGTTGGGGGGTGGCAGGTGCTGGAGTGGATGGGCCCTTGACATGAGAGAGAGAGCGAGAGAGAGAAAGAGAGAGAGAGAGAGAGAGCTGAGATAAGGTATGGTTAGTTATTAATATTATCCCATTTAATTCGCAGCATACTAGTGCTTTTAGTTCTGCTTCATGTTTTTCAAAACATTCCCTCCTCTTTCTTCTCTCCCTATCCTCTTCCATATCCGTACCCAAGTTCCTTCATATTCCTACCCTTTCCTTCATTTCTGGCTTTCTCAATTATTTACTTTTCACATCCCCTATCCCTGTATTTCTCTTCCTCAACCCCTACACCTTCCACTTTCCTTCCTTCACCACTCTTCCCCTTCCCTTCGTACACTTTGCCCCATACCCCTACACTCTCCCCCCATCTCCTCCAACACCTCATCCAACTCTTCCCCCACCTCTTCCTACCCATCTTCCACCTTTCCCTTACCCTCCTTTACTTACCTTCCTCCATCTTTCCCCTATTCCTCTCCATCTTTACCCAACCTGTCCTCAGCACCTTCCCCTCCTCCCCTTCCTCGTACCCTCACAAAACACACCATATTTTCTCTGCCATCCATTATCAACTCAGCAGGTCATCAATCCTTCGCCAGGGCATAGCAGTAACAGCCCCAATGGATCCATCGCCACCACCACCCATACCACTGCTACTGTTTTATTCTGTGTCAGCGGGGGTGGGAACAGTTGGGGTTAAACTGTTTGGCCAATATTTCATCCTCGTCGCAGCTCTTGTTTGGTCAGGGGTATGCTGTGTGGTTCCTGTGTGTACTTTGTTGTGTGTTTGGTTTCCTTTATAGTTTTGGTTTTGTTATCTTTTGTTTTTTGTTTTGTATATAGTTACTCTCTTCAGCTGTGATTATTCTGGCCGTCCAGTTTTTATTCTTTTTATCTTGTGATGTGCCCTGACCTTATCGGTCCTTGTCTTGTTTTATCTTTGTACACCTATTTGTTTGCTGTCTTTCGTTTTTATCGTTCTGATTGTATGGTCCTTGCTTTTTCGTATTTAGTGCCTCTGTTTTTTGTTCATATTTTTTTCTTGTTTTTATAATTCATTTTTATTTGTTTTGTTTCGCAGCTTTTCTTTGGTCAAGACATCGCCATCCCTAGGTAGTGATTCCTATTGACATCTACTTATATATTTATTGATTTTGTTTTATTTTAGTGTTTGCTTCTTACTTATTTTTCATGCCCCCTTTTATATATATATATATATATATATATATATATATATATATATATATATATATATTTTTTTTTTTTTTTTTTTTTTTAAAGCCCGATGAGTCTCTGCTGGCTCCTGATTTGCTCTGTTTCTGTTCTTTCATCTTTCTGTAGTTCTGTATCTTCTCATTAAATTCTTTCAAGGTCTTGTGTCCTGATTTCTTGCTGTATTTCATTATTGTTTTATGAACCTTTTTCATTTTGTCCACATTTTGTTGTCATGGGTGGTGATCCATACTTGTTCGTCTTTTGTATATCCCTTCGTCATTTTCACTTTTCTTTGTTTTGTCCTTCTCCCTATTTTTCCTTTTGAGATGGAGTGAGACAGTTAAAACTTCAGTAAAAAAAAAAAAATGGTTAAGGCATACACTCTTTGGGCCTCTCTCATCATGGTGAAGTTTTGAAAATCACTCGCACTCTTTCGGACGCGCTCATCATGGCGTCTGGTGTAAACATGGCGGGCCATTCAAACCAAATGGGGCGGTCTGAACCCATGAAAAATGTCCTCCTTCCTAATAAGCTTAATTTCGTAATACAGCCTCAGCTCCATTGGAAGCCTGGGACGCGCTTACGTTTATAGTTCTTATGTTCGTTGGAAATACCTAATGTAAGTGACTGTGTACTCTTGATTCTAGAAATGCTTAGTCAGAGTTTTCCTCATGAAGAAGAAATGATCGACCTCCTCATAGTAGCCTGACATCAAATGACTCAGGTAACGACAGCAGCAGCAGCCCCCCCTCCTCCCCCTAAGAAAGTGTTCTCCAAAGTTGAATAAAATCGTCAAAGCAGCAAGAATGAACTAAAAAAAAAAGTAACCAGATTCAAGGAGTTATACGTATTCATGATATGCAAATCGCTCGTGTATCGTCGTTTTGTTGGGGCGTCAGCAAATTACCGTCAGCGGGGGCAGGAGGGCTGAGGCGTTAATCCCTGCCGAATGCATTAGCTGTAATAGCATCCTGAGCCTACTCCCCTACCCCATCCCCCTCTCTCCCCACCTCAACCTCTCAGATCCTCTCTCTCCCAACCTCAACCTCTCAGATCCTCTCTCTCCCCACCTCAGCCTCTCAGATCCTCTCTCTTCTTACTCCTGTTCTCTCTCCTCTCACTCTGGCGTCCTTTCATCTCCCTCTCCTCTCTCTTGCCTCCTTTTATCTCCCCCTCCTCACTCTCTCCTTAATCATCTCTTAAGCCTACACCCTACCCCATCCCCCTCTTTCCCCACCTCAACCCTTCTATCATCTCCGCCATTTCTGCTCCTTCCATGCCCCCCTCATTTCTTCCTTCTCCGTTTCCTTTTTTTCACTTGCCCATCCTCTTTTCTTCCTTTCTGTCTCTTCATCTTCACTCTTTCCCACCCGTACACACCGTCTTGTAGTGATAGATATACTTATTTCTACATTTTTTTTTAGCACCCCCTCATTTGCAGTTATTCTTTGATCACCAATATTTCAGTTTCGCCGTGTTTATTTTCACATCAAGAAGTCAGATATTCTAAATCTTACTCTCTCTGCCAGTTGACTGAAAAGGAGAGAGAGAGAGAGAGAGAGAGAGAGAGAGAGAGAGAGAGAGAGAGAGAGAAGAGGCAGAGAAA